>NC_137266.1:10897813-11587813 GCF_053477335.1 Acartia tonsa | reverse complement strand
AATTTGAAATATGCAGAACACCTAAATTCACCTTCCAAGCCATTCTCTAAGCATTTTAATTTTTTTTTTGAAATAATGGGATTTCAAAACTGCCTTTTGAAAAGGCCTAAAAAATATCTTTTTTTGTCCCTTTTTTCACTGTATATAGTTACAACTTATTAAGATATTATTCTCAGTTAAAAAAAAATTGGCGCTTCCAGCACCAAAACTGGCAAAAACAGGCAGTTAAACTTCTGAACCCCTACTTAACCCCCTGACAGACCCCCCCTCTATCTCGGCTCCTGTTACAGATAGAGACGTAAAACTTTTTTCTGGTGTTTATGTGTATTTTTTGAGAATTGCTTTTTCTAGTCATAGCGGTCAGACCGCTCCTTATCCGCTTTTTAGCGGCCAGTCTGTAAATATTAAAACAGCTGTAGAGCGGCCAATTTTAAAGCTAAGAAAACCAAATTTTATGACAAACTATTACCTTTTCTGACCATTGCCGAAAAACGACAAATAACAGAAACCACAAATTTTGGTGGCAAAATGGCGGTTGGTGGCGCTAAATAATATTTTTATCTGTTTATAGTTACAACTTATTAAGATATTATTCTCAGTTAAAAAAAAAATTGTCGCTTCCAGCACCCAAACCGGCAAAAACAGGCAGTTAAACTTCTGTATCCCTACATAACCCCATAACAGACCCCCTCTATCTCGGCTCCTGTTACAGATAGAGACATAAAACTTTTTTCTGTTGGTTCATGTGTATTTTTAGAGAAAATTACTTTTTCTAGTCATAGCCGTCAGACTGCTCCTTATCCGCTTTTTAGCAGCCAGCCACTAAATATTAAAAAAGCTGTAGAGCGGCCAATTTTAAAGCTAGGAAAACCAAATTCTATGACAAGAAATTATTTTTCATAACAAAAAAAATGCTTTTTCTGACCATCACCAAAAAACGACAAATAACGGAAACCGCCAATTTCGGCGGTAAAACGGCGGTTGGCGGTGCTAGTTTTATCTGTTTATGATCACAATAAAGACTACATACAAAAATTGGCTGGTCTAGAGCTGTTTTAGAATTCCGCTACTGGCAGCTTAAAAACGGCAAAACTACAGGTAGGAAATAAAAAATCAGTTAAAAATCGGTCAAGGAGTGGCCAATTGGTCATGGCCTTACTATTCATGGAAGTTTATTATTACTCAAGAATTAATATATATTTATCAAAAAATTTAATTGATTTGAAGCTTACATGGACTGCCGCCACTGGCTGCGGTCAGCTGGAAACAACAGCTGATTTAAAAAAAAATTTAATATGTCATGTAGGCATGTAAGATAAGCTTAATTTTACAATTTTAAGTCTATGAGTAAAAAAATAAATACACTGGAGCCATTCAAAGTTATTTGAAGACTAGGAGGATTATATCCTGCTGGATCATACCTGAACACCTAATTTTCATCTTATTTTTTACTAAGGTTGATTAAATATTACAAAAGTAAGAGAGTTGTCCTTACTTCTGATCTTAGAGCTTTGTCTTTATGGATGTTATCATCCTATTTTTGTCTGTATTTAATCACTTATTAATGTTGTCATCATTGTCATATTATTTGATAAAAATATCAATGCTTTACAAATAAAATTTATAGAGAAGATCATCTTGATGTTTTTAATAATTAGATTTGTATATTTTGATTTTGTTGTTAACCCTTTGTAGACAAATTGATAATATTTCTAAATGTTATTTTTTTTTAATTGTCTGCGTCTGGCATCTGACTAAAATAAAAATCTATTACATTAGTTTAAACAATTAACTGTCTTGACCCTTTCCAGACCTTAATCAGCCAATTTTTGTATGTAGTCTTTTATTGTGATCATAAACAGATAAAAACATTAATTGGCGCCGCCAACCGCTATTTTACCGCCGAAATTGGCGGTTTCCGTTATTTGTTGTTTTTTGGCAATGGTCAGAAAAAGCATTTTTTTTGTTATGAAAAATAATTGCTCGTCATAGAATTTGGTTTTCCTAGCTTTAAAATTGGCTGCTCTACAGCTTTTTTAATATTTAGCGGCTGGCTGCTAAAAAGCGGATAAGGAGCAGTCTTACTGCTATGACTACAAAAAGTAATTTTCTCCAAAAATACACATGAACCAACAGAAAAAAGTTTTACGTCTCTATCTGTAACAGGAGCCGAGATAGAGGGTGGTCTGTTATGGGGTTAAGTAGGGATACAGAAGTTTAACTGCCTGTTTTTGCCGGTTTGGGTGCTGGAAGCGCCAATTTTTTTAAAACTGAGAATAATATCTTAATAAGTTTTAACTATAAACAGATAAAAATATTATTTAGTGCTGCCAACCGCCGTTTTACCGCTCAAAATGGCGGTTTCCGTTATTTGTCGTTTTTCGGCGATGGTCAAAAAAGGATATTTTTTTATTATAAAAAATAATAGTTTGTCATAAAATTTGGGTTTCTTAGCTTTAAAATTGGCCGTTAAAAAATAATAGTTTGTCATAAAATTTGGTTTTCTTAGCTTTAAAATTGGCCGTTTTACCGCCAAAATTGGCGGTTTCCGTTATTTGTCGTTTTTCGGCAATGGTCAGAAAAGGTATTTTTTTATTATAAAAAATAATAGTTTGTCATAAAATTTGGTTTTCTTAGCTTTAAAATTGGCCGCTCTACAGCTGTTTTAATATTTACCGACTGGCCGCTAAAAAGCGGATTAGGAGCAGTCTGACCGCTATGACTAGAAAAAGCAATTCTCTAAAAATACACATGAACAACCAGGAAAAAGTTTTACGTCTCTATCTTTAACAGGAGCCAAGATAGAGGGGGGGGTCTGTCAGGGGGTTAAGTAGGGGTTCAGAAGTTTAACTGCCTGTTTTTGCCGGTTTTGGTGCTGGAAGCGCCAATTTTTTTTTAACTGAGAATAATATCTTAATAAGTTGTAACTATATACAGTGAAAAAAGGGACAAAAAAAGATATTTTTTAGGCCTTTTCAAAAGGCAGTTTTGAAATCCCGTTATTTCAAAAAAAAAATTTAAATGCTTAGAGAATGGCTTGGAAGGTGAATTTAGGTGTTCTGCATATTTCAAATTAAACACATAAGGCCTAAGATATGATATCCCAAAAATCTTTTGTCAAAGTCTACTCTACACCTAGCGCTGGCGATTTCATTTTTCACAGGTATAAAATGCATGATTTTAGAAAACTGACTGGCGCTAGGTCTAGAGTAGACTTTGACAAAAGATTTTTTGGATAAAATATCTTTGGCCTTATGTGTTTAAATTGAAATATGCAGAAGAGCTGAAAACCTGCACATTACTGAGATATTGTTAAAACCGCCGTGCTACCGTTATCTGTTGATATTTTACATGCCTGGCGCTAGGTCGCCAGTAGAGATAGAGAGCTGAAATTTTGTACATATATTTCTAGGCCCCTAAAGTAACTTTTTAGGTTAGCAGAAGATTGAAATTCGAAAAAGGGTATTTTCATGAAAAGATCTAATGTCCACCCTCTTGACAAGAGCCTACACCCTCAGATACACCCCTCTATAAATTCCAAGGGGGTGTAAAGGAAATAAATTTACACCCATTAAAATAAAGTGGGGTTGGGGGTGTTTAAGGAGGGTGTATATAAGCAAGTCACAGATTCAGATAATTATATGCTATCTATTTTTAGATAAATTAATTACCAGACTTTACTAAAATAATCTTGCAATATTCTGTACAACTGTACTGTACAACTTTTAATTAGTAAATTGGGACATGAGGAAGCTCTCATACATATGTAGGGGGGGGGGGGAGTTAATGCAACCATCCCATAATCAATTAATCCAAATTTTGTTATGAAAATTGGCATGTGTAATCCTTGGTAGGTCTGTTTTTCAAAATTTAACAAAAAGTTAAGCTTAAGGGGGGGGGGGGTTAAGGCAACCATCACGTAATCAATGCACAAATGGCACTGTTTGCTCAGCTGTTTAGCCGTTTTTGGGCTATTTTCAGGGCAAATCCATCAATAATCATGTAGGAATCATCCATTAGGGATAGGTTTTAATGGGTGCTGAGCTGAAAAATACTACCAAAAATAGTGGCAGCTGGGTAATGGCTTATAAGGATATAAAAAAATTGAATATTTCCATGGAATTAAACTTTTCTTAATTAACATTATAACTTTATGTCATGGACATATTACTAAAAGAACTTTTTTTAATTTCTAGATTTCGCTGTCATAACAGCTAAAAACTGCCAAAAATGGCTGAGAACAGCTGTCAACAGCCAAAAGTATATATTGTAGATTAAATCATCCCGCCCTGGAAAAATTTTGATAAAAGTTTTGCCCCCAGTAAAAATTGGTTGATTTAAGCAAAAAAATGACCCATGCTAAATATTTTTCTGTGATGCAATACTTGTGACCTCATGAGCACTGCAAAGTTTTTGAAATCTGCAAAAAAAATTTTTTTTTTAGTTCTTTTGTGTGATCTCAATTTTAAAGATTTTTACAAAATTTCAATTCTAGTATGTCAATATAAACCTGAAATTTACCAAAAAAATGGAGCAGTCTCAATTATAACATATGAAGGTGTAGCAAGTAATCTGCAAAGTCAAATTCCATTTTTGCAGAGTTTTTCTTACATAACTTAAAAATAAAAATTTTAATTTGGTTTTCATTTAGATGCAGTAACTACTGTAACCAGGCAGTTTCAAAATTTTAGCTCAATATTCAATCAATTTTGCTCACCTTCCAAGACTAAACCCCCTTTATTGATAAGAAGACCATTAATTTTATTTGGGGTTTCCCTCAAAGTTTTTACACAGATAGTGTTAGTATTTATAGTAAATTGTGACCTCAAAAATTGTATTATATATATTTATGCAATTTTGACTTTGGAAGATGTGACATGTCTAGGGTAGGTTTTTTTTTAAAACATACTTTTGCTTTAATGTATGTTAAATTATACCAATAACCATATTTTAATTTTCAGTACCACCCACTTAACAGCTAGAACTGGCTGGAAACAGATGGGAGTGGTCAAGAGTATGATGAGTAGATAGGGCTTTTGATGTGTCTAAGGGTAGGTTTTTATGGGTGCTGAGCTCAAAAATACCACACAACATCCATATGGCAGCTTGCTAACGGCCGCAGCTCAGCTGGGAGCGGCCAAGAGTAGAATGAGTAGATAGGGCTTGTGACATGTCTCTAGGTAGGTTTTTAACAGTCTGTGTAACAGCCCCAGCTGCCAAATGGATGGACCCCCACTATTTATAGTAGTATTTTTGAGCTTGGTACCAATAAAAACCTACCCCTAGACATGTCACAAGCCCTATCTACTCTTCATACTCTTAGCCGCTCCCAGCCATTTTCAGCCAGTTCTAGCCATTTAGCAGCTGGTACAAGAAATTTTAAAAATGGATATTTAAAGCAAAAATATGTTTTAAAAAGTTGATTCCTATGTAATTAATGATAGTTTTGCCCTGAATATAGCCCAAAAATGGCTAAACGACTAAGCCGCCAGCTGTTAGCCATCACTTTTCCAACTTTTTGTTTCATTTTGGGAAAATAGATATACCAAGGATTATTCATGCCAAGTTTTGTAACGAAATTCGAATTCTAAGTGCAATTTGCGCATTGATTACGAGATGGTTGCATTAACCCCCCCCCCCCTTAAACTTGAATTAATTCCTTTAATGATCTTGATAGATATATGTTTATAACTTTTAATATATTTTACAATAGTGCTCAAAGCTAATGTTGGGAGGGAGATATATCCCAATCCTCTTTTTATAAAAAATTTTTGAAATGTAATAAATTTCTTATGTAAAGTAGTTTTGATAAAATCTTAATAAAATAACCCTTGATTTTAGTTTAAGGGGGCTGTTAAAAGCATAAGTGGGGTGTCAAAAAATTTAGTTGTTAATAAATTAATGGAATATAACCTGATATTATAAATTTGAAACATATTTTTGATGTACAAAGAGATTTAAGGAACATGTATTACACTTTTTTTCATAGAAGAAATTGAATAATTTTTTATTTGTTTTTTTTCAACACAAGGTTATTTGTGTATCTCTTGGTGCAAGATACCACCATATTATTAGTTAAATCTAATTTTTTATAAATTAAGTGAATCAGTCTGTTAGACCAAGGGTAGAAACTCAGCAGATAGACAGACAGACAGGCAAGAAGAATTATCAAAGTTTGACTATAATAGACAATTAATTACATAAAATCCAATAGAGAACCTGTGAATGATCAGACAGACGGAGGGATAGACAGACGGACAGACAGAGCGACAGGTAAATAGTAATAGACAGTCTTTGAGGCATTACAATTAGGCTATGCTAGATGATTCATTGAAATCCAAAAGAGAGGCAGTTAGACAGATAGACAGACAAGTGGTGGGACAGACAGACAAAAGGACAGACAGACAGGGGGACAGACAGACAGACAGACAAATGGGTATTGCCTAAAAACAGTTTGGCTGCTATATGAATCATTAAAACCCACAATAGAAAAGAAATTTACAATAGTTTCTTTTTTCGATACTCAAGGCCCCCCCCCCCTCCCCCACTCAAAGGGGTTTATTATTTCTGAAAATCAATGAGTGACTTCTCAGCATAATAAAATTGAATATACTTTTTATTTCATCAATTTATCTTAAATAGAACAAAGGTTATAATCATTTTATTGTCTACAAGAAATATGCTTTGAGTAAAAATCAACCTAATTGTCAGTAAAAACGTTATATTTATGCATATTTACACAGTAAATAAATTTTAAAATTGTATTTTATTGTAATAAATAATTTAAGGGGGTTGTATGAATTATCAAAAACCTAAAAAAAACTAATTTAATTAAATTAGTCCAAGTAATGATTGATTTAGTACAGCACATATGAATATGTTGTCAATTTCCTATCAGAGTCGCAGTGATGATAACTGTGGTAAGCCGAACGTTTCAGCTCACAGGGTTGCGAGTTCGAGTCCAACGAGCCTTAGCCTTGAATTATTCTACCAAAACAAACTAGCAGGATTTAGTCATACAGAAATTATATATTTAACTGAATAATATTTACAATGAATGTTTACTATATATATACAACAGATTATAACAATGGTTAGGTTTGAAGGGGGTGTGGGACGCAAGGGCTTAGCTCCCGGCGGTAGACAGGCTGTGGGGGCAGCTGTGGTAAAAGGGGAGGCAGCGCCTCCCGGTTGTATAATCGCGTGAGGGGCGCGTGATAGCTGCGTGTTTGAGCCCCTCCCCACATTTAGGCAGGCCAGTTTGACCGCTGGATAGCGGGGTCAACATCGGTCATGAGATAATGGTGATATAATAAGATTAGTGCAGAGGGTTTGTTATGATAAGTCACAGCGTAGCAATTCTGTAAACTGCCCGTCCGTCTGGCTGTCGTATTACCACAACCTCCCCTTCAAGGGTTGCGGGGCTCTCGAGCCACCAGGCCTTGAACCTGGGGATACGACAACCTATGTCTGCGCAGGACGGGCTCTTCCTGGGGCACAGCTCGGTGGAGGACAGCTCTGGCTATACAGGCTCCGCGGGACACTCGCTGCTCTGTCTGGCTGTGATTGGATATCAGCATTGTCAACTCCCGGTTGGCTTCCAGCCGTGGGTTAGCGACGGCCAAGCCCCGTCGTTGGAAGTTTTGCCTCGTCTGCAGAACTAACTCTGTCTCGGCGGGTAACTGGACACGGAGGCCTAGGCTAACTCTGGAGGCTCCCAAGGGGGGAATAACGATGGAGGAAGGCGCATAAAATTCCATGGGGGCGCCTGCTTGGTCCAGGTTGCTGGGCCTCCTAGCTCCTACTCTGATGGGGATGGCTGTCATCAGCAGGGGGCACATTGCTTCAGCTTCGTCCTCTGGGGCCGCCTCTTCCATCGCAGTGGCCGCCTCTCCTCCTGCAGGATCGCTGCTGGCCGGCAGGTTCTCCATGTCAGTATCAGGGTTCCAGATGGTATCTCTGGGTGGCTCTGGAGCTGGCGGCGGCGGCGGTGGTTCGTTGGGTTGATGCTGCAGGTTCTCTTCTACCGGGTCACGATCCTGGCCGCTAGGCTGTGGGGCGGCTGCTGCTGGCTGGTACACTGGGAACTGTCCTGGGTCACTAGCTGGCGGCGCCGCAGCTCCGACCGGCAGCTCGGTGGCATCCTCGTCGCCGTCCAGGTCGCCTTGAATGTCTGTTGGAATCTGATGGGCAGTCACATCTCCAGTGTATTTGCGCAGTCGGCCTACATGCGCGGTGACTTCCGAGATCCTGGCGGTTGGAGAGGCAGGTTTGATGACATAATGGACATCTGTAGCTTGCCGCACTACCTTCCAGGGGCCAGTCCATCTCTTGGTAATCTTGGCTGCCTTCCCTGGCACCAGGCGGGGGGCCAGGTACCAGACCAAGTCTCCAACCTCGTACTTGGCCGTGCCTTCGTAGGCTGCCGCGCTCCTCCGGATGGTTCCCTCCTCTCGCTGCTGGATGGCGTCATACACTGCATGGTAGCGTTGCAGGAGAGCTTGGACGTTGGCTGGAGCCGAGGCATATTCTGTGTCTGGCAGCCGGAGCACCATGTCCACCGGAAGTTTGGCCTCTCTCCCAAAGTAGGCCAGGAACGGGGTCACGCCGGTGGATCGCAGGCCTTGGTGTTGTAGGCGAAGGCAATGGCAGGCAAGTGTGGCTCCCAGTTGTTGTCATCTCTGTCTAGCGTCCGATGGAACCTTTCCACTCGGTTGGACTGCGGGTTGTAGGGCGGTGGATGTGTCAGGCCAATCTCAAGCTTGGAGGCCAGCTCCTTGAATACCTGGCCGGTGAACTCCATCCCGTTGTCGGAGTGGATCTTCAGGGGGCATCCGAACGTGGCCAGGTGGCGTTGCAGCAGGGCTTCAGCCACTGTGAGGGTGCGCTTGTTGGGGATGGTGTAGAGGCTGACAAACCGGCTGAACCCGTCTTGACAGGTGAGGATATAGCGGTTTCCAGCTGGGGTCTCTGGCAGCGGCCCCACCAGGTCAATAAACAGGACTTGCTGTGGATACCCCTGGCGGGAGGGCACATGTATTCCTAGCTTCAACCTTTCCTTGGTAACCTTCTGGACACACTCAGGACAAGTCTGAACCATCAGGCGGACGTCACGGGACAGGTTGGGCCACCAGAAATGCATGGCGACGCGGGCGATGGTAGCGTCCATTCCAAAGTGCCCGGCCATGGGGGTCCCATGGGCTAAAAAGAACGCGTCCTGCTGGAGGGCCGAAGGCAGCAGGTATCTTGTTCTTTCCCCTGTCAGGGTCTGGTCAGTGGTGGTGAGGCAGCCATGCTCGTCAAGTCCCAGGGCTGTGAAGCGGCTGGCGTACTGCTGCTCGTCTCGTTCCTTGCCGCGCAGCTCAGCCTTAGTTGGGGCTCTGCCATCAGCCACCCACTGGCGGACACGGAGCAGGAGAGGGTCCTGTGTCTGGGCTTCTAATACTCTAGCCGGGTCCAGTCGTGCGGCAGGGGGCCGGCTAGCTGCGGACTCCCCTAGCTGGCAAAGGTTGTGGATGTACTCAGCCTGCTCTGCTAATTCTTCAGCGGTAGCTGTCGGCATGTTGGCGTCCTCCCGGCGGCTGAGGGCGTCGGCGTTGGTGTTCTGGGTGCCAGGACGGTGGCAGACAGTGAAATCTAGGGCCGCTAGCTCCTCCTGCCAGCGGGCCACCATCCCTGTGGATGTGTTCAGCGACTTCATCTGTAGCAAGGCTGAGGAATCAGTGTTGATCTGGAAGCTGCGGTAGGACAAGATGCCGTGAAATTTCCGGATTCCATACATAATGGCGGCCATCTCTCCCTTCCAGGACGGGTAGCGAGTCTCGGGGTCGGTTGTCTTGCGCCCCACGGCGGCAATCAGCCTCTCCTTGCCGTCCTGGCATTGACTCAGAATGGCAGAGATGGCGCGGCTGCTGAAGTCTGTGGTGAGCTGGAATACCGCCGGCAAGTCAAACCTGGGCGGCGCTCAGATAGGGGCTTGGCGGAACTTGTCCTTGAGCTGTAGCAGCTGGGCTTCCATCTCAGGCGTCCAGGCTAGGGTCTTGGCCGTCTTCTGCCGATTCATCTCGTAGGTGAGGTCGGCATACTCTGGGATGAACAGGCGGTAGTATCCAAAGAACCCCAGAAGCGCCAGCAAATCCTTGGGGGTGCTGGAGGCCGGCCAGTCCAGGATACGGTCAATATAGTCCTCTTGCATGGCTATCCCCTCACGGCTGAGGGTGTGGCCCAGATAATCCACCTTGGCTCGAAACAGCTTGGTCTTAGCTGGCTTGAGGCGGATTCCTCCCCTGCGGTGGGCTTCCAAGACCTCCCGGAGCCTAGCCAGGTGGGCCCAGGTATCCTGGTGGAAGGTCAGGACGTCATCAAGATATGACTGGAGGTTGGCTGTACCTAGTGGATTTAGGACCCCTGCAATAAATCTGGAGTAGACAGACGGTGCCGTAGCAAGGCCAAAGGGCATCCTTTTCCATTGATACAAGCCCCTGGGGGTGGTGAAGGCGGTGCAGGGCCGGCTGTCCTCAGACACACGGATGGTGTAGTACGCGGCCACCGCGTCTAGGGCACTGTAGACGCGGTGTCCTCCAGCTCGTTCTACCAACTGCTGGATCCTGGGCAAAGGGTAGCTATCCAGTTCCAGGCACTTGTTGAGGGCTCTGTAGTCGACGGCCCAGCGGGTGCTCCCGTCCTTCTTCTTGATGGGCACCAGGGGGCTGCTCCAGGCGGAGTCTGAAGGCTCTATGACTCCCTCTTGTAGCCAGGTGTCCAGTTGTTTCTCCAGCTCAGCCTCCTGCCGCGGGTTCAGATCCCTAAATCTCTGGCGGATCGGCTGGGTCCCTGGTTTGAGGCGCAGCTGCAGCTCTACTACATCCGTGCAGCCGGGGGTAGAGTTGGAGAAGACGTCCCTGTATTCTGATAACAGGGTCCAAACCTCCTTTTTGAGCAAGGGGTCCTTGCGCAGGAACTCGTTGTCCTCCATCTCAAGGGCCTCCCACAGCTCCTGCATATCTGGGGGCTCAACAGGCTCTTGGAACAAGTGGAGACGAGGGGGAGGCTTATCAGAAACCTCTAAAATGTCAGGCTTGACTAGCTCCCCAGCCACTGGGAGGCCAGCGTCCAGCAGGAGGGGCGTCTCCCCTTCATTTACCACCAGCACTCGAAACACGCTGGCGGAGCCAGGCCTGTGGGCATACAGGCCTTCTGGGATGACAAGATCCTCCCCAAACCTCTGTTCTGGGGCAGCTAGTTGGATGGCATCCTTGGTACGGTGTCCTACTAATTCAACAGGGACAGCCATGACACCGCGGCCAGGCAAGACCACCCGCTTGGCCGTGCGGAGTTGGGGGGGCTGGCCGTCAGTTGGAGTGACAGCGCTTAGCCTATACGTGGCTGGTGCGGGGTCAGCTTCGGCTCCGGGACCCACCGGCCGCGACTTGACGGGCTCGGCCTCGGGAGGGGCTGACGTGTCGGAGCCAGGTGTGGCTCCGAGGGCGTCCGGCCACGATTTGACGGGCTCGGTGCTGGGAGAGGCCGGGGCGCTGGGACCAGCCTGGGCTCCGTGGGCGTCCGGCCGCAACTTGACGGGCTCGGCGCTAGGAGAGGCTGAGGCAGCAGAGCCATGCGTGGCTCCGGAGGCGGCCGGCCACAACTTGACGGGCACGGCGCCGGGAGAGGCTGATTCCTGGGAGTTGAGTGTGGCTCCGGGTGCATCAGACCGCGACTTGACGGGTCTGGACTCGGACTTGGCTGGCTGAATGGCTGGGGGTCCCAGGTAGAGGGGGCCAGGTGGACACGGCTGGCCGTTGATGAAGGTGTCGGCGGAGAAGATTGGTTCTGGAGGGCTGGCAATCTCAGGGAACGTTGTTGGCAGGTTCTCCAGCGGCACCTTGGGCACTGGGGGCAACCCCATGGCTAGCAGGTTGGTCCCCCTATGGGCGTTGAGTGCAGTGTCCACCCAGTGCGTGCCTTTCTCGACCACACGCGGCTGCTCTGGCAGTGGGCCTGGCAGAGGCCCCTCGTAACTCAACTCTCTCTCGGCTGTCTCCCGGTCGATGGGGACGCCACGGAGTGGGATGAACTCCCCACGCACCCACAAGCAGGGGGGTTGCATGTCGAAACAGAGCCTAGTTCCGAACTCCTTGAGAAAATACCCTCCTAGGTTCAGAGGGTGTGAGAGATTCCGTACCACAGTCACGTGGTACAGATGGAGTATAAGGGTGTGTGAGACTGCCATATATAATTCTTTCAATTTTCCTATTACCTGGAGGGGCTGGCCTTCCTCGTTAGCAGTCAGGATTTGGGTGTTGTCTGGAATCAACATGCGTTGCACGCCCATTGCGTGCATGAGGTGTTCAGAAATTACAGCAGACCCTGGTACACGGTTGCCAGAATCGACCATGGCATCAACCTGTACATGCTGGGCAGGGTCAGGAGTGGGAAACCTCACCCTGATATGGCAGGGGAAGTGGAGGTCCTGCCCTTGAGACAAGGGGGCCTCCCGTTCGGCTGGGGTTGGCAGAAACTTCGGTGGTGGCCGAACCGCAGCTATGGTGGTATCGCTTACCATGGTGGCTTAGCCTGTAGCTTCGAATCACTAGAGCTTATCAATTATCACTGGGTCAACAATTTTATATTTCTTTTTATCACTTGGTTGACATTTATACATACTTATGTGTTGTTATCACTAGGAGCTCTAGGTGTGATTCTGGAAGCACTGGCAGCAGGGAATATCCGTCCTGCAAGGTTCAGAGGGGTGACGGCGGCAGGGAATGTCCCGTCCTACAGCGCCGCTGGTTCGAATCCCGAAAGATGGCGGCAGGGAATGGCCCGTCCTACAGCGCCTCGGGTTCGAATCCTGGAAGGCAGCGGCAGGGAATGTCCCGTCCTGCCGTGCCTGTGGCTCAAATTCTGCTATCCGTCGCAGTGGTAGGCCTTACTTGTGTGCTGAAGCTTCGCAGCCACACATTGCCTTCTCAAGGAGACCAGCACCCAGCTGTCTGTCTCGTAGGTTTGGCCTGGGTGTCCTGGGGCTTGTCCCAGCTACACTTGCCAATTTAGACTCAGTTCTGTAGCCGTTTGAGCTAAATTATCCGATTACCGTGGCTGCGCACCTAGCGCTACTCCTACACGGTACGGAAAAAGCGTCTTAACTGGCGCTTTTAGCAGGCTAAATCTGCTTGCCGTAGGCCAAAGGCCCACATATTGCGTTCAAAATGATGGAAATTCGACCTAATAAGGCCGTCTCACGGGTCAGTTGGCTTCTCAGTTGGCGGCTGATTGTCCCCTTACTTGCCAAAGGGTCCAATCAGAGGTAGAATAGGCTAATTTCTGTAAGGCTCGATTGAAACACGCTGACACCAAGATGTGGTAAGCCGAACGTTTCAGCTCACAGGGTTGCGAGTTCGAGTCCAACGAGCCTTAGCCTTGAATTATTCTACCAAAACAAACTAGCAGGATTTAGTCATACAGAAATTATATATTTAACTGAATAATATTTACAATGAATGTTTACTATATATATACAACAGATTATAACAATGGTTAGGTTTGAAGGGGGTGTGGGACGCAAGGGCTTAGCTCCCGGCGGTAGACAGGCTGTGGGGGCAGCTGTGGTAAAAGGGGAGGCAGCGCCTCCCGGTTGTATAATCGCGTGAGGGGCGCGTGATAGCTGCGTGTTTGAGCCCCTCCCCACATTTAGGCAGGCCAGTTTGACCGCTGGATAGCGGGGTCAACATCGGTCATGAGATAATGGTGATATAATAAGATTAGTGCAGAGGGTTTGTTATGATAAGTCACAGCGTAGCAATTCTGTAAACTGCCCGTCCGTCTGGCTGTCGCATTACCACATAACCACTACAAAGACTTTTCTCCTTATATAATCTCTTAAGATATTTGATTTCTTTTCTTTCGGAATTACAGTTGGGAGTTTAAAATAGTTTTGGTTTAAAATAGTGACATACATAGCTGTTTATTACACTAGTCCCCAAAATTGTATTATAATGTTTTATTATTCGTTGGCTTATCAACTTTGGGGACTTTTATTAAATTTGAATTGGTTGGTTCTTTAAGTTGGGTGTCCAAACGTTTGAACTACTATTTTAATATACAGGCTTCCTCAGGCTTCGCACATAGCTTCAAGAAACCCAAAAATAGAAAAATATATTTAGAATAGATAAGGTTACATAAGGTTAATCAATTCAAATTCCTCACTCAAGTATAATGAAACAAAAATCCGCAGAAAAAAGTTTGTTTTGCAGTAATTAATCTACATAATTGTATTGGCTATTATTATCCTATTTTTGTAAAGTAGAAAGGTTTTTTGTCTTAAGGTTAAGATTCCAATAACTTCTAAACAGATTTATTTTTTCTTTTTAGTGAAGCTTCATATAGGTCCCAGGATGGTTAAAGAAAGAGAATAAACGGTGAAAGGAGGAAGTATTATATAAATGAGATGGCATAACAGATAGTCTGCCAGTTTATTCTAAATAGATGTAAAATGTATGAAGAATATACGTGGATATTATGACAGTGGAAAAATTTTCGTCAATTTAGCATGCTAAAATGAATTTCGTCTATTTGTTTGCTCGTTCATCCAGTAGGATGGGAGGGGATTGCGTAAAGGTGATGGAAGGGGGAAATCGTTATTTTAGCCTACTGCGAGTTTCATCTTATGAGAGAACATGAAAATCTTATGTAAGATCAAAGTAATAGAATCTTCATTAATGCACTGTCTCATGAAACAATATTTTAGACGGTGGAATCGTGACCGTGGCTTAACACATAGCGCAACCGCTTGTCGCCTCAGAGGTGATAATTTCGAATATAAGCTCAAAACCGCATCATAACTAAGGATGCTAAAATATTTTGGTACTGCTTTTATGTCATATGCGCAACATTAATAGTAAGAGGGAAATGCCTAAGCCCAGGTATAAGGTATAACCAACCAACAAGTAAATTAAATCTAAAATAATATTTGGGGGGCAAAGGGAGAGGTCGTCAATTTTACGATTTGTTGCCCCCCAACGACAGCTGAAAATAGCGTATAGGTTTCGTGATTTTTTTCGAATTAATTTCTTTATTGGTATAAGCTGGCCTAAGCCTAAAAATAGGCGCAACTCATTACTAGCAGTGAGTTTTTTTTACCAGGTTTGTGTTTGATTGGGGGGGGGGGGGGTGTAGAGTAGAATGAGTTGCACTGTAGATGAAAAATGTTTATGATAATCTTTACTACAAATTGCAGAAGTATATCTCATATATAACACACGATGTACAGACGTACTGATGGACAAAGTAAGCTATAAAACAGCTACAGATATAAAAAAAATACCATTCATCTAAATCTTAAGTGTATAAAAATTTAAGAAAAAAGTTTGATAATTTAAAACTTGTGGACAGGAGAGGTTTAATTTCTCCTCGTCTTATCATATCTAAACTTTCAAACTTTTAATTACACTTTAAAGTAAACTCTCAGGTTTTGATACATATAGAATATCTATAATAAACACCTTTCCGCAGATATAAAAATGTACGATTATAAAACAAAACTAATTCTATTAGCCCCGAAATGCCACAGGCACGAGCTAACAAAACTGTTTTTAATATTATAATTGTACATATTTGTAGAAAACTGGATATAATACTATACTAAACATGATTTTTCAGTATGGCTTTAGCCGATTCTAATCCAGCGCATGCTAATCGGTTTCAAAGCCATACTGGAATATGTAAGGTGATAATGCAAATTTTATCAAATTGGGGCTGCATTCAGTTTCGACTTCAAGTGATAATCTATAGAAGATTAGAGTAAAACACTATAGGGAGAAAGGGTTAAATAACTGTATCTCCTCATCGTAAACGTCTTGTGCAACCTTCCTATTAGATCATTGAAAATCAACCAATGGGATGGCTTATATTAACACAGCTAAGTAGCAGAAAATTATTTAAAAGCAGACAAAAGAGGTCTTTGAAAAATGCTAAAAGAATTTAGTTGTAGTAACATACAACAGACATAAACCCTTTAATTGCACAATCTTTGTCTAGGCGCCCTGACTGTGCATGGTAATGATTTGCGCCAAGGCATTCCTTATATCTAAAATAGCAGCGCATCATATTAAATAATTTTATATTGTAATTGTCAGACCTACAAAGTTACTACAAAATCAAATGATATCATATTACAAATTTAATATGCTAGTATACTTTTTAGATTTTCAGATAAACATTAATTATCGTATTTTCATTCAGTTTACCTTATTTTTTTAATCTACAGTCTGATTTCAATTGTGTCCTGTTTAAATTTAGAAATAAAATAGCCTAAAACCATACCGGTAGCTAAATAATGATTACCTAAAATCAAGGACTTTATCGGTTCTGAGGTTAGCATGAGGACAACAGGAATAAGTTATAACCAGTAAGCAAAATTTTAAATAATATTTGAAAAGCAGATAAAAAGGTCGTCAATTCTACTAAATGATGCTTAATACTTAATATATGATTTTTTTCGTATTAATTATGTTGTTGGTATAAGCTGTGAGGACAAACGAAAAACGTACTTCCAGAATAAGATAATTATTAGCAATGAAAAATGGTAAAAAATTGCAGATTTCGCAACTAGACACTTCATCTATAGAATTATTATAATTGCAAGTGTAGTAACGAATTTCTTATTTAGTCTGTGGCCTTAATTTTCATTGAACTAGGAAAACTTTTAATTTGTCTAACTAACTTTCTTTAACTTCTAAGAAATAATGTTTTGTAGTAGAAAAATAAGATATATATACAAGGATGGCATCATCCATAAAAGAGAAGCTCTGAAACGGTTGGACAAACGAATTTAAACTCTTGTAGAGTGTCAGAACTGAAAAAGCAAATTGTATTTAAATTTGTGGCAAAACTGTCAAATAACGGATACTTTATGATTGATATACTATAGCATCTTTAGTTCTTGATTATAGAGATGCTTCGCTTATAATATTGTACTTTGTTGTCCTAGGAATAATTATTCCAAAAATAAAATATATAGGATAATTATATCACATATGAAATTGTGTAAATCAACATAATCAACGTTACTGTATAGGCATCAACAATTCCAACTTGTATAAATTAACGAAAATAGCTAAATGTTCCGGACGGACGGACCGACCCTAATTATAGAAAAGCTTTGCTTTTAGAAAAACATGATGTTTGCGATAAATATGTATTAAATATTAAAAACTGTGTCATTAATTTAAAAGAAAAGAAAAACAATATCCCCACTTGCCAATATCAGCCAATAGCTTCAGAAATATTGACACAGCTAAATCGCTACAAAAGAGCAGAAAGCTAGCAGACAAAAAAGGTCCCCATTAATGGAACAAGGTAGTTGTCTAGGTTATACATCTTTACATCTATAGCCATAATTTATAATTTATATTGAAAACTGTGTCATCCTATTTTATAAAGGATTCAAAATGCATGGACATATATCTTTTTAACTCTTATTTTATACATCTTAGTTGGAACTGATGATCTATTTTTATAGAGAAACATATGTATTCCACCAATGAATAGTTAAAAAATTAAATGTGTTTAAACATATAATAATCCTATTATATAAAGTAGTAAGCTTTTTTGTCTGTAGCTTAAGATTTCGATAACCACTGTACCTATTAAGTTCTCTGTTTTATAGAAGCTTCTTATAGGTTCCTGGATAGTTTTGGGCTATTTAATTTTTATATATAAGTTAGGTTTTGGGCTATTTTACTAATTTCCTTACTCCTTTAAATACAGAGCTCCTAGATGTTTGGAGCGCAGCTGCTAGTATTTTATAAAGTAGTAAGGTTTTATTTTCTGTAGCTTAAGATATCGATAACTACGGAACTGATTGAGTCCTCCATTTCATGGAACCTTCTTACATATCCCTTGATGGTTTTAGGTTATTTAATTCCTATATCTAAGTTTGATTTTACGCTATTTTCCTACTTTTCTTACTCCTTCGAATACAAAGCAACTGTTAGTTGATATAAAAGGAAAAGTACGTATATCTATTATTCTGCTGTATTTACTTCATACATTTAACATTTCATATATGCATAAATATTTTATATTTGTAACAAGGAGGGAGGGGACATTGGGCTGTTTATTACAATAGTCCCCAAAGTTTTATAATAAAGTTTTCTCATTTGTTGGCTTAACAAATTTGGGGACTTTTATTAGTTCTGATTGACTGGTTCAATAAGTTGAGTGTCCAAACGTTTCAACCAATAATTGTAACCTACAGAAGTGGTTATTTTGTGTATTTTCAGTATCATCATGTTGTACATCAATTTATCGGCCATTGTCTTATCCCTTTAGATCCCTGTATTGATACGCTTTCAATAAAGGTGTGTACAGGAATTTTAAGAAGGGTTAGATACAATAATGATGATGCATAAGTAGCTCAGCATTAGAAGTTTAATTTAAAATACGGATGACAACCGACAAACTATATACTAGATGCTGATTGGTATAAGAAATCTTCACCAAAAAATAGCAGCCATAGCGTACTGATGGTTGGAAATACAGACAAAGTAAATTTTTGAGTAGCTTTACTACGAAAAATAATGCTCTAAGCAGTAATAACAACAAAATAATATAGTGAACTTGAATTGACGTAGAGAGTCAGCTGGAAATAAAACAGAGTAGCTGCACTTATTAAAACTCAAAAATATTACCAAATTAAGAAAATACAGATTATTGGAAAGCATAATAAGGCAATTGTTTTTTATTTAAATGGGTTGTTGTGGGGGGGCGAATAAAACCAATTTTTATTTCCATATATCTAATTTGGTTCAGCATTTTAAAACCCCCTTTAACCTCAAAAAAGCATAAAAGCCCACCAAAATATAAAAATATTCTACAAGTTTATGTTTAGTAAGTTTGATTGATTATAATCTGCACAATCAATTTGATAGCCATTGTCCTATATCTATATCTCTGATTTCTACACTTATGCACATTATATTTTTAGCTCTCTCTCTCTCTCTCTCTCTCTCTCTACCTGTATTTTGAGCAGAGCTGTTATTTAAATATGTATTAAAGTTATACTGTTAAAACTAGACTTAATAAAAGTTATTTTTTTAATAAAGAAATGAGTTCTTATAATATTATGATAATTTTAATCAATGATTTAAAAATATGTTGTCAATGACCTAAAATAAAGGGATGTAAAGGCATTAGACAACGGCCAATAAATTGATGTACATTTACAATGATAATACACAAAATTACCCCTTCTAAAGATTAAAATTAGTGCTTGAATCATTTGGACACTCAACTTAAATAACCAACAAATCAAAATTTAGTTAAAATTTAGGCTCCCAAAGTTGTTAAAGCAACAAATAAGAAAATGTTATTATAAAACTTTGGGAACTAGTGTATTAAACAGCCGTTGTTTCCTCTCTATCTCTCTGAGCATAAGTTTAAAAGGTGAACTATGATGCTGTAAATGAAAAATAAAAGATACATTTTAAAATTATGCTTACTATGGATATTGTCAAACTTGTTGAGTACATAAATATCTAAAGTTAAAATAGCAGATGTGAGAATAATCCTTTAAAACCATAACTGAACCAAACCATAAATGTATAAATGTATTTGTGAGAGTGTATTTGAATTTTTCCTCCTTCTCTATATTTACATTTTTAAAACAGTTGGGGATATCAATTACCCACTGATTATGTTGTGTTAGATCACAAAATTTACATCTTCCACAAAATTCCCAATATAATAGGCCAACAATTTATGTAAGTTAAGGTTTTACTTTTATAAATCAATTATCTTTTCTTAATTCTTGAATTAATATGTTAAATCTTTTGAAAATTAAAACGTTTCTGTTATTATGGTTCCTGTTTATGTTAAATCATAATTGTAGTATTTTTACAATAAATTTTTATACACCCTTTTTAAGACTTATAAATTAATTTTGACTTTTTTATTCTGACACTCTACAGGTATTAATGCATGTATTACTTTAATTTTAGAGCTTTTTTATGGATATTATCATCCTGGTTAATGTTATGTTAAGTAGACAAATAAAAGCTTTTAAAAAATAAACCCTTCTCAATTCTAAGAACTTTTGAATCATTTACTATTTTGAAATTCAACTCGAATCTACTTGTGTCATAATACTGATATTTAATGGAAAAAGGTTAACTTAAATTTTGTAAATAAATTCTTTAATTTTGAAGCCAGTAAAATTAAAATCTAAAACAATTAAATTATGAATGGGGGAAATTGTTGCGATAATGCAGAATTGTATGCTATGCTAAAAATATAGAAAAAGGATATTTCATGACTATTGGCGGTGCTTGGGTTCAACATTGGAAAATTGAATTATCAGTTTGGTACTGTCATTGTATTGGAAAATAATTCAATATACTTTTTCTTTTGAGGTGCAAAATTGTTTTGTTCCAACACACAACTTTTACACACATTTAGAGTCACTTGTGGTATCTACTATTTTTAAAATGTTACATTACAGAACATTTGTATTTTTCAATTTACGAAATAAACATTTTTCAATAAAAATAAAACATTGATGATTAGCAAAGACAAATTTTGCAAGTAAAAACTTTTAACTGACCACTTTAGGTATAGAATTAAATTTTATTTTTAAACAAAAAAGTTTAGTTTATAATATTACCATAACTTTTATACTCATATGATATAAAGCATAAAAAATATATGTAAGGAAGTACTAGCATAATACATGAATACATACATAGTCAGCCAAGTGTTATTAATTGATTGAAGAGGGTGGAATGCTCCACTAAGATGTAACACAATACAACCTTTTATCTATGGGACCAAATGAAAGATGGATTGCATCATATCAATGATTTGTATATTGGAAGAATATTTGTGGTTGTGTGTAGTATTTGGTTTTTCATTAATAAAAAAGATAAGAAAATAAAACTGCTAATATACGTTTAAAGATGGTTTGAATATTATAACAAATGAAATGTTTTAGATATATTTTACTTTGAACATTGAGAGATGAACATGCAGATACGCTCTAGTCACAGAGAAGCTGAACATCTAATTTATTTTATTATATCATATTCCAATAACCACTCAACACCTATTTCAAGTTATCAACTGTTTCATTTTTTCTTTATTCAACTTAAGATACTCTTTAAAACTTTTAAGAATAATGATTATTTAATACTTTAGATATTTTCCCTTTGCAGTTTTTATCAGCATAGAACACGTTTAAATATCAGACTTTGATGGATGTTCCTTTTATTTCCCATAGAATTCTTTACATTACAGATATCTCAAATGATATTTCACCAGAGCTGGATCTTTAAATCATTTTAGTGGTGAACCAGATCGGGGTGCGCCAAATTTCAGCCAATCACACCGCGGCATTTTAAAAATGCCGCGATGTGATTGGCTGACATTCTTCGCACCCCAATCTAAATCACCATTAAAATGATTTAAAGATCCAGCTCAGATAAATTACCTTTCTGTTTGAGGTACTTGTGTGGTGTGACATTATAGGTTTTCTTCGTGATGGCCTTACTACAATAGATACATTATTAATTGGATGTTCAACCAGATTTTCATGTTTTCTAATAAAGTGAAACACGCAGCAGGCTAAAATAACGATTAATTCCTTCCAACCCCTTTACCCCCATCCCCTTCCTTCCTACTGAATAAAGAAATTGACCAATAAATGAGTTCCATGTTAGCAATCTAAATTGACGAAAATTTTTTCCCTGTCATAATATCCACATAAATTCTACATCCATTCTACTGCGCCTAAAAAAGGCCATGAACAAAATATCCCATCTGTAAATTAAAATTAAAAGGTTGAAAGTTTGAACGGTCCAATTAGAGTAAAAGTTCCCAAAGTTTTTAAATAAACGAATGAGGATACCTTTCATGAACGTTTGGGTATTATTATCCAATGTCCCCTCCCTCCCTGGTTTTTACAAGTCAATGGGAATATATTAAACGCTTTTCTTTAGTCAAAAAGGCATCAAATGCACACATAGAAAAATGCTAAAAATTCGTTTACTTTGTACGTGCAGGTACTGGCAAATATCTCAATAATATTGTTAGAATATTCGATAAAAAATGATGGATTATTAGGGAAAAATATGCAATTTGTGGAAGTTTCCCTAAAAAAAATATTTTTTGTAATTATTGAATAATTTCTGTATTGTATATTTTTTAATAAAAATATATACTTATAAACAAGGGTGAATAAATGCATAACTAGCTTCAAAAAGGGTGTAAAAAACGAATTATAGACCAACATAGGGCAGTTATACATGAGCTAGGACAATTATGTAGAAAGGAAAATTCTATAAGATTAGGACAAAGGCTTAGAAAACCCTAACTCAAAAGCCAGTATTTTACAGGATTGCCTTATTATCTAAGTTTACTAGGATTTAAAGACGAACGGAAGACAGTATTTAGTTTTATATTAGATTAGCATGCCTTCTTGCTGTCGGGGAGGTGTTGGGATCGAGTCTGGTGCAAAATACGAGTCATACTAGAAATGTTATCTACTGCTGCTATGTCTGGCACGTGGCACTAATATTTAAAGTAGTGGAAATACCTTGTCCCATAAACAATTGCAACTCATTGCCATGTACAGTTTGAACTTCCAAGCAAAAGATGTGCAGTCAAAGGGTCAAAGGGTTGGTTGTTTGTGGGATGTTACTCAACCTAATATCCATGGGTGTATCGCATCCCATTACATTAATAAGTGGATGTTGCTCTGGCTTCTCTATAAATAATCAATTAAAATCTAGGAAGAAATCCGTAATTTACAGACAGACATTAGTTTTATATTATACGCAAATATCAAAAGAATGTCAATAAATCTAAACAAATATTTATAATTATTTTTGATGAATTTTTTTATTACAGATTATAATTAAGTATTGACAGGAAAAACAAGGAAGACAAAATATCTATAATACAAAGTAGAACGATGTCTGTCTGTTTGTTTGTCTGTCTGTCTGTTTGTTTGTTTGTCTGTCTGTTTGTTTGTCTGTTTGTTTGTCTGTCTGTTTGTTTGTCTGTCTGTTTGTTTGTCTGTCTGTTTGTTTGTCTGTCTGTTTGTTTGTCTGTCTGTCTGTCTGTTTGTTTGTCTGTCTGTTTGTTTGTATGTCTGTTTGTCTGTCTGTCTGTTTGTTTGTCTGTCTGTTTGTTTGTCTGTATGTTTGTTTGTCTGTCTGTTTGTTTGTAGCGAAGGATCTCGCTAACTGCTGAACCGATCGGGTTCTCCTTTACAGGGTAGCTTCTCATAGGTCCCGGGAAGGTTTATAACTATTTTCTTAACCCCTCCAAAAAATGAAAAATCCCCCCCACAAATTTTTTTTTAATTAAAATGATGAGGTCGACTACCCCCCTCCAAAAAATTTTTTTTTTAATTTTCTTTAAAATCTAAGACACAAAAAATTAGTTCTATCAAATCTCTTGGAGCAAATCCCCTAGAGGCTAGGGGCGAAACCGCTAGTATAATATAAAACAATTTATAATAATACAAAAAAGAACGGTGCATCATAAATTTAAGGGGTGGAGAGATTGGGCTGTTTATTACAATAGTCCCCAAAGTATTATAAAAAAAAACTTTTCTTATTCGTTGGCTTAAAAAAACTTGGGGACCTTTATCGTATTGTTTGGTTGATTTAGTTAATTGTCTAAACGTTTCAACCAATAATAGTAATCTACAGAAGGGCTAATTTTGTGTATCAACATTAGAGATGTACATCAATTTATCGGCCATTGTCTTTTCCCTTTAGATCCCTGATTAAATAGCAGCTATAAAAAAATCATATTTCTACCCAAACAAAGCATATTATACATCAGATGCTGTGTTGTCATAGGAATCTTAACAATGACATTAACAACCTAGAATATAACGATTCCATTTATAGTTTTCCATAGACGGTTATTTAGAATTACAGAGTAGCTTTGTAACTATGACTAATAATAATAATCCAATTAAGAACTAAAATGTTTATTATTTTTACCATATTGACAAACCATCATCTTTTTATTAGTAAATAAGAAAACAAAGAAAACTACAGGGGATAAGACAATGACGGATAAAATGATGTACATCCCCAATGATGATACACAAAATTACATCTTCTGTATATTAGAATTAGTGGATGAAAAGTTTGGACACTCAATTTAATGGAGCAACCAATCAAAATAAATAAAAATACCCAAAGTTTTTAAGCCAACAAATAAGAAAACATTGCTATAAAACTTTGTGGACTAGAGAATAAGCAGTCCAATGCTCAGCTACCGTTTTTTAGCCGCTGTAATATCATTTTATTTCTTAGTCTGTTAAAATACAAATGTAATTAATCTACTAATAATTGGAAAAAAATGTAGCTCAAAAATTGTAATTAGTTCATAGACTAAAAATATAAAAAAAAATCTTGATATTTCTTGGTGTTATCGCTAATTATATTTTATTAGGATTAAATTGGCTTAATTTTCATGACATATACTGGCAAATTTCCATCGAATACTTGGCCGTTTTCAAAGTAGATTGTTTAGTAGGTATTTTTGTTTTGGTTCAGTCGATAAGTATTTTTATTCAGGAAGGAAGAGGACATTGAACTATTCATTACACTAGTCCCCAAAGTACACTGTTAAAAATGAAAAATAAATTTAGCATCAGATAATACTATATATTCATTTCATTACTGTATAGCATCATCCCATACATTCTAGCAAAAAACCTCATTACGATATAAGGAAGATTCCAATACTGTATTGAGTATTACTTAGTGTTCTATGGAGTAATATGTATTACTAAATAAGGAATATGCATTGTATAGTATTATCTAATACTCCTTATGGAATAAAATTCAATACGCTAGAAGGAAGTTTTTAATACTCTGGTTCGTAATTTTGTTACTCTGTAGGGTAAGAATTCATACTAAAAATGTATCTGTATAGTTATTACGGTATATCGTACTACATGGTGTTTTATATTTATTTGTTAATACAGCACACTTACGGGTCCAGGTCTAATACAACCCCAGCGTATCAATTGATACTAAATGAAAAAATTATTTTTTACAGTGTACTATTATAACACTTTCTTATTTGTATATCAACAACTTTGATTAAATTAATTTTGATTGGTTGGTTCATTAAGTTAAATGTTTAATTATTTCAATCAAAAATTGTAATGTACATAAGGAGTAATTTTATGTATCGTCATTGGGGATGTACATCAATTTATAAGCCATTGTCTTGTCCCTGTAGATCCCTGATTTTTATAGAAGCTACTCTACAATTCATGTATGGTTGTCTGTCTGTAGCTCTGTAACTTATATTGGCTTGTTTCTTCTAAAATGTTGTTAGGAAAAAAGAAAATCTATCTAGGTATTGCATTTTAGAAATCATTATAAAAGAAAATCAAACAATTTTATTTGACATTTGACTAATCCAAAAAATTTACGTCTATTTGTGTTTTATTCTATGTTTGCTTGAAAAATTACCTTGGATTAATTGATAAGTAAACTGACTGTGAAATAGAATGAAAATACTTTTTTAAAATCACACAATATATTCATCAGACTTTTAGGAAACTAATAGATGATATTACATATTTTCTTATTCCTTTTTAGTGGGTTTGGTGCCAGTTTATTTCAGCTGGTATTCTTAAAAGTTCTGTTATGTACTATTTTTTTATAATTTTACCTTTAAACTGCGTTAAATGCTGCTTTAAGTTATTGGGTTAAACCAACTAAAAGAGCTTATTGATAAATTTTTAAAAGTACATTCCACTTCACACTAAAGCTGTTAAAAATGATACCAGCTGCTGCTATGTCATGAACGTGACATTAACCCATTAGTGCCGAACCGGGTTTTAAAACCCGGTGCCAGAAAATGTAAAAAAAAAACGGTTTCCGGCTTCATAATTGCATCATTCTCAGTATGAATCCCTATCTACTGTGATGTATAGTCCCTTTCTTCCTGATTTAAGAGCAATGCATGTATTATATAGTTTAGCTTTTAGTTCTTGTGTCAACGGTTTCGGAGCAAGACATTGCTCTGCAACACGACACGAACATAAAAGTGAACAGTTGTCTTAATATTAATGTTATTATTGTATGTTAACCTTGTATTGAATTAATACACTTTATAAGAATATTTAGTTGTTTGTTCTTGCTATTACTATACGTCATTTTGGCGCAGTAGTGTAGTACGAATCTACGGCTCAGATTTTTCTTTTAATTGTATTATTTCTTTGCTTTAGTTTTGTTCAGGAATTTTTGGACGCCATGAAGGTGGACATTGATTATTACAAGAAGTTGTCCCCGGCGGAGAAGGAGGAGTATATGCTCCAATTGTTGGCCTCGCTGCAGGGTGATATTCATTCCAATGGGGATATGCTGGTTAATCTTACTGGAAGAATGGCGCCGCTGGAGGCGAAAGTTCAGGAATTGACGGATAATGTTGATACTAATGTTGCTGCGGTTACTGGACTGGCTACTCGGATAGACGATTTGGAAGATCGTCTTAATAAGGTGATGGAGCCTAGTGTTGATAATGATATCAAGAATGAAAATGTGACTGTTGTGAATGAGTTTATGACTGGCCAGCAGCGAATTCTTGAAAAGATTGCCCAGCAGAATAGTTTGAATGACCAGCAGAATGGTTCGAATACCCAGCAGAATGGGTCGAATAACCAGCAGAATACCCAGCAGAATGGGTCGAATAACCAGCAGAATGGTTTAGATAACTCTATGCCGTGGCAGAGGACGGCTGGTGGATCTGGAGGATTTGGAGGATCAGAAGAGAAGCCTAAGTTGTTTGCTGGTGGTTCTCGGCCTATTTTTGGTGGTATGCAGGGAAATGAAGATAAGATCATAAAACTTTGGGAATTGTCTAGAGTGGATGCTGTGGATAATATCTATAATGGAGTTCTCATGTGGTGGCCAGCCCTTTCTGAGGTTGATGCGGAGGATTTTAATACGCTCAATTTTTTTGAAGCTGGACTGAGTGATTCGCAGGTTAGTTGGTGTAAATCTCTTGTTTATGTACCAGATAGATCTCTGTATGTTTCGCAGGGGGAGGAGAATGTGCATAGGTACAATGAAACGTGTGCTAAACTTGATGATCAGTTCAGAAAAAATGCGCCTGAATTTGCAGTTGACGATGATGTGATTTTCTTTGATGATTATTTGGAGAGATTTTGGATGACTACTAGACGTTATCATATGACTAATCATCAAGTGTGTAAGGAAATTTTGTTTGATAAATGTGTGGGTGTAAGAACCGCTTGTGGTTATACACTAAAACCTGCTGATATGGAGAATAGACAATTAACATTAAAGGGGTACTTGTGTAAGATGCGGGAGACATTTTTACCACCCGACATGAAAAATGTGTGTAAAGATGCGTATTTGAGTGTTAAGCAACATGAGAATGATAAGATTGATGCATTTTTTGATAAGATACTATCTTTCTGGAAACGTGCGTATCCGAAACCAACTGATGATATGTTTATGGATTTCTATTCTCAAGTGTGTAATGTGGTTTTATCTCCACTTTTGGCTAATCAGATGCGACAATTTGCATTGGATTTGGAGCGTGACGGACAAGTGCGAATGATAACGAAGTTTCGGACAGAGTTAATAGTTAAAGCACAATTGATTGTTAAAGGGCTACAATTTAATCAAATTTCAGGGTCAATGGCTAGAGGATGTACAACAAACCAGATGGCTTTGGCTAAGACGATGGTTGGTGGGGTTGGTTCCAAGTCGAATCCTGTAACTATTGATCAGGTTAGTGATGAAGATAATTTGTCATATGAAATAAATCAATGTGAAATTGATTTAGCTGATGAATTTGGTGGACCAGCTGAACTTATTCCTTTAATTGGCGCAATTCAAGGTGGTTTTATTTGTTATTATTGCAACAGAAAGGGTCACATGATGAGGGATTGTTTTGATATTAGAGATAAAAAGTTGCCTAATCCTAAAGGAAAATACTTTTTGCGGTGGGGAAACAAGCCTTTTGTTCCTTATAAGACGGGGCAAAAGAGTTTTAAAAAGAATGAAAATAGTTTGGATAAAAAGAAATTGGTTGGTGAAATTGAAGGAGAGGTGAAAGAAGGGGAGGATACGAAGGAAGTGGCGCATGTCGATGGTTTAGGGGCCAGCGATTATGAAGACGATCTTGTAGCGGAAGTCGAGGCATGGAATAATGCTATTATAGATGACATTTTATGGTTTTAATGTTTTGAATGTATTATAATCATAAAACCTTATTCCATTTTCTACTTGTTACGCGGCATTGTTTTGATTTATGCGCATTGTAAATAAACAACAACAAAACAAAATTAATGATAAAGAGTGAACGAAGCAACTCTAATTTTGTGATAATTTATTTTGATGGTTTATTTTGAATTATGAAAAGATAACATATTGTTTATAAGCCTATATGAAATTATGAGATTATGTTATAATGGAAATCAAAATAATTAATTTAGTTTTTGATTATGTTTTGTTGAAATTAGGAAAATTCATTTTTGTTTCAGACTGTTGTGGAGTCTAACAGAGATAAGAATAATAAAAAGTGAAAATGCAAAAATGAATTAGGAATACAATTTTGTAAAATTGCTATTGAAAAATATTAAATTGAATTTTAAATTGAATTAAATTTGATAAAAATGTGAAATTAGATATTTGAAAAGTATTAAATTTTGATGAAATGTGGAAAATTGTTTTAAAAGATGAGTCAGTTATTGTGATTTAAAGTATTCGATTTTAAAACAATTATATTGCGATTTAGTGAGGTTGATTCAGCAAAATTTTTAATGAAGTTTAGAATTTCATGAAGCAAAATTGTTATAATGCATTAGATATAATCGTGGAGAAGTCTCTTTCTATGAAGGAAGGGAGGGGCTGTCTCTCGGAGCTGGTATGCACAAATATGGTGGAGCTGTCTCTTTTGTTGGAGGAGAAAGGGGGAGTGAACATATTTGCAACGAATATTGCACTACCTCTCAGAGTTGGTATGCGCAGATATGGGGGAGCTGTCTCTTTTGTTTGAGAGAAAGGGGGAGTGACCATATTTGCAAAGAAATTTGCACTATCTCTCAGAGCTGGTATGCGCAACATGGGGCGGTGTATAGAGGTAGCTGCAATGATTATCGGGCGTGGAGCGCGCCATGCGCAGAAAGTTGAGCTGCGCAGAGAAGCAAAGCTGCGCAAGAAAGTGCTCTCAGGTATTGAGATATATAGTTAGTTGAATTTCGACTTTTAAACCTTTTATACATCTCAGTTTAATCTGACAATAATAGTTTTGTTAGGTAATATTTTATTGAATTTCAAAGAATTGAACTTATGGTATTTGGAAAGATTAATTTGCTTGGTGATTGATAATGTTTGATCATGTCATATTTCTTAATACAACTTCTTTTATTGTGTTACAAGTTATTGGTTCAGTGAAACATTTATTTATGGCATCTAAAATAATTGTATTTATTTTAGATTGGCTGAGAAGAGTGTTTGTGGTGATTGGGATATTCTGTCATCATTATTTATTTGATGGTGAGTTGTTATGGTTTCATGTTGTTACCATTTGATTACTATTATATATATATATTGCTGTTCGAAAAATAGTATTGTAAATTTGTTATATATATATTAATATCGATATTAATTCTTATGTACAGTGATTTTCCATCAATTGGCATCTAAAAGTTTGTAATATTTTAGATTGATCGGAGAGAAGTTTACTGATTGTGGATTAAGAGATATTTTTGGACGTTTCTGTTGGTGGATGAAATATTGTCGGTGAGTGAATTGTTTTATTCAGTCCTTTTGTTATTTGTTGTAGACAGATAGATAGTTATTTGATAGACAATTGGATAGTTACAACCTCATAACTGTTGGTGTTAGTTAGATAGCTGTTTTATAAGTTTCATGAAGATTCCGAGATGGCGGCTGGAGCGGCTGAAGTCTATGTTCCAACAAAGATTGGTGGCATGGAAATCCTGACCTTAATTGATAGCAGCAATGCAAGAGGCTGCCTGATATCTCAAGTGTTGGCTAGAAAGCTTGATTGTGTGATTGAAGAAACGGATTCGAAAGCAACAGGCGTGCAGGGTTCCAGCATCAAGATTGATGGTGTTGTTTGGAATGTTGAATTTCAGATTGGAGGTCACAGTTTTCAAGAAGATTGTTTTGTTATTTCCGGCATGACTGTACCTATGAACCTAGGCAGTTATTGGCTGAACAAAAATAACGTGAAGACGATATTTGCCAAAGACGGCAACAGGATTGAGATGCATGGAATCAGTGTGAATTTAGTAGCTAAACGGAAAATTGTAGTGAAGAATTTGGTTCATACAGTTTTGGAGAAAATGGAGAAAGCAAGAACTAAGAAACCTGAGATTAATGAAGCTGAGTTACAAGACCAAAAATGGATTTGTTCATTGAAAAATCGAATAGAAATTCCTGCATTGAGTACAGTGGTGGTAGAAGTTTCAACTAAGGGAAATATGCCTGAAGGACAGTTGTGTTATATAGCTCCTAGACAAGGTTACTGTAGCCGAAACAACTTGTTGATAAACGAAGGAATTACTGAGGTGGGAAAGAACGGTAAAATTATGACTAAAATCACGAATTTTGAAACTGTTACGAAATCTGTTCCTGCTGGTACTTTGGTTGGAAATTTGTTTTTGGCGGAGAAGATAGCAATGCTGCAAGAGAACAGAGTTAAAGAAGATGTGTCAACAACATTAAAGAAGATTCGTTTTATTAAAGATAAATTGAAGTTGGATAAAGTTCTGTTTTTAAAGGATAATGTTTCTTTGAAAGGAAGGATAGTTGGTTTGTTTTTAAAGAATTTCAAGGCGTTATCGATTGATCCTACGGATATTGGATCTTGTACTTTGGAGGAGTATGATATTCAGTTGGTTCCTGGAGCTCAACCTTTCAAGAATAGGATGATTAGACTCAATCCTCATCATGCAGAGAAACTAAAAGAACAGATTGATTTATGGTTGGAAACAGATGTGATAGAAGAATGTAATTCACCGTTTAATTCTGGAATTTTTGCTGTTAAGAAGAAGGTTGGAAATACTAACGAGGTGAAAGTCCGTTTTGTCCTGGACTACCGCTCATTAAATGAGATAACTGAGAAGATCTGTTACCCTTTGCCTAACATTGGTGAGCTATTTGACAAACTTGGAGGAAAGAAGATTTTTACGTCTATTGACCTAACTTCAGCGTATAATTCAATGCATTTGAAGGAATCTGTCAGGAAATATACAGCATTTTGTTCTAATGGACGGCAATATTGCTTCAAGAGGCTTCCGTTTGGATTGACCAATGCTCCAAGTGCATTTGTAAAGTTGATGGATAGAGTAATGGATTTGAGTCCTGAATTAAGGGCATTTTGCCTAGTTTATTTGGACGATGTTCTTGTATATAGTATGAATGTGGAGGAACATCTGGAACATTTGAATATTCTACTACGAACATTCTGTGAAGCAGGCCTCAAGATTAATCTTGGAAAATGTACATTGTTTGCAGAGGAAGTGAAATTTCTGGGCCATATTATAAATGCAGAAGGCATATTTATGGACCAAGCATATATTGAAAAGATTAAGAATTGGCCAGTACCTGAAACAGGTAAAGATATTCAAAGATTTACTGGTTTCATAAATTATTATGGTTCATATTTCAAGAATTTTTCTGATATTACGGCACCATTGAACAAATTCAGAAACAGTAGTAAAATAGAATGGGATGAAAAAAGTATGGAAGCTTTTACAAAGACTAGAGAATTGTTCTGTGAAGAAATAAGTAAATCGTTCCCGGATTGGAGAATGGAGGCTGAACCATTTGTGTTGGATACAGATTGGTCATCTACAGCTATGTCTGCGGTGTTAAGTCAAAAACAAAATGGACAAGAGAAGATGATATCGTGTTGGTCACGTGTTTGTTCAACTCATGAAGCCAATTATGCAGCACATAAAGGAGAATTATGTGCATTAGTAAATGCTGTTGAAAGATTTGAATGTTATTTGAGACACAAGAAGTTTATCGTGAGAACTGATTCAGCTGCACTGAAACATCTATCTACTTGGAGGCAGAACGGATATTTTGTTGGTCTCACCATAAGGTGGATAAATTTTTTATCCACCTTCAGTTATGAGGTTGTACATAGGCAGGGCAAGATGCATACTAATGTTGATATATTGTCACGTACTGCATTAAAGGATAGTAAAGATAGGATATCTAAATTATCGACAGACGAACAAGGAGAGTTAATATTGGATACTGTATATCAATTGGAAGATCCTAAATTATGTCTTATTGCAGGAATTGGAGCAGAGACGGCCAGTCAAATATCATCCAGATTGAAGGCGAGAGAATTTAGTCGTAGCCTGGAGAAGGATCCTGTTTTAGTTGAGGTGAGAAAATTTATTGTAAATAATGTCAAACCTACGTCCAGAGAATTGTCTCAAATGCCTTATCGTGGTAAACAAATATTAAGATTTTTTGAACATCTGAGTTATAAGGATGGTTTAATTATCCTGACTTCACCTATGCGGCTCCAGAAAGAATTTCAATTTATTGAACAGGTAGTGGTACCTATTGGAATGTACAATAAAGTTTTCTTGTTAGCTCATGCAGATGTTACAGCGGGGCATAGGGGTTATTTGGAAACTTTGAGCAGGATTAATCGTCACTTCATTTTTCCCTATGTGTCTAAATATGTAGCGGCGGCAGTTGCAAATTGTGTCATTTGTTTGAATAGACGTAAAAAACCTAAACATAATCATAATATAGAATTTTCTCCTTTGGCTGGGGAAGCTATGGCAGAGTTGGCCATAGATGCTTTAGGTCCTTTGAATGAGTGTGAATATAATGGAGTCATTTGTAAGCACATTTTAATAGTAGTTGACAGTTGTACTAGATATGTGTGGTTGTTTGCTATTGAGGATGTTAAAGCTGAAACAATTATTGAATGTTTGAAGTTTAATTTATTTTCTGTTTGGGGACTATGCGAGCGAATTAGGACTGACAATGCACAAAGCTTCAAATCAAAAGTTTTTAGGGAAGTTTGTTTAAGGTTGGGAATTGAACAAATTTTTATCCCTCCAAGATCAGCAAATTCGAATTACAGTGAAAGATACAACCAATCGGTGTATTCGTTTCTTAAGACTGATTTACGTTTTCAAGATGGAGATTGGGCTTATAAACTTAAAGCTACACAATTTTGTATGAACACTTCTTTCAATCGGAGGTTAGGATGTTCCCCGTATTTTAAGATGTTCCTAAGAAACCCTAAGCTTCCACTTGACTCATTTGATCCGTTAACACGCTCGAAAATTAAACATATGAATTTTTCAGAGTTATTGGAGTGCCTTGACAAGAATTGGAGGACTGGACAAGAAAGAACTGAGAAGTATTTACAGGTAGAAAATACAGAAAGGATAGGTCGGCCGATAGCTATAAATTCCTATTGTTATATTTTTTATGACGTCACAACGATTGGTGTAGCTCGTAAACTCTGCTCGTTATGGGTGGGTCCGTGTTTAGTGACAAAAGCAATTTCTGATAGTTTATTCGAGGTTCAACCCCTAGAAAAGTGTAGATTGAAAGATAAAGGGGTGAGAATTGTACCAAGAGATAAAATATATGTTATTGAGAGTACTTTAGACTTGACTCCAGATGAAAAGATTGACTTAGTGATTACAGATGAATTTTTCTCTGTGGATAATACCTTGAAAGTAAACTATGACTTTCCCAATACTTTGAGAAATTTAACTTGTTCAGGCGTTTCTGAAGAGGAGAATAGTTGTGGCGCTAGTCCAGAGGTGGTTGGAAGGCGGAAGGATGGACAGGTAACACCAGATTTTTTGGAGAAATCTTTTTTGGGTGTTGGGTTGTCACAGCAAAGGTCAAATGTATCTCAGGATAATGAAAATTTAGATGATTTAGTTGAGGATCTTAGTGATACTTTGGAAAGTACTCATATTTCTGATAGTGTAGATTCAAATGATATGACTGACAAAACTAAGTTAGACTCTACATATTCTACTATTAGTAAGGATAGTGTTTTTCATGGAGATTATGCCTCTGATAATAGCTTAGTAGACAACAGTTTGGGTGTAGAGGATGTTAACATGGAATCTGCTAGAGAGTTAGAGTCTCGGATGAGTATTTTAGAGGACACTTTTCCAAAACTGCAAAGTAAAATTGTAAACTTGGAACAACGAAGGGGAAGTGTTAAACGAGGTAGAGATGTTGAGGAGGATGAATTAGATAGATCGTTAGATAATGCAAAATTGCAAAAAATGTCTGAGACTATTCCTGTTAAAGGTCGTCCTAAAGGTTCTACAAATGAAGTGCAATTACAAAAATTAGAAGAGGATAGACAAAACAGAGAAAAAGACAGATTAGAACGTTATTCAGTAGCAGATGTAGTAACTAGGAACCTCGCAAAATTGATTAAAAAATAATATTTGTAATAATTTGTATAATATTTGCAGGAGAAGAGATTACCACGAAAACCGTAGGGAGCGTGATGACAAGAGAGGAAGCGGCGGTGGTGATAGACATGACCGGAATAGACGAGATGGAGATCGTGGTATGCGCAAGAGGTCACCGGACGCTTGTAGTTCAAAGAGTGGACGTGCTGGACCAGTACCTGTGAAGAAATCCAAGGATGATAGAGGAGTCAGGTACTTGGATATTTTGCTATTTGTTGTTGTGATGCAGGTTTATTGTTTGATTGTTGTTGGTGGTATGTATACGTCACAGGATCCACGGTTAGCAGCTTATGATTGTTCTCAAATAAGTAATGTTGAACTTAGATCAGCTGCCTGTTTGGATGATAGGATGGAACCGGTTAGATCTGTGGAATTATTGGGGTTAGCAGAAACCGATTTTATATTGTCAGAAGCCATTAGTTGTGAGGTTAGACTAAAATTGGAGCGCTGGTTTTGCGGTACCGCGAGTCATGTGCACGTACTAGACGTGCCACATGAAAAACAGGTAGAGTTGAGTATGGACGAATGTAGAAGGGTTTTTCATGCTGGCAAGTATCAGCATGATGGTATTAGTTTTAAAGTAAATATAGACTTGCCAACTGTTCACAGTTTCACAGTTAATGGAACATTGTCACCTTTCTGGGATGTTGGTGGTGAAAATATTCAATGCAAGACACTGGGAATATACGCGCACAATATGTGGTTCAATTTAGGTTTTGCTGTTGGGACTTTGCATATTTTAGTGAAAAATACACCCGTTTTGATCAAGGGAAATGTTGTTATGGATTATGATAAAAAGACGATTGTGGCGAATTTTGAAGATAATCATTTGTGGGCAACATCAACTTCTCCATATTTTCCGTATGTAGTACGAAAACCGGCCAGTAATTTTAAGGTAGTTTTTCAAGATACATTCAATTTAACTACTTGGAATGAACAACTTTTTGTTTCTAACTTGGAAAGGAATATTTTAGTTAAAATTATGGGAACAGAGAAACTTACTTTGCAGCATCTGGATTTCAACATTTTTGTAACAGAATTGGAGGGTATCAAGTTTTTAGAGGAACCGAAGGCGGCTGTTAGAAGTTATTTTGGGGATTTGTTAAAACAGGAAGCTAGATTTGATTTGAATGCTATGTTTTTGGCTAGTAGAGAAAGGAATGAGAGGATGATGGAACTTTTTAGTATTTCTAGATGTGCTCAAACAGAAGTTAGGTCAAATGTACAGATGCATCATGGGTTCAGAATTATATACCTGGGAGAAATTGCTAAGTATGAAAAGTGTACAGCGGTTGAAATTCCAGTAAAGTTAGGTGTGGATTATGGATGTGCAGTAGGACACTTGATGGTGGATTATAAAGGTGAAACAGTTGGAATACAAGAATATAGTAGAATGATTGTAGCAGTAGAGGATATAAAATTGTTAAATTGTTCGCAAAGTCCGGTATTTTTGAAGTTGACAGCTAATTTGTTCCTTGGGAATCAGGGGCAGGGACTCGAACTTATGCATATTGCCAATGAAAAATCAGAACACGTGGGACAAAAGATTTTTCTGAACGACGAAAAGGTGTTTATTGCTGATTTTAATAAGACTATTAAATATCAGGGATTAGAGGATTTTGAGGATTTTAATGGACAAGCTTCTAAATTGGATTTTGTTGATCATAAGTTGTCATTTTTCGAACAGGTTACAGGTCCTTGGTTTGGTTTAGAACATTTGTTCAAAGATATATTACCATTGTTTGCCAAGTTTGTTTTGATTGTGTTAATGTTGTTGTTAGGTATAATTCCTATGTTGGCATTGTTGTATTGTTGTTGTTCATGGTGTCATAAAAAAAGATTTACTGAGGAAGAATTTAATGCTAGATCTTAAATTTCTTATGCTGAAATTTAATTATATTGTATTTTTGCAGGTTGGTTACGGCGGCAACAATGAATCAAAAGTTATTGAGCAATGAAGAAGATGGCCGCCACAAACAATCTGTCAATGAAGGAAATCAAGTCAAACCTGGTCTACCAGTATCTGCATTGGTCAGCAACTCTGCATCCCGGCTGGTGTTGGTAATGTCGCGCGTTGAGCTGCCCACGTTGAGTGTGGGCAGGGCGACAAGGAACATATTTTTGAGCAGTGAGGACATGCCACTGGCAGATTTAGCTCGTCTTATTGATAATGAACCAAGGTTTAAGTTGAATTTGATAAACATGTTATCGGTGCAGTTGGAGATGGGGAGATGCATCCACTCCATAGACTGGCCTGTGGACAGGATCCCTATCTTTACCAGCCAGAATTCAAGACACCTCAACCTGATGGCGGCTGGTGAGCATTCTAAAGCTATAAATAGAAAGTTGTCATGGAACGAGACAACTAGTTTGAATAAGTTGAGCGCGACCATATTTCTCTCTAAGCTTGTTTGCGAAAATTTACCAAGTTTGGTGTTGCTTGCTAAGATTGAATACCTGGATGGAGATGAGAGGAAAAGCTGTCAAACGTTGGGCGAATTGTTACCCATAATCAAACATATGGGGGAACTTGAGGATTGGCATCAACTTTCAAAAATTGACGTCATACCTGCAGATGGTAAAATGAGCCTTCAGACGGTGTTGAGAACGGTGGGTAATAGCGTTGATCCGAGGTTGAAGACGCAGGTTGTGTCAGCTATCCGGCTTCTGGCACATTGGAAAGATGTCGTGAATAAAGTAAGCTTTATTCTGAAGCAAATGCCATCCACAACTTTGTTAGAGTTACAGAAAGATTGGCTTGATGGAAAGTCTGAACAGGATTTGAGTGCTAAAGTGTTTATTGACTCCATTCAGGTGAATGAATACATGAACTTAACAGTCTACATTCCACGCATTGTAAACATGAATTCGGTGAGTTTAATCACCAGTGGAGAGATGCCTGCTGAGATACGTTATGTTAGATTGGATGGTCAAAGAGAAATAATTGATAACCTGGTGAGTGCCACATATGCAGGTAGTCTGTTGAATGATAAAGTAGACGCAAGAGTTTTGACCTGGGAAATGCAGATGCGCTGCAAGCGTCTCCGTCCGACTCTAGCCAAGCAGATATTGTTATGTGATACAAATACCACTTTAGAAAATGTAGTGAAGGAAATCAGATTGGAGTTGGATGGAAACGTTCATACAAGTTTGTTGACAACCAATATTGAGTGGAAGTTTAATCCTGAACACAAAGTAAATGAGTGGTTCGAAGGTGATTTCAAATTGGTTACTCGGTTTGGGGATCCTGTTTGTGTTCAGATGGATCAGCCCTTAAATCCGAACATTCCTGTTTGTCTGGACCTTGAATTGTCAAATCAGCAATGGCGTGTTGATGAACAAGTGAGGGAGGAAATGAGGATGGAACACACGCCTGGAATATTGATGATGCTTGATAAATTTGGAGAGGAGGTTAGTCGTAAGCATCAAAAGATTTTGGATAATCAGGAGGAGGTTGATAACGTTGCAACCTCGATTTCGGTTGCGGTTACTAGTGGATTTGAAAGATGTCTTCATATGCTTGGTGATACTGAGGCAAGGATGTCTCAAGACGGCTTGTGTGATGAGACCGCAAAACTTGGAGTGAATGATGATGAAGCTATCATGCCCATGGATATTGAAGAATCTGGCAAGAAGAGCAGAACATCTGGAAAAAGAAAGTAATAATTATAGTTATGTGTATTAATTCATATTTTATTTTATTTTATGTATTTAATATTTGTTGAGGCAGTAGTAGTCTCAAAAAAAGTTTAAAATTCATGTTTCATATTAATGCTCTATAATACCATGCTTAAATCTGATGGTTATATGTTAACCAATGTTATTTTTATATCATGTATTTATGATAACTATGTAATTAATGCATTAGGTGTTAATCAATGCATTTTTCAATGATTATATGTTAATCAATGTTTTTTTCTTAAAAAAATATTAAAAAGAAAAAAAAACACATAAAGAAAAAAGGAAAAAAAAAAAAAAAAAAAACACAAAAAGAGTTCTAAGGAACCAAAATAAATAAAAAAATGTGTATATGAAGTGTTTAAAGATCTGGAATAAAAATATATATAAAAAAAAAAAAAAAAAAAATATGGCAGGTGTCATACCAGATCAACTATTATCTCTTTAATAAGCGTTCAACGCTATTTATAATATCTATGATAATTAACATGTAAAAACCTATTGTTATATTTAATCTGAAATATTACAGTTTGAAATCCAGGTTCATGTTAAAGCCAGGGAGAAATGTGATGTATAGTCCCTTTCTTCCTGATTTAAGAGCAATGCATGTATTATATAGTTTAGCTTTTAGTTCTTGTGTCAACGGTTTCGGAGCAAGACATTGCTCTGCAACACGACACGAACATAAAAGTGAACAGTTGTCTTAATATTAATGTTATTATTGTATGTTAACCTTGTATTGAATTAATACACTTTATAAGAATATTTAGTTGTTTGTTCTTGCTATTACTATACGTCACTACTACCCTGGCTTTCATTTCCCCCTGGAGCAGGCAGTTTTGCTTACTTCCGTTTGCCGGTATAGATCAACAAAGTTTGAAAATCATGACAATTCAAAATACCCCATCTAACTTTTTTGTTTTTATAGTAAAGTCGCTGATTTTTTTCGTTAAATCTAAAGTTTATTGACAAGTACATCTATTTGTGAATTTGCTTTATTTAAATTATTATTTTTTATATGATTTTTTTATCGTTTTTTTACGCCCTATATAGGCCCGGTTCGGCATTTCCATTTTGAGTCTGAAATTTTTATTACCCGGTTTCACTAATAGATCTTTTTTGACAACAACAACAAAACAGGGTTTTTTTACCCGAAATCGCCGGCTAAACACGAAATTTGAAATAAATCGCTTCGTATTATACTTGTAGCTCTTTAGATTACATGAGGTTGTGTAGTTTTCAATTATGGATCGTATCAAAGTTCTAAAAAGTGTTCATCTCACTTTTGGCGTTCAAAAATTACATTTTTCGAATTTTGGTCAAAATAACCGGGTTTATACAGGTCAACCGGGTTTTAAAACTGGGGGAAAGCACCAAAAACGGGTGTTAATGCCTGGTTGGTATTTATGGCCAAGCTGAACCGGGTTTTTTTTGCAACTTTCCTGTGCACGCCACTAGAGCAAAACAAAAAAATACGAATTCCGTTTTGACCATTATAAAGCTTCCCTGAAACTTACAGCTCGATCGGCCCATAAAAGTGGCGCTCGGCACTAATGGGTTAATGTAAACATTTACAGGTGCAACTCTATAACAATTCACAGTAAAAACTTCAAGACAAATGTCATGAAAGCAATAGTTTGGTATGCTATTTAGTGTTAATTAGACTAATTCTCATGTGGGCATTAAGGTATCACACCCAATTACAAGTGGATAATGACCCGGGTTCACTGGATGCAGAAATCGTTGGAGAACCGCAGCCCATAGAGCTAATTCATAAAAATGGGACATGAATTACAAATTTTCTATATGTTGTTTTATGACCTACTGTTATTAATATTAATGGTATAAAAAAAGGTGATAGATAAAAAAGATATGGCCGAAACACCAATTTAGAATTGTTCATTTTACTAATATTACGTCATTCGAGATACATCGGCCAAAAGTTTTTTAATTTATCCACTTTTTTTGGCAAAATATAAACTTTTGTTAACAATATGGCCAAATTTTATTAGTACATCTTAAAATAAACTATGTGTTAGAACCAATAATTTTATGATTTCTGTCTTTAAATGATAAATGAAACAGCATAAAATTATATATATATTTATTCCTTTATCCCAAGAGAGCGACCTAATGCACGCAATTTAACAATTTGCCTGCAAATAATATTCCTGGCGTTGTGGTAAAACAGCAAAAAAACGATAAAAAGTATATTTTCATAAATATAAGAAAATAATGTTGTATCTAAAAAGTTCCTTTTTAGTAAGAAAGAATATATATTGTACAGGTATCCAAAATTTTTGTAATAAATTCGCTGAATAAGAACTTTTGGGTATAGTTCCTTTCGTGACAACGCCTCTTAAGGGGCATTTCGACATATTTTCATAGTACCTTTTGATACGTTATTCTAGTTTAGGTTAGGTTAAGTTAGGATAGGTGATTGTCCCGCAGGGTAAGAGCCCCCCGCAGGGGCTAGAAATAGGGAAAAGCTACTGTAAAAATACGACGAAACGCCCCTTAAGAGGCGTTGACACGAAAGGGACTATACCCTAACCTTAATTATGTTTTGCAAGCTTTAAGTGCCTATACATTTCCACCAATAATTGTTAATGTACATCAATTTATTGTCCATTGTCTTTGCAAATATGAACTTACATTTTTTAATTAGGAATGTTTTTTTTAAATTCGATATATTTGAGGAACAGTCTATAAGGCCAGGACCAGGTACGTCTAGGTCCTACTAAGTGAATAATTGTCAATATAATATAATACAGATATTTGCACATTATTAAATATTCTTATATAACAGTCAAATAATGGGATATTATAAAGTAGTAAGGTTTTTTGTCTGAAGCTTAAGATTTAAATAACTAATACATTAAAGAGAAGCTTTACAGAGGTCTTTGATAGTTGTACTTGTGGGCTATCTTAATTTAAGGTTCATTTCTTGGTAAGGTTTTTAGGCTATTTCTATTTCGAATTCGGATCCTCTAGATGCTAAGGGCCCAGTCACTTGTAATTATACAATATACATAATACAAAAATAATAGAAATTGTACACGAAAATCAAAATAAAATTAATAAGGTCAATCTACATCTTTTTCGCCCGTGTCTTTGCTCCTTCTAATAAGTAATATTATTTTTAGTTACTTGTCCGCAGACACTTTTATCAAATAACTAAATTTATATTAATTTTTTTATCGTAATTGGATGGGGAGCGGTTCATTATCTTAACTCATAAAATTCCTTTAATTAATACTATATTTATATTCTATCGACTGCACCCATTGGGGCTCTGTATTCGAAATAGTGTGGGATAAATAGCCTAAATCTATCCCAAGTTTTTGATTTGAAAGTTAAATAGCTTAAAACAACCCTGGGACTTATGTAAAGCTTTCTTTAGATGGTTAACTTAATCGGTTGAGTACACACAGAAAAAAACTTATTACTTTATGTAAAACGATTTAAAACTTACTATAAATAATATTCAAAATTTGAATTTTATATCTATAAATTATTAATAATATGTGCAATTTTAAATACCAATGCTCCTAGCATAACACATTTTTTACTCGAGATAAACAGAATTAATATTTATATATCAGAGCTTTCCTTTATATATTTTTTAATAGCGAAGCTACTCTATAATGTCCATCTGAAACTTTTTGGGGAAACGTGATTTTCTCTGCTCATAGAAAATATAGACGGCTGTCATTTCTTGTCAACATTCCCATCAATATGAAACATAATTAAGTATCAAACATCCACGGCGGTCGGACTGCTTTTGGGCAGTTTTTTTTACCTACTTTTAAGTTTTTCAAACATTTAAATGCCCATCTTTGTTGTTTTCTTGTTGTTTTAGGGGATTTTTGTGTTCAAAGATGAAAGGACAGGTAGTCTTTTTTTTATTTTTTACATATTTCTTCATATATTTGGTATTTTTAGCCCGATTTTCAAAGTTTTTATTAATAATAGTATCAAAAAGAGATTTTCCGTTGTTCTGAGCATCCAGTATGTAAATTACTTTGACCGTTAGTCTGTCAATAATCATACAAAATATAAATATTAATAATAATAGAAATACGTGAGAAAGGTTTAGTGATTTTTTTCTCCTTGTCCGTATTTTCCATGATTTTGGTGCTTCGCTACTTATGTATGTTATCCTTGTTATATTCTTTTTTTATGATTTTCCTTTAAAGGTATGAATTATGAATATCGTTTATTTGTAAATAATTTATTTCAACTGCAACCTTTATTCAATATTGATAGAATAGCCTTGCAGAGAGAGAGGGGACAATGGGCTGTTTATTACACAAGTCCCCAAAGTTTTATAATAACATTTTATAATTCGTTGGCTTAACAACTTTGGGAACTTTAGTGAATTTGATTGGTCGGATAATTAAGTTGAGTGTTCAAACGTTTTAACGAATTACTTATATCTTTAGGGGGTAATCATCATTTGGGACGTACATAAATTTATAGGAAATTGTCTTATCCCTTCAGATCCCAATTAACCCCGCTTAGCATTCAAACAATTTACAGGGATCCTAAGGGATAAGTCAATGGACGATAAATTGTTGAACATTTTCAATGATGATAAACAAAAATACTCCTTTTGTATGAATTTTTTTAAAGAGCTTGGAAACTGATAGTTGATTTTACTAATTAAAATCTATAATACAAAGTAAAACGATTCTATCTGTCCGTCTGCCTGTCCGTCCGTCCCTTAAGATCTCGGTAACCACGGAACCGAACAGATTCTACTCCAGTGGTGGTTTTAGGCTATTATCTTATGAGGTAGGACACCCCCAACCCCCAAATTTTTTTAAAAATAATTTTTATGAATTTTACGAATTTTGCGAATTAGATTTTTTTCGCGAAAATTTGCGATCATTTTTTCTGCTGGGTAGGTATTAGAAGATGCAATTATACCTCTTGGGGCAAAGCCCCTTGAGGCTAGGGGCGTAGCCGCTTGTATAATATAAATAAACATAGTGTTTCAGCCAACAAATGAGAGAATGCAATTTAATAGTTTAAAATCTCCCTAGAAACAATAGCAAATAATCTGCTATTCACACATGTAAGATTTTCCAAAGGTTGGTAATTTCCCTCAAAGTTCCTTTGGACGATATATAATTGTTTATTTCTAATAATTATAAGCAAAATTATTTCTTTTGTAGGTTAGAATTATTTGTTTAATAGTTTTGACACTGCTAGTTTAAGTTTTCCGATAATAACAAAGTATTTCAGCCAACGAATGAGAGAGCGCGATTAAACTTTGGGTGTAATCCCATCCATTATACTCCAATTTTTTAAGAAGGCAGGGGCGAAACTAGTTATATAAAAGTAAGAGGATGTTTATGTTGTCGTGTGTGTCTGTGACTTAAGATATCGCTAACCACTGCAGTGCAATGGTTTAGAAAAGGTTTACAAATATTTTTAGGTTGGGTAAATTCACCCTATAAAGAAAAAAATAAAACCCCCTCCCCCATAATAATTTTTTCATCTTTAAAAAAAAGTAAGATTGAATGTTGAGGGTCGAATTAACCCCAATCCTCAAGTGAACCTAGAGGCCTTTAGTACCTTATAAAATAGTAAAATAAAGCTATATAATATATCTGTTAAATAGACAGTAACCTAAACTAAATGTGTCAATACTAAGGAAATTGAAACTAGTTGTTTAAATCTTGCAATTCTTATTTAATTTAAATTGACCCTTCTTACATCCCGTTAGAAAATAATGTTGTAAGTATTAAAAAATTTTGAAATATGGTCATCTCAAATGGGCCAATTGACGTCTTTATAAAAAGAACCATTTTTATGTTAGAAAAGATAATAGGATTCTGATATATAATTACATTATTTTTTCTGATATTTAACAATTGATTGGTTGACGTCAAATTGAGAAGATTCATTGTAAAAAGGATACCAAAATGTTTGAAGGTATAAAAATCATAACACGATAGACCAAGGTTTAGCAAAGGAATGAAAACCTTTGATTGGAGTAATCATATAGTGTGTTTTTATAAGAACTTTTTTGATTTACCCAACTTATAGTTATAAGAATTTAATGATTAATAGCTTATTTTCTTCGTTTTTTAAGACAGTAAATAGAACTAGAACAAAAATGTTTACGTTTTTATTCAAAAAGTACAGTAAAATCTAAAATTCAAAACTTATGTGTCAACATCTAAAAATGATTTTTCTTATGCTCAAATCTTCTACCCAAAAAAAGCATTTTCAGTAGTCAGTCGACTTTTAAGACATGGCCTTCAAACTTTGCATATGTCTATTACATGTCCCCAAAAGTATCTGTATCAATTTTTACTCTCTTTGAAGCGTTTTGCAGCCATTCTTGCAAAGGGTAGAAGATTTGAGTGTAAGAAAAATAAGCTAAAACCATTTTTAGATGTTGACACCTAAGTTTTGAATTTTAGAATTACTGTACTTTTTTTTGAATTGAAAAGTTTTTTGTTGTTCTAATAATTGTCAAGATAACAATACTCCAATAATATTCTTATGTTGATGAAATAACTACAAATAACATAATATGTTACATTATACTGGTCTCCAAAGTTAAGTAAACAAAATCTCTCATTAGATGGTTTAAAACTTAAGGAACGTTTTTTCTATCTTGATTAAGTTGTACAAATCTTCAGTATCCAAACTTTTCATCCAATCTATAGAATTAAATTTTTTCCATTGTTTTATCTCTTCAGATCTCTGAAAAAACCTAAATGTATATCAAAACCAAAGTAGGGTTATCTGTGGTCCAAATACAATTCAGCAGAAAACTGGCAATGTTTCAATATCCAATAATCATAAAACAATTTATTTGCTTGGATTTGTTCAGAGGTGTGCAAGTCTGTTGACATCTAAGGCAGGGAGGGAGGGGACATTGGACTGAGTATTATACTAGTCCCCAAAGTTTTATAATAATGTTTTCCTATTCGTTTGCTTACAACTTTGAGGACATTATTGATTTTTGTATTGGTTTGTTCATCAAGTTGAGTGTCCAAACTTTTCAACCATTATTTGTAATCTACAGTAGGGGTAATTTTGTGTAACATCATTGAGGATGTACATCAATTTATCGGCCATTATCTTATCCCATGAGATCCCTGCTCATAAGGTAAAAGTAGCTCCTTAAGAAAAATTATTCTCCAATAGTAATAAAGGTCATGGCCGCTTCGCTCGGCCCCCTGGCCTGCCTAGCCGCGGGCGCTCGGCCCCCTAGCCTATAACCTAACCTAATCTATGTTAGCCTCAGGACACTTATTTAAGTAAAATATCCTCGACTGTTAATACATAGGTGATTTAGAATTTCGTGGATTTTACAAAAAGTGGTTGGTAGATTTTTACAATTTTTAATATTGTTTTTACAATTTTTAAAATGATGTTTTTACAAATTTTAGGTTAGGTTATAGGCTAGGGGGCCGAGCGCCCGCGGCTAGGCAGGCCAGGGGGCCGAGCGCTGCGGCCATGACCTTTATTAACAGTGGAGGCTACTTTGCCCAAAGCTACTTTGTCCGAAGCTACTTTGTCCTGAAGCTACTTTGTCCTGAAGCTACATTGTCCTGAAGCTTCTTTGTCCGAAGCTACTTTGTCCGAAGCTACTTTGTCCAAGATCCTAAAAGTCATACTTTAAACAACCCCATAGTTAAATTAATACTTTAATTAAGTTTATCTATAAAACAAAGAAGAAAGATCTTAGTAACTGCCAAACCGATTGGGCAGAGAATATATCTACTGGTGCTGCGGTGGTTTCAAGCTCTTTTCTAGGGTGGTATGACACCTCCCCACCCCAAAAAATCTTCCTTTGTAAAAAAAAAATTAGGTAGAAGCATAAACAAAAATAGGTGTTAAATAAAAACTAGGCAGATTATAACACACAGAACAAAAATAGGGCATGGAGTGGACTCCCCTTCACATCTTGTGGCAAAGCCCGTATATGCTAGGAGCAAAGCAACTAGTTCAAAATAAAGAGGGAATATTATTTGTAAACCTTGAAAAAAAACAAGGGGATAATTAACAAATATTGGGAAACCAATGCAAGTTTTTTCACTTAAAAGTTAAAAAAAAGGATGACAACATCTATAAAGCGAAGCCCTGAAACTCTAGGACAAACGAACATTAACACCTGTAGAATGTAAGAACTGAATAAGCAGAATATTAATGTATAAGTCTAAAGTAAATTTATTACAAAACTTCTGAAATACAGGGTACTATTTAAGGGCATACTTACATTTTTAGGACCTTATTATACAGATGTACCGCTCATAAACTTGTGGAATAGGTTTTCAATGGACGTACAGACTTTCTGGTAACAATTATAGAGTTGCTATGCTTCCTAAATCGTACCTTACTGTGATAGAAATCAAGATGCAAAGTTTAAAATCTATAGGACGATTCTAACATGTCTAAATTACAAATGAGCCAACTGTTACGGATAGATGGACGTACTGACCCTAATTATAGAAAAGCTTTCTTTAAATAATAAATACTTTTTCGGTGACATTATTACAGCTAGCCTAATACCAAAGCAACAAAATTGACTCCCAGATTTTTCGATTAATGTTTTTTAAGTTTTCTTATTCTTAACGATTTTACAACTAAAGTTACAATTTTGGTTCCAGTACAAATGCAGAAGTGACAAACATCGGAGTGGACAACGCAAGAGTGTCTAGAATATTAATTTGATTAAGAATTCCTATACAGGCTAAGTTCAGTTAAGATATGAATGTACAAATAAGCCCCCCGCATAAGTTAGGCAACCTAAAAAACCTATCAGATAGGTTAGGTTAGGTGAAGTGTCCACTCCGACGTTTGTCACTCCTGCGTTTGTCCTATGACCACAATTTTCTAACCAAACAGTATAATTATTTGCGGAAAATTCTTTTCTAATTACCTTGCTCTATATTTTACTTCCTCAATTGGGTTCCAAGATTTTTTTATTCTCTAAATTACAGCAACTTTTAACTATGTGATATCCTGTTATAGTGATGTAATCATTAGACGGATAGACTTTGAATTCAAATTTTAGGGTTAGATATTTGTAATGATTTATGGAACTCAGAGAGAGAGGGGACAATGGGCTGTTTATTATACTAGTCCCCAAAGTTTTATAATATAGTTTTCTTACTCGTTGGCTTATCAACTTTGGGGACTTGTAGTGAATTTGGATTGGTTGCATCATTAAAGTTAATAACCAAATTTTTTAACCATTAATTGTAATCTACCTCAATTTATCAGCCATTGTCTTATCCTTTTAAATATCATCTATTTAATTTTTTTCTGTTCTTATTTTCTCATTTACAAAAATACATGTTTAATATTTTGATGGCAACTAGATGCTGAGCCCCTAGAATCTAGAGACTTTAATAAAAAGTAAAATAGCCTAAAACCATCCCAGAATCTATGCAAAGCTTCCATAAAAATGAGAACTCAATCAGTTATTGAAATCATAAGCTACAGACAAAAATAAAACTTACTACTCTATATAATAGAATACACAGATACAGACAAACAAACATTCTAACAAGATAGGATAAATAAACATAACTTCTATTCTACCACTTTCTTGCCTATATTGAGGATTATATACTTTACCCCGTATACACATATATTTATATATCTAAAGATTATATTGTGTATGTGTGTTTGTTAGAGTAGGTTAGGATTGGAGTTTTTTCATATACAGAAATCTATTACATGAAAATCTCATAAATTTTCATTTTATAAAGTTCATTAAATTGGAAGTCACAACCCCATTTTGTAAAATTCACCCACTCCCCTTCTAAAAAATTAACAAAAAAGATATATAAGGGGATTGCACCTAGAGACTATAGTCAAAACCTTTTTATAATCTGATAAAAAATTGAATTGCCATTTTTCTCTGTAACTTTCTATTAGAATGACAATTTAAAATTCTAAAATAAAAATTTCTTTTCATTGATAATATTTTGTAGCTAGAAAAATTGTTTTTCTGTCCTACCCTAATGTATAGAATAGTATCGCGCTACTGCAGGCTATATCTATCAATATATGATAATATATATTTATAAACACTTTAGAAAGGGTTGTCAATCGACAATTTTTTCAAAACTTTTTAAGTTTAAAATAAAACAAACAATAATAGGTCTTTTTGAATGTTAACTTACCAATTTTAGGTCCATCCTTCAAAACTGTTCCATATATTAAAGTAGATGAATGTATGTGAGTATGCATTTTGTAAAATTTCGAACAAGACTGGTCTTTATATGCCTTGGGAAGCTTTTTATAGTGATTATAAAAATGGCGTTATACAATACAAATGACCAATGATAGGCCAGTATACATTTTAATTGATCAATGATAGGCCATTATAACGCCATTTTTATACCCTCTATAATTGGTAGGTTTGATGCTATTCTGTTGTAGAGTAGGTCAATCCTCTAATGACATATTTATGATCAAATGAAACAAATACTTCCTGCCTACTATTCATTTTAGATGTTCAGCAGCTTTTTAGTTTTTATGTTTTTTAGTTTGTATGTTGCGGTTATCGAACCTTTGCCTCTATCAACGCCTTATGCAAGACATTGTCATTCAACAAAAAAAAGAAGTGCATACTAAGATGGCAAAAGAAAAACATCAATCCTAAACCATAGCTCTATATTCCTAATATTAATAGATATATCAATACTAGAGGTTTATCTAAAAAGAAATACTAATCATAAACCATAGGTCTATATTCCTAATATTAATAGAGATACCACCAATAGAGGTTTATCCAAAATTAAATATACTAAACCTAAACCAAAGCTCTATATTCATAATACTAATAGAGATATCACCACTAGAGGTTTATCTAAAAAGAAATACTAATCATAAACCATAGGTATATATTTCAGATATTAATAGAGATACCACCACTAGAGGTCTATCTAAAAATAAATATACTAATCTTTAACTATAGCTCTATATTCCTAATATTAATAGAGATACCACCACTAGAGGTTAATCTAAAAATAAATATACTAATCCTAAACCATAACACGATATTGCTAAAATTAATAGATATATCACTACTAGAGGTTTACCTAAAAAAGAAATACTCTAATCATAAACCATAGGTATATATTTCTGATATTAATAGAGATATTACTACTAGAGGTTAATCTTGAGTATACTAATCCTAAACCATAGCTCTATATTCCTAATATTAATAGAGATATCACCATTAGAGGTTTATCCAAAAAGAAATACTAATCATAATCCATAGGTATACATTTCTTATATTAATAGAGATACCACCACTAGAGGTTTATCTAAAAATAAATATACTAATCCTAAACCAAAACTCTATATTCCTATTATTAATAGATATATCACTGCTAGAGGTTTATCTAAAAATAAATATACTAATTCTAAACTATAGCTCTATATTCCTAATATTAATAGAGATATCACCATTAGAGGTTTATCCAAAAATAAATTTACAAATCTTAAATAATAACTCTATATTTCTAATATTAATAGAGATATCACTACTAGAGGTTTATCTAAAATTAAATATGCTAATCCTAAACCATAGCTCTATATTCCTAATATTAATAGAGATACCACCACTAGAGGTTTATCTTAAAGTAAAAATACTAATCTTAAACCATAGCTCTATAATCCTAATATGAATAGAGATATCACCACTAGAGGTTTATCTAAAATAAAATATGCTAATTCTAAACCATAGCTCTATATTTATTATATTAATAGAGATATCACAACTAGAGAATTATCTAAAAAGAAATATACTAATCCTATTTCTAATATTGAAAGATATATCTCCATATTAAAATCAAAATACCAAATCATATCTACTACCAAAATTTGTCTTTTATGCCAGATTTTTATGGTTTTTAGTCTATTTTATAATCTCAAAAAAGATCAAAATTTACTTATTTATCAATAACTAATCTTTAGATTTTCAAACAAAATGTATCTTAAAATTAACTCAGGACTGCAACATAACATTTAGCAAATTCAAATTGTTGAGGAGGTGATTAAGAGGTATTGATCAGGTACATCCTAAAAGTATCCAAAAACTTTGGAAAAGTCAATATAATAAATGCAGAAAATGTAGCATAATGATTCAATTTTTTTTTTCCTAACTCTAAATTCCCCTTTCAGATGAAAAATTTTGTAAAAATCTTTTGATCTCCCCTTTTTACTTTTGATTGACATAAACCATTTAAAATAATCTTAAAATTTACTTCACAGGATTATATCACTTTGTTATTCCCCTTTGTTACAGGAATCTATAGGGATAAGGAAATGGATAATAAATTTATGAACACCCAAAATTCATGAGACGAGTCATGAAAGCATGACTCCTGATGTTTAAATCATTGGTGCAGAATTAGTTTAGACACTGATATTTTGTAGTACCTAATCAAAAATAAAAATCCCTCAAGTTTTTCTATGCAAAGTGGGTTTTGAAACAATAACTTCTTTCTCCCTATTTATCATGGGTACTTTAATGTACAAAAGAATTTATGACCAGTTTAGGATGGTAATTTAAATTGAATAACTATCTAAATAATCTAAATTGTATTTGCTAATTTGAGTTTTTAGTTTATTAGAATCAGACACAACTATTTGCTTTAACCCTTGAAGGTCCCTTTGCTTAAATTCTTTAAATAACTGTTGGTGTATTTTTTTTTTAATCAAGCAAATCAACACAAATTAACACAAAAACTTTTTTAAAAGAAATTGCGAAAAGGGGGTGGGGGAAATTCTAAATGCCTCCTTCCCCCCTCTTTATAAAAACTGTTTGTAGATACCTTCATAAAAATATATTTTGAGGGAGTTGGTGGGGGGTGGGCGGTGAGGGGATGAAGGACGTATGAAGGGGTGTGGAGGTTGTGAAATTTTCAACTTCTTTATTGTAAAAAAATATAAAAATCTATATTGCCTTCGATTTTGATATCTCTATTGAATGCACATGTCCTTCACACACACCTTCTACACAAACACACACACACTAGGCAGATTATTAACTGCAAAACAGATCTATACATCACACACACACACAAACACACATACCCACACACACACACAGAAAACTGTAAGACCAATAGTTTTAAAGGTTTTATTTTGTATGGGTAAACTGCATCTATTGGTGTGTATAATATTGTATAGTAAATCTGTAAACCAATTTCCCCCTGGCTTTTCATCTATGATTTCACCCGGTGTGGCCACATTAGTTCTGAATTAAAGTAGTGAGATATGTGTTTCTTGAAGTATTTCTGCGTAAAAGTAATGTGATGTACGTTTGTATATCTAAGTAAATTGTAAAAAAAAATGGGATAAACATGTGTATGTCTGTGTGATAAGTAAGATTTCCTTAAATGTTGAACCGTTGAATCCACAATTTCTAGGGATGCCTTATTGGACCTGGTATATTCAATAGATAATAGTATGTTTATTACACTAGTCCCAAAAGTTTTATAATAACGTTTTCCTATTCGTTGGGTTAACAGCTTTAGGAACTTTTATTGACATTTGATTGGTTGGTTCATAAAGTGTCAACCACTAATGGTAATCTACAAAAGGGGTAATTTTTTGTGTCATCATTTTAGATGCACATCAATTTATTGCCAATTGTCTTATCTCATTAGTTGTAGCATACATTATAGAAAATTAAAGTAAAATTTTTGCTAATGTTGTTGTACCAGCCTTGCCCCCTAACGGAATTGAATATTCACAGAATAAAGGGGAAACAGAATTGAAAGTCAGGAATGGAGTGATGTATGAATTGGTTAAAAAAATAATTTTTATTGTGTGATATGAACCAGGTAGGGAGAGGGCATTGAGCTGTTTATTACACTAGTTGCCAAAGTCTTATAATAACGTTTTCTTATTCATTGGCTTAACAACATTGGGGACTGTTACAGAATTATGAATGGTTGGTTCATTAAGCTGAATGGATGCTGTGAGTATTGGTGCAAAAATATGACGTAACAAAAAAAATTAGCCAATGAGAGTCCACTATAAATTTTACCATTGGTCAATAACGGCCTCTTATTGGCTAATTTATTTTGTTACGTCATATTTTTTGCACCAATACTCACAGCATCGCTGAATGTCCAAATGTTTATCATCATTGGGGATGTAAATCAATTTAAATGCCATTGTCTTATCCCTTCAGATACCTGGATACAGAAATCGACTGGGTAAAAATCGATGGTTATTTTTATGCTTGCTCAAAAAGGCTTTAAAATGTTTGGTTTTAGTCTAATTTTGCAAGATAATAAATGTAAAATTCTTTTCTTTAATTGCAATATCCGTGGTAAAATCCTCTTGAGGGATAATTATATATCAAAGATTCTTCTTTTGTAAAAGTAACAGGATGTCTATCTGTTGCTGATGATCTTACTAACCGCTGGACTGATATGGTTCTCCTGTATAGTAACGTTACTTATGGGTTCAGAAAAGGTTGCTGACAATTTTGGGGTAAGGATTCCCACTTTCCAAGAGAAATTCCCCATTTATTTTTTTAAACATTTTTATTAAAGTTGAGGGTTGACTAAACCCTATACCCCCATTTTTAAAGAGGATTTTTTTTTAGTAGCGAAGCTACTCTATAATTCACAATTTCCGTCCGTACGTCTGTCCGTCTGTCCGTAATTAATGAATTGGGGGAAACGTGAATTTCTCGGCTCCTATTCAAGATAGACAGCTGAAATTTTTAGTGAAGATTCCCACTATATATGCCATCCTTATACATACATTGTTTTGTCCGTCTGTTTGTTATTTGGGGTGCAAGATTGATTCCTAGATTTTTACGTTTTCTTGATTTTCTCAACTCCTTTTCAAGATAAAGGGCTGAAATTTTCAGGGATTAATTAATTTTATATTTCACATATTTTCACCAAGTTTTATTAATATTTTTTTATCAATTGGGGTGCTAGATCGATTCCTCGATTTTTTAGGTTTTCATGGTTTTCACAATTCCTATTCAGGATTGACGGTTGAAATTATCAGGTATTGAGTATGCTCATGTTCTAACATATTTCCATCAAGTTTCATTAAGATTTGTCTATTAATTGCGGTGCTAGATCGATTCCTAGATTTTTAAGTTTTCATGATTATAAGGTTGCGTGATTTTAAAGGTGTGACGATTTCCCTATTTTACCAATATTAATATTTATTATATGCCACTGCTTTATAGTATTTTTTTCCTGATATACAATCATAATTTTTGATCTTCGCTACTTATGGATGTTGTCATCCTTGTTTTGTTATTTCTTATGTTAGTTTCACATACATTTTGCCTTCCTTGTTATTTTAATAAATTGAATATTCAGAAAGTTTTTCTACTTTATTACATTTATCAATTTGTTAAGGTTTTCAAACAAATTTAAGAAGTCAAAGAAGAGTGATTTTCAGGGATCTAATGGGATAAGACAATGGTCGATAAATAGAGTAGAACCACAATGATCATACACAAGATTAAACCAACCAATCAAAAGTCCCTAAAGTCACCAAAGTTTCCTAGCCAACGAATAAGAAAATGTTATTATAAAACTTTGGGGACTATTGTGATAAACAGCCCATTATCCCCTCTCTCTGGGTGAATTTACAATATTATAGTTTGGGTGTGTAGCAACTCTATAACTTTTATGATTCTTAGCTCCCACAAACATAAAATATAATTTTATTATTGTTGATATAACAGTATAGGTTAAAAGTATAAGCCTCTTAAACATTATTATTATATGTATGTAGATAGTAATTAAGTACGTCAATAATCCTATCTTTTTTATTAAGGATGGCAAATTTAAACAAGGATGACAACATTTATAAGTTGCGAAACAAAGAAATATTAACACATACTGTTAAATTATTAATAACAAATAGATCATGTTATGGAGATTTTCCACGGGAATTTTAGCCTTTCCATCTTTCCAAAAGCTATAGCCGTATATTTTGAATTAAATCTGAAAAATTCACGTTTGGACGGACAGACGGTCATGCGAACAACATATCTATATTCTATAGTATAGATGTATATACAGACAACCTCTTTCGTCTGCTTCTAAATTATTTTCTGCTACTTGGCTGTGTTAATATAAGCGACACCATTGGTTGATTTTCAATGACCCAATAGGAAGGTTGCACAAGACGGTTGCGATGGGGAGATATAGTTATTTACCCCTTTCTCCCTCTAGTGTTGTACTCTAATATTCGAACGAACGGACATTTCCTCCTTGTTTAATTTATAATTCACTATTGTGTAATATTCCCTAGACCACTCAGTCTTTCCCCTAAATGGTTACATGTCAAAGGAAAACAAAGTGTAAAAAATCAAGTGTTCATACATTAAAGTTAAAGAATATAAAAAAATTCTGCCTACAGGGCTGAGACTTTTTCCCGATTTAGATTGGTTCTTAGAAATCAGCTAATAGCGTCGGAAATATAATAATAACACAGCCGAGTCCCTACAAAAGAATAGAAAGCAGACAAAACGAGTCTTCACCACTTGGACCCGGTAGTTGTCTGGGTTATACATCTATTAATCATTCATACATAGTTTAGAAGATTTTTTATGGTAACAGTTATAAAGAAGTAATGTTAATTAAGTGGAACTCACATTTGGTAAAACTCTTCTCTCCTCTCTTATAATAAACTTTTTGAAAAACCTTTATCTTCCACCAGTGGTGAACTCTGATCCTAATAATCTCTCCTACTCCCAACAAGGTTTTAATTGTAAATGTTTTTGATATTATTGACTAATAAAATTTTACTGTTTCCTAGTAACACTGAAATGAAGTGTAAAAATTTAATCCTAGAGTTTTGTGAAGAAATTAAGTTTATGTCACTCTTCATTGGAAACTGGAAAAATGGACATGTATATGAAGGGATCTAAAGGGATAAGACAGTAGCCGATATATTGATGTACATACCCAATGATACACAAAATAACCTCTTTTGTAGATAACAAGCAGTGGTTAATACGTTTGGACATCTTCGTGATCTAACCAATCAAAATTCATTAAAAGCCCCCATATATGTAAAGCTAACGGAAAGGGAATAGTTATTTCTCGCATCGTATTATAAACGGCTTTCCGCGGATATAGAAAGTACAAATATAAGATTAAAACTATTTTTTTTAGCCCCGTGGTGCCGAAGGCACCGGTTAAAAAAATTGGTTTTAATCTTATGATTGTAAATTTCTATATTCGTAGAAAACTGGATATAATACGATGCTAGACATAGTTTTTTCGTATGGATGAGAACCGGTTCCTATCCACCGGATTCGAATGAATACGAGAAAAGTTATTACAAAAACTTTGGGGACTAGTGTAATAAACAGCCCAATGTTCCCTCCCTCCCTAAGTATCTGTAGATAATAAAAACAATTATATTTAAAACAAGTATGACAACATACATAAGAAGTGAGACACAATGATTCTATAAAAGATATAAGGAAAAAGTGCAGATTTTTAGAGGCTATAAATCAAGAATTAATTTATAGAAATCACGAAACCTTTCACATTTGATTCATATATTTTTTAATAGTTTATTTTGAAGCATGACTGATAGACCAACGGACCAAGTAAATTAATTACTGGATGCTCATTGGTAATCTTAACAAAACAAAACTGCCGTTTATCTTGAATAGCAGCATAGAAAATATCATTTCCTTCATAACGTTAGGGTATGGACAAACGAACGGACAATTAAGTGAATTATAGAGTAGCTTATTTTCTAAAAAGCTAAAAAATATCTATCTTTAATAATCTGAAACACGTTGCTAATCTTGCTTTAAAGGGGTATTGGCAACCATCTTCCCCCCCCCCCCCCCTAGATAAAGGAATTTACAGCTCTCCGGTACCGACGGACGCACACTATTTGTAATAAGGATAAGCTCTTAAAAGCTTTGGATCATGGAAAGAGAACGAAGTAGCGGGTTTCGTCGTATTTTCACTGCGGGGCCAATTCCTAACCCTGCGGGGCAATCATTAACGTTTACCTAACCTAACCTACAGCGAAAATACAACGAAACCCCCTACTTCGCTTTCTTTCCATGATCCCAAACTTTTAACTATCCCTTTATTTCAAAATAAATTTGATACAAATAAAATTCCAACCCCTCTCAATTTGCTTTGAGACAACAAATAGTAAATTCAATTTCAAATAAATACACAATATATAACATGAAATGTCTTTTTAAAAGCCAACTTTTTGCTATTTGCCATAAAATGAAAAGTAAACAGAAATGGCAACATCCATAAAAGCGAAGCTTAAAATTTTGAATGGTTAGACGAAATAAAATTAACAAATCTATAGTAACAACAAATTTAATCTTAAACATTATTCAGAAGTCTAAGATGACAAAATTATATAGATTTTTTGTTTTTAAAATTATTTCAAATCGTCCTATGAATCACTAAGAACATACTGACTTTCTGTGAATGATTACTGATTTGCAAGTCCTTACTTTCTAAGGAATCTGACAAGCTTAAATAAACTATAATAGCTTTACGTTACACCTATCCTAAATTTTAAAAAGTTTCGAATTTAAAACCTTGATTGGAATCAATATTACTATTTGATTTTCTCATTTTTAGAATGATTGAACAAAAAACAAATTGATACATTTTAACAAACATTTACACATTTTATTGTTGTTACAATATTATTTTTTTATGAATTTAGATTTTTTATTATAATCCAGGGACAAGGGAAGTTCTTTCTGACCAATAATTCTATTAAAATTATGTAACTTTATCACGAAACCTATATGAGTATCTAATATTATGAATGGTTCAACTCTTATAAAAATCGGCTAGTTGTAAACTACTTTAGAGTATAAATTCGCTAAACCTCATCAAAAAAAGTGTACACTATTAAATTTGAAAACAGCTGAATATTAATCAAAACAAACAATCCATTGAACATAGTGATTTTATAAATTTTCAATTTATGGTCTAATTAAACGATAAAATTATTTTTTTCTTCCATAATTATTTATCAAAACAATGCCCAATAGATCGTGTTATATTTTTGTGTGAATATATATTCATAAAAAATCCAACAAAGATTTCGGAACATGGCCTGTTATTCGTTAAATTTTTGAATACACGTTTATATCATAGGTGATAATTTAATGCATTATGCATTGCAAACAAATTGATAATATTTCAGCTATATCAAGTAAAGTGATTTTTAATTATACTATTTATGTAATAATTTCAGAAACGTTTGGTAAAATGTAATCAGTTTCAGAGATTGCAAGAAACAATGCCTTGCTGGTAACTATTTTAATTAACATTTATCAACCAGAGGCGTGCTGAAGGGGGTGTTTTATTTCAAATGGATAGGAATAAAATTGACTTATTTTAGTAGCGAAGCCACCATCCAATTCTCGTCGTCAGTCCGTCTGTAAGTGCTTAACACTATGAGGGAAATTAGGTTTACTAAGCTACTGTTAAAGCTACACATATGAATTTTTGTCAACTTTCCCATCATTCTAGCTCATATTTGAGCAAATAACATCCATAGCAGCCGGACTGCTTTAAAGCAGCCTTTTAAGTTTTCTAATATTTTGATTTTAATATATTTTTGTTTTTAATCATATTTTCAAAAGTTGTGTGGGTAATAGTATCAAAATTAGGTTCCCCGTAGTTCTAAGAATTTTGTATTATAACAAATGGACAAAAGGACAAGTGGCTTTATTGTTAAATTTTACGTTTATTTTATTTAACATCAAAAGGTTAGTCAATTTAATTTCAAATTATATAAACAGATTGACAAAAAGACATACTACGTCATTTATACACATGAGCTATTCTAAAACAAGGTTGATAAATTTTTTAACCGTTTCAAATATTTATTTCCACAAAATGGGTGTAAACTTATCTAACTCATAGTTTTAAAAATATTAGTATTTTTATTAAAAAACATACTCTTACAATATTTTTTTTCTAAAATGGCAATTTTTACTTTCTTAATTTTTTTTGCGTACTTGCGTAAAAGTTAATTTTTCTATAGAATATCCGGGAAGGGTCCCTTTCGTGGCAACACCCCTTAAGAGGCGATTCTTCGTATTTTCAAAATGACTTTAAATAGGTTATTTTAGGTTAGGCTATGTTATATTGGGTTAGGTGATAGCCCCTCAGGGTTAGGCAATTGGCCCTGCAGAAATAGGAGAAAAGCCACTTTGAAAATAATAAGAATCGCCCCTTAAGGGGTGTTACCACGAAAGAGACCATACCCGAATATCCTTGATCTTCAAACAAATATTAAATATTTGATATTAAATACAATCCGTGGAACTGCCTTTTTAAAAGCAAAGCTTTTCTATAATTAGGGTCGGTCCGTTTGTCCGTGCGTACGTCAAAGTTAGCTCTTTACGTTAATTTAAACAGGTTAGAATTGTCCTATCGATTCCAAACTTTGCTTGATGATTCCTGTAGTAAATAGGTACAATTTAGAAAGCGTAGCAACTCTATAATCAATACGAGAATGTCCGTTCATCCATTTTAAACATGTTGATTTTTAACTTTTTTGACAACAAAGGGGGAGGTCATTTTCTAGTAAATTCCGTAAAGGTGTGTGTGTTATAAGGCCTAAAAATAGTAGCAGAACGATAAGGTGCTCTATATATTTGTATTCCCTATTGAATAGAACAATAGGGAGCACCTTATCGTTCTACGACTATTTTTAGGCCTTATAACACACACACCTTTACACACCTTTACGGAATTTACTAGAAAATGACCTCCCCCTTTTTGTATGTTAAAATTATCCGATTCTTCTGATTGTTTGAAAACTGATTCCTATTACAACAAGGTACAATGTTATAAGCGAAGCATCTCTATAAATAAGTCCCAAAAATGTAAATAAGTCCTTAAACAGTATCATCTATTAATGCAGTTTTGCAACAAATTTACTTACACTATTGTTTGTGCTGATGCATTTAATATTCTGCTAATTCAGTTCTAACAATCTACAAGTGTTAATGTACGTTTGTCCTTCCATTTCATAGCTTCGCTTTTATGGATGTTGTCATCCTTGTTTATATTTGAATTTTTTTCTCATAATATTACTTTGTTAAGGATGAACCTTGAAAAATAGAAGAGATTTACAAAAGGAAGTTATACCTGAGGCTATTGATAATGACGAGATGGATCAATTGGGTTAGGTAAGATTAATACGTTTTTGTTTGGCTTTAATTCCTTCCCTCCACTTAAACTATTTTGATACTTATGTCTACTAATGTTCTTTATCTCAACATATTTATTATAAATTCTGCATCAATTTTCTGTGGAAGACACCCTTTTTTATTAAGACTATTGCTATAAATCATTAAAATCTTTATGTTTTATCTACAAGTTAGAGAATCTTATACAAAGACAATGGTTAGACAAACAAATATGATTATAGCAGTTCTGCTAAAATATCATGCATACAATCTTATTTGTGTAAGAAGAAATAATTTAGATATTTGTTCTAGGAGAATTAGTAGAAGACAGCTAAGCACAGCCAATGAAGATATACGAAAATGTAAGAAGAACAAAAGAAATATTTGAAAATTTTCATGGGCCAAATTTAAAGCGGGAAGGGGTAGTTAAAGGGTTAGTGGGAAAATTTATGGAGGAAAATCCTTCCTGGGTATAACAATAAAAAAGTACTTAAAGTAGTAAGACTCAACACGTTTACAAGGTCCTTTAGAAATAGGAAGGGGGGGGGGGTTAATGCAACTATCTCGTAATCAATGATTAAATAGCACTTAGAATCCGAATTTCATTACGAAACTTATTAATACTTGGTATGCATATTGGTTACAGCTTAACCGTTTAGCTGTTTTTTTGCTATTTTTACGGCAAATCTGTCATAAATTACGTAGGAATCAACAGCAAATAGTACCAGCAAATACTGGCCAGAACCGTTTTGGAGAGGCAAAGAGGATTATGTGGAGATAGGTTTCGTGATGGATTTGCCCTGAAAATAGCCAAAAAATGGCTAGTTGCTACTTTTTCAACTTTTTGTTCAATTTAGGGAAAATAGACCTATCAAGGATTACTTATGCCAAGTTTCGTAACGAAATCTGGATTCTAAGTGCCATTTAATCATTGATTACGAGATGGTTGCATTAACCCCCCCCCCCCCTCCTTTTTTAAAATCGTAAGCTCTGATTAAAACCTTTCTTAAATTTGACCTCATAGATGCTATTAAATCAATTTCCTTTAAGCTTTTAAATGATCAAACAAATTAAGGTTAAGAAGAATCAATAGCAATATAAAATTATCCAAATAGATATCTTTGAGATCATTTAAACAGATTGGTACAAATATCATTGAAATAAAATGTCTTCTTAGTGGCCAAAAAATTAGCCAGTTGTACTTTAATTGAAGGCTTTGATTTAACATTTGTAATAGCTGTAGCCTGTAGATAGCTAGTTTAGAATATTACAGTTCTACACAATAGTATGACTTACTTGCATTTTAGGATTACAACTGAAAAAATGGTTCGGGTGGGTTTCTAAGAAAGGGTGTTTTAAGCTAGACAGGAAAACAATTAGATTATTTTACTGCATTGATATTTGTTATAAAGGTCAGCAATTACATAAAATAAAAAAAAATAAGCTATTTCATGAATATATTTTACTAAAATTTGTAATCATTTATAATTTATTGTTACCTATGTATTGTTATCATTTTTAATTGTTTTGTTAAGTTTCTTAATTGATATGTAAATATATCATTAATTTAAAAACATTTTTATATATTATTGTTTAATTCAAAATAAAAGGTTAGTTAGTTTTGTCTAAGTCTGTATTATATTTTTTAATAGCCTCGATCTAGGGGCTTTTTATTCAAATAGGCAGAAGGTGACTACAAAAATAATTTTAAATCATTTCAAGACCTAAATATCAAATTAGAATGGCCTGAAACCATTACTAGACCTATTTTAAGATTCTCTCAAAGAGAGAACGTAATCGGTCCAGTAGTTATTGTGATCTTAAGCTTCAGACAACAAATCCTTAATACAGTATATAGGACTAGTGGCTAGGGGACTCTATCTCCAAAGGGGTAAGGAGGTGGAAGACAAATAGCCTAAAACTATCCCGAGATCTATGTGAGGCTTTACTGTAAAGGAGGACCATATCAGTTCAGCGGTTAGCAAGATCCTTCTCTACTGACAAAAAAATTATAACTGGTAGGAGGGGGAAAAGTCGACCTCATCCCGATAGTAGAAGATGGCGATCATAACTATTCTCAGATATCTTCAAACTAGTTTACCCCCTCTCTTCCCCCTCTCTTTTTTTCCTTCCCCTTTCAAACCTATAATTCTGGTGTTCATACAAATGCGCCAATTTTTGTTTTATAAAAATTTTTTGAAAATAACATCTGTTTGGTTTTCCTTTGCAATTAAGCTTTTTTTTAGGTACAGGGAAGGTTTTTAACTATTTTGGGAGAGCGTATCTCCACCCTCCCAATTTAAAATCCCCCACAAAATTTGTTTTCTGAATATTTCTTATTAAAACTCAAATTAAAAAGTAGAAGGGCGGTTGACTTATCCCCCTCCCACCTTAAGAACACTTAGAGGCTTCTTGGGGGCGTTCGTTGCCCCTAGTCTTTCTTAAAATAAGAGCTATGTCTTGCATTTTTTTTCAATTAGGTGTTTGATCACGAATTTCATATGGTAAAAATATTTTTCTTATTTAATTGTTATCCTAAAAAGATAAAAGTTATGCTTGAAAATTGTTTTAATAGCTATTATTATATGTTGCATTTTTATATAAACGTGAGAGTTGTGATCACAATTGGCGTAACATTTGTACTCTTTGGCGTCAATGCGTATTTTCAGATATCCATTACTCGCTATCCTCATCCCATTTCAAATTTGAGTTTAAAAAGAGTTAAAAAAATATTTTTGGGGGGAGGGGGGTAAAGACACCCTCTCCAAAAATAGTTTAAAACCTTCCCAGGACCTATAAGAAGCTTCACAGTAACAGAAAACAATATCGGTTTAGCAGTTAGCGAGATCCCTCAGGACAGACAAAAAACGCTTACTACTTTATATAATAGGATGACGATGATATCTTTTCAAAGATAAAGTTTTTTGCATGCCCATTTTCCTTTAGTTTGTCTGTGTTTACTTACATACATTAAGATTTATCATCTATAATACAAGATTTAAAATATTTTTGTGCAAGCAAAGAAAAGAAAATTTGATGCGCTTTGTTAAATATGTAGTTTATAATCTGGCCGCTAGGTGTCTCAAACAAAAATATAATATGGGTCAAAGATAGATAAAGTACATAATTAATAATCATTGAACATACATGTGTTTTGAAAATTGTTTATGATACAATTTTATGAAAAAAAAGTAAGAACAAGAAAAAAATTTAACTAGTCAACTGTATACTTGTTAAATGAAATAAATAGTTCTCTATTATCAGAATTTTGATTAGATAGGCTTATAGTAATATTGTGGTCAACAAATCTGACAAAATCATGTTAGTATTGCATCATAAATTGATCTTTGACGATCATACTGAAGCTAAAAGTTGCTCTAGCTGCAAACTGGAATAATTTAGATTATGGTGAAATATTGCCTTTTACTATTGTTTGCCAGAATAGCCTTCCCTTGTCCCTGATTATAATCTATCTTTATATTTATTAAATTAGATTAAGAGAATTGGAATAATAGAATCAGGATCAAACATATAAGTAAATAGTTTAATAATGGTTGGAGGAGGTATAATCTGATTTATAATATTGATATTGGTCCTAACATACTAAATCATAAAAAGATTTCAGATCAAATGATGGCTTCGAAAACGATTAATATCCAATGGATTAGAACAGTTTAAAGCCATGATGAAAAATCATGTTTCGTATTGTATTAAAGACAATTTTCTGTGATAGTAAAATATAAGAATTTTAATAATACAAGTTTGATTAGTTCAAGCCTAGGTGTTCTATAAAAGAAAAAAATGGTCCGTATATATATCTACAAAAAAAATCACAAAACTCTTAAGATACAATCCTATTCTTTAAAAAAGTAATTTGTGTGCGTTTAATTGATTGTCCGCTAAGATCTCGTAAATAGCTGGACCAATCGTTCATCCATTTTCAGGTAAGGTAAGTAAAAAACCAGGATTGATTTTAGGCTTTAGGGCAGGTATAGCCCTAGAGACTGAGGAGAAATTATATGACTAAAAGTGAAAGTTTATTCAATATCTTTTTTTTTAAATCTGATAATTGAATACTTTATTCCTGACATACTTGACAATATCTCTGGCTCAAGTTAGAAACTTGCCAAGTGGAGTGGCTAAAATTCAGTGATACGTGGATACAGTAAATATTTACCTATTGTAATTGCTTATTTGGGTCACAAAAAGTAGCCGCAATTTTTTTAAATATAAAAGAAACTCTATAATTCGAAATGTCTGTAAAAAACAGGATTATCTCGTCTGCTATTCAAGATAGACGGATGAAATTTTCTATATTGATGAGAATCCAGCTAATATTCATCAAAATAAAATACAGCCTTAGAGTAGCGAAGCAACTCTATAATTTACTTTGTCTGTCCGTTAGTCCGTCCGTAATGCTAGGGGGAAAATGCAATTTTCTCAGCTGCTACTGGAGATAGACGGGTGAAATTTTTGGTGAAGATTCTCAATATCAATGAACATGAAGTGCATAATTTACTCTGTCCGTCAGTCTGTCGGTGATGCATAAAAGACATCGAAAATATTTTTTTGTTATTTTTTACAGAAAGGTTTCGTGATTATTGCATATTCATCAAATGAACAAATTCTCTATAATTCTATATTTATTTAATATTGAATATGAAAATTTCTTTAAATTGGCAATACATCTACCCCTGGTCACAAATACAATTATATTACAACTTTACAATTAATAATTAAACATAACTTCAACACATTAGAGTTTCTGTAAAATAGACTTCACAGGGAAAGAAAATAATTCATTAATTTCAAATACAAATGGCTAAATTGGTTTTAAAAATTATTTTTAGTGACTCTAATTATATGGACAGGCAGGCCTTTGTTATAGATTTGCTGTACTAATATTAAAGTAATATATAAATTTATTGTACTAATAAAAATAAAAAGCTATTATGACATATTTATAAATTGTCTTCTACTTTTATTGCATTAATCATTTTATTTTATTTTTAATATCTAAATTGATTCAACCTTTTTCATTGGCAATAATGAATAAAGTAAATTATTTGGTTTATACAATTTGAACTTCTAAAACTGAATTCATATTTTGAAATATTTACATAATAAGAATATTTTATATTGTTAAAAACAAAAATTTGTTACTTCAATCTTATCTTAACTTAAACTTTCATGGATTAGCAATCTTCAGAAAGATAATGAATATTTTTACAAAACAATTTGGATGATTTAAAAAAAAGTTTTAGGATATTTTTTAACACATATAATATTTTTATTACAAAAATCATAATAAGAATATATTTTATCTTAAAAAGGATTACAACATCCATAAAAGCAAAGCTATAAAACGGTAGCACTAAAGAATATTAACTCCTGTAGAGTGTCAGAACTGAATAAAAAAATACTTTTACAGAACGCTGTTTAAGGACATACTTACATTTTTAGGACTTCAATATAGAGATGCTTTGCTCATAATATTGAACCGTGTTCTAATATGAATCAGTATTACAAAAATCAGATAAATCGGATAATTTTAACATACACAAATTTGTTGTTAAAAAAGTAAAAAATCAGCATGTCTTTCTGGTAATGATTATAGAGTTGATGTGCTTTCTAAGTTGTATAGTTATAGGAATCATCATACAAAGTTTGAAATCAATAGGACAATTCCAACCTGGTTATATGAACGAAAAGAGCTAACCGTTAAGGACGGACAGACGGATGGCAGTTCAAATGGACCGACCCTAATTATAGAAAAGCTTCGCTTTTAAGAATACACTAAAAGTTAGAATTTACATACAGACAAAGCCCAAATTGTGTCAAAAATGATCCATGAGAGGAGATGAGAGGAGAAGTTGGAAAGAAAACCCCTAAAAAAGAGATGGATAATCACTCATTTTTATGACACAATTTTAGCTTTGTCATACCTACACATTCACACACTAAGACACCAAGAAAAGGGAAACCCAGAGACAATTGTAAAGTTTGTAAGTTGACAGAATTATGGCCCACAAGGAACTTAAGTACATCAATTCTTTATCAAAATCAAGGTTCAGGTTAAAGTAATCAAATAAAGAGCATGCTCACAGTTAATTTTTTATCTATGTGATACTTTTAAGAAACAGGTTATTTGTAATTTTCAATAAAAATTTGTATTCTTATATGTTGATAGAGATGATTTTAAAATTTTTAATAATTTAAAAACTAAATAATCCGATATTGATTTCTAGAATTTGATTGAACAATTGTAACATTTTAACCACTTTCATTATTTTTAAGATTTCTATTGCGGTTTATGTTTGCTGCCTGATTTTTCACTATTGCCAAGAAATCAGTGAAGTATTCAAGAAAGCTAATTGCTGACAAACCTGAATAATGTAGAAAGGTTCAGATCATCATAATTTTAAGAAATATAAATCATAATAAAAATTATATAAAAAAATCTTTTGATGTATTACCTAACCACAGTCCAAGAGCACTTCCCAACTCAACAATCAGAGCAAAGATATCAAAGCTGTAGGCATCTTTGATAAGTGTTGCTCCATCTTCTTTGGTTGTAATCTTCAACTCTGACATCTCTGTGTAATTGGTTATGAAGACTTTTTCTGTTAGTTTGGTTTTTACTATGTAACATGGTTGAATACATTTAGCCATCATTTTGATTTTACTTCCTTCAATCAAAAGATCAATATCAGCATAAATATTTTCGTATGTGCCATTCTTTATTTCTTTAGCTACTATCTCTTCCTCACAGACTTCACCAGTAATGTCATCAAACCAAGGAGGATAACATCCAAAAACACTTAAAGCATATTCCTTAAAGTTTCTAAGGATACAATCTCCATAGCTTTCTGTATGCTTTCTATAATCCACACAAGAATAGCCCTCATGAATAGTTTGATCATGAACTTCATAGGAAATTTCATACCTTAGATACTTGTATGATTTGTCTTGTCCAACATGAAGGTAAATTCTGTGACTTGGGCCTTTATCAAATGTTACTGCCAAATCTGATGTAGGGTGTAAATAAAATATTGTGATGTCCATCTCATTTGTTGTAATGCCAATACTTGGTGCATATGTTTTCCAGCAAAATCCCTGGAAAAATAGAAATACCTCTTCATAGGTCTGGGTTACATTAACACCTCCATGAAGCTTGTTAAACAGGATCCCAGAAAGTTTTTTGAATGTTAAATTTCCTTGTAGACCCTTCCAAGTAGGTGTGATAGAACCTTTAAGTTGGCCCATCAGTATGTCAATTGAGTAGTGATAACCTTGATTCCTACTCTCAGTATAGTAGTACCGATGAGTTGGACAAATGTAGAACCAAGGTTTTTCTATGCTTGCTGTGCTAATTGTAGATGTTTGATGGACAATAGGATATTCTAGGTATTTATTCAGTGACTGATATGCTTGAAACATAAACATGAATGTAAATCCAATTTGGAATACTACTTTAAATCCTAATTTTTCTTTAAAGGATTCCATTCTATTGGCTGAACTTATTGAAATGTATGCTTATACAAAGAATAGTTTTCATTAACTAAACTATGTTATACAAAGTACTTTTTCTATTTACCCATTTAATATTAAAGTTGACAATAAAGTCAACATAATCTAATCAATAAAACTTTAATTATTTCTACAGTATGACCCTCGAAAAAGTATTTTTTAGCATCTGCAGCCCTTATTTCTCAATGAATTATTAAATAATGTATATGTCCTTGTTCTCTATAGATTTTCACATAAGTAGATATAAAAATTTTAATTTTACCTCCATTAACTCCGAAGATTTTTAGAGCTAAAGTTTTGAAAAAGTGACTGAGAAAAAGAATTTTTTTTGGTTCTCATAATTTTTGGATGGTTATATTATGTTTTTCTGCAACTGAATAATAATACACAAAGAAAAACAAGTTAACTAATTATTTCTTTTTTATTCCACCAAAAAATATCAATTTTATATGGCAAAAAATACTACTGAATGAATTGATTATCTGCAAATCTTAGGTTATTTATTTACCCTTATTTATGAAAAGGATTAATTATGACAGTTGCTCCGCCCCCTTTTCTGACATCTCAATCATTTAATAGGGGGTTAATTAAGTTTTTTAGACTAAAAAATCTTAATGTTCTAATTTTATTTTCTTTATAACTTTTTTGTAATTAAAGTTAGGATTATGAAACAAAAACAATTTTCCTGCTATATTCATAAAGATTTATTTGTTTTTTTTAATCTAAAACAAATTTGCCTAATAAGTAAGTTTTTCAAAATATCATTAAACTAAAAAGACTCAAAAATTATGTGTAAAAAATGCTTTTTACTCAAAGCCTAAATTTTTTATTTCATATTTGTATAAAGTTTCTGCTAGTAACACAAATAAAAAGACTTCTACCTTAATTTTGCTAAAAAAGTCATTTCATGTTAAAAGTTACTTTTTCCTCAGTCACTTTTTCAAAACTTTAGGTCTAAAAATCTCCGGTGTTAATGGAGGTAAAAATAATATTTTTATATCTACTTATGTGGAAATCTATAGAGAACAAGGACATATACATTTTTTAATAATTCATTTAGAAATAAGGGCTGCAGATGCTAAAAAATACTTTTTCGAGGGTCATACTGTAGAAATATTAATTTTTTTAAATGCTTGAAATGTTTTAATTTAGATTATTTTTGGTTTACATATTTATCTTTCCTGTAATATGACTAGTTTTATATTTTAGATTACAATAATTATTAAAAGCATGTATAACAGTAATATTTCTAATTAAGTTTAAAAGCTTATGACAATATTCTGACAGGCTTTTGTAATAAATGTATTAGAATTTTTTATGTAAATACCTATAAAATTAGAAATTTACATTAAATTTGACCAAAAATAAATTGTAAAAGACAAAATTTATATAAAATAAATATTCTTTTTATGATTGGGTTATTTACAATAAAATACTTTTAGTCTGTCTATTAATTTAAAAATTGTCTGAAATTTTAACTATAATAGGTATGAAAATTGCAAATCAATAATCTATAAAAAATATTTTATGTAACTAATTCCCTTTCATTTGGGAAGACTGGAAAAGAAATAAATTTTAAGACAGTGTCTAGATAGTACACATATTGTAACTTTAAATTAAAATTGTCTATAGGTTAGAAAGTTTTATTGTGCTTTTACACAAGAATAAAGTACACACATATGCTGAGGATAGAAAAAAGTATTTTTATCAAAAAAAATTAGAAATGCATATTGTATTTACATTCTGAGGTGAAATATTCACATTAAATATGACATTCTAAGATTTTATATACCTATTTTTATGCCTTCTACCTATCTTTACACCTTCCTCATATTTTTAAGAGTAAATATCATTATTCAAATTTCAGTAAATTAAAATTCAGACAAAATATTAAGCTCTCTAATATGCTAGTGTAGTATTTAGTATGAACACCCAAGAAAATGAGACTTGGAAGTTTAAAACTTGCCACTTACTCTGCATTTTAATATTGTTCAAGTTTAAAGTATTTAATTCACACTTGACGTTTTCTGCATATAAATATGTGAATGATTTATAATAAAATTAAAACTAAAATTCTGTTTGAAATCTGAATCAGCTATGGTAGACAGATTATTATTATATTCATAATTTATAATTATAAAATATTTTGGCCCATAAAAAAGTTTTCAACACTGTAAGGTTAAAACTCTCTTCCTTGAAAAATAACAAGTTTATACATGAGATTGAGTAGTGCACCTACAGAGTAAAATTATTCAGAATTTTTTTATAAACTTTACCTTATTCAAGGTCAAGAAAAGTTTCACTAGTCATTGTTTATATTATAAAAATGTGATGGTCATTAACTTTTTTTTGAAGTGACAGGTTATGTAATACGTCTCTTTCAAATGGGTAAATTAGAAGGTGTAGCATATGTGTACTATGTTGGAAAAAAGTTTGTTCACAATTAGGTTTTCATATACAAACAGTAATTTTATAATAAACAAGAATGACAACATCCATTAAAGCAAAGCTCTGAAATGGAAGGACAAAGAAACATTAACAAGTGTAGAGTGTCAGAACACAATAACCAGAATATTAATGCATAAAGCTAAACAAAATTGTAAGTAAATTTGTTTTAAAACTGCTTAAATACAGAATACTGTTTAAGGACATACTTACATTTTTATACTAGTTTTTAGAGATGCTTCACTTACAACATTGTTCCTTGTTGTAAAAGGAATCAGTGTTCTAAAAATTAAATGAATCGGATAATTTTAACAACACAAATTTGTTGTCAAAAAGTAAAAACTTAGCATGTTTTAGATGGATGTATGGACTTTCTGGTAACAATTATAGAGTTGCTGCTCTTTCTATTTCATTTCTAACTGTTATAGGAATCATATGCAAAGTTCAAAATTAATAGGACAACTCTAAACTGGTTAAATTGACGAAATTAGCTAACTGTTCCAGACGGACTTAAGTATGTACCGACAGACGAACCGCAGCTAATTATAGAAAAGCTTCACTTTAAAAGAAATGCAATGAGCACTGTAAAAAATCAAAATAAATATAAGATATGTTTTATATAGTTTGAATTTATTTTTCTTTAGTTGAAATACACAGATGTTTGTCCTTAATTACTTTAGAATCACAAATTTGTACTTTTTAATGTAGTAGATATGCTGATTTGATTGATTATTAAAGGAAAGTCCCACTTGAATATTTTTAATTATGTTGACTTTGGTGTTCACTTGAAGTGGATTGTTATTATACATAATAATTGTAATAATTGATTGAAAATTGTTGAGTAACTAAGAGTTCTTCTTGCATATAGTAAGCAGTTGAATTTTATAAGAAACTATTGTTTCAAAGTGGAAAAAATGGAAACAGTTAAAGAAACTTTAGGACTAAGAGCTTTTATAACTGTTTGCTTTTCTCTTATCTTTATGTTTCAAGCCTATACATCTTTTAATAAATATCTTGAATACCCTGTTGTATATCAAATGTCTAAAATCAGCATTGACAACATCGAACATCCTTGGTTCTACATCTGCCCAACTCATCGTTATCACTATCAAGATAGTAAGGAGAATGGTTATCATTTTATACCTGACATGATGTTGGGAAACCTTACAGGTTCTAAAATACCTTCCTGGAAAGGATTAAAGGGTGACTTATCATTCTGGAAGCTGGCAAAAATGTTGTTTAATAATGACTTCACTGGTGTAGATATATCTAAAACTACAGAAAAAGTTTTTCTATTTCACCATGGTTTCTGTCTTAAAACATCCACCCCAGACATGTGGTTATCAACAAATGAGGCATCCCTCACTATTTTTAATGTTCACCCAACATCTGATCTAACAATAACATTTAACAAAAGTCCTGGAAATAGAATTCAACTTGATGTTGGAAAAGATCATTCTTATCAATTTCAGAAGTATGAAATTTCCTATGAAGTTCATGACAATTCTATCCATGAGGGCTATTCTTGTGTGGATTATAGAAAGCATACAGAAAGCTATGGAGATTGTATCCTTAGAAACTTTAAGGAATATTCTTTAAGTGTTTTTGGATGTTATCCTCCTTGGTTTGATGACATCACTGGTAAAATCTGTGAGGAAGACATAGTGGCCAATGAAATAAAGAATAGTACATATGACAATATTCATGAAGATTTTTTCTCTTTGATTGATGGAAGTAATATTGATGTTATGGCTAAGTGCATTCAACCATGTTACATAGTAGAAACAAAACTAACAGAAAAAAATAAAATAAATAATTACACAGAGTTCACACAGATCCACATAAATACAAAGGGTAAAGAAGCATCTCTCAGAAAAGATGCATACAGCTTTGATATTTTTTCTTTGGTTGTTGAACTTGGGAGTGCTCTTGGATTATGGCTAGGTAAGATTTTTATCGAAAAATAAGCTTGAGTTGAACATTTTTGGACTATGCCTTGTACACAAAAAAAAAGAGTATTAAATTATCATAGTATATCAAGAAATTTAAGCAAAAAGTACTTTTAAAACTTGTTATTTGTAAGGTATGTCAGCTATCAGCTTTCTTGAATACTTTACTATTGGCTGGAACTGGATGAAAAAGTTTACTATTGGTCTGAAATCATCAAATTAATTCCAGTGATTAAGAAATCCCGCTGCTATTTGTCTACTTAAATAAATATCTTGATTTTGTTTATTGCAAATTGCGAATTAACCTATTTCTTTCAAGTGATGTCACATAAAGAAAATATTAACTGTAAGAATCCTCAGTGTTTGTTTACTTTAACCTGTACCTTGATTTGATAAAGACTTGGTGTACCTAAGTCCCTTGTGGGCCATAATTCTGTCAACTTACAAACTTTACAATTGTCTCTGGGTTTCCCTTTTCTTGGTGTCTTAGTGTGTGAATTTGTGTTTATATGCTAACTTTAATGAATAAGATGTATATTTGTATATTTTTTGCTTGATGTAATTTTATGAATTGAATAAAATGCTAAAACATTTTGCTTTATTACTGAAATTAATTTGCTATGAAAATGTATCAAATACAGTAAGAATCAATTCTGTGCATAAAATGATGAACATCATAGAATTTTGTAGTCCAGAACTTGGAGCTGTACACATACAGCGTATCCACAGGATTATGTGTTAAACCTATACAATAAATGATTGTGGTGAAGGCTCAGCAAATTCAGAAGTATCCCCCAAAGAGAAAGGTTATGAGCCGTTTGACGTAAATGGATAAATAACCTAAATTTATTATTTTAGCTGTTTAATGGGTGAAGCCTTAGTATTTACAGCTGGGTTATTCATCCTTGTTAAACATACATGATAATTTCAAAATATATTTTTTTAAAAGACCAGTAAAGATAATCATTGGTAATTATGTTTAGAAAGCTTTTTTGTTGTGACACCCAGTATTCTATATAGGAATGATTGTGAAAGTTTTGTAAACTTTAATGCGAGTTAAATGAATCTGTTAGAAGGTTAGAAGTTGTAACCAGAGAGATAAGGAGTCACTCACATGGAAATAGGGACAAGCTCTGCACTATGTAGCCTCATCAATTATTTACCTTAACTTGTAAGGGCGGGATGATTGATTTTTAGGGGATCATCTAGAGAATCCAAAGCATTATCTGCTTGTAATGGCATGCAATACTCTAACACCCAAGGATATTAGGTTGCCAGACAACCAAATCTTTGTCTGAGAAGTACTAACTGTGCATGGTAATCAGTTGCACTTGTTTATGAACTAAGGCATTCCCCCTACTCTAACTATTTATGTCGCATACCTAAAATAGCAGCTATATTAATCATTTTTATCGTTCTAAGTTATGACGTGGTGTTGGCCCGAGATTAGAACCTTTCATTTCACCGACAACCAGCGTGTTGAGCCACAGTCACGGGTTTCGCTCATCAATAATAGTTAGAGGCTAAAGTCCTTGTCATCATTTGAAGGGCTTAAAACTCTTATTAATACTGAAGAGGCTTAACAGTGCAGAGTATTTCCTAATGATAATTGTTGAAAAAATTACCTTAGGATCCAAAAACATGTTGTTTAAGTGTTATCAAAAGGAGTAATATAATATCCTTGTATAAAAGTAACAGGATCTATATGTGTGTGTGTGTGTGTTTGTCTGTTTGTACCAAAAGATCTTGTTAACCGTCTGTTCTTCTATTCAGTGAAGCTTCTCATACGTCCAAGAAAGGTTAATGGTCCTAGTACAAACGCAGGAGTCCCAAAAGTCAAAATGGACAAAGGATGGAGTGAACACCTAACCTAACCTATTCTAGACCATCTTATAGTTTTTTAAATGACTAACCCCCGGGTGGGGGGGGAGGTTCTTTTTTGTACATTTATATCTGAACCTAACCTAATCTGTGTAGAAATACTTTATTAAATTGATATTTTAACACTACTACGTTTGACCACTCCGACGTTTGGGACTCCTGCGTTTGTCCTGGAACCAGGTTAATAACACTTTTGGGGGAGCGTACCTCCACCCTTAATTGAAAACTACACTAAAAAACTAAAATGTTCACCTTCTCTATTATCAATTGCTCCTCGAGGCCTTTTGGTGGTGGAGCCACTACTTGAGCATATAACATTTAGTATCTATGAATCAAAGAGGCATATTTGCAACTCCTTTTCTCCATACAAATCAGAGAACGGACAACACAAAAGTTTATAACGTCCATTTTGTATTTCCACGACACTGTCATTTGACCTCTCTCAGTAAAATTAATTATTCCTAGGGTTCTTATAGGCGATAAATTGATATTCATCCCAAATGTTGATTAACAAAATTGCCCCTTTTGTAGATTATATTTTTGGTTGAAATGTTGGAACCTATTCAATAAAGATTTGATAAAAGTACCCAAAGTTTTTTTCGCCAACCCTTTCGTACGTCAGTCAATTTAGATTATTAAGGGATATTGTTTAAACTATTTTGAAAAGCGAATCTTTTCTATAATTAGAGTCGGTAGGTCCGTTCGTCCGTCTGGAACGGATAGCTTTTTCCGTTAATTTAGACATGTTAGAATTGTCCTATCGATTTCAAATTTTGCATGGTGATTCCTGTAGTATTTCGGTACTGTTTAGAAAGCGTAGGAACTCTGTTATCGTTACCAGAATGTCCGTATGTCCATTTTAAACATGTTGATTTTTTAACTTTTAAAACAAAAAATTTTTATGTGATGTATTCATCCGATTGATCTGATTTTTAAAATACTAGTTCCTAGGACATCAAAGTACAATGTTATAAGCGAAGCTACTCTATAATTAAGTCCTAAAAATGTAAGTATGTCCTTAAACAGTATCTTGTTAATATGTTTTTATACAAATTGAACAAAATAATATGCTTAGAAACAGAGATCTAAAGGGATAAGACAATGGCCGATAAATTGATGTATACCCCTAATGATGATACAAAAAATATTCATTCTATAGATTAAAATTAGTGGCTGAAACATTTGACCACTAAACTTAATGAATCAACAAATTAAAATTCACTTAAGTCCCCAAAGTTGTTAAGGCTACGAATGAGAAACGTTATCATAAAAGTTTGGGGACTGGTGTAATTTATAAAACAGGCTGTAGGTACATCTATGTGTAAAATTGCATATTTGTTTAGATTGAAATAGTTCTTATAAAGAAATGGGTCTTTTAAAGGCAAATTAAGATTTACTGGAAAATGTTTTAAACTTGTCTCATATTCAAAATTTCAAACTTTTGAATTGGAATATCATGTGTTTTATTATCTTGTTTCTTGTCAGATCCAGTTTTCTTTCTTTTGAAAGCGAAGTTACTCTATAATTCACTATAATTGTCTATTTCTCCTATCCGCTACGAGATTTACTCAGCTGCTATTTAGGCTAGTACACATTCATATCATAAGAGAGCTTTTGCAGTACATTTTCATAACAACTATGGAAGTCCGAAAGCTTTTATGTTTTTACCGATTTCCACATATCGCAAGTGATTTATTTTGTGAGTATTATCATCAAATTTTGTGAATAATATTATTATAAAAATTAGATTTAAAAAGTAGCTGTATATTGGAATTCTCACAGATTTTTTATTCTTCTGCTATTAAGTTTGAATCCAACCTATCAAGATTTATCAAAGTATTTCAGCCAACGAATAAGAGAACTACGTCTTTTTGAGGATTAAAATAATTGCGAGCAAATATAATTTCATAAAAAGTTATCATAAATAGTTCAAATAAGCAAACTTTGTTTAAATAAGAATAAAAAGGTTTTAGTTGAAAAAAAAGCAGAAAAGAAAGAGGTAATATAATTGTTCTTGAACCATAAAATGGGCCAAGTTTTCTCATATTGCAGTAAAAACATCATGTTTTATTCAAATACAAACATTCTTAACAGTCAAGTTTTTCTATAACTAGGGTAGGTCCGCCCGTACGTCCGACTGTCACAGTCAGTTAGCTCGATTCTTGTACTATCGATTTTAAACTTTGCATGTTGATTCCTATAAAAATTATGTACAATTTAGAAAGCGTAGTCACTCTATAATCGTTTACAGAAAGTCTGTACGTCCATTTCAAACAAGTTGATTTTTATTTTTTTGACAAAAATACAAAGTGTTTGTCCTTAAACATAATCCTATAATTTAGAAGTTATGCAACAATTTTGTTTAGACTTATGCATTAATAATCTGCTTATTCAATTCTGACACTCAATAAATTAGTTTGTCCTGCCATTTCAGAGCTTCGTCTTTTATGGATGTTGTCATCCTTGTTTATACAATATTAGACAATGTATATAGTACATATATACGGTAGAAGAGTTTAAGTAAATAAAGAAAACACACTGGGCTCGGCACCCACATATACGCCAATTATTAAGGAGGAGAAATCTGCTGTATATCTAAACCTGCTCCTTATATTATACCCGAACTTTTTTTCCAAGCCGCGGCTAATAGTGTCTTACGCTGATTGTGCCTACGGCTGAATTTTTCTTAAAGCTCTACTAACGGCTGCGCACCTATTGTCTAGGAGCCATCTATTATAATAGAGAAAGCTATAAGAAAGCCAAAAACCATCCTAATCTAAAAACTTAATAGCTCACAAAAAAAAACATCCATAATAATGATAACTCAATTGGTTAAGTAGTTTTCGAAATCTTAACATACAGACAAAAAAAATTGTTTGAGATAGAGTCAAATGCTTTTCTAATATCAAAAAGGAATAAATTATCTTTTAAAGGAAATTTTTTTTATAAAATTGTCTTCCTAAATATGTTTTTTTAAAATTATTTATTTAGTTTTATTTCAAATATTGAGACGAACTTGAAATTATATAATTTTAAAAGTTTGATTTTTTGTAATTCGTTTAAACTAGATATATTCAACTTAAATTGGTACTTTGAATTAGTTTGAAAGTGTTTACATATAAAATATATAAAAAAGTAATTATTTAAAGTTTCTTTTTTTCTATAAAATACAAAATAAATTAAGGAAAATAGTTAAAGTCAAATGGTACATTTAGGTATTAATAGTTATTTCTCGCATCGTATCATAAATAGCTTTCCGCGGATATAGAATGTACAATATATTCGTAGAAAACTGGGTATAATACGCTGCTAGATATAATTTTTCGTATGTATGAGTACCGGTTCTAATCCTCTGGATATTTATCGGTTTCGAATGAATACGAAAAAAGTATTTATCTACATAAATATAAAAGTAACAGAACCGACATTGTTCTCCTTTACAGTTAAGCTTCGTATAGGTCAATGAAAGGTTTTGGGGGGATGGTACAACCACCCTCCAAAGACAGATCATACCTGGATCCCCCCCCACCTCCATCGTCAATTACACCCAGAGGTTACTAGGGGGCTAGCTACTGGTATTAGAGATTATTTTTTTTACTAATGTTAGAAATAACCTATAGCTTTACGATACATCTTGGAACGTCTTGCTATTTTATTTGGTACAGTATATTGCAAATCTAATGAACAACAAACCTAAATTCATTGGTTAATTTTTCAGTTCCAGTATCTATACTTTAAAATCAAGGAGCTGCATTCAAATTGTAATAATTTTTAGATGAAAAATATTAGCATTGTGGAGGATTAAATTTACATTAAAAGAACGTTTATTTTTCAAGTATTCGAAACCGATTAGCTATTAAAAATCATGTATAGCACCGTATTACAGACAATTTTCCAGGCCTTCAGGCTAACAAAACAGGTATTTATCTAAGTTTTTTCATTTTAGTATCCGCGGAAGCTGTTTGTAATACGATGCAATAATTAACTATAATTTTATTTTGAATTCACCTATCTTCAAACCCAAACAGCTAGTCTAGTATAGTAGTAGAGTAGTGTATATTTGAGTATAAAAGTTTTGATAATTTCACCCCAGGGATTCCTTTATTTTCATCAACTTATAAGTACTAGAATAGCAAAAAAAAGAGTTCCGTTGATAAAACTAAAATTATGATATTTTCTCCAGGCTATTTAATATTATCAAATTAGTACATTATGTAATAGAGGCTTCGCCCCTAGCCTCTAAGGCTTAGCCACATAGTCGGTTGGGGGTTCCCCCTTACTTGCTTTTACTCACACAAAAAATTGTGGGTTGGATTTTATCCTTTTTTTAGGGGTAGTTGAAATGTATGCTGGAAAATATATTTTTTTTACATACATTGAAGAAACATACATCATGAAGAAACTTAACAAATTGGCTGCTGCTACTATCTTTTTTGTACATAAATAGTAGCGAAACTACAAATAGTTTTAGTTGGAAACGACTTTTACATACCCAGCCAGAAACGTCGTAAGGAAACTCGCATCCGATATGTAGTATTTTATCGCCAATACTACATATAATACTAAAATTTGCCTAAGAAATCGTAAACAATAGCATTTTATGTGTGTCAACACACACTTACAAACAGACACACAACCAACATATAATCAACATCATTCTGTGATAAATATAGTTTATAAATTGGCCGCTAGAATTTCACATTATTTTTAAAAAAATATTTCATTTTTTCTGTTGTCAAACAAAATAAATTTAAAAGTGATAACTAAAATTGTCATAATGTGTTTATGTTTAATATTACAAATAAAAGTATTTTTGAAATTTTTTTTCTTTCTAAATGGCAACATTTTTAAATGTGTGTCTTAATATTCCTTAAATCATTGCTATTTTGTTAGTTAATCTTATATACTCTAACAAAGTTTAAAGAAAACATTTGATATTACATATAAAGAGGAAGTCTCTCTCTGCGCCAGGTTTCTCTCTCACTCTCTTTTTCTCTCTCTGTATACTGCATAGTATAAAATTTATTCTTAATTACATAAAATTATTACAAAAAAAAACTACATGATGTTAAATATTTTTTAAATGTACTTTTTATTCACGATTTTAGCACGATATCGCTTACGAGCCTTACGATATCGCTTAAGATTTCGTGGGTGTATCGCGCAGCTGTAAGGACCTTATCGACCATTTATCGTATGATATTGTCGATGTGAATAGGGTGATTATTTTGCGATATCGTAAGAACTCGCGCGAGATAGTAACTCGACTTTCTGGCTGGGTAAGGATTCAAACAAACGAAATCATGGATGGACCATCGGATTTTTATTTTCCTATGTTCAATTTCATCCTTGTTTTTTATTATATAATGTTTCTACTTCTTAATAATTAAATTTTATCACCTTTAATGGTATAGTGTTATGTTTCATAAAAATATTATATCATCATAAAGATATCAAGAGGTGAGGTTATTTGTCTTTTATTTAAGATTTTGATAGCCGCTTGACCTATCTTGACCCCTTTTTGTGAAGCTTTTTATTTGTTCTAAAAAAGCGCAAAATCTTACCCCTTCCTTAAAGAAATCGCCCATAGAAAAATAACCTCTTACTTTATTATTTCAATATTAACCACCCTCCTCTTTCTTATCAAATTGCCCCTGGACGCCACTAATGGATTGTTTGTTTTTAAACTTTACCAGAGAAAATCAAATATTCCAAATATTCTCTGTAGTATGCCTTGGCATAAAACAGGTGCAACTCACTACAATGCAAAATTAGGACTTCCAGAAAATGTTCACTAATAAAATATATGGTTATCTGTTTTGGTACTTAACCTAATAACCCGGTTGAGAGATTCGTTCTTCTTAGTTATTTATCGCACTGGTTGTTAAACCTGACATTAAAGTGTCATGAACAGCAACATATTAATGAACAAAGTATTTCTGGTGCCGTAAGGTACCGTAAAGGTATGTAAAGTAAATTCTATAGTGGCTCACTTTAATGAATGCTAGCAAAAAATTGGATTTTACATTTTAAAAAGTTATAAAACATGATATCATCTTACATCATAAGTTTATCTAAGATATATATACATAAACCCATTATCAGTCATTAATATTTAAATTTATAGCTGGTTTTAAAAGTTTATGAAGGTATATGATGTCAGAGAGAGGGGACAAAGGCTGTTTATTACAATAGTCCCCAAAGTTGTATAATAACGTTTTCTTATTGGTTGACTAAACAACTTTGGGGACTTTTATCAAAATTTTATTGGTTAGTTTATAAAAATGAGTGTTTTTAATTTTTCAACCACTAATTTAAATCTACAGAAGGTGTAATTTTGTGTATCACAATTGGGGATGTGCATGAATTTATAGGCCATTGTCTTATTCCTTTAGATCCCTGATAAAATGTGCATTAAAATAAATTCGTCAGGGATCTTAAGGGATAAGACAATTGAATGATGAACCAACAATATGTAGATTAAAATTATTGGTTGAAACGTTTGAACATTGATAGTTTGTTCAGACAAGAATATAATAAAAGTCCTCAATGTTTCTAAGCAACGTAATGAAAGGAGAATTTTATAACCTAATTTATTATTTTAGATTTAAAAAAAAAACTTGGGGGGGGAGGGGATGCACCCCCCTCACTTTTAATTTATTTTTGATTTTAGTTTTAAAAAATTAAAATTTTTTTTTTTTTGGAGGGGATTTTGTTTCTAGGGTTGATTTATCTTGGGATGATGGTGGTACCCTCCCCTAAAATAGTTATAAACCTTCCCGGGACCTATGAGAAGCTACCCTGTTAAGGAGAACCCGATCGGATCAGCGGTTAGCGAGATCCTTCGGTACAAACACACAGACAAACAGACATACTTTAGTATAATTGTGGTAGGCGGCATACAGACAAGCCTTTTGCAGAGTATGCGATGCTCCGTGCTTATCAAATCACACCCCGGCGCTAATCCCAGCTTATCACCATCCTATCCAGCCCCCTCTGGGCATTGTCTACACATCAGAAGCGGCGGTCAACTTGGACACCGCTGATAGTGGGAGGGGCGCTGCCCCTCTCCCCCTTCATGCCCCCAGCAACCTAACCTTTTCCAGGAGATGTCTACCTTCCCCCTTACGGGAGCCTACCACTCTACTGCTCACCTGAATGGGGCTCTGCCCCATCTTTCCACACCCTTTCTACCTAACCCATTTATCATCTATTTTCTATATAAACTAGTAACCTTATTATAAATGTATTCAGTTCAAATATATCTCTTTAACAGTAACTACTTGTAGTTCTTTATTGATAGAATCCTTAAAGGCTAGGGGCTCTTTTGAATCGAACTCGCGTTGTAGGGTTGAAACGCTTCACCCTACCACATAATGACTAGCGGCTTCTAGGGGCATTTGAGTGAGGGTAAATTGATCATCCACTTTTTCTTTTAGTTCTTTCTTACAGGGGGGGGGGTCTTATTGTTTCCTCCCCTGGAGGACATATAAGAAGTTTCGCTGTAATAGAAAACCATATCAGTTAAACGATATCTTGAGCTACAGACACACCAACAGACAGATGGACACACATCCTGTTAGTTGAGGATTAAATATCTGATCCCATTTGTAAAGTAAAAACTTTTACAAAAATATAACCACATAACAAAAAGTAATTGTGAAAAATTACATATATTTATGTTTATTGTATATTGGTGGGAAACTTAGAACACAGACAACTATTCTAAAAAAATCTATGGACATAATCCAATGTATTGAGGGAGAGAAGGGACATGTAATCTACAGAACGCTTAATGTTTATCATAATTGGGGCTGTAAAAAAATTAATTAACCCTTAACGTTCGGGGAGGGGGGACTGGATGCGTTAAACGCCCCCTCTCAGGTTTTTTCTATCTGATTTTCTGTGTGTGAAAGTCAGAGGGCCATAACTGAGTGACTTTTAAGTACTTTTTTAGGTTTTTTGGGTACAGTATGCTAGCAAACCTGGCATGGTCATTTAGCTAGGTAAAGAGCAAAAATACTTAAAAATGACTTAAATAAAGCAATTTATTTACCAAAATACTAAAATATCCTCTAGGAGTAGGGCTCTACCGTTAAGGGTTAATTGTCCATTGTATTTAGAATTTTTTTTTTGAATATCAAAGCTGGATACGCAAAAATTTAATCCTTGTTTTTTTTCTGATTCTTTTTCTGTGTTTTATTCTGATTCTTTGTTTTTGTGTTGTTTTCTGATTCTTTGTCTGTGTTTTTTTCTGATTCTTTGTCTGTGTTTTTTTCTGATTCTTTGTCTGTGTTTTTTATTGATTCTTTGTCTGTGTTTTTTATTGATTCTTTGTCTGTGTTTTTGGTGGGAAATATTGTAATAATCCATTACATTAATATTCATATTTGTAAGCATATCTCATCTAGAGAACATATGTGTGTGTGTGTGTGTGTGTGTGTAAGCATATCTCATCTAGAGAACATATGTGTGTGTGTGTGTGTGTGTAAGCATATCTCATCTAGAGAACATATGTGTGTGTGTGTGTGTGTAAGCATATCTCATCTAGAGAACATATGTGTGTGTGTGTGTGTGTAAGCATATCTCATCTATAGAACATATGTGTGTGTGTGTGTGTAAGCATATCTCATCTATAGAACATATGTGTGTGAATAGTCAAGGGCGTAAACAGACAGTATAGCTAGTGCAAATATTTTTTTACCATTTGACAATTAAAGACACCTTGAACTCACTAAAATGTTTGATAGAATTTCAACTATAAATGCTACATATTTTTATATTTTTCTTTAACTTAAGGTGGTAAAACTTGATTTTTTACGTTGGTATAAGAAAATTATTATGTTAATTGCTGAAAGGTACTAAAAATCCCTTGCTCTTTTTCGTGCATATAACCAGATCTATAGTATAAATGTATATCCAGATAACTACCTCCCCCTTTTTTGTCTGCTAGCAAATAGTTTACTGCTACTTGGCTGTGTTAATATTTCCGTTACCATTGGTTGATTGAAGACTTAATTGAGAGTCAGCACAAGATAAGGAAATACAGTTATTTAACTCTTTCTCCTTGTGATGTTTTACTATATGAGGACATTTCAAAATTCTTTATTAGGTAGGTTATAATATTGTTGATCATAATTGAGGGTAAACATCAATTATTTTTCATTGACCAATTCAAGACCCCTGTGATCAGGCCAAGGTGAGGTGCGCAGTACCCAATCTATTTATCTACATTTGTTTATACATTAGGATTAAATATTATTATTGCTCTAACTATCTATCTCTTAGTCTGCTTTTCTTAATTTGTCCATCTATCTATCTTATCTTTCTAGCTATCTAATTTGTAACCGTCTGACTAACCATAATAAACCATTAAAAGTTAAGTAATAGAATTTGTAGGAAATATTTCTTTTAAACTTGAGTTTTGAAAATACTTCGATTATTGGTCCAGAACCATGTTTTAACTTAGGGCAATGGATTTATAATCATTTGGACCTTACATCAGATAATGTATAATTGAAACTTGTAGCTGGCTAAAATAATGATCCCCTCAACCCACCCTCTCCTCTTCTACTTGATTAACGACCTGACTAATGAATGACAGGAGAAATAGCAAGTTAAATTGACGACAATTTTTTCCCTGTCATAATATCCACATATATTCTACATCCATTCTTACGAGACTACAAACCCTTTAGTCTAATCAAAACAAATGGTGCACAGACAAATAATTATAGAGTAGCTACGTTACAAAAAAAGACCACAAAATAATATAACAAGTTTACATGTATTAAAATTAAAAATTATAAAACAGACATATAAAAAATTACATCTATCCTAAATAAAAACCTAATGTAAAATTATAAAATGCAAATTCCTAAATAAAAATAGAAATGTCAATTAAAAAGATATAAAATAAAATACTATCTAAGACCGGTGCAGTGGTTTAAATTATTTTGAATATTATCAAAAGCACTTTGTTAAATTTTAAAAATCTACTAATAAATAAATAATCTACAAAAAAAATGATAAATATTTTACAAGCAACAGAAAAGAATATAATTTAAAACTTTAAATAATTAAGTTTTAATAACCGAGAAAATGTCAGAATCTTTAATTAATAAAGCTCAAAAAGGTTAAATAAATGAAATACTGATTGAATCAAAATGATGTTTGCTGGCATTTACTTTAAATAGTTATTTATCGCATCGTATCATCGACAGCTTTCCGCAGATATCAAAATATAAATTTTAAGATTTCAACCTGTTTTGTTAGCCATGAGGGGCCGAAGGCCTAAACTAACAAAACTGATCTTAATATTGTGATTCTTATTCTAATATTAGTGGAAAATTGTATGTAATAATATGTTGTACATTATATTTTGTATGGCTGATAACCGATTCTAATCCACCGGATATTAATCAGTTTCGAAGCCAAACTACTAGAAAATGAGATTACTGGCTTTGTTTCCTTTTACTCTTTGTGGAGGCTGCAATGAATTCTGGATAATCAATGAAACCATCCTGGTTGGTATCTTCTGTATCCAGGACAGGATCTACTAGACCTGACAGCTCATGGTCCTGAAATAGTAAGGTTTTGTGTCTTTTTAAACAGACGGACAAAAAAATGTATACAGCAAATGCGCATCATCAATAGGAATCTTAACTGAAAATTGTAGCAGTCTATCTAAAATAGCAGTTGAGAAAATCACATTTCCCAAACAATAAGGTTTTTATCTTTTAGAGCATGGCGGACAGACAGACGGACAAAATAATGTAGAAAGGGTCTACGACAGCTTCTGGTCGTAAAATATGAAGGTTTAAAAAACTTACTAAAAAAAATTAGTGAAAGCTAGTGACTACGCCCATGTGTAATAAAAAAGAAACTATTAAAGTAGATCAAAGTATTCGACTATTTGACGCTTTCACACAAAGGTCTTGGCTGAGCTCTGATAAAACGCCCCCCCCCCCCCCCTTCTATTTTGAAATACATTTAAAATAATGGGGTGTGGGGAGGTACGCATAGAAAAAAAATTACCCACCCTTATGTTAAATTTTTAAAAATTGGAGTTGGTCCGTCATAGTAATGGTAAGCTCTTTTCGTTGTAACGGTTAGTTCTTTTCGCTAATTTAGAAATGATAGAACTGTAATATCGATTCCAAACTTCCTGTAGTACTTAGGTACGATTTAAAAAGCTTAGTAACTCTACAATCGTTACCAGAAAGTCTGTACGTCCATTTAAAACATGTTGATTTTTCACACTTTTGACAACAATTTTTTGAAATATAATTATCCTATTCATCTGATTTTTGGATTCCTATTCCAACTAGAGACAAAATTATAGGCGAAGCTCTCTATATTCAAGTCCTAAAAATGTAAGTATTTCTTACACAGTATCTTGTATTTTAGCAGTTATGCAATAAATTTACTTAATTTTTTTAACTTACACATGTACATATATTAAGTTTTGTCACTTACACATTTCCATGTATTTTGCTTATTAAATTTTGTCACTCTAGAAGTGTTAATGTTCGTTTATCCTACCGTTTCAGAGCTTTGATTTTATGGATGTTGTCATCCTTGTTTTAATAATAAATCTTACTGTAAATATCCTAGGTACATGTACATACTCGGGATCATGGGCGTCCTCGTTCTCCTCTTCTAAAATAAAAAGTTTAGGTTAAATGCCATAACAAAGGTAGGGAGAGTACATTGGGCTGTTAATTATATTAGTTCCCCAAAGTTGTATAATAGCGTTTTCTAATTCGTTGGCTTACCTAGGCTTTGGGGACTTGAATTGAATTTTGATAGATTGGTTCATTAATTTGATTTATGCAACGTTCCAACTACTATTTTTTTTTTGGGGGGGGGGGGTGTTTCCACCCTTCCAAAAGTCTCTAAAGACGCATGTAAAAAAAAAAGGGGGGGACAGTTTAAACTTTAATTTTTAATTAGATTAAACTTGATATTTTTACATGACTCCTATATTTTAAATGTAAAATTTTTATGTAATATTAAGAGAAGGAAAGAATCAAATAATAGTAATAATAAAATAAAACAGTACATTATTATCCGAACTACCTACTCATTTTATTTATTTATTGTTAAAAGTAACTTGAAACATTCTCTTAAAAGTTAATTAAATTTGGATTAAGTATGATGCAAGGTCATCAAAATTATTTAAAATAGCAGGAATATGGGGATTTTCTATAGGAAAGGAGAATAGAAATAGAAGAATAGAATTATATTCTGAACCCTTTTTTCGTCAAATCTAAGAAGGAACATTTCTAGCAGACAAAAGTATTGTTTACTTTCGACTTAAGCTGATGTGGATTCTTAAGAAATTATAGACTCGCTACTCGATAATGAGGCAAAATTATTTTTGTGAAAAATCATCCAAAAGCACATTAATAATCTACAAAAATTAAACAAAATCATATGTTAATAACCCTTTTAAGATTTTATTTAATTTTTGTAATTTTTTTTATTCGATTTTGGAGGATTTTTCACAAAAATAATTTTGCCTCACCAGCGAGTAGCCAGCCTAACTTTTGTTTTAAGAATCCACCTCGTTACTAAGCTTTCAAATTTAAACGAAATTTTTGGGCAATTAATTCTGATTCTGCAAAGCTTTCTACTTAGAAAATATACTGTTTACAGCTGACTTTTATCTAAGTGTGAAATGAAAAAAAAACATGCATTCTTAACAAGATGTGTACAAAATTTCAACCAATGAAATTAAATGTATGTACCGATGCGATTCTCCTATTGGCTCAATCAGACATTCCCTCTCTTTCTTAGTACCTTTATTGAAAGGAGGGAACATTGGGCTGGTTAGTCCACATAGTAACGTGTCTTATTCGTTGGCTTAACAAATTTGGGAAATTTTATTGAATTTCAATTGGTTGGTTCATTTATCGGCCATAGATCCCTGGATTTTTTTGCTTCTAAGATATAAAGTTAGTTTTTATAGAGGGGGAAGGGGAGGTTATGGAGGATTAAAGGATTGAATATAACATTTCGGGAATGGTCCCTTTCGATACAACGCCTCTTAACATAGGCGTCAAAGGGTGGGGGTAATGGGGCGATTACCCCCCCCCCCCCATTTAAAATTTACCCCTACCCTGGGGGTGCCTACGGCACCCCCAACCAATTAGGAGGGGTTATTTACCCCCCACAAACAACTTTGGGGGGTAAATACCCCCCCCAAAATAAAAAATCTCAAATAAAAAAAATATTGCGCGCTTCGCGCGCATTTTTAATACTATATATTTAATAAAATTTAAATTACCCCCCCCAAAAATTTTACCCCGGGGGTAAATTTTGGGGGGGTAAACTAAATTTACCCCTGCCAACAGATTTCAGGGGGGGTAATTACCCCCCCCCCCAAGCAAATTTTACCCCCGGGGTAAAAATTTTGGGGGGGGTAAAAAAAATTTGCGGTGCGCATCGCGCGCCATTTTACCCCCCCTTCAAAAATTTTTACCCCCCCCAAAATAAAAAGCTTTGACGCCCCTGCCTCTTAAGGGGCGTTTCGTTGTATTTTCACAGTAGCTTTTCTCCTATTTCTAACCCCTGAAGGGCTAATTACCGAACCCTGTGGGGCAATCACCTAACCTAACTTAACATAACCTAAAATAACATATCAAAAGCTATTAGTGTAAAAACGATGAAACGCCTCTTAAGAGGTATTGACACAAAAGGGACTATACCCAAAATTTATTTTCACTTCTATGTTTATTTTCATTAGTAATTATCTTATAATCTATCCCTTCAATCCCTGAAAGAAATTCATCATTGTACTGTAATTTGAAAAACAAGAATTTAAAAGAAAATTTGAGCAATTACAGTTGACAAAATGTAAAGTTTTTGCACGGAAATCTGAATTAATTTGTTTTAAAGTGCACCACCACCATCACTACTACTACTGTAAATTCACCACCAAAAAAAATGTGCATGCAATGTAGCTTAAGTGTAAAGTAGTACTTTATGGGAAGCTTAACATTGATCCAGCTTCGAATTATACGAAAAGCTGTCTTTAGAAGCTATATGGGAAATTTTGAGATTAATTATTGAAAAGGATTGATTTCAAACTAAGAAACTAACAAAACGTCATAACAGACGTTTAAAAATTGTTCCTACTGGTGCGTGACATAAATAGTTAGAGTATGGGAAATGCCTTTGCTAAAAACAGGCGCACCTAATTACCAAGCACAGTTAGAACATGAGTTGGTTGTCTGATGGGCGAATGGACAATTTACACCGCAATCTTAAGACGCGGAATATGTTTCAAGGTGTGTGGAGAAGTCTTGAACCCGAAGTGACATTACAACCAAAAATGTTATTTGTTGTTGTTGAAATGCGGGAACACCCAGGCAGCATCAAAGGTTTAAACAATGCATCACTTCAATTCCTAGAGGTAAGACTTTACATGGGGGCGTAAATAAGGGGGGTGGGGGGTTATAGTTTTAGATATTATTAGCCAAATCAATTAAATTTTTTTCTTATATAAGAATAACAACATGCATATTGCTCAGACAAATATAGAGTAACAATGCATTTAATATTCAACATTAGTTTGAAGCCTGAATAAAACACATCTATCACAAAATTCCTTAATATAGACATGTTAACATTTTAACACTTGATTATAGATATGCTTCAACATAGTGCCTAATTGTCAAAGGAATCAATATTCAAAAAAGTGTTTAAATTGAAAACTAATGATTTAATAAAAAAATAATCATGATGTTTAAAATAAACTACCTTTATAAATAATCAACATGAAAAGTTTGAAAACGATTGGATGATTCTGTCAAGCCTTACATCACTATAAGAGGTATTCGTTGGTAACACGGGTAATTATTTGGTCCAAATATGCCCTTGTTTGTATATAATTGATGCAGCATAAATGGTATTGAAACTCTACTCTATAGTAATGTACCATACCCCCCCCCCCCCCACCCTCCCCACCACCCACAAGATATGGCCAAGATACACAGCTAGCGCCCTGTAAGACAAGCATAAATATGTGCAAATTCAACGAGCTCCAAGCACATTTAAACTAGCAGATAACCACCTAATATTTTAAAAGTCCGAGCCCACAGCTGCCATTGAGTCAACACAGTTATAAAACAATTGTAATCCCCACCCCCCATATAATTTTTCGAAAATCTACAGCCGCACCAATTCATCAATAAATATGCACATCTACCACACCCCCTGACAAATTAAGATAGGTGGCAAGTTATGAAATTCTAATTGACTGCAGTTGCGACATTAATTTGCAATGATAGGTATGTAGAATATGTTTCATAATCTTAAGGTTTATTGATATTTCTCGTATGGCTTTGAAACCGATTAATATCCGCTGGATTAGAACCGGTTCTCGGTCATACTAAAAATTATAAATTGCATCATATTACAGACAATTTCTCACGCATAGTAAAATTATAAATTTTAATTAATACCAGTTTACAAAACTAGTTTTAATCTTATAGTTTTTCATTTTAATATTCGCGTAAAGCTGTCAATAATACAATGCGATAAATAACTATTCTTGGATGTACAGATTTTTATCAAGAGAATTATATGGCACTAATCTAAAATTAAATAAATATAACTTTGTATCAAAATATTCAAAAACAAGTTTCAGTAGCGCATTCCAATAAAATAAATTTAAAGATCAAACATTTTACTTTAGTCTAAAATACACAAATTAAACCCATGCAAGTAATTAATGCCTAGAAAAGGATTCTTCCCTTTTCAAATAAATCTCTATTTGAATGCCCTTTTTAAAAAAAGAATTTTAAAAACTGTGTAAGGATACAACAAAAAAAAGAAACAAACCCAAGTATTTATGTAACAAAATAAAAACTTGTAAAAAGCAATTTTGGATTGTAAAAGAAAATCCCAATATTACCTATAACTATCTTCATTCAGCCTATGACTAACAGATATTTCTGTAACAGTTCTAACTATAATAGCACAATAGAATTTGGGATATTAAGAGGCTTATTTTCTAATGTTATACGACTATTTAGACTTGCTTAGGAACCATCTAAAGGTTTTATGATGATTCTGCATTTGAGGCATAATTCTGTGTGCAACTTTTAATGCAGAAAGAACCCTCCTTTCCCACTTTCATTAATGTTCCTACAAAAAGAATAAAATTTTCAGTATGGCTTCGAAACTGATTAATAACCGCGTTGGATTAGAACCGGATCTCGGCCATACTGAATACTAATGAATAGTATCGTCGAATTGCAGACAATTACAGGGGGGTAGTTTTATTGTCAGGGTGGAGAAACCTTCTCTTAAAACAGTTATAAACCTTCCCAGGACCTATAAGAAGCTATCCTGTAAAGGAGAACCATATTAGTTTAGTGATTAGCGAGATACTTTAGTAAAAACAGACAAACACATAGATATCCAGTTACTTAATTATTAGTATAATTCTGTTGTTTTGTAACAACAATTTTGATTCATTACGGTGACTTAATTTGGGACACCTGTGTTATACTCGGCGATGGTGAGGTAATAAAGAGTAACAGCAGGTCAAGTCATAATGTACTTAAACATAGAGCTTGAACTGGCCCTAGTGGTACACAAAAGTGTCTCGTCCTACTCCATTACTGCTTAGGTACTTAGGTCCAAACACTAAGAATCAATGGCTACACAACCAAACAAAAAATGCTGTTGTTTTGAAATAACAATTTAGATCCATGCAGTGCAAATTGCAGGCGTACAACTACTCACGTTTAAAGGAAGTTAAAAAAAAAATCATCCACATTTCCACAATTTTAAATATAAGAAATCTCAATGACAAGATATTTTAGAAATTAATGTGCATCTCCAATGACAAAAAAATTACCCCTTCTGTAGATTACAATTGGTGGATATTCAAATTAATGAACCAACCAATTAAATTTCAATTTCAATAAAAGTCCAACGAATAAGAAAACATTATTATGAAACTAAATAATTTTTCAATAGAGCAAAAATAAAAAAAAATGTAGTAATGAAAATCATTATATAAAAGTAACAGGATTTCTGTCTGTGTATCTGTTATTTGGGTGGGTACCTCCACCCTCCCAAGAGAAATTGCCCATTTGCGTAGACGTTAGTTAAAAAATAGTGACATTCATTTTGATATTATTGAAGTTTGTACATGCTGATTTTTATATGATATGATTATCCTATTCATCTAATTTTTGAAAAAATTATTACTAGGACAACAAGCTTCAATATTATAAACGAGGCATCTCTATAATCAAATCCTAAATATGAAAGTATGTCAATTTACTGTATCCTAGTGTTAAGCAATTTTTTCTTCGATTTTGTTTAGACTTACTGACACTCTACAAGAGTTATTGTTCGTTTGTCCTTCAGATTTTAGAGCTTCGCTTTTATGGAATTATGAAATCCTTTATTCCTGAGTTCTTGTATAAAGTTTACTATTTGAATATCTGTATCCATGATTCGTTATGTTACCATACAAATGTTAATCGATATGTTATTACTTGGATGTTGCATCAGATTTTCATTTACTCTGATAGTAATTCTAGAAGCTACCTAAAATAAAGATAATACCCATCCACAACCGTTACCCCATACACTTCCCTCCTACTGTAAGCAAACTGAACAATAAATGAGGCCCATATTAGAAGGATAAATTGACAACAAATTTTCTCCTGTCAATATATCCACGTATATGCTATAGCTATTCATATGATGAACATAACATAATTTAGTTGCATTAAGTTTAAGGCTTCACCAGGAAAATATGCGAAATATTTAAGTATTGCAGTACGCATTGTAGTATATGGGTTTAAGGAGAGCTACACTCCAATAAATATATTAGTCAGCATTGATGTTTAGACTGTAGGATGGATTAAGATAAATAGACAGCTAAACAAGGGCAAAGACTATAAGGGGAGCTGTCATAAAAGATTGCAAGCTGCTGCTTGCAATCTAACTTGCTAAAATACTAAGGGGCTTAACTTCAGTTTTGGTTTGATCTTGCTACTGGCAAGGTCTCTTTCCTCGGCTTGAACTAAGTGTTCGCTGAGGGGTTTTATTGCTGCTGGCTTGTAGGTAAGTCCTCGTCAGTAGCGTTCGGATAAGGCTCATTAATCTCATTACTTGGGGTATAGACTATATAGGTTATAGTCTATTAATCTTAGTACTTGGGGTTTAGATTATATAGGTTATAATCTATAGGTATAACATATAATTATTCATTGCTATCTATTTGATTAAATACATGATAATAACTTGCTTATAAGTAATAAATAAAGTGATTACAGTTAAAGAATTGGTTTGTCTATGGTAAGATCAGCATTTCTATTCTATAATTAAGGAAGATCTGCCCTACGTCTATACTACAGCATTTTAGAAGCGTAGTATTGGTCTTTTGAAAGTTGGTAAATTTGAGATAAGTACTAAAGCTTTAATGGCTATATTTCTGGACGATAAATCAATTGGGAAACCCAAAAGATATGCCTACCTGGATGAAAAATATCCCAAAGATAAAACTAGAAGAAAAGATACTCCAAGTTTGATATGATTCTTTGATAAAAAGTCAATATCGCTTTGGTCTAATATTGATGATAGGTCACAGAATAGGAAGGAATAGAATTGAAATCATTTAGATAAATTCAGGGATCTTAAGGGATAAGACAAATCCCTATTGATGATAAACAAAATCACCTACCATGTTGTATGTATTAAAAAAAGATATCGGTTGAAAAGTTTCATCATTGTAGTTTTCTTTAACTATGACTTAGATTTCATATACTGAAACAGACAAACAAGCCAAAATGCATTATAGAAAAAAAAGTAAAAAGGATTTGGTATAAATTATCCAGTATAGCTTCGAAACCGTTTAATATCAGATGGATTAGAACCGGTTCTTAAAAATTCTGAAAAAAATCACGTATTGCATCAAATTACAGACAATTTTCCGTTAATATAAAAATCAAAATCATAAAAAAATTCTTTCTCGTATTCATTCGAATCCGGCGGATAGGAACCGGTTCTCATCCATACGAAAAAACTGTCTAGCATCGTATTATATCCAGCTTTCTACGAATATAGAAATGTACAATCATATGATTAAAACCAGTTTTTTAGCCGGTGCCTTCGGCACCTCGGGGCTAAAAAAACTAGTTTTAATCTTATAATTGTACATTCTATATCCGCGGAAAGCCGTTTATAGTACGATGCGAGAAATAACTATTCCTTGTATTCATTCGAATCCGGTGGATAGGAACCGGTTCTCATCCATACGAAAAAACTGGTTTTAATCTTATAATTGTACATTCTATATCCGTGGAAAGCTGTTTATAATTCGATGCGATTAATAACTATTCTATGTAGGTAGACTAAACGTACTACATGAATTCGCATCTATATTTTATAATTCCTGTGATAGGTATTGGAAAAATCTTTTGTCTGATCTTTGTTATGTAAAACATAATCTCTTCAACAAAAGTTGGATCATGTCAATATCTCAGGGTCGTCCAAGCTTTTTATTTTGACTGGGGTAAAATGTGGGCTTTCAAAGGTTTGAGGGAGGTAATCTAATGTATTTCACAACATAATGAGGGGGTAAAATGAGGGTTTTTGAAAGTTTGAGCGCCCCTTTAACCAAACACTTGGACGTCTACACAGTATCCTATCCTATCTTCTAATCAATAAACTGTGTTTGCCACTTTACAGTTGGGCAAACTAAGAAAAAATAACATTTAAATAACTGTTATAATGAGTTATTTACTAAGATAAAATTTAACATTAAAATTGGCCTGAACAAATCATTCAAAAGAATACAAAAAGCCAAGGTAAACGTGCAAAAAAAATAATTGCATATTCTTTGTAATCCGTGTTAGGCAAGTCTTATTGCATAGACAAAGATTGTGCAATTACATAACAAGTCGTTTGGCCATAAGAAAAATATTTTAAATGATTTGTGACGGAATGCTGCGGGTTCTGGACATGATCCTAAAAGTTTTGGCAAGGTCCACGTGAGATTATAGAAAGATTAAGGAAAATAGTTTGCATTCCTTTTTTTAAACATTATTGATTAGATTTAATAATTACAAATGTAGGGTTATCTTTAAAAATAATGATTATATTTGTGTTATTTATATTTTATTTATTAGCTACTAAAATCGCATCGTATTATAGACAGCTTTTCGTGGATATAAAAATAAAAAAATTAAAGACCGGAGGGACCGAAGACCCGTGATAACAAAACTGGTTTTAATTTTGTGATTTTTTTCAACATTCGTTGAAAATTGTCCGTAATTCGATGCAAAACATGTTTTTACAATATGACTGAAAACCGGCTTTTATCTATCAGATATTGATCGATTTCGTAGCATCTGGATGTTTTTGAAAATTTGTTTGTTTTAGTATTTAGAATTGAGCAGGAATTTTAAAGGATTATAAATTGATGTATACCTATAATTATAATAAACGAAATTACCCCTTCTACAGATTTGAATTATTGGTGGTAAAGATTTAACACTAAAGTTTGATACCAACTTTGAACTAATAAAGATTTGATAAAGGTCCTCAAAGTTGTTAAGCCGATGATTCAACGATGGTGTTTATAAAACTTTGGGTACAACATTTACTTCCTCCCTGAAATTAAGGTATAATCCAGGGTGTTCATTCACATCCTCTTATGAATAAGAGGGACATTTTTTAAAAGCGAAGCTTTTCTACAATTAGGGTCTGTCTGTCCGTCCGTACGTAACGGATAGCTCTTTTCGTTAATTTAGGCATGTTAGAATTGTCCTATCGGATTCAAACTTTGCATGATGATTCCTATATTAGTTAGGTACTAGTTAGAAATCAAAGCGAAAAACTGACCCTCTTTCTCAAATATTAAATGTGTATTATACTACCACCACAGATTATAATTATAAAACTCCTATTTGCTTGATTTAAAAACTTTGAATAATTTTATAAACTCTAGTAATACCAACTAGAAGTGTCCAAGCTTTTTGCACCTATGATTTTTATCTACAAATTTATTCAACACTGTCTTGATTTGGGGTGAACATCAATTTATCGTATATTGTCTTATCCTTTAAGATCCCTAAAAATAAATAAAAAAAAATGTCCAACTGTCAGTGCTTTTTGAGATGCCTTTCTTACAGATGAGTAATTCAACTTTTGTTCATATAAATACATGGACAGACAGACCCAAGGAAAGCCTTAACATGACGTTCTTTTTTGCGCAATCTTTGTATGGAAGTCCTTACTGTGGATGGTAATGACTAGAACCTGTCCAAGGCCAAGGCATTCCCCCTACTCAAACTATTTGTCGCATATAGCATCAGAAGGGGCCATCTTAACCGTCTTTAAGTATGACTCGGTGTTAAACAGTGATTCAATCATAACACGTTCTCAAAAATGAGCGAATGCGCTACTTGTTAGGCCACAGTAGCAAGTTACAGAAAGACCTTTCTAACATTTATTTTAAAATGAAATTCAGCGGTAATAATAGGACCCCCCCCCCCCCAGATCCAGAGGAAATATGAAATTCCACACCCTCAGCCAAATCTAATTTTTATATCTGCATCAGGTTTTTACCAGGCAGGGAGGGGACAGTGCCAGATAAGTTTATACGCCTTTTTATTCCCAGGGATCTGAAGGGATAAGACAATGGTCGATAAATTGATATACATCTTAGATGATGATACACAAAATTATCCCTTCTGTAGATTAGATTTAGTAGTCCAGTTGAAATATTTGATCAATCAAATTAATGAAAGGACAAATCAAAATTCAATTTAAGTTGCCAAAGTTGTAAACTAACAAATAAGAAAACATTTAATAAAACTTTGTGGACTAGTTTAATAAACAGCCCAATGTCCACTCTCTCCCTGAATTTATATTTTGCTATGAACAACCAAAACATAACCAAAATTAATTTACATGAAAAAAAAACAGTTTAATGTAACTTTATGTAAAAATCAGATAGAACTAAAGACATTAAAAGATATTATAGTTAGAAAAATAGTAAAATGCATTTAACATTTTAACTTTAATATTTATGTAGTGTTTTCTATATTTACTTAATATTTGCAAGTCCTGGCATTTTCATTTCTATGCAGTTTTGATTTCTTAATACCTATTCATTTACAAAGGTACTTTTTTCTCTCTCATTGATTGGACTTTTCAGCCAATGATTAGCTATCTGCTATTTTATCTATAATTTATTCTAAGTTGCATATACATGTATATTATTCTACCATATATCAGGGAGGATTGGGGCATTGGACTGTTAATTACACAGGTACTCAAAGTTTTATAACCACGACATCTTATTCGTTGGCGCATAAACATTGGGCACTTATTTGATTAAATGGTTATTGTTAAGCAGTATCCAAGAATTCTAACCACTAATATCTACAGAAGAAGTAAATTTGTTTATCATCATTGGGGATGTATACAGGGATCATAAGGTATATGACGATAAATTGACTTGATATGCAACCCCAATGATGATAAACATATTCACACTTTCTGTAAATAAAAATTAAATTATTGGTGGAAAACTTTGGACACTGCCTGTTTTGAAAGTATAGCACCCAACGAATTAAAAAAAACGCGATTATAAAACTTTGGGTATGTATGTCAATTTATCCTCGTTGTCTTATCCCTTCAGATTCCTGACCATATATATCCAGATATTGAGAGATAGATATATAGGAGATAAGTAGATAAGAGAATGGGGGGGGGGGGAGAAATACAATGAAACTGGGCAATAAAGTCCAATTGTTGCTGCAATTTTCAAACTTAATCGAATATTCAATATTTCCTGCATAATTTGGCATAAAGTTAGCCAGGGCACCAGCGCACCATAGAGAAAGTATCATTCGCCAGGGGTTAAGGGATAAATATTAAGCCATTTTCAATAGAAAATTCTATAAATGTTTTAAAGAGAACATTGTAAAAAATCAGTGATCTAAAGGGATAAGACAATGGCCGATAAATTTATATACATCCCCAATATTGATACACAAAATTCCGCCTCTGTAGATTAAATTAGTGGTTGCAATGTTTGTACAGTCAACTTAATGAATCAACCAATTGAAATTCACTAATAAAAAAAAAAACGTTATTATAAAACTTTGGCGACTAGTTTAATAAACAGCCCATTGTCCTCTCTCTGTCTAGTTATAATAAACAATTTCAAGAATCAACTATCATGTATAATTATTTATGAATTGGTTCTTTAAAAATCCGAATTTGAAATTTCAATAGGTATAAAAAAATACCCTTGAAATACCTTGCTATTTTCTCCAAATTGAATAAAACACTGGAAAATAGACAAAGCTATCGGTGGATTTTCTGAATAACTGTTATGCAATTATCCTTCGGGGCTAACCTAACCCGAAGTAATAGATAAACAAAAAAAATCCAACTGCCCCATTATATTATATTTTTTTTAAAAGATGGGGGGATATTTGTGCTCAGCAAGGCAATTTGAGGAAAACTATAACATCAATTTGAATTACGTGTTAAATATGAAACTATTAGCTCATTTTCTTTTCCCTTCGATTCATATTTAAGTACAGGCGCCCACCATTAGTTAAATATGGGCCTGAACAATGGATATATGCTCTGTACATGGATACAGCAATTTAGAATTAAAATCATATCAATCACAAGATTCTATTTTACTTAGATTTCAAAAAACTAAAATCTAAAAGCATTTAAGGTTTTAGTTAAGTTGAATGTTACTTAGTTCTAACGAAAAACACTAAAGTAACAAAGAAATCTTTAAATTTTTCAAACAGTTACTTTAACAATCGAAAATGTCCGTTTGTTTACGTTTTTCAAAACTGCATGACAATTACCAATAATCGCATCGTATTATAGAGAACTTTCTGCGGATATTAAACTGAAAAATTATAAATTAAAACTTGTCTTGTTAGCCCCGATGGGCCGAAGGAGACTATTATTAATTTTATGTTTTTTTATATTTCAATTTTCGTTGAAAATTGTCTGTAATACGATGCTATACATGATTTTTCAGAATGGCTTATCCGGCGTATATTCATCGGTTTCACAGCCATACTTGAAGTTTTATTTCCTTCTTTTGATTATACTTATAACTGCTAAAAACTAGACTCAATCTCGAAAATTAATACATCTATGTTCTCCCATGATTGTTGGATTACCATTACGTTATTCTTGATATTAAAATAAGTTATCCATTGTTATTATTGCCAATACATGGCCTGACCAGCACACATTTATCTATTAGCATTCAAAATTATATTTCAATTTAGTTTGTACTGTAAATCTGCTGCTATTGCATAACAATTTAATTTAGAATTTATATTATTTTAATGGGTTGTTTATTAAATTAAAGGGGCAGGTGTTAAATAACCTGTATGTTCACGAGGTCTTTTAATATCTGGCAAAAACGTCGGAAATATTAACACAGCAAAGCCGCTAAAAAAGAGCAGAATGCAATTTGCTAGCACACGAAAAGTTCCCCACAACTTGGGCCAGGTTTAGACACTTTACTTCATTAAACCAACCATTCAAAATTCAATAAAAGAGTCTCCAAAGTTATTAAGCCACTAAATAAAAAAACATTATCATAAAACTTTGGGTACTAGTGTAAAAAACAGCCCAATATCCCCTCCCTAGCATGCATTTAACCAACAAAGGTTTTAAAAATTAGTGTCATTTTATCTACAGTTGTAGAAATGTACAAAATATATAAATCAAGAATGAAAACATCCACCAAAAAGAAGCTCTATAATCAGAAGGAAGGACAAAGGAACAATAATGCTTGTTAAGTGACAGATTTTAAAAAGCCGAATATTATACAAAATTGTTCAAAAAGTGTTATAGGAATCATCATAAAAAGTTTGAAATCGATAGGAAAATCCAACATGCCTAATTTGACGATAAGAACTATCTGCTATGGACGGACGAACAGAACCTAATTATAAAAAAGCTTCGCTTTTAAAAATATCCATGCATAAATAAGAAGAAACAGGATGTAAAGTAGGTTTACAATAATAAAAAAAATTTATCTTTATTAGATTGTATAAGCGTATGTATAATTTATCTATATTACAAAGTAGAACTATGTCTGTCTGTTTGTTTGAATGTTTGTACCGAAGGATCTCGCTAACCACTGAACCGATCGAGTACGGGTAGCTTCTCATAGGTCCCGGGAAAAGTTTAGAACTATTTTGAGGGAGAGTACCACCAACCTCCCAAGAATCACAAAAAATCAAAATTTTCTTTTACGTAGATACTTGAACGCAACATAGGAATTTTTTTTCTCAAATTAGATATTTGTAATAAAAAACAAAAATTTAAATTTAACAAATCCTATCCTCTTCCAAAATTGCTATAATACCAATTCAGGTCCTTTATGAAGATTCCCTGAAATGAGAACCGAATTAAACAAGCAGCTAGCAAGATTATAGTGCCATGTTGATTTATAACAAATGAATATCAATATAATCAAATACATACAAATGATGAAACATTTGAATTTAACTATAATCTTAATTTTAGTTGATTATCCCTACCTCCCTGATAATTATATATTGCCTGGGATCTAAAGGGATAAGACAATGTTCGATAAATTAATGTAAATCCCCAATGATGATACATATAATAGCCCCATCTGTAGATTACAAATAATGGTTAAACACTCAACTTAATAAACTTAATCAAAATTCAATAAAAGTCCCCAAAGTTGTTAGGCCAACAAATAAGAAAACATTAATATAAAACTTTGGGGACTAGTGTAATAAACAGTCTCAATGTGCCCTCCCTCCCAGGTATGTTGCACTGCACACATACAATAAATAAATATATGTTGTGTAATTTAGACTTTCTTTAGAAAATAAACAATTGTCTAGACTCTCTTATATATCTATTTGTAAGCAGGGTGACAGGTTACATTGGGCTGTTTATGACACTAGTCCCCAAAGTCTTCAACATTTCTTATTCGTTGGCTTACTAACTTGGGGACTTTAATCGTATTTTGATTAGTTGGTTAAATAAGTTACGAGTCCAAACGTTTCAACCACTAATTGTAATCTAAAAATGAGTAATTTTGTGAATCATTATTGGGGATATACATTAATTTAATGGCCATTGTCTTATCCCTTTAGATCCCTGATTAAAAAGTAAGGTTAGATAGACAATAACAAACTTTAGAAAAAATAATCTTTTAATATATTTACACTAGGTATCCAAGATATATTTTTAAAATGAAGCTTTGTCCAGGTAGGGAAAAATTGGACTGTAAATTACACTGGTACCCAAAGTTTATAACAATGTTATCTCTTTTTATGGCTCAGAAACTTTGGGTAATTTTAATAAATTTTGTTTGGTTGGTCTTAAATTAGAAATGCCTACACTCAAAACAATTATTTCATTGTACTGTATATCCCATAAAATCCATCTTCATACCAGTTTCAATTCTATTCTTAGAATTTTTAAAATTAGCCTTACATACAGATTAAGGGAAGTTTAATTACCCTTTCAAGAAATGTTTTCACTCAGATATGAAAAAATAAACAATAAGGACATTGTTCTAAGGTCTCAATAAATTCTTGCATCATAAACATATTGTAAAAATCTATTGAAGTAATGTGAAATTATCATTACCAAGGAAACAGAATGAATACAGAATACAATATTAACTTGATAGAAGTGCATCTATTTTTAAAGGCGAAGCATTTCTATTATAGGGGTCGGTCCGTCCGTAACGATTAGCTCTTTTCGTTAATTAAGGCATGTTAGAATTGTTCACACATTGCAGGATGAATCCTATAACAGTTAGGTACAATTTGGAAAGCGTAGCAACTCTATAACCGTTACCAGAAAGTGTACGTCTATTTTAAACATGTTGATTTTCAACATTTTTCATGTTATATAATCATCCTATTAATCTGGTTTTTAACATACTGATTACAAAGACAACATAGTACAATGTTATAATTAAGTTTTTCTAAAGTCCCAATAATGTAAGTATGTCCTTTAACAGTATCCTATATTTAGGGAGTTTTTCAACAAATTTACTTACAAATTTCTTTATAATAAAAAAAAACATTTTTCTGCTTATTCAATTCTGACACTCTACAAGAGTTAATTCATGTACATCCACAATGATGATACACAAAATCACCGCTTCTGTAGATAAAATGAGTGGTTGTAACGTTTGGACACTCAACTAAATGAACCATTCAACCAAAATACAATAAAAGTCCCCATGGTTGTTAAGCAAACGAATAAGAAAATAATAGAAATAGAAGAGTAGAAGAATATTCTGAACCCTTTTTTCGTCAAATCTAAGAGAGAACATTCCTAGCAGACAAAAGTATTGTTTACTTTCGACTCAAGCTGATGTGGATTCTTAAAAAATGATAGACTCGCTATTCGATAGTGAGGCAAAATTATTTTTGTGAAAAATCATCCAAAAGCACATTAAAAATCTACAAAAATTAAACAAAATCATATGTTAATAACCCTCTTAAGATTTTATTTCATTTTTGTAAATTTTTTTATTCGATTTTGGAGGATTTTTCACAAAAATAATTTTGCCTCACCAGCGAGTTGCCAGCCTAACTTTTTTTTTAAGAATCCAACATTGTTTCAAGCTTTCAAATTGTAAACGAAATTTTTGGGCAATTAATTCTGATTCCGCAAAGCTTTCTACTAAGAAAATATACTGTTAACAGCTGACTTTTATGTATGTATGAAATGAAAAAAAACATGCCTTCGTAGGAAAATGTGTACATAATTTCAACCAATGAGATCCAATGTAAATTCCGATGCGATTCTCCTATTGGCTCAATCAGACATTCCCTCTCTTTCTTAGTACCTTTATTAAGAAAATATTATTTTAAGACTTTGGGGACTAGTGAAATAAACACCCCAATGTCCCCTCCCTCCCTGGTGTAAAATAAAGATTCAATCTACGTCAAGCTAGGTAAACAGAAAAGAGCATTTCATTTGTTTGTTTCTTTCCAGGAAGGGAGGGGACATTGGGTTGTTTTTTTACACTAGTTCTTAAGTTCTAAAATAACATTTTCCTTTTCATAGCTCAGCAACTTTGGGTACTTTTATTGAATTTTGACTGATTAGTTCATTAAGTTGAGTGGAACTATTGTATTCTATAGAAGGGGTAATTATGTTTATCATCATTGGTGATAAACATTAATTATGGGCCATTGTCTTATCCCTTTAGATCCCTGAATTCTTTCAGTCTGCTAAGCCACATTACATTTAAATCCTATCTGATAATTATAGTCGTAGATTATAAAATTAAAAACAAATATTTTAATTTTGTTTAAATATTTAAACCTCTCATAAATACCTCTTGGGAACATCGTGGGGCCAACAAATTTGGTAGGTCCCATGACAATAACGTCCAAAATATTGCAGACAACTAAGCCTTTGATTGTACCACCTTTGTTTGGAAGTCCTAACAGAGCATGTATTGGGCCGAAACATTCTCACTTACTTCTACTATTAATGTCGCACATCTGCAGTATAACGTACTTTTGTAAACGACTGCCATTGTTGGGCAGAGATTTGAACTAATCACCTTCCAAACCCCCCCTCCAAAAAAAATCTCCCTCAATCTTTTTTTTAAATATTTGAAATGAATGGTACTTAATTTTTTTTTAGTTACCTATATAGACAAAGCCCTACGAGGCTAGTGGCGAAGCCGCTAGTTTATTATAAAGTAACATTAATTACTTAGGAAATACATTAATAAATGTTATTTATTATTGTAAACTAAGGACTTTTAAAATTTTTTTCTTCTTTTGTGAATTACTTTAATGTCTTAGAATAGTGTAATTTTTTTAAAAATAGGTTGAAAAACATACTAACTTTAAAATAATTACTTTAATTGCATATAAAACATTGAAATGATAGGTAAAGCAAAAAGCAATATAAAATGTAGGAAGTACATTAGTACAATGTCTTTGTTGGTTTATATCTGTGGCAATGTAAATAATGATTCACGTTTAAATCTGCACTCAACATTTACAGGGGTAAAAGGATCAGTCAGGCTAATATAAATCAAGTATCCAATAGAAGCATGCTTATCTTTATTTAAATGTTTCCATTAAGATCTTTTAAACAGCTGGACCGGTATTTCTACAATAGTAAGGAAAGCTTACTGGCCTTTGGTTTGTTATATTTCTGGATGTGTGGTTGCCATCCCGGAGATCTTACAAGACAAAAGATTAATGATTTACATCACCATATGTAGATTTAAATTATAGGTTGAAGGGTTTAGACACTGATTGTTGAAAACAACCATTTCAGAATACAAAATAGTACCTAAACTTTTAAAGATAATGAATGAGAAAACGGGCCCATAAAGCTTTGGGGCCATTATAGTTTACAGTCAAATATCCTCTTCCTTCCTGGTGCTAACCCCCAGCCTTACAAAAACATACAGCCTGAAGAAAAAACAGTTGGGTCTTTGTAATTTGGAGATTTGGAACTAATCAAAGCTCGAAAAGCAGTGAGAACCTTTTCCTAAATTCCTACAGATTTCAAAGAAATGTTGCACATGCACACTAACACACACACTCTCACAAACACACCCATACACACACACACATTCACACACACTCACACACATTCACACACATATGCAATGCAAACTCACATAAAAATGTGTGAAAGTTGAATCCTTTTGGGAAAAGCCTCAGAGTTTGTAAGTTGGTGTGCAGAGAGGGGCTTCGAACCGTGGGATACATTACAGCAAATAATATGCTACATTAACTTAGCCAGGGATCTAAAGGGGTAAGACAATGGGTGATAAATTGATGTATATCCCCAATGAAAACACAAAATTACCCCTTCTGTAGATTACTATTAGTAATTGAAATGTTTGAACACTCAACTTAATTCAAAATTCAATTTAGTCCCGAAAGTTGCTAGAGCAGTGTGGCCTGGGAGGTAGGTGACAAGTCAAATAAACACGTTCTCTTATACGTTGGGAAATATAAAGTTTAAGGATTTAATTTAACTTTGATTGGGTTGTATGAACCCGCAGTGTCGTATTTTTTACACAAATAGTTTTAATCTACAATTTGGAAAGTTTGGTTTGTCATATTAGATATCTATTTTTAAGGGGTGAGATCGCTTATTAAATATTTTATGTCTGTCTTTACAGGTGAATTGATTGGGTACTTCATTCCAGCGAAACTTTTTATTGGTCCCTCGGATGTTTTATCTAAATTTAAGATGCCCCTAGAGGTAAAATACTTAGGATCGTAGAAAGAAAACGAAGTAACGGTTTTCGTCGTATTTTCATTCATATTATCTTTTGATACGTTGTTTTATGTTAGGTTAGGTAAATGTTAATGATTCCCCACACGGTTAGAGCCCCCGGCAGGAGAAAAACTACTGTAAAAATACGAAGAAACCCACTACTTTTTTTTCTTTCTAAATCCAATACTTGTATATAAATAAATCTATTTGCTGTTTGACATGACCACTAATCGAGGGGCTACACATCAAAGTTACAATGTAATGCACTGCAAATAATCTTTCACTTTTCCCTCACACTTGCAGTTTACTTTTTTTCAGAATATTCTTTTTATTCAGATTTTAGGTTCAAGTTTAATTTTGATACTCTGATTATTTAATTTATAAGTACATAGATAGATTTGCCTATTTAATAAAGTAGTAAGGTTTTTGTCTATTAAAATCTTGCTAGGTAACCAGTGAACTAATTAATTTTTCAATTTTTGGAAAGCTTTATTTGCCTCCGGGAATATTTTACGTTTTTTTTTTTTTAATTTTCAAATTTAAGCCTTGGGATAATTAAAAGCTATATTTCTACTACCAATTTTGATTGGTTAATTCATTTAGTTGAGTATCCAAGCGTTAGAACCTTTAATTGTAATCCACATAGGGGTAATTTTGTGCATCATCATTGAGGATGAACATCAATTTATCAGCCATTGTCTTATCCCTGTAGATCCCTGTGTAATGTTACAACAATGACTGTAATTTTCACCAAATTAATCATACAATAATACTTTTAACCTTTTAATATTGGGAATATATATCTATCAATCAATCTTGAAGTATTATGCAGCTTATATAAGAGTAAAAAATACAAAGACATGGTGTAAAAAAAAAATTTGTTAATATATCTCAAAAGTACCCAATGTTTTGAGCAATTATAAAAAAAATTTGGACGAATTAAAATAGATTTCAAGCTCGGTGTAAGAAATCGATGATTCCCGAAATAAATTGTCATATATTAACGACTAGTTTTTCAGGCTTATAAATAATATTCTGTTTTTATTAATATATTTTTTGTTTTACTTTACTTTAATGGATGTTGTCATCCTTGTTTCTTAGAAAGGGTATTAATAAAAAAAAAGGGTTTCTTTAACTAAAGGGAAGCGTACTTCCACGTTTTTGACTATTTTTAACATTTTCTATGTGTTTTTTTAATCAATGATATTGAAATAGTAAATTATAATACTAAAATCTCTACTATATGTCAACAATATGTAAAATTATAAGCACAAACAAGGATTCTATAAATTATTTCTTAACATTTTAAGCAGCCTTCAAAAAAAACGTAATATTAATATATGAATAGTTTTCTTTCTACCAAACAAGAAAATAATTTCCATAGATTTAATATAATAAAACAAACTGTAATAAATTGAAAAAAAGGGGAAGGGGAAGTTTTTCGATTATTTGTTTATTACTTTCGGGCAGGTTAGGTTATATTGGATACTGGGTAGCCCCGGAGAGTTAGGAGTCGGGACTCACCCGTATGGGGTGGAAAGGGGGGTGGTGGGAGTCAGTGCTAAATAGACACTTTAAGCGTAAAAACTAACAAACTAAAACGTTGGAATAAGCATAAATTTTTCAGTGGATCCCTACAAAATTCACTTAATGTTATATTACCATATTATCTATGGAGCAAAAAACTGCTACCTGTCTATGTCAAATACACAAATATAAATATAAATAAACTGATATTTGAGAACCCTTAGGGTGAAGCATGCATTTTCAAAGAAAAATCCTCCAACCAAGAGACAGGAATATGCCTACTGAAGAATAATTTTATGGTAACTAAAGTTTAATAAAATATCTTTGTTAATACATCATATGATGAATACTTTTCATTTTATAATACAAAGCGTGCTTTAATTAAAATTAAATTAAGGAAAACTGCCACAGGGGTTCATTTTTTTCGCGTATTTTCTGTAAGGATGTATGTAATTGTTTAGCCAAATGCGTTCTTAATTATGACTAAATGTATATATATAAAATGGTTATAATTAAGAGCAACTTAATCTAATAAGCGCATTTGACTAAAGTCCCATAGTCCCTGTTTCCAAACCACATATTAACATGCTTTTTATTACAATACTGGGTGCACAAGAAAAGTAGGAAAAGGTGTGGTCTTAATTATGATTTAGATACAATACTTGTCAATTTAAAAAGTCTAAGAATATTATGTACAACTAACTGCTACGCCCTTAACATCTAGGGGTATTTAAAGGGACAATAATACATTAGAAAAATAGCATAAAAAGCCCTAAATAAGAAAATGAAATACTCTTAAACCATGCCAGGAACAATGTGAAGCATTCCTTAAAAGGAGAATTCAATCATTTAGGTAGTTTAAATTCTAAGCTCCATGCAAAAACAACGTTACTACTTATATAGTAGGATAAAATAAAAGGGAAAGAAAAACAATTTTGTAAGGAAAAAAATTAAACAACACTAGAAGACAAAAAAAACACACTAGCTTGCCTGTAGTAGTAAGTGGTAGGAATAGGATAGGTGGAATGATGATTAGTAGATAGATAGATGGATAATGCATCTTTCCCGCCAAGTACAATGCCGCGCAAATTTATTCTCAACCCATTTCTTCTTTTATTCATTAGATCTGACATTTTTCTCCAGGAATTTTCAATATTCTTATTCTTTATTGATGGTTCCAAAGGTGATTGGATGCTGTAAAGTCACAGTAAAATGTTAGACATTAAGCCATTGTGATGTATTTACTACTTTGTCTTTAAAAGCATTTTTTAGAATTGATTTATCAATTGCTTTGTAGGTGTTTAAAGTATGCTTAACTTTCATAGATTTCTGTAGATTAATTTTTTAATACGTTTATTTTCTTATATAAAGTTTTTCACACTTTAATCATAACTATACATTGCACTTTAGTCTTAATTATGATTCAATGTAAAATCTTCCCATACAAATTGTATGGATAAATTATTAAAACTTATAAAAGGTAGATAATGTAACATAATGCCATTTTATATCACATTAAACAAAATGAAATAAAATATAGATTCAGTCAAATACTATTAATTATTATAATTCAGATCCCTTAAAATGCACTAGGTTGGTTAATTTTTTGTTGTTGAAATATAAGTAAAAAATATAAAAAAAATTTAAATTATCACCAGTTTCCATAATTTAAGTAGGATTGGTCAAGGTTTTAGGCTATTTTTGTGCTTTGTTTCTCATTTTTGTTACTGCAAAAATGTTTTGTGTTTTAACTAAGGATTCAAATTATGCTTCTATTGATTGATTGAGGGTTTTTAAACAGCAGCGGCATTAGAGGCTTGTTGCGCAGCAATAAACTCGGGATAATCAATGAAACCATCCTGTTTCAGACATAGTACATTATATTTGTTGATTATTACATTGAATACTAGCGGCAGCGCACGTAAAGGCCATTTTGGCAACTTTAGAGAGAGGATGATTGAAAATAAAATAGGTGCTAGGTGCTCTTGAGGTGATAGGGGTTAAATGCAAAACCTACCCCCACCTCAAATTTTTATTTTAGTTCCAAAATGAAAAAGTAAAACACAATTTTTTTCATTAGGGGGGGGGAGAAGTTGGAATCGAGCAACCCAATTTGTAAGGGGGGGGGGGTTTAATGCAACCATCTCGTAATCAATGTATAAATGGCACTTAGAATACGAATTTAGATCTAAAATTCTGCATGAGTAATCCTTTGTAGGTCTATTTTCCCTAAATTGAACAAAAAAGTTGAAAAAGTAACGGCTAACGGCTCAGCCGTTTGGCCGTTTTTTGGCTATTTTTAGGGCAAATCTGTCATAAATTACGTAGGAATCAACTTTTTGAAACATATTTTTGCTTTAAATCATGTGAAATGATACAAAAACAACATTTTCAGATTTCTAGTGCCAGCAACTATCTGCTAGAACCGTTTGAAAACATTTTGGAGCAAAAAATAGTATTATGTGGAGATAGGTTTCGTGATGATTTGCATTAAAAATAGCGCAAAAAATGGCTAAACTGCTGAGCCGCCAGCTGTTAGCCGTTATTTTTCCAACTTTTTGTTCGATTTAGGAAAAATAGACCTACCAAGGATTACTCATGCAGAATTTTAGATCAAAATTCGAATTCTAAGTGCTATTTATACATTGATTACGAGATGGTTGCATTAAACCCCCCCCCCCCCCCCCCCTTTAAAATTGAAGATCCTGTTACTTTCAAGTAAGGATAAAAGTATGATGTACAATGCCTTGTTTCTGTCATCAGCCTCCAGGATGGGGTCGATCATGTTGATGAGCTCGGAGTCCTTGAAGATCTTGGCGTCGGGCACGGGACCAGCCTTAGGGTCGTGGTTGGCGGCGTCTGAAAGGGGAGACATTGGGTGCAGGATTAGGAAGGAAGGGAGAGGACACGTTCAGATAAAGTGGCTCATTTTTTCGCGTTTTTTCCGTTAAGTTGTGTGTTACCGTTTAATCCAATGCGCTTATTAAACTAAACTGTTCTTACTTATGACTAAATGAATTGGTCATAATTATGAACAGTTTGACTTAATAAGCGCATGTGTTAAACGGTAACACACAACTTTACGGGAAATATTCGAAAAAATGACCCCTTTATCTTCACCCCAAAAGTCAAAAAGTTTTTTAACGGACATATAATTCCAGAGACTTGATATTCCTCTGATGTGCTCATGGAATATACTAATCAACAGTCTTCTTGTAGTAAGATTATAAGGGAGAAGTAGGTTGCGCTAAAAATCCGTAAAGTTGCAAGTTTTAAGGCCTAAAAATAGTAATAGAACGATAATATTCACTAAATATGTGTATTTCTTATTGAAAAGAACTACCTATAGACAATTTTTTTTAAAGTTAACATCAATTTTTATCGTTCTTATGTTTTTAGCTTAAAACTCAAAACCTTTACGGATTTTTAGTGCAACCTACTCCGCCCTTTATCGTCCTTTGTGCCTGAGGATGTGGCAGTAATGATTAAGGAAAAATCAGGAGAATTAAGGAATTACAAATAAACTAAATTTAACTGCTTTCAGATGAATTTTCGTAATTTAATGCGATTTTGACTGACGGAATAATTGAAACCTGTAATTTTTGTACTGCTGAAATATTCCTTATTTTAAGATGACCAAAGCCATACTAATAGAGCTAGACTGAAAGATTAGAGTGTGCGTTTTTAGTCTATTCTAAACAATGTGATTTTTATAGCTCATGCCAGCTTAATTAGGTTCCTAAACCTTTTAAATCATTTTTCCAGTATGACTTGGAAGCCGATAAATATCCGCTGGATTAAGACCAGTTCTCAGCCATATTAAAAAAAATATGTATAACATAGTATTATAGACAATTTTCTCGAATACTAAAATGAAAAATCATAAAATTAATACCAATTTCGATAGCTAGGGTCTTTATATCCTAAGCCTAACAAAACTGGTTTTAATCTCATAACTTTCACTTTAATGACCACGAAAAGCTGTCTATAATACGATGCGATAAATAACTATTCCATCACCTATAAAAGTTCATGTTTCTATAATTGCTGAATGAAGGTCTTATGTGAAAAGTTATCCTAAACCGAGAATTGTGACAAGGGTTGGTTGTCTTGTGGGTGCAAAGAGAAGAGTGATTGTTACTTACCATGCCAATGGATGAGTGATTTGACTAGTTCACATCCATCCAGCTTGTCGTTGCCGTCAGAATCATGCATCTTGAAAAATATTTATTTATACACTGAGAACTACAAAGATTACCTATCGTGAAAATTATTGGATGTTTTCATCGGAGGATTTTTTCTTTCTCAATGTTTTCAATGACATCGAAAAATAAATTCGAGGATTTCTTTATTTTTATTTGAAGATTTTTAAAAAAATTCTAAAAACATTAAAAACCTTCTTCTTGGAAATCGCTAAAACTTTCTGGTGCCTGTAAAAATGTTGATGTGTCTTACTAACAAAAAACATTGATAATGTTAAAACCAAGGGTAAAAAAATCGCAGACAAGTGCGTAGCTGTGTAGTGGAAACATTACCCAATTTTGTTTATTAAGCAGAACAGCAATAACAATCTAACAATACAATTACAGAGAAAAAGGGATGCGCAATTTTAATTCATTTTGAAATTGTGAATTAATAAAACTATGTATGTATATTATACAAGGGTTACTTTGTTTTAGGCTGCAATAAAGGGGAAGTGGGTTTTTATGGTTGAAACCGATCTATAAAAACAAGGATGACAACATCCATAAAAGCGAAGCTCTGAAACGGTAGGACAAACGGACATTAACACGCGTATTATGTCAGAACTGAATAATCAGAATGCGAATGTATAAGAGTCAAAGCAAAATTGTAAGTAAATTTGTTGAAAAACTGCTTGATACAGGATAATGATTATGGACATACTTACATTTTTAGGACTTGATTATAGAGTTGCTTCGCTTATAATATTGTACTTTGTTGTCCCAGGAATCAATATACCAAAAATCAGACCAATCGGATAATTAGGACACATACAAATTTGTTGTTAAAAATGTAAAAAAAATCAACATGTTTAAAATGGACGTACGGACATTCTGGTAATGATTATAGAGTTGCTACGCTTTCTAATTAACTATTACAGGAATCACCATGCAAAATTTGAAATCGATAGGACAATTCTAACATGACTAAATTAACGAAAAAAGCTTTTTAAAAAAAAGTAAAAAAGTCAACATGTTTTAAATGGACGTACGGACATTTTGGTAATGATTATAGAGTTGCTACGCTTTCTAAATCGTACCTAACTGCTAAAGGAAACACTATGCAAAATTTGAAATCGATAGGACAATTCTAACATGTCTAAATTAACGAAAAAAGCTATCCGTTACGGACGGACGTACGGACGGAAGGACGGACGGACGGACGGACGGACGGACGGACGTACGGACGGACGGACGGACGTACGGACGGACGGACCTACCCTAATTATAGAAAAGCTTCGCTTTTAAAAACATTTAAATAGCGAACTTCTTACATTATTTAAACAGCATATGGATCAAAATGGATAAGACAATAGCCGATAAATTAATGTACAATTGAAATTACCATAAACAAAATTACCCTTTTGTAGAAAATAATTCTAAATGGAAAGGTTAATACAATACTAAATTGCATAACCCCATCAAGATATCATAAAAGTCCCCTATAATTTAAGCCAACAATGAGAGAGAGTAGGTATTAATAAAACTTTGGGGATAAGTATGACTGTCATGTGCCTCCCTAGAAATGAGCCAATCCCATACAAAGGAACTAACTAACCTTAAAGTAATGGAACTGTAACTCTTGTTCGCTCATCTTACTTGTGTCCATTGGAATATCCATATGTTCTGCCATGTGTCTAGATAGATAGATAAATGATTAATATACAGATAGATAGATAGATGTTCGCTCATCTTACTTGTGTCCATTGAAATATCCATATGCTCTGCCATGTGCCTATATAGATAGATAAATGATTAATATCCATAGATAGATAGATGTTCGCTCATCTTCCTTGTGTCTATTGGAACATCCATATGTTCTGCCATGTGCCTATATAGATAGATAAATGATTAATATACAGATAGATAGATAGATGTTCGCTCATCTTACTTGTGTCCATTGAAATATCCATATGTTCTGCCATGTGTCTAGATAGATAGATAAATGATTAATATACAGATAGATAGATAGATGTTCGCTCATCTTCCTTGTGTCTATTGGAACATCCATATGTTCTGCCATGTGCCTAGATAGATAGATAAATGATTAATATACAGATAGATAGATAGATGTTCGCTCATCTTACTTGTGTCCATTGAAATATCCATATGTTCTGCCATGTGTCTAGATAGATAGATAAATGATTAATATACAGATAGATAGATAGATGTTCGCTCATCTTACTTGTGTCCATTGAAATATCCATATGCTCTGCCATGTGTCTAGATAAATTGTAAAGATACTGATAGTTAGATAATTATCTTACAATATCCCATTATATGAAGTAGTAAGCTTTTTTACCGATATGGTTCTTCATATATAGAGCCCATAGATGCTAGGAGCGCAGCCGCTAGTTTAGATATAATACAGTGAAATATCAATAAACATTCCTTATATAAAAGTAACAGTATGTCTATTTGTCTTTCAGTGAGTTTATATCTTATGTTCTCACTAACCACTAGGCAGATATGGTTCGACTTTAAAGTAAAGCTTCCTATAGGTCCTGGGTATTTCGAGGGAGGGTACCTTCACCCTCCCCAGAAAAATAGCCCATGGAAAAATATCTTCTTGCCCATCCAACTGAAACTGAAAGTCGCATGTCGAATTCCCCCCCCCCCCCATACATCAAGTGCCCCACGAGACCTTGAATTGTGCACCCGCTAGTAAATATTAATTTGTAATTAGATATTTTATTTTAAAAAATGAGAGAAACAGACAGATAAAAAAAACTTACTCAGCTTCATGCTTGATATCCTTGTGCAGAACTTGAGGTTGACCGCCATGGTTGTGATTGTGTGCAGCTCTGGGCTGTTGTTGTCCTTGTTGTTGTTGTGGTGCAGCCTGCTGTCTTACTTGCTGCTGTTGAGGCACCTGAAAAGAATGTTGTTAATCGTTTCCAGTGAAATCCTATTATATAAAGTAGTACCTAAGGTTTTTTTTTGTCTGTTGCTTAAGATTTTAATAACTACTAAACCAATTGAGTTCTCCATTTTATGGAAGCTTCTTAAAGGTCCCTGGTTGGTTTTAGGCTATTTAATTAAATTTTTATACATAAGTTTGATTGACTATAGATTTGGTTATAGGCTATTTTTCTGCCCTTCCCATCTAGAGTTCATATATGCTATGGTCGCATAGTAATATAATAAAATACAAAGAGACTATTGCTTTACTTTAAAGTGCCTTTTAAGCAAAGAATCCCCCTCCCCCACTACCTTAAGCTATATTTTATTAATGGAGGTGGTTCTGTGCTTCAATAGGGACAGAGGATTTTTTTGGCTTTTTTTGAAATTCAAGTAGTGCAGTTGCAATCATTATGCCTTTGGTGAAAAAAAAACTTGTGTACAAAGGGGGGGGGGGGGCGAAAGTGACACTTTTTGAAACCAAAACTAAAAGTCAACAAAGGAACTCAACTAAAAAAAAGAGTTACAGGTCTGAGATTTTGCATGGCAGTTGCTATATAGGGGTACAATATGGAACTGTGAAGAAACGGCGGCGCAACCGCCGAAAACCGCCGTTTCCCGCCGAAATTTTTTTTGCCTTTTCTCGGCGGTTTTCGGCGGTTGCGCCGCCGTTTCTTCACAGTTCCACATTGTACCCCTATAAAGCAACTGCCATGCAAAATCTCAGACCTGTAACTCTTTTTTTAGTTGAGTTCCTTTGACTTTTAGTTTTGGTTTCAAAAGTGTCACTTTCGCCCCCCCCCCCCCTTTTAACCATTTTGGACAAGTATTATTGGCCCATAAGGGGGGCCTCAAAATTTCAAAAAGAAATTACTGGGCATAATACTTGTCCAAAATGGTTAGGTACCTAAAATTTTTACACAAGTTTTTTTTTCACTAAAAGACATAATAATTGCATCTGCACTACTTGAATTTGAAAAAAAGCCGGGGAAAAAATCCTCTACTGGGACACGCAGACACTATATTAAATCAAAATTTCCGTCTACATGTCCGGCTGCAACGCTTCTATTAAAGATAGACATATGATTTTTTTGTGAGGAGTCCTCTGAGCAATGAGCATCCTGTCTGTAGGTCCGTAATGCTATAGGGGACATCACTATTTAAAATTTGCATTCATTTTGTATCTAATCGGGTCAATGAGTACATTTTAATCTCTTAATATTTAATAACTAGCCTTAATAATCATTTTTATTAGGATTCCAATACAATGTCTAATTCCTTTGGTGTTACTTTTCTTGTGGGACATAAAATGGCAGATGTCCCACTTGAGAGAATTATAAGATTAAAACCGAGATGCCGAAGGTTTTGATATTATGATTATACATTTTTTATTCGTGGAAAACTGCATATTTATAATACAATGCTATATTTTTGAGTATAGCTGAGTTCCGGTTCTAATCCACCGGATATGAATCGGGTTCGAAGCCAAACTAGAAAAAAATCTACCTGTTGAGGTTGTCCTTGGAACTGTTGTGGGGGAGGCTGTCCCTGGAACTGTTGGCCCTGGGGAGGTGGCTGTCCTTGAAACTGGGATTGTCCTGGATAATAAATAATTGACGCAGAGGTTGTAATAGAATAGAAAAGGTATTATGTGGTTTAAGGTAACTAACATGAATTTTGCTTAGTTCTTTCCCTAAATAATTTTTTTTTGGATGAAACAGTAGGTAACCTTAATAAATTACTTGTACAGCCTTATTTTTATTTTGAAAATTGAAAGTAAGAGGGGAGGAGTTGATTTCATGTGATCCTTTTTTTAGAAAAATATAATAATATTTAAAAAGGACTATTATTATGTCCAGAATGAAACTCGATCGACAGTAATGATCACATCAAGAGAAGTTAAGCTAATAAAAAAAAAGTTTTTCATTAGGTATTAATTTATCTTTATCAATCTTAAATCTACCAATTTATATTTGATAAAATATAAATTGTACAATGTACACACAAAATCTGATCAGATTATTATATATAATCTCCTTACCTTGAAATTGTTGTTGCTGTGGCTGGCCTTGAAATTGTTGTTGGGGAGGTGGTTGCCCCTGGAATTGTTGAGGCGGTTGCCCCTGCAATTATTCAACAATTTAGTGGATCAGGAATAGATATGTGACTTATTTTTCTAAATTTTTATCATTTGATAATAAGGTTTCAGGTATAACCGCGACCGTGGCTCAACACGTAGCGCATGCACTCGTCTTCGGGAAGGTGATAGGTTCGAATCTCAGTCCGACACCGCGTCAAAACTAAAGTCGTTAAAAATGGTTCCTACTGCTGCTATGTCAGATGCGCGACATAAATAGATACCTAGAGTAGGGGGAATGGCTTGACCCAAAACAGGCGCAAATCATTACCATGCACAGTTAGGACTTCTCAGACAAAGATCGTGCAATCAAAGAGTTGGTTGTCTGATTGGTGTTCATACCCTAGGCGATTGAGCGCGTTACATTGCAATTTAAAATGCAAGTATTTCAAAGGTAACATGGAGAGGACTTGTACCCAAAGCGTCACCACGCCCCTAGAGTCAATAGTCAAAAGGTTTTAGGAAAAACTAAATCCACTTATCCACAATGCAGTGGTTTTGTCTGTGTGTGTGTGTGTGTGTGTGTGTGTGTGTGTGTGTGTGTGTGTGTGTATAGCCATGATTTCTTTGTGTTTGGACCTAAGTAGTAATGGAGTAGTAGTGGTTTTCTCATAGTAATAAAAAGAAACTTTCCTGAAGAAAAGACAAACAATTGCTAAATATTTGTTTCAGACAGACAGACAAACGGACAGCAAACAACTTAGTTTGTAGATATTTAAGCTGCATCAAAAAATTAAACATATCTTATTTTTGAAATTAACATTGCCTCTATTCCTGAAATGATAAGGAATAATTTAGATAGTTATTTCCTTGTAGAGGATATCAGACAATGTATCACTAGACCATCAACATCGCAATTTTAATAAAAAAAAACTTGATGCATTCCTTTGGACTTCACTTTAGGGGGGAGGTTCCAGGGTGGAGGTGCCCTCCTATAAAATAGCTAAAATGCTTCCCTGTGCTTTTAAGGGGCTTAACTGTAGAAGAAAACAATATTTGCCAAACTTAGGATTTTAAGATAGAGAACATTCCGATATTTTTATATGTGCCAACCAAACTAACTAAGGGGAGCCTATTCTCTCCTTTTCTGTCCACACACACGGGGTATGAGGCTAATTAACATCCATCAAAGTAAACTCTGATTGTACGACCTTTTTCTAGAAGTCCTAACTGTGCATGGTAGAAAAGGAACTATTTTTAACGTCTTTAGTGACGACGTTGTGTTAAGCCGTGATTCGAACCTATTACCACCCCGATAAGGAGCTGGTCTATCTATCTATCTATATATCTTTTTTTATACCTGGAAGCCTTGAGGTTGCGCCTGTGGAGGTGGTGGGTGACCCCCGTGGGGCTGTTGCTGGTAGTGGGTTGGATTCACGCCTGGCGGGTTTCTTTGCTGTGCCTTAAATTTATTTAGATATTTAACTTTTTATTGGTTCTTAAAGGATAGACTTTGGACGTTAACATTATGATGATAAACAAATTAATGGTTAATAAGTCTATACACTACCTAGGTATACTAGTGTGATCCAACGAAACAAGATTTAAGAACCCAAAGTTTAATAGCCAACGAATGAGAGAACGTGTTTATAAAACTTTGGGTGTCAGCATGATTTACAATCAAATGTCCCCTCCTTATCAAAAGTTTACTTTTTGTTGTTTTGACTATACTGTTCTTATGCATTTAGATGAGAACCATCCAATAAACTTGTATGTGATCAATATACTCTTAATTAATACCTAGGTAACTAAAAATGAGATAAGTGTAGATTTTTGATTGATAAGCTTTAGGTAGTATCTTAGTGTTTTGACTTAAGTCGTCATGGAGTAGGATGAGACACTTTTTTATATCCACAAGGGCCAGCTCAACCCCACGTTTAAGCACATTATTACTTAACCATCTCTCTCTGTGTTGTAATATTATGCTTTTAATTTGATTTTATTCTGTGATCCATGTGCGGAAATGATGTGACACCTCAGAAATAGAATATGTGTAATATTTTCAAGTTTATAAAAACTAGATATTGAATTTGCGCAAGTTATAATTAAATGTTTGCAGACACTGGAGCATTCAAATTAAATTCTTCTAAAATTTGTTATAAAACTTGTATAATGTCATGAAAATTAAACCTCTATTCTAAAGTACAGTTATATATATTTATATGTTTTTTGTCCCTTTTTTGCATCTTTGAAACATAAAAATGGTTGGACAATAATTTTCAGGAAGATATAAGCTTCAAATAGGTCTCAGGTTGGTTCCAGGCTATTTCTAAATTTCTAAGTTGTATGCGAGTTAAGAGCTAGTTTTTTTCATTTTTCTTAAATTTCAGAGCCACTAAATGCTATGGGTGTTAATATGAAAACATCATATTTTATTATAAAAAAAATTGGTTACAATACCCACTAACATATAAAATATTGACCTAAAAAAAAATTAAGGACACAAAATGTTTCATTTGGTTAGGTTAGCCTGGTATGAAAATGTTAACTTAGGTCATTAAGCAGAAATAAAAGTGCCGTAAAACAAACAAACCCAGGCAAAGTGAGGCTGGCCTAGTTCAGAAGAAATCAACAAAGTTTTGCTTTGTATTACCCCAGGGAAGGAAGGTAAATTATGCCCAGAAGTCTTATAATATTGCTTTCTTGTTCGTTAGATTATCAACCTTAGGGTCTTCCATTAAATTTTGATTGGTTGGTTCATTTATTTGAGATTCGAAACGTTTCTACCACTAGATGTAATCTACAGATGGGGTAATTTTGAGTATCACCAATGGGGATGTACATCAATTTATCAGCCATTGTCTTATCCTTTTAGATTTCTTGTATTACCCACCTATCTTAGCCAACTTTAAATGTAAGAGTTAACCTATCTATCTGTGGCCTTTTATCTCAGCATGGTAGTACAAAAATTAAAGTAAAAGAATAGAGGGGGCACGAGCTATAATATATAAAACTCTACCCACGGAATGGGGACCCTGTGCCGACTTTTAATTGGTTTAAATATCAGCCTATAGCGTTGGAAATAATAACACAACAAAGTCGCTACAAAAGAGCAGAAAACAATTTGCTAAAAGTCAAAAAGGGTCCCTCAAACTTGGGCCAGTTAGTTGTCTGGGGTTATACATCTATACTTATACATTTATTGTGCATAGGTATACAATTCTTAAAAATAAAGCAACTCTACAAGACAAACATACTAGGTAGTGTCACGTAATCTAGAAATTAAATTATTCCGAATATTACAACCAAACTGTAAGTAAAAATGATAAAAATTTACAAGTCATTAAGCAAATGGACAATTAACCCTAGTTTCAATCAAATTGGACAATTCTATCATGTTTGAAATAGTTATTACTGGCGTAAAAAGCCTAATAATAAAAAGCTTTAGAAAGTTATATTTGGCTACATTTGCTTTCTGCTTTTCTAAAATCTAAAAAAAATCTTAAAAGCTATGCTACTTATGAAAAATATATTTCTTGCAATACATGTAGCTACCTACCTCAACTAAAATCATAAGTATTAACCTACCTATCTAGCTGGTAGGGTATGGAATGGCTTAGTGTTTGCAATAATGACTAAAAGAATTGGATCAAACTGCAGATAAAGAACTAGAAATAGAAGGAAAGTTATCAAATATGAGATGAGCAACTTTTTTTTATCTGCAAATCCTTTCAATTGGACGAGGTATTGGCCCAAATAATTTTTTCATGGTGCTGATTTTCTTAAGATTATTTGAGTTCTGTTTAAATAAATCATAGACGACTCCAATAGTTATAAAAGCATTAAAAATCAATTTAAATAAAAAAATGAAAATAAAACAAAGGAACTACCTAAGCAGTTTCAAAAACATTATATAAAAAAGGTAGGATGTTTGTCTGCCACGGAGTTCAGAAATATCTCACGAACCGCTTATCCTGTATAGCTTTCATAAGTAAAGCTTTTATAAAGGTCCCAAGAAAAATAACAAAATTATCCTATCTATAGATACATTTAGTGGTTGAAACGTTTTAACACTAAAATTAATGAACCAACCAATCAAAGTTCAACAAAAGTCCCTAAAGCTGTTAAGAAAACGTTATTACAAAACATTGGGGACTAGTGTAATTAATAGCCCAATGTCCCCTGCAAAATAATGCTTTTTTTCAGCAAAGAGAAAGGGAAACCAAAGAATAGGATTTTGTTGAGAAGTGCTAAAGTCTAGATATACAAACTTGGAGCAAACAAATCATCAGGGTGACAAATTCTGTAAGTGTGTGTGTGTGTGTGAGGGTGAATGTGCGTGTAGGTAGGGTGTTTGGGTATGAAGAAAGGTTTACTAAAAGTGTGTTTGTTAGTTTTAAGACCAAGCTGACCAAAATTGATAATATATTTGCCTATAAGTTGAAAAATTATTATTTCTGTATGAGTGGTTTAAACGTTTGAACACTCAACTTAATGAACCAACCAATCAGAATAAGAAAACGTTATTATAAAACTTTGGGGATTAGAGTAATAAACTGCCCATTTTCCCCTCTCTCCGCTGTTTAGCCTAATACTATACTATGTATGGCAGATGTCCTATCTTAATCTCCTGAATGCAACATCAATTAAAGGAATCAGATCGCTAACCACTATAATCCATATGACTTAATTAAGTGTTAGTTTCATGAAGTTAACTCAAAGAGTTTACCTACTTAGCATTATATTATTTTAGGGCATTATTGTATTTTTAATAAGGGGGGGGGGGGGGGTTAATGCAACCATCTCGTAATAAATGTATAAATGGTACTTAAAATTCGAATTTCGATCTGAAAATTTGCATTAGTAATCCTTGGTAGGTCTATTTTCCTAAATCGAACAAAAAGTTGGAAAAGTAATTTCTGACGGCTGGCGGCTCAGCCTAGCCGTTTAGTCATTTTTTGGCATTTTTTCAAGGCAAATCATCACGAAACCTATCTACACATAATATTCTAATAGGTAGTAAAGAAAAATAGCAAACTCGCGACATAGCTCAACACGTAGCGCATTTACTCGTCATCGGGTAGTTATTAGGTTCGAAAATGGTTCCTACTACTGCTATGTTAGGTGTACAACATAAATAGTTAGAGTAATGAAAATGCCTTGGCCGATAAACAGGCGAACTCATTACTATGCACAGCTCGGACTTCTCAGACAAAGGTCGTGCAATCAAAGTGCTAATATCCTTGGACATTAGTGTATCCCATCTCATTACACGCGGATGATGCTTTGGATTCTCTCGATAATCACTCAAAAATCGAAGGAATATCCCACCCTTGTGAGGTAGGGGGTAGGTAATAAAAAAGAATAATAGTAGTCAGTCTAAGTTATATCTAATGGCAGGCATAAAGTTATGTTTGCAAAGTGCTTTGCATGAAGGCTCCTTTAAATAAGGAAAAAACATTTTGCCTCATATTTTTATTTAAGTAGATACATAAGTAGGTAACAAGATTAACTAATATTACCTTAGATGTTTGCCCTTTTCCTAAGTTGTGTGTTGTGGTGTGTGCATTGGTGTGTAAAGTACAGTTTAGTTAGATGACAATGTGTGGTAAGAGAGAAGCTGCGTAGACAATAGGCTTAACAATCTTATAAAAAGACAATTATTCGGATGGACGGTCATGCGGACATAATAATTTATAAGCTATTATTCGATAAATTGTGCTTTTAATATCAACTTGTGATTATTATTAAAGTATTTTAAAAATCCTCGAAACCAAATAAATTTCAAGGTATCTGGCTTGTATAAGAATTGCATGATGGCGCCCAAAGTTTGTGGAATAAACCAACCACTGGAAAAGAATTATGCATGTAGGGCTTGCATTAGAGTTAACTTAGAAGAGTAATCATAGTAACTTTGAATCTATCTATATATTTTTTAGGTGGCCTTCAATAATTGTTTTACAATGTGTTAGGGTTGTCGGTACTTTTTTTTTTGGGAGGTGGGGGGGGGGGATTTATTTACATTTAACCCCCTTTGTTATTAGACTATATCTTAACCTATCCAAATTTAACAAATCTTATTCTATATCCACACTTAATATGCATGTACAGCTAGATCATATAAACAGCTTCAAATCTATGTCTCAATTTTTTGAGAAGCTTGGAATAAATCAAAGTTAGAGTCTAGTTCTTTTGGAAGGTATTTAACCCTTTTGGGAACCTCCATCCCCCTAGTTTTTTCATTCTAGAACAAAAATTGGCAAGACGGATCTAGTATTGTTTTGTCTATTGTTCATACTGACATCTAAATATTCAGATCTTGTTCAAGTCTTAAAGTTATACAACTTTTATATATCAATCCATTCATATTATAAAGTGTGAGTGTGAGTGTGTGTGTGCGTGTTTGTGTTTGTGTGTGTGTGTGCGTAATAGATCTAAAATTAGCTCTGAAATGATAATTTTAGTAGTAATGCTATATTACAATGATTCAATTTATTCAAGGGAGAGAGGGGGACATTGGATTAAAATTATACTTGTGTCCAAAGATTTATAAACACGTTATTTAATGTTTAAAACTTTTTGGGACTTGTGAATTATGATTAGGGGGTACATTGCAGTGTCCAAACTTTTAACCTTAAAAATTGGGTTATTTTGTATGGAGATATACATCAATTTATCATCCATTGTCTTATCCCTGAAGAACCATGCAGTCTGTCCGTTCATGACGGATGGTACCTACAGAATATTTTTTAATCAATAGGTATTAGAATCGTCAGATGGAATTCAAACCTAACATGCACTAAGCTCATATTAAACAATTTTATTTTAAATTGGTAATTCCTAGGATAATTAGAATACCAAGAGTGTGGTATTTCTACGCCTAATCACCTCGTCAAGTATATTTTTTATCATTTCGTATTCGTAATACATTATAATTAAATGAAACTTTTGGTAATTAAAACTAATGATCAAGACTTGGAACTAATGGTAAGTGAACAAAGAGTATTGAAAACAACATCCATAAGTAGATAAGCTTACAATATAAATAAATAAACAATTTAATAAAACAACGTCTTCTTCATATGGAATTTTAAATATCTATCAATAATGACAGCCGAGAAAAATGAAAATCACATTTCTTCCTTGACATAGCTAACAAATAGGTGAATATTTGAAACAATTGAGTAGCTTTGCTTTTAAAAAGACTACCTAAATATAAATAGAACTTGCTAGACAATTACAAAACTGTTAGATAATCATTCCTAATTAAAAACTTAGCTAATTAAACAATTAAAGGCGGACAATCTCAATTTCAATTAACATAAAAAAGTAAACTAATAAAAGTAGGTACAAAAATCTTAAATATTAGGTACTTTATACTTACATACATCACGTAGATTTTCTCACTATCTCTAATTAAAAATCCAACTTTGCCAAAAGCCTCCTTAGTAAATCATTTGGCGGCTACCCTCAAAATTCCTAGCGGTACATAGAAAACCTGGTCCTTTATTTTTTAAAAATAAATTGAAATTATAAGTATGGTGTAATTTTTCAATATATTTCAGTTTATTTTTAGGTTCCGTTAGGTTGGGTACAGAGTAGCCCCACAGAGTCAGGGCACAGAAGGTATAAGCCCCACAGGGTAACAGACCCCCTAAATTTATTGGGCATTTAAAAAATCTCCCCTTTTTTCATATCATTTGAAAATGAAGGAGGGGTATCTCTGTCCTACTCTCTATGCATTTTGTGGTAAAGCTCGAAATATTCTATATCTTACCTGGGCTTGTAAGGCCACACCAGCCACCAGGACCCAGTTCAACCAAACCATTCTTGATCTGCAATTTGTCAATGTTAAATGGGCCAACCCTTTAGGTAGGTACAAGGAGGGATGGGACATTGGGCTGTTTATCACACTAGTTCCCAAAGTCTTGACTGTGTAGGTAGATAAGTGGGAATGCCTTGACCCATAAACAGGCGCAACTCATTACCATGCACAGTTAGGACTTCTCAGACACAGGTCGTTCAATCAAATGATTGGTTGTCTGGTACTTAATCTATATCCCTGGGTGTCAGAGCATTCCATTACACGCGGATTCTTTAGATACATCGAGGCAATTTGTGTAATAAACTGAGTATATAATCTTTAGGTAAACTTGTTGACTTAAAAACTTCGCAGAGATTTTATATACCCTAATCATAAAGTAGCTGCGCTACTAAATACCATGATTTTATTTTTGCCCAATCTCCTTTTTCCTTATACAAAGAAGGCGTTTAGTAAAAAGTTTGATATTTTAATATTATACCTATGTGAAACAGAGTTTAATAAGATTAAATATTAATAAACAAAGTTTTAGAGAATTTATTTTAAACTTTGTTTAACAACAGCTCTCTTCAGATGCGTAAGAAAAGAGAAGAACAGCAACGAAACAAGGAAAAATCTGATTCATAAACGTACAGCATAATGAACAAGAAAGAACAAATATTGGAAAACAATTTAGGACTAGGTATAACACTAGATATTTATCGCATCGTATTATAGACAGCTTTCCGCGGATATTCAAATGAAAGATTAAAAGCTTAAAACTGAAATTAATTTTAGAATTTTTATTTTGATATTCGTGGATAATTGTTTGTAATACGATGCTAGCACTACATGATTTTTCGGTAAGGCTGAGAACCGGTTCTAATCCAGCGGATATTAATAGGTTTCGAAGCCATACCGAAAAGAAGAATATTTCAGATTTTACTTTTCCTGTTGTAGTTTTGGCTACGGTGTTCTCAAGTATAGGGATGAAGTACAATCATGGTGTAAGCTTTGCCCCCTGACACAAGATGGTTAATTCAGCATGATATAAGCAATCCCAATCGTAGCTTACTCATTAATGCCCTTGGCCTAAGCATGGCAGGTGTCCTATAAATTCCTACAATGTTGTCATCCTATGTATAGAACTTTTATGGAACTGCTTACGCAGTTGAGTGGATAATTGGTAAGAATGCAAGGTTTTATATTAATCCAAAGAGTAACAGTATTCGAGTTTTAGCGGGACACCTGTCATACTCAAGCCACGCAGGGGCCGTTAATTCCATTTGAAATTGCATAATATTGATATTTGAAGAGGGTATAATTTGATTTGTGATGTTGATTTTTCAGAATTCTGGTCCCATGTACCGGAGGATAGGGTTAGGGAATTAAAAGCAAGCTAAGGTTAGGTTTGCGACTTAAACATTATGAGATCATTCTACAAAAGTAAAAATTTTTAAAACAATATACCTATACAATTTTTCTCTTTAATATTTCTCTATGAAAAATACCAGGAGATTTTATATATTACCCAGAGAGTTTTCAAACTTTTAATTTTCATAATTTCATCAAAACATTACCTAAATACACAAAATTATTTAAATATTATTTACAGGAAAAGAATATGTAGTAAAATAATGTAATAATATTAAAGTACCTATTTGTTTAAGCTTAAAAAAATTACATTTATAAACTTTCCACTGAAAAGGACAACATAATCATTTCACTTCGAAGATCTTGTAGGTATCATAAAAAATCTTCCTTTTTTTATAATACGAGGAAGAAAAACAACTTTATTACCTAATAAATTAATTAAGGTTAGGTTAGGTTAAGAAAGTACCGCATCGATTGGTCATAGGACAATTATAGCCCATATCCCAGAAAAGGAAGGGGGGGGGGGATGTTCAATAATATGTTTGAATGAAACACCAAATTAAATCTCTAAAATGAAACTAAAGTAGCTAGGTACAGAAAAAGTCACTAAATACAAGTGATGCAAAAATTTGAAGAACACCATTTAACATTAATAGAAGCATCAAATATTAAGACATACTCTATATAGTTTTTATGATATCATACAATGATACAGTACAAAATAAAACAGGAAAAAAACAGAATAATTTCAGCTTTCACAGGGATGGAGGATACCTTACCTTACCTCGTAAGGGCGGGATTCTCCTTCGATTTCAAAGTGCTCATCTAAAGAATCCAGAAAATCATCCGCATGTAATGGGATGCGATACCAAGCATATTAAGTTAAGTACCATCCAACAGACAACCATTTCTTTGATTGTTCTAACTCTTTGCTTGTAGCTTGTAGGTCCCAACTGGGTATGGCAATTAGTTGCGCCTGTTTTGGGCCAAGGAATTCTCCATTCTCTAACTATTAATGTCGCGCACCCAACATAGCAGCAGCAGAGGGAACCATTTTTAACGTCTTTAGTTCTGACGCGATGTAAAGCTGAGATTCAAACATTTCACTTCATTAATTTATTAAAAAGGTGTTAAATAATACATGGAAAATCTTAAAAACTAATAGCTCAATTTGTGTAGGTAGGTATGACTTTACAATGGTACCTATGTTTGTATTGGTAGAAAAGTTTTGACACTGCTAGTTTGTATCAACTAGGTGACTGCAAGTTTGTATCAACTAGGTGTAAGCAAGTTTGTATCAACTAGGTGACTGCAAGTTTGTATCAACTAGGTGTAAGCAAGTTTGTATCAACTAGGTGTAAGCAAGTTTGTATCAACTAGGTGTAAGCAAGTTTGTATCAACTAGGTGTAAGCAAGTTTGTATCAACTAGGTGTAAGCAAGTTTGTATCAACTAGGTGACTGCAAGTTTGTATCAACTAGGTGTAAGCAAGTTTGTATCAACTAGGTGTAAGCAAGTTTGTATCAACTAGGTGTAAGCAAGTTTGTATCAACTAGGTGTAAGCAAGTTTGTATCAACTAGGTGACTGCAAGTTTGTATCAACTAGGTGTAAGCAAGTTTGTATCAACTAGGTGTAAGCAAGTTTTATCAACTAGGTGTAAGCAAGTTTGTATCAACTAGGTGACTGCAAGTTTGTATCAACTAGGTGACTGCAAGTTTGTATCAACTAGGTGTAAGCAAGTTTGTATCAACTAGGTGTAAGCAAGTTTGTATCAACTAGGTGTAAGCAAGTTTGTATCAACTAGGTAACTGCAAGTTTGTATCAACTAGGTGTAAGCAAGTTTGTATCAACTAGGTGTAAGCAAGTTTGTATCAACTAGGTGTAAGCAAGTTTGTATCAACTAGGTGTAAGCAAGTTTGTATCAACTAGGTGACTGCAAGTTTGTATCAACTAGGTGTAAGCAAGTTTGTATCAACTAGGTGTAAGCAAGTTTGTATCAACTAGGTGTAAGCAAGTTTGTATCAACTAGGTGTAAGCAAGTTTGTATCAACTAGGTGTAAGCAAGTTTGTATCAACTAGGTGTAAGCAAGTTTGTATCAACTAGGTGACTGCAAGTTTGTATCAACTAGGTGTAAGCAAGTTTGTATCAACTAGGTGTAAGCAAGTTTGTATCAACTAGGTGTAAGCAAGTTTGTATCAACTAGGTGTAAGCAAGTTTGTATCAACTAGGTGACTGCAAGTTTGTATCAACTAGGTGTAAGCAAGTTTGTATCAACTAGGTGTAAGCAAGTTTGTATCAACTAGGTGACTGCAAGTTTGTATCAACTAGGTGTAAGCAAGTTTGTATCAACTAGGTGTAAGCAAGTTTGTATCAACTAGGTGTAAGCAAGTTTGTATCAACTAGGTGTAAGCAAGTTTGTATCAACTAGGTGACTGCAAGTTTGTATCAACTAGGTGTAAGCAAGTTTGTATCAACTAGGTGTAAGCAAGTTTTATCAACTAGGTGTAAGCAAGTTTGTATCAACTAGGTGACTGCAAGTTTGTATCAACTAGGTGACTGCAAGTTTGTATCAACTAGGTGTAAGCAAGTTTGTATCAACTAGGTGTAAGCAAGTTTGTATCAACTAGGTGTAAGCAAGTTTGTATCAACTAGGTGTAAGCAAGTTTGTATCAACTAGGTAACTGCAAGTTTGTATCAACTAGGTGTAAGCAAGTTTGATAATTTACACAGCGTTTTTAAGTTAGAAAACAAGTGTTTAAATTTTGAGTACCAATATAATTTAAATTACATTGTCCTCAAAACTTCTTATACACTCCATGTAGTAAAAGAAGTTACACGTAATCATTTTGATAAAAATAACAAGTGAACTGAACTGACGAAAATAAGTTGAATGAAGCTAAAACAAGGATTAATGTTTCAATAACTAGCGCAACAACATGTTTGAAGAATGACAACAGTTAAGAATTTTAGCCGATTTTGGGACAATAAATCATTTGTAAAGAATAAGATAGAAAATAGTTTTTTAGCCGGGCTAACAAAACTGATAGGTACTAGTTTTATGATTTTTTTATTTTATTATTCGTAGAAAATTGTCTGTAATACGTTGCTAAACATGATTTTTCAGTGTAAATGAGAACCTGTTTTAATCCAGCGGATATTAATCGGTTTGAAGCGATACTGGAAAAGTTCTTATTTCTGTAATTGCTAAAGTTAGGTAATATCTGAAAAGTTATCCTAAACCAAAACAAGTAAAAATCTAAGGGTTCGTTGTCTTGTGGGTAGCGACTCATTTTTTTTATGCAAGTTAAACAAGTTGAGAGTAATTTGGAAGAAAAATGCAAATAAGATATATCAACTAACGGCGACGCCCATAGAAAGCTCTAGGGGCAATTAATGTGGGTGAAAATTTCCCCTAAAATAGTTTTAAAATTTCCCGGTGCCAAAGGCAACCAAATCGGTTAACGGTTAGCGAGATCCTCTGGTGTACACAAAAAAGCTCACTACTTTGTATAATAGGATTAAGATACATTGATATAAGACTTGAAGAATAACTTGACACATAAAATAATCATCTTGAAAAGGTGTTTCTTCTGTTAAATCTTTTGTGACAAAATTTTTTTTATCCATATATAATAAAGCAGAAGAATCTCTGTCTTTATGTAGTCCGTCTGTCTGTACAGTAGGATCTCGCTAACTGCTAAACCAATATGGTTCTTCTATGCTATATAAATCCTCATAGGTCCTGGGAAGTTTATAACCACCTCAAGTGCCCCTGGAGGCCTCCAGGGCCGTAGCCACTAGTACTTTATTTAATTTGTTTGTTGGTTATACATTCTCCTGATATTCAATAGAAGAAATGTTATGTAAAATGCAGGAATCTAAAGGGATAAGACAATGGCCGATGAATTGATGATACACAAAGTTACCCCTTGTAGGACTTACAATTAATGGTTGAAACGTTTGGAAATCCAACTTAATTACCTAATTCCTCAAAGTTGTTGATGACAACAAATATGGAAACGTTATTTTAAAAACTTTGGGGACTAGTAGAATAAACAGCCTATTGTCCCCTTCCTTTTCGACACTAAAAATAGATAAATAAAAGAGATAGAATTATAATATTTACATATTAATTCACTTTTAATTTAATGTAAACGTTAAATAACGGTTCACAATTCTTCAATTGATGGTAAAATGGTTTTCTATTTGTGAAATGTTGTCTGCTAGAGATTGGGATGGTACACGTAATCTACTCTCCAGATATCAGCTGTTCAAATCAAAACAAATATGCTCTATGCAACATATAACATAGAGCGACAATTACAATGATTAGCAGCAGGGATCTAAAGGGATAAGACAATGGCTGATAAAATTAATGTACATCCCTATTGAGGGTAAACGAAATTACCCCTTCTCTAGATTAAAATTAGTAGTTAAAACGTTTGAACACTAATTTAAATGAATCAACTCACCAAGATTCTGCTACCAAAGTTGTTAGGCCAACGATAAAAAATTCTAAAACTTTGGGGACTGTGTAATAATCATCCCATTGTCCCCTCTTTCTCTGGATTAGTAGAGCATCTAAAGTTTAACAGCAGGGACTTTCTAAAAAAAAATTAAGTAATTTATAATTATTACAATTGGGGGTGTACATTGCTTTATATTTCATTGGCTTATCCTGTAAAGAGGCAAATTAATTTATAATAGCGATCTATAGGTATTTTGTCTAAGTGCGTCAAACCATATTTGACCAATGGCGTGATAGTACCTACATATGGTTGGACCAATCAGAGTCAAGAATACAGACGAGTAGGATTATTACGCTAGAATACGCACACACACAAGAATGAAAATCCCACAACCAGCGACAATGAAGTCCAAAATAAGCGGAGCGTTATCAATCAAAAGGCATTTTTAATAGCAAAGCTACTCTATAATCCACAGTATTGTTAAGATAACAGATTTAAAATAAAATTAACATATAACTTGTGGCATACCATTTTAATACCTTTACAGATAACCCAACTTTGGGCACCACAAGTATATGCAGTATTAATAAAAAATTTGTTATCTTAAGAGAAAAAAGAGGGGAATAATAGAATAATGGTAGAACCCAAAATGTACCCAAAAATGTATAATGCATCTTTAATCTCTTAAAATTTAAGACTGTTCACATGAAAGGGTAAACTTTTATTAACTTTTAAACAACACTTTAAAGGAAGCCTGCAAGAAATAACACACTTTAACTGCTGAAAGACTGCCACAAGAAGACCCAATACCCCAAATTTAAAGCCTTAAGCTTCAATAACAAAAAAAATCTAGGCATTTCAAAATAGCATTTTATGTAAAATGGAACTTTTGAAAGATTTCCAATGCTCATAAAAGAAAATACAATATTAAATTACGTCGCCTAGACACAAAGTTATAACCTTATCTTTGTCAGAAACTTAGATTGCCTGTAACCGATTACATTTTTACAATAAAAACACCACATTTCATAGTCAAAATCTATGAAAAAAATTCGATTTAAATTGCATTTTAAACGAAAATCATAGCGGAAACAAAGGGGTAAACTAATACAAGCTTAGCTGTGATTGGTTGTTAAGCTGATTCAGCCTTCTGATTGGCTACAGTACATTCGGTACAATGCAAGTAAAACTTATTTTTTTTAATGATTTTGACTATAAAAATGGGTATTTTTATTGTAAAAATATAATTAGTTACTGGAAACCTAAATTTATGACAAAAATAAGCTTATAATTTAGTTTCTAGGCCACGTAGTTTAATTTCAAAGTTTTCAACATGAGCATTGCAATTCTTTCAAAATTTACATTGTACATAAAATGTCATTTTAAAATGCCTAGAACTTTTGTGTTATAGAAGCTGAAGGCTTTAAATTTGGGGTACACTATTAAAAATAATTTTTTTATTTAGTATCAATTGATACTCTGGAGAGTATTGGACCCGTAAGAACGCTACAACTATATAATTAATATATAGCACTATGTAATACTATATAACACAATAATTATTACTATACAGAACCCATACATTTTTTTAGTATCGATTGATACGCTCTAGGGTACTATAGAATAAGCTGTAGAAAAGTTTATAAAAATAGTAATATTTTATACGTTGTAGGGTATCGGAAAATACGCTGTAGAAATGTTTCTTGATTTAGTACTATTTCATACGCTGTAGGGTATCAGACAATACGCAAGAGAATGGTTTATTAAAATAGTAACTATTCATACGTTCTAGGGTACGAATCTGTACTGTAAAGAATAATTGAAACAGACACCATTCGTGCACACCTCTCATGGAAGTGTTTTGTGCTTGGTCGTTTTAGACAGAGATGAAATGTTACTATTTATGCTCAGAATTATAATTTTGTTTTTTGTAATTATGACTGACCATAGTTTTTATTTTTAAGGATAATGTTTAGTCCTAAACATCTTTAAAGTAATTTTTTTACTAAATTTACATTTAAATTAATGTTTTATGGCTCTGCTTGGTATGTTTGTTGATATAACAAAATGTATATGTACATATAATAATCATATATTATAAACTGATCTTTCATACAAAGTAAAACAGTTTCATACTCTACAAAGTATCAAGAATTATGATAGAGGGTAACAACAATTGCGAAGGAGGGTAATGAAAAATTACTTCTACTGTACTGAATTTTATTCCCAAGAGCGTATTGGATAATACTCTACAGACAAATACATTATTTAGCACTACATGTTACTTCACAGAACATTACCTAATACTTAAACACAGCATTGAAAACATCCTTGTATCGTAATGAGGTTTTTTTCCTAGTACGTACGGATTGATACTATACATTAATGTGAAGAATATATAGTATTACCTGATGCTAAAAAAAAAAATTATTTTTAACAGTGTACTTGCTCTACTTGTGGCAGTCTTTCAGCAGTTAAAGCGTGGTATTTCTTGCAGGCTTCCTTTAACATAATTTCATACTACTATTTGGACTTTATTTTTTACGACTGAGCCAACCCTCTGGGTGTCAGAAATAATAGATATAAAAACATTAAATGCTACTCAAAAGAAAATTCATTTGTTTATTTTTTTGAGACAATACTTATTCCCAAAGCCCTCTTTCGAGGACCTTGGTATGCATATTTATTAAAAAACTATTGAAAATATAATTTGATGTGTTAGCACCGGAGCTCGCAAAGAACTGCTACTTCTTCCAAACGGTGATTGTGTTGAGGGGCACCCCTGCCCTGTGTGTGTAGGAGTGGTAAAGGTTGGTGTTGAGGTAGACACTCTGCACAGTGTATATAAGAGAGGGGGGGGGGGGCATAGATTGTTACAAAAACTAGCATAGATTTTCCACAAAACTACAGTATAGTAGAGTACAGTAATTCTAAATGTTTAAAGTATGGTTTTATGTTGTTACAATAGCATAATATGGTAGATATATGTTTTGAGGATGTAACAGTATGTACGCCAGTCCGTAAAAATTGGGGTCTCGGCGAGAATGTGTTTTTTTTCTTCAAATATAGCTCTGAATAGCTTTTTGCTAAATATAGCTCTGATCAATCATAATTTTAGTCAGTGGTGTGCGAAGCACTTTGTCTAGGGGGGGGGGGGGGCATTTTGAAGATTTTGTAAAATTTTGCCCCCCCCTAAATCAAAGTGCCCCGGGGGGGCACTTTGCTTTAGGGGGGGGGGGGCATTTTGATTATATATACTAATTTTAAATAAGGGCGTTTTAAGGGGTGGGATTATTTGATTATGGGCCTTCTAGTCCTTATCCCTTCTTCCCCATCCCTATTTCCTATTTATATCCCCCATCTCTTCCCCCTCTCTTCTCCCCCATCCCTTCTCCCCACCCTGCAATGACCGAAGGGAAGGGAGCTAGAAAGCATCTTCAAAAAGAAACAGAAGATAATTTAACCTTCCACCCCCCCCCCCCCCACCACAAAACATTTTTTATGGGAGGAAGGGGATGTTATAAAATCTCAGCAGGAAGGATGAATAACTCCATTAAAAAAATTTTTTGGGGGGGAGATAAAAACACTCATTTTGGAAATAATTTACCAAAAATAAACCTAATATGCAGAACTGATTTTAAATATTTCTTTATTGTATGACAACAAGGATGACAACATCTATAAGTAGCAAAGCACAAAAAATCATTAATAAGAATATAGACAAGAAGATTTAAAGAGCATTAGTTTAAATGAATATATATTTTAGGTAGAAAAAGTCACAAATCCTTTTTCTTGTATGTTGTGTGATGACAGTCAAAGTAAATTACATACTAGATGCTCGGAACAACGAGAGATTTTATTTTTTTGATATTATAATCCACAAAAAAATTTATTGTGCTATAAAATCCAAAGATATAAAGAACTTTGTAAAAAAAAAAAAAAATACTTGTCCTTTCATCTACAGATATGAAAATCTCTTAGAAATATGGAAAACTTTGGGGTATAGTCTCTTTTGTGGCAACGCCTCTTAAGGGGCATTTTGTCGTATTTTCATAGTAGCTTTTAATAGTTTATTATAGGTTAAGTTAGGTTAGGTGATTTTCCTGCAGGGTTAGGCAATTGGCCCCACAGGGGCTATAAATAGGGGAAAAGCTACTGTGAAAATATGAAGAAATTAAGAGGCAATGTCACGAAAGGGACTATACCCGAAATTTGATTTTGATACCCTTAGCTACAAAAATTTTGTGAATTGGACCAAACAATGGGGAAATTGTGAAAGATACAAAATTGCCAAAAACGTCCTAAAAAGCAGTCCGACCTCCAGAAATTTCTAATATTTAATTATACTCCATAATGTTGGGAGTGTTAACATTAAGTTTTAGCCTTCTATCTTTAATTGCAGATAAAGAAAATTACATTTCCCCATTAGCATTACAAACTGACAGCCATAGTTATTATAGAGAAGATAAAAAGTTATATCAACATATCCTACCCTCTTCAAATGGCAATTTAACAATATGTCAATTTTTCATGAAGTGGTGTTTCCAAGGATTTATTAGGGCAGTGTGCAAAGCGCACCGAAAAATATTTATTTCCTCTTTGAACTAAAATCAATTAACTACAACAAGAGTGACGTATTTTAACAAGTTAGGAATATAAGTGTAGTTAGTTTTAAGGCTCTTTAATGAAAATTGCCATAAAAAAAACATGTCTTTTTTGTAAGGGTATGTACACAAAAAAATTATAAACTTATCCTGAACATCATATGACATCATATATAGTTATTAATTTAGACAGACATACAATGTTGAAAAAAAGGCTTAGATAAATATCAACGCTGTTTCATTTTTATTTAAATAACCTTTTAATTAAATATTTGATTTTTACAAATGTTTTTATACAATGTGATAAAAAGCAGAAACCAATTGGAAGGGCACGAAGCGCAAATTTTTTTCTTCAAATATGCAGGGAGGAGGGAAGGTGTTTTGGGCTATTTATTACACTAGTCCCTAATATTTCATATAAACATTTTCTTATTCGTAGCTCAACATCTTTTGGGACTTAAATGGAATATTGATTGGTTGGTTAATTAAGTTGAGTTTCCATACGTTTCATCCACTAATTGTAATCTATATAAGGGGTAATTTTGTGTATCATCATTGGGGATGTACAAAATTTCTTTGGTAAAAAGTTTATATTATACTAAAAAAGATACTTCCTATTAAGGTTAAATGAATAGTAACTGTCTGTTTGGCAGAGTATTTCTTGATCTTTTTTTTGGGAAATTGGGAGAGTTTTGCTTTTTGTAGGGTAGGGGGCAAAAAGGGGCATTTTGGTTTACCAGGGGGGGGCAAAACGGGGCATTTTTCAACATTTAGGGGGGGGGGGGCAGGGGGGGGCGGTCGCTAGGGGGGGGCAGGGGGGGGGCGTTTTGGTCGCTAGGGGGGGGCGATTGCCCCAAATGCCCCCTTCGGTTCGCACGCCACTGATTTTAGTGCTTTACCTATATTCCTTCAATATCAATTTTCATCTAACCTACCCTTCCCATGGTCCCAGCTTATTTAAATTATTGAAAAAATCACTTCCAGCTTATATACAGTAAATTTTTTTTAAATCTACGTGAAAAACGGCAAAGATGCGCTAATTTCTTAGACACATCTATATTCATATACAGTTTGACAGATTATTCCACAATTTTCAGGAAAGCTTTAATCTTTTAGACCGAAATCAAATGTTTATGATTTAAATTTTAAGTTAATTATAGAAAACCTTTTCTTTAAAAAAATCCTATTTTTTAGAATCATTTTATATTACAGACGGACTTTTAGTGTCTCATATGGTAGAAAAAACAAGTGTTGGTAGAAAGATACAATTTTTCATATAAATTTAGAGAGAAGAAACAGATATCTTAAAACCCACTCTATAATTCACTGTCATCTTATTGATTTAAATTTGAAAAGAAATGGTGATTATTCTTACCATGATTAGTAAAGTTTTCAAAGTATAACATTTTAAGGTATATCTCAAGTTATCTGCATTATTACAATGAATTTAAGTTGTGATATAACTAAAGCTTTACCACATGTATTTAACTGTTGTTTTTTCTTTTTCAAAAGCTTTGCTTTCAATGATTTTTAAACGTGTTGATTTTTTACTTTTTTAACAACAAACTTGAATGTGATCTAATTATCCGATTGACCTGATTTTTGGTATACTGATTCCTGAGACAACAAAGTACAATATTGTAATCAACTCTATAATCAAGTCCTAAAAATGTAAGCATGTCCATTAACATTATCTTGTATCAAGCCGTGTTTCAACAAATTTACTTACAATTTTGCTTCGACTAATATATATATATATTATGGTTATTGTCATCCTTGTTTTCCGTATTTTTGTATGGACATAAAAAAGTGCAATATTATTAGCAATATAAAAGTTACTCTACAACCATTGACCCTAATACCCAGGGATGTGCAGTTTTCTACCATTTTTAAAGCAAGGTTTTTCTATAATAAGAGTCGGTCCATTCGTCTGTAACTGGTGGCTCTTTTTGAGACATGTTAGAATTGTCCTATCAATTTCAAACTTGGCATTGTGATTCCTACAATCGTTAGGTACAATCTAGAAAGCATAGCAACTCTATATTGTTTACAGAAAGTTGGCAAGTCCATTTAAAACATACCTACTGATTTTTAACTTCTTTTGACAACAACTTTTTGTATGATACAATTATCCTATTCATCTGATTTTTGGAATAATGATTCCTAGAACAACTAGTTACAATATTATATGCTTATGCAAGGCATCTCTAAAATCAAATTTTAAATAAAAGTATGTTCTTTTATTGTATTTCTGTATTATTAATGCAATTTTGAAACAAATCTGTGTAGATTCAGAATTTTGTTCAGACTTAAAAATTAACATTCTGCTTAAGTTCTGTCACTCTGCAAGAGTTATTGTTTGTTTGGCCTTCCTTCTAATTGTAGAACCTCATCCTTGTTGTAAATGCAGCTTTAGTATAATTATCTGTAATTTATTTCAGTCTCCACATCGTAATGAATTCAATTGATAGTAAAGCAATCTGTTTTATTTATTTAGTCCCAATTATTAAAGTTGCTGCAGTTTTAAAATAAAAATATATAAAAACATAAAGTTGATAACTAGACTAGATAAGTTTGTAGACTAAAACATATAATAATTCTTAGAGTATCTATTTTACAAAGACAAAAAATTTATAACATTAAAGCCAAGCATCCAGATAATTATAGATGTCTTTCCAGTCGTTCAAGTGATATTAAGTAACAGAAATATATTCATGATGAGCTCCAAGTTTAGGGCTGTTAAACCCTGTTTAATTCCTGTCTAGGAAATGAAAAACTTTTAATTGGACCTGTTCTAACCCTGCATCTCAGATAAGCTATATGTTCAAAACTTGGACATTCCAAAATAAAAACTGTTTAAACAATGTTTCAACAAAACATTAAATTTACAGAACAAAATAATACAGCATATGGTCATAACACAATAAAATGATGTGAATAGAAATTTACAAAATTACAAAAGCATATAAAATCCTGAAAGTACAGGTAAAGGTGTAAAATAGGTCAGATGGCGAATTAAATAGTAGCCAAGAAAAGGTAACAAGGAATAAATAAAATTACCCATCTGTATATTAAAATCATTCATTAAAACGTTGGAACACTGCTAAATTAAATCAACCACTTTGGAATATTTGGGGGAAGGAATGCCAAGTCCAACCCCTTGCTCGTGGTATTGAGACCCCTAAGATTGTAACTTCTAAGAAGTTATTTTAAAATATAACAAATTAGAAATGATTCCAGTTGAAAAAAGTTTTAATACCTCTTAAGAAATATATCCTTAATAAATAGGATTTTAAATAAATTTCAAATTTGCTGACGTTCATGTAATTTAATGCCTAAGGTGTTCAAATTAAAATTTAGAATTAAAAATAATGAATAAGAATTTAGGGAAAAATAAAAATAAAAAGCTACAACAAGCTACAGCAACCAATATCAGAATAACTAAAGACTTTGTTAGTAAGAAAAAGAAATTTTCTCCAATACTATAAATTATGCATTGTGTAAGAGAGAAAAGATTCAGTCTTTTGATCTGAAACCAGCAAATATTATACAATAAATTGTTTAAAGTACATACATACATATAACAATATAAATACATCACAAAGGACAAAGGGGTAAGTATAAATATCTTGTAAAGCATAATGTTCAAACCATAAACAAATTGGAATTTTTACTTGTCAAAAATTGATAGGAGTAGGGCTCAATATACAATAAGAGATATAAGTTTTCCGGAATTTTAATCTAGGGAGTAGATTTGAAATCTGCATCAAATTTTAAGGATTTTTTATTCGTTTTTTGTAAAATTCTTTATCTAAAAGCGAAAATACATTTTAAGTTAATTAATTTTGACCAATAGGATAGGTGGATTTTAAACTACCTGCGCTCTAATAGGTTGAATGATGTACGACATCCAATCAGAGCGCAGATTTTTTAAATCCACCAACCACAGATGCCAAAATTAATTAACTTAATTTGTATTTCCGCTTTTAGATAAAGAATTATACAAAAAACGAATTTTATAAAAAATCCTTAAAATTTGATGCAGATTTCAAATCTACTCCCTACATTACAATTCCGGAAAACTTATATCTCTTAATATACAACCATCTTGAAATGGCAAGTAGAGTCTGAATTTTGTTATGAAATTTGGCATAGGTAAGTAATCCTCTAAGTAGATATTTTTCTATCAAGACGAATAAAAAGTTGAAAAAGTATTTGATTCAGTGAAAATAAACCTAACAAGGATTACTTATGTCAAAGTTCATAACGAAATAAAAGTTTAATTTAAAATCACATTTACTTATCTATTGAAATCCTTTTACAGTACACTGTAAAAGTATTTTAACATTTCTCACAAAATAAATAATGCATTCTTCTATTTAATATTTCACAGGGATCTAAAGGGATAAGACAATGGCCGATAAAATACATCCCCAATGATGATTCACAAATCAAACCTTTCTGTAGATTAAAATTTTTGGTTGAAATGTTTGAACACTTAACTTAATGAACGAACCAATCAAACTTCACTGAAGCCCCCAAAGTAGTTAAGTTTACGAATAAGAAAACGGTATTATAAAACTTTGTAAACTAGTGTAAATTTAACAGCCCATTGTCCCGCTCTTTCTCTCTGGTTATTTAAGTTATTTATACTTAACATACAATTATTGTGAATAGTATGACATTTTTGTGTACTTTTCTGACATTGCAATTGAATGAAAAACTTTAAAAAATACATTTATCAAGATTCAACCAGTTTATCAAATACTTTTTCTATAAATTATTTTTAACAGTTTGAATCATTTTAAAAGGTTTTCTAGATTAATAGAAAAAAAATAACAAAGTATGAAAAGAATTGTCTTAGAATTAATGATAATATAAGGGAGGAAGGAGGTAACCAATTATTCAGGTCCCCAAAGGTTTATAAAAACGGTCTCTTATACATTGGCTTAAAAACTTTTATTAGATCTTGAATAGGTTTCACAAATGATTCTAATTTTATTAATCACTAGCGGCTACGCCCAGAGGCCTCTAGTGGCACTTTAAATGTTTTTTTTTATTTCAAATATCTAATTTGAGAAATAATTTGTCTATGTTGCGTTCAAGTCTCTACGCAAAACCAAGTGTTTTTTTTAAATTTCGATTTTTGTGATTTCTCTTGGAAGGGTGGCAGTAGCCTCCCACAAAATAGTTATAAACCTTCCCGGGACTTAATAGCAGCTACCCTGTTAAGAAGAACCCGATCGGTTCAGCGATAAGCGAGATCCTTTGGTACAAACATACAAACACACAGAAATCCTGTTGCTTTATTATAAGGATAATTGAGGGTTTATATAAACTAATCATCCATTATATTTACCCAAAAGATGTCCTACAATATAACTCAAATTAGATTTATATTACTTACCATTTTTTTCTTCATTTGATTAAGTTATTGTTTTAGGCCAAGTTTGAGGTAAGATTCAGGAGAGCCCTTAGAAGTGAAATTTTCCTACAAGTTCAAGAAATATATTCCTTAGGAAAATTGAAACTACGTGTGGTTAGGAGGGTGTTTGTGTTCTTTTAGTCAATTAAAGGATTCTATCAGATTCGGTTAATTTAAAAACAAAGATTGGATGAATGCAATGTAAAGAATTGTTATTAAATATACACCTTAAAATTAACACGATTTTTGTCTGTAGCGAGGGAGCTCAATATCTGCTGGGCCAATATAATTCTCCTTTACAATAAAGCTGCTTATATATTTTATTTTGGGAGAAGGTACCTCCACATTCCCAAGAAAAATCATTCTGGATCTGCTCCCCCCAAAACATTCCCCCAAGTGCCTAAAGGTTGATAATAACCACAATGGTGAGATATACTATTTTTTTCAGAATACCCTTCTATGTAATAATAGATAGAGAGTAGGTAAAGACAAGATTTATGTAACTAATATAAACCAGGAAATATTTATCATGGATAAAGAGATTTATTTGAGGTGAGGAAATAATCATATTAAAAAAATATATTAGATAAAACTGGTGAATCTACAAAAAAATAATGCTGGATTCTAATTTCTACAGTAAAAAAGACAAACACATTATCTATTTCTGTCAAACCCCATAAGAAAGCTTAAAATTACTAGTAACTACGCCATTAGCAGCTCTAGGGTCGCTAAATGTTTGGGCGTGCATTCAACCCCCCCTCCTTATCATTTCCTGACTTTTTATAAGCTTCACTATTACTACTTTTAATGATAAAATGTAAATCTGAAGAAAAATGTGTTAGACATGTCATATTTTAAAAGTTTGACTGACAAATGAGCGAATTGCCGAAAGGGTTTAAGCAATATAAATTTACTTTCCTGATTTCTCATCCCAGAAAAATGGCTTAAAACCTACCTTTGACTGTTTAGATTTACTATTCCCATGATTCCCTGACTATTTGTGGTCCAGTTCTCTTTTGTGAGATTGGAAAAGTTATAAGAGATGAAGCTTACACTTTAGTATTATGTTTTTCTCAGGGATCAAGAAACAAGAATAAGAAAATATAAATGATGTCAAAACCCTTAAGTAGCAATGCACAATTTTTTCATGAAGGGTAAAATGGACAAATTGAGTTTTAAAAAATTACACGAAAGTTTTTATACACATGAAATAAAAAAGGTACAGGTTGAACAAATTTAACCCTTAACAGTCGGGTTGGTGAGGGGGGATGGGAAGGGGGAGAGCCTTGAACGCCCTACTCCCCTTACAATTTGTTCTATATGCACATCAATAGAATCGGAATTGAACTGTTGTACCATTTTTACTAACAAATTTTTATGTATTCATCTGAAAAAAATAAACAAAGTTATAAAAAATATCAAAATAGAAAAAAATACATATGTTATTGAATTATAATTTTATGAATAATAATTTTCCTTTATTTAGGTATATAAAACCAACCACAAAAAAACTTTCATCTTATTAAAACTAAAGGGGTAGTTGCATGAAGTGCATTTAAACTTGAATTTTGTGAACTGCATAGTTATTTCTGTTTAATAGTTTAAATTACATCTATAGAACATATATATTTGAAAGAATTTCAATTTTCTATCAGGTAGTTTTAAAAATAGCAAGAATTAGAATCATACTTTTTGGATATATGCAGGGATAAGGGAATAATATTCTGACAAAAAATCCCAAAGGAAAACTTCCCCACAATCCACTTCCTCTTTTCCTCCCCTTCTTACACACCCATCTTCAATTAACCCTTAACGGTCGGGGGGGGGGGGGGGGGCGTTGAACGCCCCCCCCTCCGGTTTTTTCTATCTCATTTTCTGTGTGTGAAAGATAAAGAGCCCAAACTGCTTGACTTTTTAAGTATGGGTATGACACATAACTGAGAGTTGGAATTTTTTGAATATCTCCATCCTGGCGGGCACAGGATGCCAGCAAACCTGGCAGGGTCATCCAGGTAAAGAGCAAAAATATTTTTTTGACTAAAACAAAGCATTTTACCATACCAAAATACTAAAAAATCCTCTAGTAGTACATGCTTATATAAAATACAGGTGTTCAAGTCACTTTCAGGTTCCAGGTATGATCCTGCAGGTCCTGATCCTCCAGGTCTCCAGAAATCTTTAAATGGCTCCTGTGGCCGCAATTTTTGACTTAGAGACTTCAAATTTTAAACTTAAGCTTTTCTTACATGTCTACATAACGTATTAAAATTTCATGAAGATCCGCCGACGTTTTCCCGCCGACCGCCGACTGCGGCGGCTGGCAGCTGCCAAGTACAGCTGCGGCCGCTGAAATTTATATTTTGATATTTCTAATGTAAAATTTACATAAAGATAAACATTTTCTGGGAAAAAATTTTTCTTCTAGCTTCAAAAATAAGAAAATTACAGCCGTTTGAAATTTTTAAGTAAAAAAAGACCTAAAAACAAATGTTGTTAAATAAAAGGGTGAAGGAAGCGAAAATTGACTTAGACTTATAAAAGGTAGGAAATTCATTATCAAACAGGGGACTTGCACAAAAAAATTTAGCCCTCTAGCTCTAATAGGAACTGAGATAATTAGGGGGGGCGTTGAACGCCCCCCCCCCCCGATCAATTAAGGTGCGGCAAGGGGCCCGACTGTAAAGGGTTAAAAGAAAATACAAAATATACCACAGGATACTTTAAAAGGTTTCATGATTTGTTTGTACAATTGTTAGACTGGGTACCCCTGGATATATGCAACATAAATGGCTGTCCTGTTTTCACAAAAACAGCATGATGACTATTTAAATGGTGCCTTATTGATTGCTGTGTATTGTTGAAATCAAACTTCTTAATTGCACTACATGCAACTATCTCTTTTAATAAATTGTTATTTTACATGTCAAAAACCAGAGGCAAAAACCTTTTGGTAACAGTTGTATACTTGTAAAATTGTCTTCATTGGCTATACTATGATTGTAAATAAAATGCTTATCGAATCTTAAAATTTAAGAAAAATAGGGTAGGGGGACGGGTGGTTGCTAATCTGGTAACTTTTTAAATTTTTTTGGAAAAAAAATAGGATAAATATTAATATTTTCAAACGCAACAAAGATAATTAGAAAGCTTATGGAAAAATCTATTAGGTCCTAATTAGATGTTATCCAAGGAAATATAGAAGTTGGACTCAAAGCAATTTCCAGTAATTACCCGACTGTTACGCCGCAGGACCAATCTCGAGATATAAAGCGAGAGTCAAATCGCGGCTAAGATTTTGAACCGCTATTTGCTGTTCGATTAGATATAAACAACCAGATTGATTTCAAATCTCTTTATTCCAAAAGGATGAAAACTGTACAATAGGGTGGGTCCATTTCCCCCTTTTTTTAGATTTTACTGTTATCATAAGTTGCGGAAGTCATATATATGTATGATAAGGCCCATTCAAGTTTCAAAAGTGACTTGTCTCTTATGGCTGCCGGCGCGCGGGGGGTATAAAAAGTGCCCACCCCCTTATAAAACCAAAAAATTAAATTCCTTCAAACATGGCATGTTGCATATCAAAATGACCGCATTGAAATGCTGATTACGAATCTGAAAACCGTTTTGAAAAATATTGCTCCTAGTTCAAAAAAGATCTCATTAAGTACCTAAAAACAGCTAATTTAGTCAAAAATGTTCATTTTGGTAGGTTATTTGAAAATCATTTCAGACTCAATATTTTTCAAAACGGTTTTTAGATCTTTTTATTCATTTGTAGCCAATACAGTAACAAACAAATTTACAAAGGATCATGGACAAAATGACATTTTCCAAAGTCTGTGTCAAAATTACCAGATTAGCACCCTACTAAAAATAGCCTCCCTCTTACCCTATCATTATTTATATTGTTAGACTAATCTTCATCATTTTCACTATTGCCATCTTCATCATTTTCAGTGTCACTTTCTTCATCTTTGATCTCAACAAGGCAATGAGGATTGTTGGCTCTAAATTCTAGTAAAACACGTAGAAATGTAGAATCGTTTGTCTGGCCTCGTTCTTTAACATTTTTCCAGATAAACTTATTCAGAGGAGACAATTGTTGCATAAGCACCATCTTCACAATGGCTGTCTCAATATCAACAACTTCTAACAATAGCAGATTTAGAGGTTTCTCAAGATTAAAATTACCATCATCTATTCTAAAGATGCTGACATCTTTCAGAGTTTTATGAGAACTGTTGAAAATCTTTGAAACATATTCAGGGCTGCCTCTATCACAGTAAAATTCTATCAAATTATCCAAATCATATTTGGGATATAAAGCACAATTACAGGTGCGTGGAGAAATAACTTGCAATTCTGTGAGTGATAAATTGGCAAGCTTGGTCAAGTTTTCTGTCAGATGTAGACAAGTTTTGTTACAATCTAAATGTTTCAGCTTGACAAGTTTGTTATCAATTTCATTTGTGCATGAAATATTTGACAGATACAATACTTCTAAGTTCTCTGATGCAGATATTAGCTTAGCAACAGTGTTAGCATGCACCTGTATAAGGTATAACTCCTTCAACTGAAGCTTATCCAAAATAAGATCCTGTAAGTCATCTTTTACTTTCTCCAAATGTAATACTGACAATGTTTTCATTGATGCATTAATTAAAAATGTAGCCAGGTTCTGCGGAATAGATTTAACAACAAATGTTTCCAATGAAAGTTGAACATTATCATCAAACATCATAGTTTCCTCTGTTAGAATGACATCAATGAGTTGTAACTTTTTTAATGTTGAACTATTTGCTTTTAACATAACAGGGAGATCTGCTACATTAGACTTATAATAAACAAGCTCTTCCAAACACACTATCTGAACATTTTTTATTTCATCTTTAAGTTCAATATCTATACAAACAAATTCCAATAATTTCAAAGTTTGTTGACATGCTTTCAGTACTGAGATTATATCATGTCCACATGGTTGGGGATACCCATTACCACAACAAAAACTCAACTCTCTCAACTTTAGCTCAGGACAACATTTTAAAGTTTGACTTTCTACTAAAAAACCCAATTGTAATGATTCCAGAGTTTTGCTTGTATTGTGGAGAAGAGAAGATAAAGAATCTGGATTTAAACATATGGCAACAAGTCTCTTCAATTCCAATGGTTTTGTTATGTCAACATCAATATTCGTTTTTAGGGTTTCCAAAGCATATGCATTGTTTTGAATCAAAGCTGAGGCAATTGATATTCTATTGAAATAAGTATCTATTGAGATAGAAGAATAGTCATTACCACGACGGTAAAGAGATAGATTTTTCAGCTTGGGCAATCTCAGTTCTGGATCAAGCAGAAAAAACTCTACACCATAAATAAATGTTGTTAATTCTAAAATATTATTTTTCCAGCTTTTCAACATAATTTCAGACAACATTACCATCTTTTCAACATCTTCATTGAGCATTTCTTTTTCATCTTTAAATTCAACAGATAGCTCAATGTCTGGAAAGATTCCATCTTCAACATGCCTTAACTTTGCTTTGGCTAGTGGTAAAATTATTTCTTTGAAACATTTACCACCACGTTCAACAATTATTTTCCATTTTCTCATTGCAGGATTATTTGCCATAACTCTTCTTTCACAAGCTTTAGAGGCAAGTTTCAGATTTTTCTTGTCTTTCGGGGTTAAATAATCAAGCACCATTTGGTATTCATCTTTTGGTAGTTTACTGAAGATATTTGATTATACAAAAATCCATATGTAGCAAAGCACAAAATATATAAACATTTAGTAAAGTAAAGTCAAACAAATGAACTTAAAAACTAAAAAACTTTTTAGCTGGTAATTTCATGAACAAAAGTTTATCATAAGTTCATCTATCTGTGTTTAAAAATGTCTAAATAAATGCGATACTGTTAAAGTTCATCTTTTCAGAAAAGCCTTAGCAAGGATTTAGCCAGATCTTAACCAGCCCTGAAAATTTCTAATCTTAAATTTTCTGTTCAATTATTTTTGTAATAAGAAATAAGATTGGGAAAACAAAACTTTTTTTGGGAGGGTGATGTTAATGTACAATCTCTAAAAAGCACAATATATACCTAATCAGTTCAGCAGTTAGCAAGATCTTAGGATTCAGAAAGACAGACAACCTTACATATAGGAGGAACCCAAACCCCTTCCAATTAAATCTGGCTGATACACTTAAGGCTAGAGGCGAAGCAACTAGTTTTTTGCATAAGAAATTACTGAAAAATTGTATGAACATTCCTAAGATTTCCATCTCCATAATCAAACAAAGGATCAAGTTTGATCAATTTTTTTGGTTGGTTTGGTGAATTCTTGGCTCCTTCAGGTCCTCGTTTCATCCTAGAGTAAATAAAATTCAATAAAAATTATTTTCTATTACATTAAGTCAAGAAAAAAACTTAAAACTAAAAATCTTTTACAGATATAAAACTTCCGAAGCCAATGAAGAAAATGAGATATTAAATATTAATTTATGGTAGGCAAATGGGATAAACTAAGCAATATTTTTGTAGATGACACACTTCTTATCACTTTGTTGCTATGCTGTGCGTTCTAATGTACCTAACCATTACTAATCTTGCCATGTTTGAAGACAATGGGACAATTCTAACATAACTAAATAAAAATAACTTTAAGAGCTGTCTATTATAGCCTCTATAGATAGATTTATACCTAGATTAAAGGTAGCAACTCTACATGATAATTGACCTTTGTAAGCTAACCAAAGTTTAAGATTCACCTGGCAAAGTCACAAATAAATTCTTTAACAACAAGACCAGTTGGGAAAGACCTATTTCATTGTAAAATTCTGAAATTACATAGTTTGCACAATATTTGTATACAAACATTAAAATACATGCAGTTGATATGTAAATGTTTTCATAAAAGGATATGGCAAGATTATTTGTACCCGACAAATTATGATATACAATTTTATATTTTTCTTGAAATGTATACCCTGTACCTTTATAATCTGTTTTGTAAACCCTGCAGGTTGTGATAATCACACGAGGCTATACTTTATCACTTTAGCAAAACTTAAAACACTACACTTGACAAAAACCCTGAGAAGTTAACGAGATCTTAAGCTTCAAACAGACAGATGGACAATCATTGTACTACTTTGTATTATAGATAAATAACATGGCTTTTATGAGGACAGTGCTACGTCTTGGTGTGGGTTGCTGATCAAATGTTGAACCAGATCCTTTTTCCTCTTGTAGGTTGTCTTACAGTGCTTACAGGAAAACACCTAAACAAAATATTTATTAGTCTAAACCAGAGAGAGAGGGGACAATGGGGTGTTTATTACACTAGTACCTAAAGTTTAATAAACGTTTTCTTATTTGTTGGCTTCGCAAGTTTGGGGACTTCTTGAATTTTAATTAGTTGATACGTCGAGTGTCCAGACGTTTGAATCACTTATTGTAATCTACAAAAGGGGTAATTTTGTGTAACTTCATTGGGGATGTACATCAATTTATCAGCCATTGTCTTATCCCTTTAGATCCCCGAGTCTAAACTGTTAATACAAGTGGAATGAGGGACAAATAGAACTTATATAAAAGTAACATGATGTTAGTCTGTCTCTATTTCTGTGTATACCAAAAGACATCAGATTCTTCTTTACAGCCTCTAAAAATCTAAATTGATGCACTAAAAATATTTTTAAAAAGAGGGTCATGATTAACCTTTCAGCTACTTTTTATTATTGTAAAAGGTTAATTTCTTTAAGGCTTACAGCCGGCTAAAAACTAAAGGGGGGAGGGAGGGGGGGGTGGGGGGTTGTGTCCCTTTTTTAACAAGACTTAAAACAAGTAGAAAAGTGGTGTGTTGACCAAACACAGGATATTTAAAAAGACACCTAGATGCATCTAGTGGCGAAGTCTTTTTTCTCTGTCTGTAAAGGTTTCTCTTTGTTACCACGTAAGTTATGAGAAAAAATTTAATAATAAAATATTCAAAAGTAGGTTGAATTGTATCATACAGATTGTACTTTTACAAAAAAAAAATTCCCTAGTTCATACCTTTCAACAAATAATTATGGGAAAAAAATGAGAACCTGAAAATTGCAAAATAAATGATTAAACACAAGACCCTATAAAAAACCTTCCTTTTAAAGAGACACTTAAACTTTTAATTGTAATTGCTAAACAGCCATTTGTGTCCAGCTATTTGTAAAATCTTTTGTTACAAACACAGACACACATCATGTTACTTTTAATTCAGGATGGAAAAAATATATGATGACTTAAAATCAAATATAATAAGCTTTCGTCTAAAAAAATATTTAGATATTCAATGAGATGAATTACAAGAACATATTTATATTCAACTAAATTGACTTTGAATTATCAAGAGAATCAAATTTTGAAAAATTCAATTTACCTAAGAATAGAGATACTCGGGGATAAAAACATTTCAAACTCCTTATTACATTTAAAATCATAGACCAAGATTCAATAATATGAAATGTGTGTAGCTTAAGATCTCTAATCCCGATACGCAATAAAAGTGTACAGTGTACACTAATGTCCTAAAAAATTGTCCATTTAATAATTCTATGTAAACCAGATTTTCATGTTCTAAGTAAAACTTGCAGCAGGCTAAAATATCGATTCCACCCTTCCACTCTCTATACCCCATTCCCTCTCCTTCTACTGGATGACCAAACTGACCAATGAACAAGTTTCGTGTTAGCAAGCTGAAATAACCTACCTCCTCTCCGCTGTTAATAAATAAAATCATCCCTTCTGTAAATTATGATGATTGTTTTAACACTACAAGTTTTGAACCAACCAATCAAAATTTAAAACCCAAAGTTTTTGATGCCACCAATAAGATAAACAGGCTAAAAAAAATTGGGGTACCAGTGTAATTAAGGTATGTACTACTAAATTTTCTGTCTTTTTTTTGTAAGTGTTGTCTCTGTTGGTAAAAATTTCAATGAATAACCTAAAAAGAAGAGAACTTAGAGACCGGAAGACACTCTTAAGGCAATGATCCAAGCTTCTCAAAATTATCTTTTTACTGTTAACCTCTAACCAAGAATCACTTTTCTATAGATTTAACATGCAGGGACGTTATAGGTATTTATTTTGACAGGGTGAAATAGGGGTTTGAGGGGGGTAAAAAAAACCTTTACCCCCATCCATGAACGTCCTTGTCAGCATGTTTAAAATCTTACATTGAAACTGCAAACAGTAGCTTTAATTTTTTTAAGTGATGCTTTTCTGTAATTTGAGTAGTACCTGTCTCTCTGTAATGGATAGCTCTTTAATTTGCATGACAATTCCTGTAACAGTTAGGTACAATTTTGAAAGCGTAGCAAATCTCCACCCATTACCAGAAAATCTGTATGTCCATTTAAAACATGCTGCTTTTAAATTTTTTACAATAATTTTTTTCAATGACTTAATTATCCAACTATCTGATTTTTAGAAAAATGATTCCTAGTGTTTTTGGTCTTGTTTAATAAGATAATAAACTAGTGCAAAAAAAGAGTACAGCCATGCATAAATGACGTTGGAATATGTTAAAAATAAGTTATAGTATAGGTACAACAATATCCATTTATAAAATTTTGTGCCATATAAGTGGTTTCTTTTGAAATCCTTTTTGTTTTTAAAGTTTAAAGTTTGGAATTTATTCTTTATTTTGAAAAATACCTTTTTAAAACAAATACAAAAAGGTTCAATTATATAAAAAAATTTGCTTAAGTGCCATTTTTAAAGGTATATAACTAATGACAGGTTATTAAGAGGATGAGAAAAATATTAAGCACAAAAAGGGAATTTGTTAGTAGCAGATAAATCATTCTGTCCTTTAAGTTAAGAATAAATACTGAAGACTTAGAAACAAGGGAATTGGTTTAATTCAATTTAAATGGAAAATACTGGAAATTTTCAAAACATATAATATTGGCAGATTTCATGTTCAACAAAAAAAATCGCATAGAAACATATCATTCCATAGTTTAATAAAATGTACTTTTAAATCATATGAATAAAACATTTAGAAAATCGAAATATACTATTCATTTTTTTTTTTGGGGGGGGGGGGGCAGGTGTACTTTAAAAATAGCCAACTCCAATATAAAGCTTTTATCTCCGGTCCTTAAATTCTTGATTATATGTCCTTTAGTTTTATCAAACAATTATCTTTACCTTTTCTCTATCCTAATTCAACCTCTAATAGTCTGTTCTATATGTTCTGTTCTTTTGGAGTTTGTACTCTGCTCCTGCAGTACTTGAAAGTGTTTGTGTACTTAATTGACAATTAAAAAGAAGCTGTGCTCCAGAAATAAGTCAAATCAGGGATACAGGGAAAGTACTCACACCTTAACTATTATAGTAAAATAAAACAGGGGGAAGAGGTTAAATAACTAAATCTTGCAACTTTGTCCCACCTGGTGCCAATTGGGTCTTTGAATATCAGCCAATAGCGTCGTAAATATTAACACAGCCAAGTCGCTATAAAGAGCAGAAAGCAACTTGTTTTCAGACAAAACTTAAACTTTTGGCTGTTAATGGAAAAAATTCTTCTTAGATTTTAAGTGATCATCTAGAGAACCCAAGAGCATCTTCCACTTGGAATGGGATGCAATACAAGTGGATGTATTCAGTAACATCCAACAAACAGCAAACCTTTGATTCCATGACCTTTTTCTGAGAAGCCTAACTTTGCATGGTAATAAGTTTTGCCTGTTTATTGGCTAAGACATTCCCTCTACTCTAACTATTTATGTCGCGCACCTAACATAGCAGTAGAAGGAACCATTTTTTAACGTCTTTATTTATAACGCGATGTCGAGCAAAGATTCAAAACAATCAGCTCCCAGACGACGAGCGGATGCGCTATGTGTTGAGCCATGGTTGCAGGTTGAAATCTTTCCTGTTACTATTTCCATGATGAGTTAACTACATCTAACTGCACATAATCCCAAGTTATTTCAAGGTGCACTGAAAATCCAATACAAAGTATAAATGTATTATATGTCAGGGATCTAAAGGGATAAGATAATGGCCGATAAACACAAGTACATCCCCAATGATGTTACACAAAGTTACACCATCTGTAGATTACAATGAGTGGTTGAAACGTTTAAACACCAATTCCAATGAAAGTCCCTAAAGTTGTTAAGTCAACGAACAAGAAAACGTTATCATACTACTTTGGGAACTAGTGTAATAAACAGCCAATTGTCCCCTTTCTCTCTGATTATATGTATAGATTTAACATTTTATAAATAGAACTGTGTATATCATACAAGACATTTTTGCAAAGACATTAATGATATTGTTTCAACAATCTAGCAAATTTTCCTCGAAATTGATAAAATACCATCCCATGGCTATTCATTGTAATACTAAAATTTTAATACATGTACCTATTTATTATTACAATTTTAAGAAAAAAAATAGAATGAAATAAATTAAAATAGAAAAAGCCAAAACTGATAAATTGCTTCCTTGGTCTTAATTTTTGAGTGGATTTAATACTTTATTTAACTAAAATTTTCTTTAAAATTACATATGCTAAAAAATAGCTAATAGATAAATTAATATTTCCAATTTTAGAGGAACATACAATAATGTAAATTGAACATTTGTATCTTCCATACATAAAATACTTTTTCAATTGGAATTTTTTTTCCTTATTCTACATTTCTTACATTCTTATTGGAAAAACTTATCTTCAGATCTATGAATTACAAAGAGTCTGACGATAGTACATTGATGCGTGATATATTTTATAGCAAAACTACTTTAACAATGTGCCATTGTCCAGTCACTCCCTACATAACTACATCACTGTATATGTAATGAAAATAAGATTTTAAAAAATGTTTTATAAGAGTTAGACTTTAAAATCTAAATAATTAAAATTCTGTAGTGTTTTTACCAAATTAATATTTTAAGATAAATCTATATTCCTAATTATAAACCCCTTTTGCAGATCAAAATTAGTGGTTGAAGAGTTTGGACAATGCTCAAAGTTTTTTGTCGTCAAAATGAAAAATTAAAGGATTAATAAAGTTTAGTAACTTTTTTTATATCTATCTTTTCTATCCTTAAAAGATCGCAAATAATTGCATACCTTGTTAATTTGCTTTCTATCCTGATGGATGGCTTGCTCGTGTCTAGCTAGATCCCTCCTATCTGTGAATCCTCTCTTACACTCGCTACACTGGAAGCTTTTCTTACCTTAAACAAAATATTTGTACCATTAACAATTTACAGACTAAGGGGAGGGGGGGGGGGGGGGGTTCTGACACTTTTGCATAAACAGGGAGTATTGAATTGAATATGTCTTAGAAGTGAGAGGATAGGTTATTTGACAAAAAAAAGTTTACTTTTGTGATGTAATTTCCTTTTGTTTAAAAAATGGATTTGTGTCAGAACCCCCCCCCCCCCTTCCCTATCTTCGTTAAAATGGTCCAAATCAAAATAATCTCTAGTTTTAAAAAAAAGTCGAGCATAACCAGGGATCTCAAGGGATAAGATAAGGGCCGAAAAATTGATGTACTCCCTCAATGATGATACACAAAATTTTCCCTTCTGTAGATTACATTTAGTGTTTCATGTTTGGACACTTCACGACTTAATGAACCAACCAACCAAAACTCAAAAAAAGTCCAAAAGTTGGTTAACCATTGTATAAAAAAACGTCATTATAAAACTTTGGGGATTTTAGATAAGCTTCCTTAGATCTAAGAAAGACCTACCAAAATGAACGGCATTTTTGTGTCTTGTTACATCATATTCTCTGTTGAAAACTTGTTGGCATATATCACAGGCGTGACCGGAAGGCTCCTAAAATACAAAATATGTAATGCATTATACAGTAATCTTTTTGGAAGAGACAATGGATTTAATGGTGAAAAAGTTTAGACCAACCAAAGATTTAAGCCAATGTATAAAAAAATTGTGTTTATAAAACTTTAGGTTTCAAAAAAAATTCACAGGCCTACCTGACATTATTATTAGCTAATAGCCACATTAAAACTTTGTATAAATAATAAGAGTGGCTCCGCCACAACAGGGTTACCCTTCTGCCATGATGTAATTTTTAAATAATGGAAACTGGCAAAAAATTTTGGAAAACTTGTCGATGCCCCCCCCATTTAGCTGGCATATAGAAGCGAGAGGAGAGGGATTGGAAAATAGCCTAAACTCAACTCAAGATTTGGTTGTAAAAATTAAATATAAAAATGAAACCATTCATGAGCCCTTGTGATAACTTCCTAGAATGGAGAACTCAGTTCATTAGTTTTTTTTAATAGACAAATAAAAAACCTTTTGAAATAGCATATCTTAACGTTTCGGCATAATCAGATGACAAAATAGGTTCAGTGATTAAATAAAAGTGAAGCTGATTATTGCAAAGATCTTGAGGATTTAAGATAATGCAGGTTTTATATACATAATATTACCACTCATCCTGAGTTATAAAATTGTACAAAATACCACAGAAAAAAAGGTGTAGAACAAGATTGATATCAACCATAAAAGTGGGGAAAGTTATATTAATCCTTGTTATGTCTTGTAACGTTCTTCTTTAGGGAAGGGGGGCATTTAATGTTTATCCAAAAACCTTGGGTGTAAATTTCTGAAATGTTAAGAGTATAAAAATATTCTGTCCATGTCAACTTCACAAAACTTTCTACAGACTAATAAAACAATCACAATCATATAGTAGCTTCACTTTTAAAATTATAAAAAAGAAATCTGCACAACAGTTGGGGCAAAATCTGTGGCGGTGCACTTTTTTCCCAGTTAATAAATTCCCAATCTTCTTGCACGAGGGGGCAAAAATAGACAAAATTTCGCAATCATGACAAAATGAGGTTGCATAACATAAAATTGCTTTATTGCTAAGAAATCACAGATTGCATCTATAATCAGCAATTCATTAAGAAACAAGGATGATAAACAATTCTCTGAAACGGTCGGACAAACGAACATAAACACTTCTAGAGTGTCAGAATATAAATATATAAATTCTAAACAAAATTACAAGTAAATATGTTTAAAAACTGCTTAAATAAAGGATACGTATGGACCAATCCTAATTACAGAAAAGCTTCGCTTTTAAAAACTAGAAGCATACCTATAACAATCAATATTTACTGGATATTTAATAAGTAGCTTAATAAGCCTAAAAACAAAAGTAGATGGATATATTTAATATTTAAGTATATGTGTACATTGTATAGGTATCCTGTAAGATCTTGTAAACAGCTGTTTAGATCAGTCTACAATTATCACATAATCGTGTAGATAAAGGCAGGTATTATGCTATTTTGCAGGAGGATGGCAGGGAATGGATTTAGATCAACTCATATTAACCGCCAATAACCAAATAAACTTATCTTTTTAAAACAAAATTAAATATAAGAAGGGGTAAGGCAAGGGAACTAGTTAGCGATAAAGTATTATAAGTTGTAAACAAATATTTCTTAAAAAAATATCTTGTAAATAAGTGAAAATAAATGCATTTTGTTGGTGAAAAGTGAAGAAAATGTTATCATAGTACACAAAATATTCTTTATTATGTAGGTCATCTACAAAACACAGTGTCTTTAAATTGGAATTTAAACACAAAACAAACGGTCAGCTCATTCATCCTGTTAAACCTTGGTTGACCGACAATCCTGGTGGTCAATATAGGCTGACCTTTGGTTAAACTTGTAGGTCATTTAAGTGGTTAGGCTAGCGTCAGTCATGTACAACATATAATGAAGTTAATAGCAATACTCCAATTTTAAAAAAATCAGGTCTTTAATTTCAGATTTATCAAATCTTAATTACCTCCTTTGTTTTTAACTAGCGGCTTCGCCCCTAGCATCTAGGGGCTTTGCCCCAAGAGGTGATAAGAAAAAATTTGGCGAAATACGTAAAAGGAGCAAGGAAATCTTCTACCAAAAAAAAAATGGGGGGGGGGAATTTTTTGTTTTTTGGGGGGTTGGGGGTGTTCCACCCCCCAAGAAAATAGCCTAAAACCACCACAGGACAAGTAGGTATACTCCTTGAAGAGTAAAATCCGATCGGTTTAGTGGTTACCGAGATCTTAAGGGACGGACGGACAGACAGACAGACGGACGGACAGACAGACAGACAGACACAGACAGACATCGATCTACTTTGTATTATAGATATAATATTTATTAGAACTCCATAAAAAATAAAAGTACATAATAAGCAAAGTAAAAGTAAATAATAAGTAAAGCAAAGTTTTCCGTATTTAAGCAATAAACATTTCATTAAACATATTCATAATATTCCCATCTTTTTAAGCAATCTTCCATGTTGGGAAAGATGTCTGTGAAAAATTGGCAAACAAATATTTACACATATACACAAAGTTTTATATGCAGTGCTTTTCTTTTTATGGATAAAACAAAGGAAAAAACTTAGGTAAATGATTTCGATTTGATATAAGAAGGTAAACAAAAAGTATTCCTAAAATGTAAAAGCTGGCTTAGTATATTACAGATTGCTTAAACTAGAGATTTTCAGTGGCTTTTATTCACTTAAGTACTTGAATGTCGAAGAATAATTTCTGTTTTAATTAAGAAGTTTCAAATCAAGGTACAAAAGTCTGTACTCCATTTTTTGCTAAAAGAATGTATAGCTGTTTACTGCAAATTGAGAAAGTAAAGCAACAAATTCCACCAGAAAGTTTTCTTTGTGTAAAAGTATAAAATTGGTGGAATGTTTTTGTTTTTGGCAATGTTTGTCGACAATAAATCTTTCATATTGACCCAGTGATGGTCAGAAAGCAATATATAGGTAAATTTTATAAAAATATTCATAAAATAAATAAAAATCCTATATTATAGGTAGTATACATATATATGTAGTTTCCAGGAGTTATCTTTTTTTCCCTGGAAGCTATGTATTGGTATTTTAGGGTCACCTTTTTACCCTTCCTAGATAATTTTCAAATATCCTAGAAAAATGCCATTAAGGCCCTAAATTTGATTTTTGTTTGTAATGAGTAATTTTTCTTGGGGTCATATTTTTGTTGACTACTCTCCTCATTCTCCAAATAATCTCCAATAGGACATCCAACATATACACATACAACTCTTACTTCCTTTGCAGTATAAGATTACAAACTAGTAAGTAAATTCCTTTACCTCTACTGTAAACTCATACATCGATGCATCTTAAGTATAAGGATGGATAGATAGGCTCTGATGGATAAGAGAGCAAGAAATATATAGTAAGGGAAATAGTTATAGGTAGAAATATATAGAAATAGGAAGGATCCTTTAAATAGTCAGATGTTTCTTTGTCTATGTTTGATAAAATATACCTAATGATTGAATAAAATTTTACAAAATATAATAGGTCAAGGGTCTTAATCCGTCCAATGCCACTATTTCAGTGATCTTAAGGCACGACAATGACTGATAAATTGATATAAATCCCAAATGAAGATGAACAAAATAAAACTTAGGATACCAGTGTAATAACAGATTTCAATAAAAGTACCCAAAGTTTTAATCCAACAAATAAGAAAATGTGCTTACATAACTTTAGGAAAAGTAAAATATAAGAATGGTGGTTTGTTTGTGGGTTTCCTTATTTTGAGGGGCCAACAAATAGGTACCTTATACGTCCGGGCCTAATAATGATTACATCACTGGAGTTTTACTCTGAGTAATGTAATTACTATTACGAACACTTAATCCTTGGATAAGAAACATTTAGATTTCTTCTTTTTTCAAAAATAAGTTTTTAAAATGTTTTGAACTAATTAAGGGCTGACACTTCTCCCAGTCCAGGGGGTTTGGGTGGGGCTAACAACCCTTCCCTAAAAAAAACCTGCTTACGTTCAATCTGCACTAAGTAATATTAATAACCATTGTGCGTGGCCTATGCTCTGAAAAGAAGAGAAAAATGGCGATGATAATGATAATGAAAATATAAGGTCTCTTACCTGCACTACCGTGAATAAGAAATCATATATCTTTGTACTATTGAAATTCATAAAAAAGTAAAAACACGTGAGGAGTTCAATAGATATAAAAATCAAACATGAAATATGTTTTCATAAGACAGCACAAAATCTAGGAATCAACTTTTGGATATAAAGTTTGGGTATCTGTCTAATAAATGATCTTATTATATTTAACAAAAAATCAGCATTTTAAAATTCTTTTGAACGGAATCATTGGTCCATGAAAAGATACAGCTCATGGCCATGCAAGCACAGTTGGAACTAAAAGACAAAATATGTAAAATCAATATGTTGGAAAAACAGATCCTGTGTATCTACATTCCCTGATGCTTCATAGAAAACTGTACTTTCACACAAATTGCCTTATAAACACCTATACCATTACCCATCCCCCTTATTTTTAAAATAATTTAATATTAGAGGTTTCATTTTTCTTTTGCCTGTAGGACTTATAATCGCGGTGTCTTAACTGTGCAGGGCTACTCAGTGGCCAATATAAACTAACCTAACCTAAAGTAATTAAAAAAACTACATCACTTATTTTCAATTTATGTCAAACATAAGAGGGGTTTGGGGAGGTTATAAGTGTTCAACAAGGTTCTATGTTTAAAAGCAATGGAATTTCTAGATGAAACAAAGCATCTGAAATACAAATGACAGAACACGAAAGACCAAGATTTTTGTAGAAAAACAAGCAAGAAAAAATGAAGACCAAAACTGCGTGGGAAATGAACCATTCATTGTTCAAATATACATGGAATCAATATTTATTGGAGAGAAGTGCACATCGCTTAGAATTATGATTCAGTAATAAAAATACGGAAAATCTATGAAACTTCATCTTTTTAAAAAGGTTGCTTAAGTTGAGAGAAGTAGTTGTCTGTATATTATTATACATCTTTACTATAGATCTGTTATAGTATGAATATTAAGATGGCTAAAACTGCACTTTTTGGGGTATTATTTTTCTTTCAGTAAGCTTCTTATAGGTCTAGTGTCGAATTTTAATTATTAGATTTTTGCTATATTCTACTTCCCAACTTATGATTTTAAAAATCCGTCGTTTAAATGATCTACAACCCTTGTTGTATATCTTTAACAATGCCATTGTCCTATCTCCTAATACCTGCATATCTATGTTGAATTCACAGTTGAACGAAATCATTGGAAAAAAACATTCATAATATTTCTACCCATAAACACCCATGTGAGTTTTATTATAAACACATAGATAGATAGCTTTTTATACGTTATGCAGTTTTTCAAACCTATTGACATTAGTCTAAAGGTTACACAAACAAGGATGGCAACATCCATAAAAGCGAAGCACTGAAACGGTGGGACAAACGGACATTAACACTTGTATAGTGTCTGAACTGAATAATCAGAATATAAAAAGTATAAGAGTCGAAGCAGATTGTAAATAAATTTTAGGACAATGTTTATGGACATACTTACATTTTTAGGACTGGATTATAGAGTTACTTCGCTTAAAATATTGTTCTTTGTTGTCCCAGGAATCACAGATAAAACGGATAATTAGATCACATAAAAAATTTTTGTTAAAAAAAGTAGAAAAATCAACATGTTTAAAATAAACGTACGGACATTCTTGTAATGATTATAGAGTTGTTACGCTTACTAAATCGTACCCAACTACTACAGGAATCATCATGCAGAGTTTGAAATCGATAGAACAATTCTAACATACCTAAATTAACGAATAAAAGCTATCTATCTCGGATGGACGGACGTACGAACGACCGTACCGACCCTAATTAAACGACTAAATAACCTTCCCTTAAACTTGTATTTTATTATTTATTATTAGGTTGATCATTATAAAAACAAGCCCAAACGGCCAGGGCAAAATTTTATACTGAATTTTCATTTTTTATAACTATACAAACTTCCCTCCCAACCTTATTAGATACAAAGATATAAAAGAAAAAGGATGAAAACATCCATAAAAGCGAAGCACTGAAACAATGGGACAAACGGACATTAACACTTGTATAGTGTCTGAACTTAATAATCAGAATATAAAAGTATAATAGTCGAAGCAAAATTGTAAGTAAATTTGTTGAAAAACTGCTTAATACAGGATAATGTTTATGGACATACTTAATTTCTTAGGACTTAATAATAGAGTTGCTTCGCTTATAATATTGTTCTTTGTTGTCCCAGGAATCAATATACCAAAAATCAGATCAAACGGATATTTAGATTACATAAAAATTAGTTGTTAAACAAGGATGACAACATCCATAAGTAGCGAAGCACAAAAAATCATGGATGGGATTATGTAAAAGTAGTGTATTTATTAAAATCAAGAATAGATTTATTGGAGAAAATAAACACGAAACCTTGTTTTATTTTGTATAACGATGATGGTCAAAGTAAATTACATAAAAGATGCTCATAACAATGGGAAAAATTATTTTAATACTGATATCTCAAAATGTATCAGAGATATGGAAAAATAAGGGAAAATTTTAAAAATAGCCAAAAACCTGCTGAAAGCCAGTCTGATCATTGTAGTTGTTTTCTTTAAATGACAGAAAATTAAATTTTGATATGTATAACTGAACAAATTTTGGAAATCGGACCATAAACACCAAAGATATGGAGAAAAATGTGAAAAATACAAAAATAGCCTAAAACCTGCTTAAAGGCAGTCTGACCGTCATAGTTGTTTTCTTTAAACGACAGGAAATTTAATTTTGATATCTATAACTGAAAAAATTTTGAAAATCGGACCATAAACACTGAAGATATGGAGAAAAATGTGAAAAATACAAAAATAGCCTAAAACCTGCTAAAAAGCGGTCCAACTGTCATCGATGTTTTATACTTAATTGTGCTCCTTAATGATGGGAATGTTGTCAAAAAATTTCAGCATTCTATCTTTTATAGAAGTTGAGTAAATCCCATTTCCCCCATAGCGTTACGGACTGACTGACTGACGGACAAAGCGAATTATAGAGTAGCTTCGCTACTAAAAAGTAGGAAAATCAACATGTTTAAAATGGACATACGGACATTCTGGTAATGATTATAGAGGACGGACGGACGGACGTACAGACGGACGGACCGACCCTAATTATAGAAAAGCTTCGCTTTCAAAAAGAATAGAGTGGGCAGGGGTTAAATAAAGATATGTTCACAGAGTGGTGACCGTTTGCCGACTTTCGATTGGGTCTTTGAAGATCAACCAATAAAGTCGGAAATTTAACACAGCCAAGTCGCTAAATGGACATACGGACATTCTGGTAATGATTATAGAGGACGGACGGACGTACAGACGGACGGACCGACCCTAATTATAGAAAAGCTTCGCTTTTAAAAAGAATAGAGTGGGCAGGGGTTAAATAAAGATATGTTCACAGAGTGGTGACCGTTTGCCTACTTTCGATTGGGTCTTTGAAGATCAACCAATAAAGTCGGAAATTTAACACAGCCAAGTCGCTACAGCAATTTGATTGCAGACGAAATAGGTCCCCACCACTGAAATCAGGTAGTTGTCTGGGTTAAACATCTACACTTATATATTTATTGAAAAAGTATAAGACTACAAATTTTTGCATTGTATATTTTTTTGTTCTTTTGACCTAAGTATCACATTTGACAAAATCAGATGATAGACATGTTTCTTGTGTTTTAAAAACTCTTGACATATTCTTTAATCCTAATATTTTAATGTGTCGCATTTATAAATATCTTTATCTTTTTAAAAGCGAAGCTTTTCTATAATTAGGGTCGGTCCGTCCGTCCGTCCGTCCGAGATAGTTAGCTTTTATTCGTTTATTTAAGCATGTTAGAATTGTCCTATCGATTTCAAACTTTGCATGGTGATTCCTGTAGTAGTTAGTTACGATTTAGAAAGCGTAGCAACTCTATAAACGTTACCAGAATGTCCGTAAGTCCATTTTAAACATGTTGATTTTTTACTTTTTTAATAACAATTTTTTATGTGATAAAATCATCCGATTGGTCTGATTTTTTGATTACTGATTCCTATTACAACAAGGTACAATATTATGAGCGAAGCATCTCTATATCAAGTATTAAAATGTCAGTATGTCCTTAAACAGAATTCTGTATTTAAGAAGTTTTGCAACAAATTTACGTATAATTTTGTCAAACCTTATATTTTCATATTTTGTATATTCAGTTCTGACACCCAACAAAAGTTAATGTTCGTCTATCATATCGTTTCAGAGCTTCGCTTTTATGGATGTTGTCATCCTTGTTCTAAATACAAATGGCCTTGAATGTGACTTTCAATTTCAAAAATGAAAAGCAAAGAGACAAATTCTATTCATTTAATGCAAAATTCAAAGAAAATATTCGTAAAAAATATCTTATAGGTATTAATGGAGCATTTTAAAATAAGTTTTAAAAATGCTAGTTGTAGATTCTCTTTAAAAATTTCAAACCTAAAGTTAGCTAAGGGGAAGTAAATAAGGGTTAGAACAGTCTAGCAGTATAAGAGCTTCCTACTGAAGATGAAAAATAAGATTTTGGATAAAACCAAAATAACGAAAGGAAGCTGTAAGGTCTGCGAAGCTAAAATTACGAAAATGTATAGTCCCTTAAGATAAACATTATTGACATACAGAGATAAACAGTAAGGAAAGCTAAAATAAAAGTTAACTGCAGGTTGACATGTTGTCTTTAAGCAATATAATATAATAAATATGTTCCAGTATGGCTTCGAAAACGATTAATATTAACTGAATTAGAACCAGTTCTCAGCCATACTGAAAAATCATACACAGCATCGCATTATAGCCATTTTTTACGAATAAAAAATCATAAAATAGTTTTAAAAATTTTAATCTTATTATTTTTTATTTTAATATCTGCGGAAAGCTGTCCATAAAACAATAAAATAGATAGCTATACACTTACTGAATTGTTTTTACCTTATTATTATCTTTCGTAAAAGTTGATTTTTCTTCATGATGTATCTTACTGATATGGATATCTAGTCTTGTCGTCAATGTGTTACAGCCCTCTGAAAATAGTGTTAAAAAAGTAGTGGGACAAAGTGACTCAAAAATCAGCCATGTGACGTCATAAAAATGGAAGACTGACGGACATACGGAATTGTTGAGTAAAATTCCTAATTAATATTTAATTTCTTACCAAAGGGACAAATGATTTTCACTTTAGAATGAACACTTTCTATATGCCGTTGTAAATCATACTTCTCATAGAATCTAAACAATAAAATATATTTACTAAGTCAGTCAGTCAGTGGGGTAATGGAGGGGTAAATTCCCCTCCCCAAATTTTTTTTTCTAGTGGAACATGGAAAGAAAACCTTTTAACGGGTTTTGTCGTATTTTCACAGTAGCTTTTGAAAGGTTAGTCTAGGTTAGGTTAGGTTGGATAAATGTAAATGATTGCCCCAAAGGGCTAGGATATAGACCCAACAGGGGCTAGAAATACGAGATAATTCAACCAAACCCGTTACTTAAATTCTTACCACCGCTCTAGTACGCCCTTGAGATGTTTTTTTTTTATAAAATAGCCGCCGAGCAAAATCATATTTTTTTTAAAAATGAAAGCACGAATTAAAAGATTTTTGAACGATAAAAATTAAGTCTCCACAAAAAAATCTTCTTTATTAGCATACAAATAATTGCCCCCCCCCCCCCCCCCCAAGCATTATGAAGGGACTGCCAGACAGACTAAGGGAATAATGGAGTGCTGAGCTACAAAGATACAAAAAAAACTTTTCATTTTACTGACCTAAAACCACAATTTTGGCAGGAAAAGGGCCGCAGATTCAAATGTATTCTCTCAAAGTGCTTTCTATACTTTCCCCTGGAGTTAAAAGTACAATGTATTTATAAAACTTAATTAGTGAGCTGTGGCTAGACCTATAAGCAGCGTAGCTACTTTTAGATCAAGATTAAATTTAAAGTTACCAACTACTGTCTCTTAACAACACCTAGCGCATCTGCTCGTCGTTGGGAAGATTATGGATTCGAATCTTGGCCAAATCCGCGTCATAAATTAAGATGTCAAAAGTGTATCTACTTCTACTATGACAGAGGCGCAACTTTAATATAGAAGGGGGAATGCCTTGGCCTTCAACAGATGCAACTCATGAATATGTACAATTGGGACTTTCAAACAAATGTCATGCAATCAAAAGGTTGGTATTCTGAAATAAAGGTTTCAAACATTTATCTTTTATCTCATAATTTTAAATTATGCAGATTTTTATTTTTCTAAATATAATTTTACACTCAATTAAAAGGTTGTCTAAATTTTAAATCATACATTAATTTATGTTTTTGTTTATGTCAATATTGTTATCCTTGTTAATTGCTCATTAACATCTTATTTGCTATAACTACCAATCCTTTATTATTCTAATAATTTTGTATTCGACATTTTCATTCATTTACAATTCATAATTGGTTATTTATCTAAAAGCATCTTATATAAATAATGTTGGGAATCATTTACTGATTTTAAAAAAAAAAATTAAAAGGTTGTATATATAAGTATGTCTTTATGATGTCCGCTATGATCTCGTTAACGGCTTGACTGATAGTTCCACAATTTAGTTTGGCTTTTAAAAGGTTTTAGATAATTTAAAGGAAGAAAAAGACACCACCCCTGCACAACATGAACAATGCTAAAAAACTACCTCTGTTTTTCAAGAACAAAAAAAGAGCAGTTTTGCTCCGGACACTTCCAGGAATCCTCCATTTTTATTGGATCAGGTATTATGTGTTCAGATTTATCTGTTTTAATTTGGCTTACATTTGTTGCACCTACAGATTTCAGATTTGTATTTGAAGATGAAGGTTTGATTGCTTTTATATCTTCTCTAAATGGTTCCTTGAAATCAATAGCAACTTGTTTTGTATCAATATCACATGTTTCAATTTCTGATGGATTTTCATCCTCTGGTATAACTTCTGTTTGTAGATTTTCTGTCAATAAATTGAAAGATTTTTCTTCATTGACGCTAATTTCAATGTTGTCAACTCTATTACTATTCTCAGTATTGTCTTCAAAAGAATTCATTTCATCTTGATTGGGAATTATCCGTTCAACAAAAGGCACTCCCCATCTAGTAAAAGTAAAAGAATGAAATTAAAAATAAACAAGGATGACAACATCCATTAAAGCAAAGCAAACGGTAGGACAAACGGACATTTATGTTATTCTAATATTTATTGTATAGTGTATAGTGTCAGAACAGAATAAAGAATACAAGTGTATAAGAGTCAAAGCAAAATTGTAAGTAAATTTGTTGAAAAACTGCTTGATACGGTATAATGTTTATGGACATACTTACATTTTTAAGACTTGATTATAGAATTCCTTCGCTTATAATATTGTACTTTGTTGTTCCAGGAATCAATTTACCAAAAATCAGAGCAATCGGATAATTAGATCACATAACAATTTGTTGTTAAAAAGTAAAAAAATCAATTTGAAATTAATAGGATACTTCTAACATGCCTAACCTAACGAAAAAAGAAATCCGTTCCGGACGTACGGACCGACCCTAATTGGATATAAAACAATAGATAAAAAATTGAGGTATATCTCAAATGATGATAATAGTTATTCCTCGCATCGTAGGTATTATAAACAGCTTTCCGCGGATATAAAATTATAAGATTAAAATTAGTTTATTAGCTCCAATATACCTCAATTTTGCATCCATTGTTTTATAGACATAGTTTTTTCATCTGGATGAAAGACGGTTCTAATCCACCGGATATTAAACGGTTTCAAATGAAGACGAAAAATAAAATTAACCCTTGTGTGTAGACTTAAACTATTTTTTGAAATGGACACTAAAAAATTTAAAAACCCCAATTAGTACCTCTAGTTTTTAAGTCAACGATTGAGAACATCTTTATAAAATTTTGTGTACTAGCGTTTAAAATCTACAGTCTAATGTCATCTCTTTTCATTATGATGCATCCTCTAGCAAAATCCAATAGACTTACTTAGACGCAACTGGTTTAAATTAAAAGAAACGCTATTTTGTAGATTACCTACATCGTGTACAAATTTACAGATGTTATATAAATAAGTTAAAAGATACTGAACTGAAGTTTAATTATTAAGTAAAGAAAAGTTAGGTAACTTATAAGGAAAACTGTCAGAAAATGGATCTAAATTTAGCCATTAGACGAAACTAACATTTCTCAATAAGCGTACTCAATATATAGCATAAGACTTATCCAAAAGACTTAACTCAAAGAAATATTACAAAGCTAATATTACTAATATTATTGATTTCATTTGATGGCGTAATGTTTGCTTGCATTGCATTTTTAAGGAAAACTTGTATTTAAAAAAGAACCCAAAAATGTAAAATTTTACCAATAATGAATGGTAATATTGAAGGAATTATATTAGTCGAAGCGCAGCTACTATATAAATTCTGGTATGTCCATATGTCTGGAAGACCGTCCGTCAATTGGACAGTTCAAAAAGTGCTTGTTTTCAAACGCTATTTATCGAACATAGAAAATTTAGCAACATATTAAGATTAGTTTTCATGAAAACTTTTGCCTTATAGAAATGAAAAAAAAGACATTTTTGTAAAGACAAACAAACCCTTAAATATCTTAAATTGGTTTTCTGTACTTTCAACCAAAACAAAATATTTAAAATTAAATGTACTCCAACTGTTTTCTTCATAAGTTATGTGTATAACAGATTTACAGTCCAAATAATAAAAATAAATATATTGCTTATTAATGCTGCTTAGATTTGAACCTTATTATCCTTGTATTACATTTGTTTGTAATATGATTATAACAATGTATATTGGGATCCGTGGAAAGCATACTTTTGTATTAAACTATTTATATATTACTGTGGTTGTGACCAGAATAGAAAATCATTTAGTCAATGTGTTAATACTTCTGTCAAATAGCCTAAAACATGCACTTACAAATACTAATCTTTCCTTCAGCAATCAGTAGTACAATAAATTGTAAAAACGGCTCAAAAACGGTTAAAGACTGCCTGCCAATGTTAAATGGAGGATAATCCACTAAAAATTAAACCTTCATCTCATCTTTCTCAACAGAGAAAATCTTATTTTTGCTAGGTAAATAGACATGTAAACTTACAGTCGGACAACCACTGTTTATAAACTAGCTGCGCTATTAAAAAAACGACATAAGAATGTACGAATATCTGTTATAACCCATAGACTTGCACCCACCCATGATTGTGATATGATTAATGTCTACAGCACACAATAAATCTTTTCTCCCATTATACTTTTATTAACCAAATTAAGCAAGGGAACAAATAACAATAATAAAAAGAAAATGATGCTCCCTTTTCTTTTCATATATCATACAAAATGTTGCAAAGCTATTCTACAATTATAGCTGGCTGTACGTCTGTTTATAACATTAAGAAACTCTGTAGTTTTATCTTTACCTTAAACCAGGGGTGTATATTCTACATGGGATCCCCTGCTCGGGGGGGGGGGGGGGGGGGGGTAAAAAATAAGTGGTTGGAGGGGAAAAATGTAAAAGTTAAGAAAACTGAAAACATTTTTTCCATTCGCCCCCCCCCCCCTCCTTGGTGAAAAAAACTAAAAAAATGTGTGGTAGGAGGGATAAAATAAATAAAATATAGAGTTCTTTAAATATTTTTCCATTTCCATTTTTCCATTTGATGAGAAAAAACTAGGGGGGAAAAAATAAAAAAATTTTGTAAAAAAAAAAATCTTGTGCAGAATATACACCCCTGCCTTAAAGTGTAATGAAAATTAAATGGTCCTTGTTAAAAACGAAGTTTTCTAAAATCGTAAATTTAAGTATACTAGAAACGAGCTATCAGTTTAAAAAGCTTGGCATTACAAATAGGTATGAATAAAAAAGCGTTGCTCGAAAGTCTGTAGGTCCCATTATAACATGTTTTATCTTGTAACAAACATGAATAAATTTTAGTAGACTTTTAACTTGTTATTATGATGAAACTCTACAAGTGTTAATATAAGTTTGTACTAATGTCTGATTTTAGAGCTTCGCTTTTATGAATGTTATTATCCTTGTTTATCATATGAATATTATTTAGGAAGCATAAAGGACAATCCAAAGCTTTCTATAGAAAATAATAAAATGTAGCAGGATGCCTGTCTGTCCGTCTGTATATGTCTGAAGCTTAAGAACTCCATAAGCGACAAAATTATGCTTGTCAGGAAATAACCACACTGGCCCTGTGGTGGTTTTAAGCTATTTTTCATTGAGGTGAGACAACTCCTCGCTTAAAAATAACCCACTCACTATAAAAAAGGGCTATGCACGAAAGCACAATTAAAAATAAAAATAGGGGTGTATAGTAAAACTTCTTTAAAGAGAAGACGTTCTTTTTAAGATTAAATAATCTAAATTTGAGTATTACATTGGTTCATAAATCGTTTTGGTTGCCTGATCTGTCATCAAAATAATTGTTGCATGGCCCAAATAAATGCATAGAATAGATGCATAATAATTTTTGGAGCCCTGTTTTTCTAGCTCTTTGGATAGGGTATGTTCGAACAAGGAGTTCCAGAACAAACACAAGAGTCCCAAACGTCGGAGTGGACAAACGCAGGAGTGTTAGAGTATTAATTTAATTGAATATTTCTATATAGGTTTGGTTAATTTAAGATATGAATATACAAATAAGCCCCCCGCAGAGGTTAGATTAAGTTCCCACACCGACGTTTGCCCTAGGACCGAACAAGGGATATTTTAATACCTGGATGTTACACCAGATTTTCATGTTCTCTAATAATGTGAAACTCGCAGCGGGCTAAAATGAAGATAATCCCTATCCATGCACCCCTTTTACCCATACTAATATGAATAATCCTGATAGTAAACGCTTTTATTATTTATCATAAAATATGAAATATATCTGTAACAATTACAAAACTACAGAAAGCAAAATACATTTTATGACTTGATTATTGATTGATTGATTGGCCATATTCTCTTAGGGTTTGGACCTAAGTAGTCATGGAGTAGGCTGAGACACTTTTGTATAGCCACTAGGGCTATCAAGCTCCACGTTCAAGCACATTATGACTTGACCCGCTATCTCATGAGAGCTACTCATTATTACCTTACCCTCGCCGAGTATGGCAGGTGTCCCAAATTAAGTCACCATAATGAATGACGCTCTCCTTAGAGGAGCTTGGGATAAGGGTAGTACTGATATTATGTACTTAACTATTAAGTATCCAAACTTACTCAATAATCCCCTTCTTACACAACCAGGGGAAGTTGCGTTAATGTATTCAATTGAGAAATTCGAGTTGCCACATGGGGACTAGAACTCAAACTCTCATCACCTGTAACTTAGTGCGTTACCACTGAGCTACGACGCCCCTTTAGACTTGATTATACAGATGCTTCGCTTATATGTCTAGCCTTAACATTCTTAGAATATTTTTTTAAATCAAGCCATTTGTATCATAATAAATGCAGTAAATATAAAAAAATTATCAAGTTCAAAATGGACATACGGACTTTTTGGTAATGATTAAGAGTTGCAACGCTTTCTAATTTGTACCAAACTGTTACAGGAATTACCATGCAAAAAATAAAATACATAGGATGATTTTATTATGCCTGATACCAGAATTATCGACTACGGAAACCCGGAAAGACAAAGATATGTTGAAAAGCTTCGCCTTTACAGATATCTAGTAGGATTGGGCCGGATATCTGTCCAACGCCAGATATCCGGCAAAATACCGAAAATCCGGCATTAAAAATCAGCCGGATATCCGGTATCCGGATAGTTTCAATATCCGGTATCCGACCGGATATCTGACCAAACCCTGATATCTAGCTTACCTTATCTTAACCATATTACTTGATTTCTCAGTTTTTTTCTTCTCTTCCAGTTCAAGAATTAGGTCACCTGAAAAAATATTTAAATAAAATTTGGCTACCTTGATCAAATTATAGGCATCTCTTCACACCCTGAAAGCATTGATACCTATTCCCATTATTTTAAAACTAGCGGCTACGCCCCTAGAGGGGCACTATAGGTGATGATTCTACCCTCCCCCAAGGACTTAAGAGAAGCTACATTGTAAAGGAGAACCGTATCGGTTGAGCATCTTTCGATACAGGTAAAAAACACCATAGTACTTTATATCATTGGATAAGGATAATATAATTTAAGATGGGGTAGTTTTTCAATTGTTTGTTTATTAGTTTATGTTTAGTTATATTGGGTACTGTATTGTATATCCTCGCAGGATTAGGCCCCTTCGCAGGGGTTAGGCATAGAGAAAAAAACTACCCCCCCCCCCCCCAATAATTTTCAATTTATTTAAAAATAAGATAGTTGAGTAAATGCTGAACAAGAACTGCATGTGAAAGCACAGTGCCATTATGAAAAATTATGTATGGTATCTCAATAGATAATTTTCCACAAAAATATAAATTAAACAAGGATGACAACATCCATAAAAGCGAAGCACTGAACCGGTAGGACAAACGGACATTAACAATTGTATAGTGTCTGAACTAAATAATCAGAATATAAAAGTATCGAAAGAGTCAAAGCAAAATTGTAAGTAAATTTAGTCAAAAATTGCTTGATACAGGATAGTGTTTCTGGACATACTTACATTTTTAGGACTTGATTATAGAGTTGCTTTGCTTATACTATTGTTCTTCGTTATATACAAAAATCAGATCAAAAGGATAACTAGATCACATAAAAAATTTTGGTTAAAAAAGTAGAAAAATCAACATGTTTAAAATGGACGTACGGACATTCTGGTAATTATTCTAAATCGTACCTAACTACTACAGGAATCATCATGCAAAATTTGAAATCGATAGGACAATCCTAATCTGCCTAAATTAACGAATAAATCGAAAGAGTCGAAGCAAAATTGTAAGTAAATTTGTTCAAAAACTGCTTGATACAGGATAATGTTTCTGGACATACTTACATTTTTAGGACTTGATTATAGAGTTGCTTTGCTTATACTGTTGTTCTTCGTTGTTCCATGAATCAATATACAAAAAATCAGATCAAACGGATAACTAGATCACATAAAAATTTGTTGTTGAAAAAGTAGAAAAATCAACATGTTTAAAATGGACGTACGGACATTCTGGTAATGATTATAGAGTTGCTACGCTTTCTAAATCGTACCTAACTACTACAGAAATCATTATGCAAAATTTGAAATCGATAGGACAATTCTAACCTGCCTAAATTAACGAATAAAAGCTATCTATCTCGGACGGACGGACGTACGGACGGACGGACGGACGTACGGACGGACGGACGGACCGACCCTAATTATAGAAAAGCTTCGCTTTTAAAAACATAGATTTAATCCACGTTTTGTGGGCCCAGGCCTTCAGACACTAATCAAATAATTCTTCTTTCGTTACCCGCGAAAATCTGTAAGTAATACGATAATATATACCAATTGTGTAACAAGTAATAGAAACTTTTCCTTATAATATCAGCTTTATTTATACATTCTATAACAAATACTTGTATAATCTCTATACTCTTGCAAATTTGAAAACTTTTGCAAAATTTTTGTCAATCTTGCCAAAAAATACAAAATTACTTATATGAAAAAAAAAAATTCGCAACTATTTTGTAGTCGTGGCAATAATTGGTTCGAAACTCGTCCTGATAAGCATCATATAAAAGCCGTTGAAATTGCATACCTCTGCTAAGGCAGACGCATTATTATTATAGTAAAAAATCTAACTCTAGTTGTTATAAACAAACAACAGATGTATTTATCATTTATACACAACATCAATATATTTTGAGAATCGATATATCATTACTTGGATATTGCACCAGATTTTCAGTTAATCTGACAAAGTAATACTCGCAGCGACTATTTCCCCCATCCACCCCCTCTACCCAATTCTCTCCCCTCTGACAAACTGACCAATAAATGAGGTTCATATTAGTAAGCTAAATTGATGACAATTTTTCCCCTGTCATTATATCCTCGTATAGCATACATCCACTATTTTCAGTAACCTTTCAAGCATAGTTATAATACATTTTTTTAGTTTTTTCCTATTTTATGAGAAAAAAAGAACAATAGTTGCTATGTAAAACTATCAAAACAAGGATGCCAACAACCATAAAAGCATAGCTGTAAAAGCAGAAGGAAGGACAAACTAAATTTTGAAGTGTCAGAGCTTAAGAAGCATAAAATAACATAAGATAATTAATCGTACTTTATTGTTATAAAAATCATCGTGCACAATTTAAAATCGATAGGACAATTCAAACTTGTAAAAATTAACAAAAAGAGCTAACCGTTACGGACATACCGACCCTAATTATAGAAATTCTTCGCTTTTATAAATTGCAATGTAAGATTTCTGACAAGTAGCAAGTTTGCATTTTGATAGTTTTCAGAATTCAAGTACTGATTTAGAAAATTATACAATATCTGTACTAAATAATAAATTTTCTTTAAACATGGACAATATAGCAAAATAGTAAATTATTATATAACAAGGATGACAACATCCATAAAAGCGAAGCACTGAAACGGTAGGACAAACGGACATTAACACTTGTATAGTGTTAGAACTTAATTATCATAATATAAATTTATAAGAGTCAAAGCAAAATTGTAAGTAAATTTGTTGAAAAACTGCTTGATACAGGAAAATTTTTATGGACATACTTACATTTTTAGGACTTGATTATAGAGTTGCTTCGCTTAATACATTATACTTTGTTATCCCAGGAATCAATATACCAAAAATCAGATCAATCCGATGATTAGATCACATAAAAATTTGTTGTTAAAAAAGTAAAAAAATCAACATGTTTAAAATGGACGTACGGACATTTTGGTAATGATTATAGAGTTGCTACGCTTTCTAAATCGTACCTAATTACTAAAGGAATCACCATGCAAAATTTGAAATCGATAGGACAATTCTAACATGCCTAAATTAACGGAAAAAGCTATCCGTTACGGACGTACGGACGTACGGACGGACGGACAGACGTACGGACGTACGGACGGACCGACCCTAATTATAGAAAAGCTTCGCTTTTAAAAAAGTCAGTTAGTTTGAAAAAATTTAAGGCTCGGCAGTTGCGAAAAAGCTTCAATTTTAACTTTATAATGTGAAAAAAAATTCTTGAAAAGATGATTTGCCTGTTAAGGAACAGGTTTAGACATCCAGCTAACTTTATAGATATAATAACACGATTTCACTGAGGCCTACACGCGGCTGACGCGCGGCTGTTGAGCCTTGTAAAACAAAGTTTTGGGCCAAAGAGATAAAAGTGTAAAGGATATAAAAATTGTCTGATTAATGAAAACACAAATCAAGAGGATTATCGTCCTTGTTGAGAAGTTTAACTAAAAAATCACGTCAAAAACCTCTCTTAACTTTCTATGTTAACCTTTTGACATTAAGGATCTTAAGAGACATGCTTTTGTTCCCCACAATGTGAAATAATAGTTATTTCTCTTTATCGTATTATAAACAACTTTCCGCAGATATAAAATATACAGATAGAACCGGTTCTAATCCACCTGAGTAGAATGAATACGAGAATAGTTATTTCTCGCATCGTATTATAAACGGCTTTCCGCGGATATAGAATGTACAATTAAAAGATTAAAACTAGTTTTTTTAGCCCCGAGGTGCCGGAGGCACCGGCTAAAAAAACTGGTTTTAATCTTTTGTTTGTACATTTTTATATTCGTAGAAAGCTGGATATAATACGATGCTAGACATAGTTTTTTCGTATGGATGAGAACCAGTTCCTATCCACCGGATTCGAATGAATACGAGAAAAATAATTACTGCTTCTGTAGAACAAAATTATTGGTAAATAAGTTTGGAAACTGATAGTTTGTATAACCCAAAATAAATTCAGAAAAGTTCCAAAAGTTTTCAGACCAATGAATAAGCGAATGTGCTTATAAAAGTTTGGAGCCCAAATTTACAGATTAATATCCTCTCCCTTCATACTAGAAACAGTATCAACAACCTTATTACCTGAAATATCCTGTCTTGTGGAGGAGACTTTGTATCTTGTATCATCACGATCAGAAACTGTTTCATTTTCTTCCACAACAGCCTCTTCAGGTATAGCTGTATCATTATCCTCTACATAGTTTTGACAATGACTAAAAGAGACAAGTAGCTGATTATTACATTAAGAGAAGTAATTTGGCGAGCAATGGCAACAAATTGGCAAAATGGTTCCTACTGCCGATATATAAAATGCGCGATATTAACAGTTAGAGTAGGAGGAATGCCTTGGCCAAAACAGGCGAAGCTCATTAACATGCACAGTTAGGACTTATCAGACAAAGGTTGTGCAATCAAAGATTTTTTGTCTATTAAGTGTTATTTAACCTAATACTCCCAAGGTGTATGAATGGAAAAGGATAGCTTTGACAACCCTTGGTTATCCTGGGTTGTTGGGACTAATGTTAGAGTGTCATGTACAGCAGCCTTACCCGTATGATGTGATAGTAAGAATTCTAATTGATAAGAAAGGAAGCATTTCATATTCAAAACTTTCCTGTATCTAAGTCACTATTATCAAGAATTTCTCCATCCTCAGTGACAATTATATTCGTTGTAACATCATGATGTTCTATTTCTGTGCTGTCAGCAATAGGTGAGTTGTCTGATGGAGTGGGGTGGTTTTGAGTACCGCTTAACTCTGAATCCTTAAATATTTAATAGTCATGCTTGGGATCTGCGTCCATTGGCAAGCGCTGAAATAACTTGAAGCAGAGCCTAATTGTTTAAATTGAGATAATATGCACCACATCAACCAAACATTTTTGCTAGATGAGTCTCATAATTGAAAAGTTAAAAGCTTCCGAAAGTAAGGGTATCCTTGAAATACTAAAATGATTATTTAATGTTTTAATTAACTAATACAAAGTAGAATGATGTCTGTCTGTCCGTCTCTTAAGATCTCGGTAACCACTGAACCGATCGGATTTTACTCTTCAGGGTATATACCTATTGGTCCTGTGGTGGTTTTAAGCTATTTTCTTGGGAGGTGGGACACCCCCACCCTCTCAAAAATGAAAATTCCCCCTAGTACGGGCAGCACCAGTAGTACTTTTTAAAAATAGAAAAAGTTTAATTTTCTCTTGGGGCAAAGCTACTAGAGGCTAGGGGCGAAGCCGCTAGTAGAAAAAAAAGTATTACCTCAAATTGAATTGCTTTTACATTTTCAGGTTCATTTAAGGCATGTTTGTTATGAGATTGTTCATTTTCATCTTGATTATCATATAGGATAGTTGTCACTGTTTCAATCAAGTCTTCATCAGAATCACTATTCTCAACCTTAATAAACGCAATTATCAGGGACCTAAAGGGATAAGACAATGGCTTATAAATTGATGTACTATTGTACATCCACAATGATGATACACAATATTTACACTTTTAGTAGATGTAAATTAGTAGTTGAAACATTTGGACTCTTAACTTTGTGAACCAACCAATCAAAATTCAAGGAAAGGCTCAAAATTGTTAAGTCAACCAATAAGAACAAATATACTAAATATGTATAAGTTACAGTATATACCTACACCACAAGTAAAATTGAATAAGGACATTTAAGTAAAAAAAGTGTTCGGGGGGAATTTTTCTAGTGGCAATTTCTATCCTCCCCCAATATAATTATAAACCTTCCTATGGCAAACAAGAAGCTTCCCTGCAAATCAAACTTAGAAACCAAATCAGTACAGTTGATCCTTCACTACCGACAGACATCCTGTTGCTTTTAAATAAAAAAAATTAAATAACTTTTGATTTCAACTTTTCAAGGTGCTACACCTTAAAGGGATGAAAATTGCATAAGATAATTACATTTATGGACAAATCCTCAGCTTGAACCATTGGAGTCTTCAAAATATCAGTTTCCTTGTCAGAATCAAACTCAATATTATCCTCATCATCTGATATTACATCTTCCATAACATTGTCATTAGCTTTTGAATTGAGAGTATGATCAGAAGAGTCTTCATCAATGTTATGAATATGGCCAAGATCATCTGGTTCCCCCTCATCAGCTACTAAGACTTCAGGTGGTTGGGTGAGGATGGATTGGGCGTTACTGTCAGCAGTAAAGTAGACACCAGTTGGCCCATAAGTTCCTCCACCAAGCCTGTAATATAAGATACTTTTTGTTCAGAACTCTGCGGTTTCCTTCAAAGTGTCTAGTTAAACACAGACCGTCCCCCTAATTTAGAAATTAATTCTAAATAAAGGGAAGGGGGAAGTTTTGATTTATCTTAGGTCTGATTAGGTTCGGTTGTGATGGGTACAGGGTAACCTGCAAGGTTAGGGCCCCTACAGGAAAAGCAAAAAAAGACTTCCCCCTTCCTTAATTATTTTTAATAAATGGTTGGGGGTTCTATTCTTGCTAGGCAATTTGAGGGAAAGCACAAAGAATAAATTTTTTAGAATAAGGGTAGCTGATAACAAAGATTTAAAAAGAACCTGACAATTCTGTGTTCATCATTTGATTCTTCCTCTGATTTTTCACCTAAAAATATTAAGATGATTAAAGGAAGTATTATAATTTATTTTCATTTTTCTGAAAATAAATCTAAATTTGGTAGGTAATAAAAGACAGAAATTAATCTAACACTTGTGTTTTCTTCAATGCAAATGATATTTTTAACAATGAGAGATTTTTTCTTTTGACCAAGTGCATATCAATTAAAATTAAGATAAAATGGAAAAACTCACCTGGCAATTTCTTTCTAACTATTTGTGAAGACGACCTTTGAATAGATTTAGAAGCAGCTGTCACAGATGATTGCCTTCTTGATGTTGGATTGAAAAGATGAACACCTGTAGATTAAACCAAATTTGATTTTTTTTAAGTAGAAGGGAATGGATATAGAGTATATATTTAATTGAATATATTACAATATATGATTTTAATACCCATATTAAAGACAAATATCAATAACTGTGGACTGTGGAGTGTACCCCACCATTCCCATCTTGGGCTAATATTAAAAAAATAATGTTTTGTTTTACCTTCAATGTGTCGATGTAGGTCCTTCTTTTCAAAGAATGCTTTCTCACATAACCGACATTGAAAATCTCGCTGATTATTATGCACTAAATTAGTAAAAAAAAAATGTTAATTCTATGCATCCAAAGTTAGGTAGATAATTAATAAATCCATGAAAGAATGGGACATTGGACTGCAAACTAAACTGGAACCCAAAGATTTAATACATTTAAAATATATCTGCCATAATTTACCAGTGTTTGAACTTTTCCGCCTATGATTTCAATCTATAGAACAGGCACAGAATTCTAATTTGAAATTACATAGCACCCGCCCATTATCTTTTCCATCAGGATTCATGATAAGAAGTTGAAAAAAAACACACTTTATAAATTGATAGTGTCTGGTTCTATTAAGTCATAAACTTAATGAAATTCTAATGATTAAGTAGTGTCGAAATTTTAAGAAAATCAAAAATATCAACATAAACTTTGTGATATTTGTAAAATGAATTTCTTAGTTGGCTTAATCTTGTTCAAGATAAAAACATTTTTATCATCAAGGCTAGATAGTCGTTTCTGTTTATGTTGACGGCGGCTGTTGAAAAAAAGAGATGTTCGGCTGCGGATTGTATCTTTATTGAAAATGTTAGGCTAAGCTGTTGTTGAAGAATGCCTGCAAGAAATACACCGCTCTAACTGCTGAAAGACTGCCACAAGAAGACGTAATTTATTATTGAAATTTCTTTCAGGAGAGCTGAAAAACATTCAAAATTTTCATCTACCTAAAATGTACTTTTAAGGTACCTTAAATTTTGTTTTTATGTTATTTTGAAAAAAATTAATGATATTCTAACAAATAATTCTAAAGGAAAATTTCCCCATAACCCCCTTCCCCTTTTCCTCCCCTTCTTACCCACCCCTCTTCAGTTAAATGAAAAAATATACCCCCGGATACTTTAAAAGGTTTCGTGAATTTTTGTAAAATTGATGGTAAGAATAGGTTATTGAAGTCAAAAGCTTCAAATTTGAGTTATTGGGTTTAATAATGGCAGTCTTGCAGAAGCTAAAGTGGTGTATTATTATAATTTTGGGTTTTTGTTGCAATATTTAGCGACTGCAGCTAAAAACATCAAACACATAGCAAGTCTTATTAAAGGTGTGCGGCTTCAAGCGGCTGCAGCTGCCTATCTATATATAAAAAGAGATTTTACACAACATTACTTAGTAAGTAGTAATCTCCACTCCCAAGGGATATGTTTTTTAAAAAGTAATACAAAGAGCAGACATAGAATTTAAAAAAAGTTAGAAAGTATTTTTAGTTAAAAATAGTGCTATTTTCAAACAACTTGGTATTTCTATTTTTCCCGCATTTCTTTGAAATCAAAACTATTCGATGTGTACTGTTGGCAATCAAATACAATCTTACATATTTACATTCTTTTTATTGAATTTTAGAATACGGTTTCCTATCCACGATAAGAAGTCTGTGAATTATATTATTTTTGTCAACATGAGATTAACCCTTTATCAAGTAAATTTTTAATTTTAACATACCTGTCAAAAATAAATGATGAATTTAGAATAAGTATAGGTAAACAAAGAAGAGAAAATGATCAGCTACAATATATTTGAGGCATTACAACAGGAATAAGACAAGGGCTGATAAATTGATGCACATCCCCAATGATGATACACAAATTTATCATCTCTGTAGATAATAATAAGTACCTAACTAACATTAATAGTTATAAATGATTTTAATTGTAAAAAAATATTAACAAAATTATTAATACGAAACTAATGGGGTTAATCTTTTTTCACATCTTTTATACATAACCAAACTTGGAGCTAGTAAGTTGGACAAAACTTTTTTTTCTTCAACTTGCGAGAATTTTTTATTTATGACCGCAACTTTCATAGCGATTTGTCAAGACAAAAACTTATTTTGAACTTAGCATTTCCTCTGAGGATTTTGTCCACATAACTCATTCTCAGAGTTAAGGAAATGTTTTCTTACAAAAAAAAATGGTAGAAGAGGAAACAAATTGTGAAACTAAACAAAAGGGATGAGACAATGAATGATAAATTGATGTACTCACTTCTCCTTGGAAATATAAAAAAAAACCTTATGATTAGGGAGAAAGGGAGGGGACAATGGACAATTAATTCAATTTAAGAGTTTTCGCTGAAAGACAATGAAAACAAGATTTATCTAGAAAATTTGAAGAAAATAGTAAATTGTTCATGGTAATCTAATTTAGAAAAAATAGTTCAAAGGAAAAAGCATTTACTTGAAAATTAGCTTACCAGTACATCACAATGTAGTAAACATTCTGTAATTAACATTGAAGTGTCAAAATGTTTCAACCACTAATTTTAATCTACAGAAGGGGTAATTTTAACATAATTGGAGAAAGAGTTACACATCAATTTATCGGCCATTGTCTCATCCCTTTATATCCCTGATAAGATAATTACTGTACCTTGTGTTATGTGGCGTCTAACTTTGTAATCATCAACAAATTTCTGAACAAAATGTTATATTTATTTTGGCGGTTTCCCTTAAAGTGTCTATAAACGCTTCTCCATCACTTATTTCAAATGAAATGAAATTAAGGAAAGGGCACCCCACAGGGGTTAAGTATAGAGAAAATAATCTACCCCTCTCCTTATAATTTCAATTCAAATTTTACTGCACTCGCTAGGATTTTTGAGAGAAAGCACCGTTTTTTTTATCATGATTTTATCCTAACTATCAATAAAAATCATTACTTAGACAATCTTCCTTTATCTATTATCGTCTCCCTGTCCGTCAAATATTAATTTGAAACAAGAATAGTTCTCATGAAAACTGATGTCTTTTTAAAATGATAAAAAAATACAAATAACGAGAAAGCATTGCATTTTTTTAAATTGGTGGAAGAAGTGCATTTTATTTAAAAAGGCATGAAAATGAAATTTTTTATTTACCTTATTACAAATAGGGCAGACATTTTTGAATTGAGAAACTTTGTGCTTTTTCTCATGTTCTCTTCTTATATGGGCTCTTAACTATATAAAATAAACAAGGATGATAACATCTATAAGTATAAGTAGCAAAGAACAATAAATCATAGATGGAAAAATGAACTATTGAGCAAATGTTTATGTTCAGTGGTCATAAAATAATGATAGAAAATATTTGGATCTATTTAAGAGTTAATAATTAGATATTTATTAGAGGCACACCTACTCTATAGCGTGCGCTTAAGAAAAATTAATTAATCCTAAAATATAAAAAAAAACTTTCTTACAGAAACGCTTAAACGAGAGATCAATAAGACAAATTTCCCAAATTTCTTTTTTATCACTTAATTAAATTACAAGCTACCAATTGCACAATTTAACAAACTAAAAGTTGAAAGGAATTACTACCGATTGTCCTTTCCCTACACTATACGCAGGTAGGGAGGGGATAATGGGCTGTTTATTACATTTGTCCCCAAAGTTTTAAATTAATGTTTTCTTATTCGTTTGCATAACAACTTTGGGGATCTTTCTAGAATTTTCATAAGTTGAATCATTAAGTTGAGTGTCTAAACGTTTAAACCTCTTATTGTTATTTACAGAAGGTTATTTTTGTGTATCATCATTGGGAATGCACATCAATTTATCGGCCAGTGTCTAATCTCTTAGATCTCTCATTATACCTGTTTAAATTTCTTCTTACATGTGGGGCACTCCTTCAGGTATGAATCTCCTTTGTTTAAATGCTGTGTATCTGTATGGATCTAAATCATAATTTTTTTTTGCAAAAAAGGTACTCTATAATTCATACTGTTAAGTCGTCCGAAACAGTATTTGAAACCTTGGCACCTATATAAGATAGACAGCTGATTTTTAAAAAGCTTCCCTAGCCTGATAAGAATCCAGTATATAACTTATTTGACCCGCCAGTCTGACAAAAAGCAAAAAAATCTCAATACATACTATGTACAAAAAGGTTTCGTGATTTTTTACTCTCTTATTAATGTCTTTAGTTATGACGCGGTATTTATCTAAGCAACTAACAAATCGCCCCCTCGACAAAGAGCTGATGCTTTATGTACAATTACTGGTGATATGTTAGGTATAACTCTGTGTAATATACAGAGATTCAAACTGAAACAGACTTTAGTTATCAGGAAGGAATGGGACATTGGGCTGTTTATTATACTAGTCCTTAAAATTTTATAATAACGATATTGTATTCGTTGACTTAACAAATTTGGGAAACGTTGGGGAATGATTTTGAATTTTGATTGGTTGGTTCATTATAATGAGTGTTTAATCGTTTCAACAACTAACTGTAATCCAAAGAAGGGTTGATTTTGTGTTTCATTATTGGGGATGTACCTCAATTTATCGGTATTGCCTTATCCCTTTAGATCCCTGCTAGTCATAAAGTAAATGCTCATCAAAAAACAGATTGATTCATAAAACAGTGAAATATTTCCATTGTAAGCCTTTTCAAATATTGATTCACAATAAAATTTCCCGGCTAATTCCTGTTAAAAAGAACCGGTTTCGGTGTTGCTGCAAGACAAAATAATCTTATTTCCTTAAATCTCTTATTCTCAGTTGAAGAGGGAATGCAAATGGATGAAGAATTATCAAAGTTTAGACTCGGGTAATCCCAGAGATGTTGGGATAGGTCAACGGACAGATATTTTGGGCTTAATCTTCATGATAAGCGATATATCATTACTTGGATCTTAACATCAGATTGTAAGTGTAACGAGCAGCGGGCTATTATAACGATTATGCCCTTCAAAACCTCTTTACCTTTTCTCCTCCCCTCCTACTGAATGAACAAACTGACCAATAAATGCGTTCCATGTTAGTAAGATAAATTGACGAAAATGTTCCCCTGTCATAACATCCACATATATTCTACATCCAGTCTCATTGGAAAAATTCCAAACGTTGGCAGGTGTTAAAAATGGCCTAAATGCCAATACCAATTCCCTCTTACATTTTTATCTCCTACTTATATATCCCTATTTCCCTAAGTAATGCACTCATTTGACAGCTTACACCTTCCTAGTTTTCTTATAATTTAGTTTTTACAATGCCAAGGCCTTTTCCTTGTAGCAAAGCTTCCCTTTAATTGTTCTTTCTTGTATGGAAAGCATCCTACTTTTTAAAAATAAATGTGAAAAACTCAGGCCATAGTTGAATTTCAAGATATATTTAAAAATTAAGTTCTGCCAAATCTTCATGTGACCATAGAGGGAAAGGGTGTCCCATAGAGTAGTGGTTAGCGCACTACGCTGTGGTTGGGAGAATCCGAGTTCAAGTCCCCTCATAGATATTGCACTTGGGTGACAATTGCTGTTGCAATTTGTCAGAATATAATCACGCAACCTTCCCTGTGATTCCCTTAGGTTGTAAGGAGGGAGATTTGTAGGAAGTTAGGATCCTACCTATCAAGCAACTGTAATCGTGCTTTCCCTCGTCCATGCTCCTCATTCATAAAGAGAGTGCCATTAATTAGGGTGGCTTAATATGGAACACCTGCCAAAACTCTTGGCCAGGGTGATGTAATAATTGAGTAGCTTCCACGAGAATTGCGGGTCATTTTGTAGTGTAACATAGAATACACTCAGCTGTGCGCGAAGCTTACCAATCTAGGATTGGTCAAAGGATTCTCACCTCCAATCTCCTCGTGCATCTGAATCCTAACTTCAGAGAATCAAGGCTACATACATACATACACCATAGAGGGAACTCTAGGGGCACGTGAAGAAAGAGGGGAGGTGGAGATCTCAAGATTTAATTCTAATAATCTAAAAGCTGGAGGGGGAGAGAGGGCATATTTTCTGCGGGTGATTTCTCTTGGGAGGTTGATGGTACCCTTCCCCAAAAATAGTTAACAACCTCCTCTAGACATATGAGAAGCTTCACTGTAAATGAGAACCAAATCAGTTCAGCGGTTAAAAAATGGAACATAAGCAACTTAAGTTTGGTTGTATCTCATCTCTATGCATAAAGAAAGGCGAAACAACACAAAGTACTTTTCTATAATTATAATCCAACATTTACTCTAATGTGAAGAATTTAGATCAAGGTGAATTCTTAATTAGAAAAACTTAGAAAGCTTTAATTATATGAAAATAATTATGTTATATTATAATCTTCATAAAATTTAAAAAAAACAGTGAAACAAAATATACAATGTTCATAAATTGCATGATTGAAGAATAGACTAAGGTGCCTAAAACATTACAACTAAAAACATATAGAGTTGCTTTATTCCTTAACTAATTTTGTGATCTATTTTCGCTATCTTTATTGTATAATTTTAATATGAGACACCGCTACACATTTGATTGTCTTAGAAAAGAAGATATTCTTGTTTTTGTAAATGCATTGTAAAAATCGCTTTATCATCAAGAATTGCATAACATCAAAACCAACAAAAAATGTTATTAACAGTTTTTTCAAGACTTAAATAAAGATATAATAATAATTGATTAAGAATGTCCATAAGAAGCAAAGCGTCAATAAGCGAAGAACAATTTTGACTATTTAAATATAAATAAAAAACTTAGTTGACCGTTTTGAAACTTTGCATGATGATTTCTGTGCTTTATTGTAATGCTCTTATCACAATGCTGATTTCTCGTAATGATAATCGGATGTATAAACTGGTGGATTAGGAAAGTCTAAGATATGTTGATGCTTTCAGAACAACCTTAGTATAATGACCGATTGAGTTGTTTATTTTTGCTGTAGCAATGTAATTTTCAAAGTTTTTCAATGTTTTCAAAAAACATTGAGAGAAAAATCTATGAACTGAAAAAAATTTAGAAAAAAATCCTCCAATGAAACACCCAATAATGATTATGATAATCTTTCTAGGGCACCGTGTAAGAATAAATATTTGTTTGTCTTTCTGTATCTTTAATTGAGATTCACTTTTATAGATACTACCGTCCTTGTTCTAAGCCATAACATAATATAATTACCTTTAACAATTTTTTTGTTGAATATTCTTTCTTGCAATATGAACAACTAAACCTAGAAAAAGAGATGAAAAATAGAAAAAATGATTTAAAGGTTTATGAAATGCCATTTGGACTAATCTTTTATGTATATGTACTTTGTTTTAAAATTCCCTTTCAAAATTTGTTATCCTTTGATTACATGACCTTTGCAAAGTTGTCTTAACTCTCTAGGGTAATATATTGTATGTTACTCTTTATCTAAAAAATAACATAGCATCAATAAGCACTATTTTTGTGTATAGCCCATCAACTTATGTATGAATCTTTCACATGAAAAATATTTTCAGGATAAAATCCTTGTCCTTAATCTAGAATTACTTTCTCTATAGTTCTAGAATAAAGTTTTTACTATCAATTTTACTCTCCAAGTCATTTTGTCTGTCTGTCTGTAACGCTCTTGTAAATGATTTTTTTCTTCTAACATAAATAATACTTTCCTATTTTGTATAGGCTTGGATTTTATTTTTTTACAATTCTAGGGACACATATTACTAGAGAGGGAGGGGACATTGGACTTTAAATCATACTGAAACCCAAAGTCTCATTCGGGGCTTTGATACTGTGGGTACAATGCAAGATTGATTGGTACATACTAACATACATTAGGGGTTAATATAAATTTACCAACCATTGTCATATCTTTTAAGAACCCAGCATATTACCTAGGTACTTTTCTTTATAAACTTCTCGACTATTGGGAGCAATCGTCTTTGTTTTAGAGACACGTGTAAAAATGTTCCAGATTAAAATGAACTCTGGAGTTTCTGGGTGTATGAATATTTGATTAGTTAACCAAGCAATAGGAAAGTGTATGGTCGTACAAAAAATAAATTAGAAAAGGTTGAAATAGCTAAATTTTTACTTCAAAACTTGGGGTAGAGTCCCTTTGGTGGCAACGCTCCTTAATGGGCGATACTTCGTTTTTTTCACAGTATCTTTTCTTCTATTTCTAGACCCTGCGGGGGGCTCTAACCCTGCGGGGCTAATTGCCTAACCCTGTGGGGCAATCACCTATCCCAATATAACCTAATCTAATCTAGAATAACCCATCAAAAGCCATTTTAAAAATACGACGAATCGCCCCTTAAGGGGCGTTGCCACGAAAGGGACTATTCCCAAAACTTGAATATGCAATAAACATTGTTGTTTTAATTTCAATAGTTATATAGATTGCTAGGTATATTGCATAATGAAAAATTTCAGTCATTTAATGATGCGGTACATTATATTTTTTGTTGGTCCTTTAAGATCTTGATAATTTTCAAATCGATTTAGTTTTGCATTTCAGAGAAGCCTCACATAGATCCAGAGAAAGTTTTAAGTTATATTGTTTTTTAGGTATTGGTATGGTTTTAGACTATTTTTTGGCCACCTCCAGGGCCCAGGTACTAGTTATTAAAATAGATTTTCTAATTACGCCATTGTGTAATTTTGTCTGTATTGTTAGGACACAACAAAAGTTGTTTCTAAAGTCCTGACTTGTCCAGAACCAAAAGTTTCAAACTTTTTGACTCTGGTCAACAATTAGATGGTAGTGGTTTAAGGCTTCTTAGTCTTCAATTTCTCAAAGGGGATAGTTCCAAATACGATATTTTCAGAGTTTAGTTATTTGTAAGTTGTCAGTGATCAATCATGTTTAAGCATGTAAAAATGTATCCAAATTGATTTCATTTTTTAGACTAAAAATAGAAAATAAACTAATATAAAAATATGGCATTCAAATGTATATTTATTAATTCTTATTTTCGTCGAATTATAATCATTAAGTATTCATTTAAGAATAATAAATTGGTATAATTTATAGAATAAAATTATGGGTGCAGAATACTTTAACTTTTATATTTAGGTTTAATTTTGAACACCTTGACTTTGGACACACATTCGATAAACTAATGCTAACACATGTTAACCTCGATATTTATAACCTCTATATATAGCATTTTAATATACACCAAAAAGCTGACAAAACATCATGCAGATCAATATTTTAGACAAGATAACTCACTGTGCTTTATGAAATTATTTGAGCTTGTTCTGAAACAAAGCTTTCCCCCTACTCTTTATTAAGATCAAGCGCCTGATTTGGCAACAATATAATTATTAGGGATGGGAATCCGTCGAATTTTTGGTCCGGATTCGGATTCCGGATTCTGAAGGAATCCGTCAAAAAAAGTGACGGATTCTTGCGGATTCCGGATTCTTATTTTTGGCGGATTCCGGATTCGGATTCCGGATTCTAGCAGTATTATAAAGGCCGTCCGTCACAGAGGGATAGCTTTTTTCGTTAATTTATCACTATGTTACTTGGTTGAAGCCTTGATTTGTTTAAAGTGTTGACTTCCAGCATAACTAAAACATTTACATCACATTAGTAAATTAAAAAATTTAAGTGCTACGTATGTCCTAAAAATGTGCTTGGTATTTTCTAACCTATTTAAATTAAATTTAGCCTACCAATTTAGAATCCGGAATCCGCTATAAAAAAACGGATTCCGGATCCGGATTCCAAAATTTGCCGAAAATTGGGCGGATTCCGGATTCGGATTCCGGATCCGGATTCCCATCACTAATAATTATAAACCACTTTAGCCTTCTTCAGTGATGACTTGTTTATGGTTAAATCAAGAGCACTGGCTATCCTATAATTAAATCATGATTTCTTACTTTGTATTTTGAATTGTTTCTTCTACAGAAGACATCCCCTATATTGTGTTGCTTTGAAGATCTTTAAAATAACCTAAACAAAATATCAATAACATGAATATTAATAATATTTTTGTTTTTATTAAATTTTTAGCAGTTTATTTGTAGATAAAGGGGAGTGTAGCTTTATCGCTCAATGAAATTAAAAAGATTACCCCCTCATTAATTAACAAATACTCTTCATGTTACTTTCTTTTTATATTAGGCTTCGGTGTATTTAATACAGTTTATAATATAATATCATAATTTCTGTGCTTCGTGCTAATGGATGTTGTCATACTTGTTATATTTTATAGTGAAAAGATTAGATTGGAAATAATATGTTTATATCTCACACCATAGAAGATAAAAAGAAATGTATAAAACATATTTGCTAAGTTATGTTGTATTGTTTATAGCCAAAGTTTCACAATTGAGATGTACTCACAATCTGACAAACTTATTTTAATTTGTGAATATAAATATTTTTAAACCAAATTCCAAATTAACTTTAATATTTGAATCATTTTTAACCTTTAACAAAATTATACGTTCTTTAAATCATTGGCTAAAAACTTCGGGTGCTTTATAAAAATCTTAATTGTTGATAGACACTGCCAGTGTCCAAACTTTTCAATCAATTAATCCACAGAAGGAGTTATTTCGTTATTCATTATCGGGGCTTTCAAAGTTTGAGGGGAGTTGACATTTTTACCATCAATGTTAAAACACCAAGGAATAAGAATTGAGAAGCAATGGAACAATAAAAGGATTAACTTTGCATTGGAGAAAACAGTTATATGCACTAAAGCTACTCCAGAACTCGCTTTGTCCAGTGTCCATATAGAGAAATGGGTATTTAGATAACAGTTATCAATACAGCAAAGTTGCTTTAACAGTTTTCCTCAAATGGCCTATCCCCCCACCCCTCCAACTATTATTTTGAAAAGATTTAAATTAAGGGATGAGGTAGTTTTTCGGTTGTATTTTTTTTACCTTAGGTCAAGTTAATTTAGGTTACATTGGATACAGGTCTTGGGGTTAGGACCTCTGCAAGTGTTAAGACTAAGCAAAAAAACTACCCCGCCCCCTTCTTCAAATCATTTTTAAAAAAGGTGCTCAGCTAACACTTTCTGTGAAAGCACCGAAGTATTCCTAAAATTGAATAAAATAATATGCAACCGCCCAAAATATCCTAAAACTGTGGAATTACCGGAAGCCTTTAGGTATTTTTTTAAAAAAAATTTTTGCTATGCAGTTCTTGATATGATAATGTATATTTAATAATTAAATGTATTGCATTAGTTATTAAATTCTATTCTATTATAAAAATTAATATTAGCTGCGAATACTATCATCCTTGTTTTTATAGCATTAACAGTACATATACAATTTTTGCACTGTAACTAGAATTTTTACATTATTATAGTTTCTCTAAGAAAGTATTCGTCGGTATTCAACAACTTGGAGTTTATTTGTAAAGATATAAAGTTTAAAAGTGACAGTTTTTTAGGTTTTAACCAAGCAAAAATATTAAAACATCAAAAAGGTAGGTATGTTTCCATTTATCATTTTAGAGAATTTTCTCCAAAAAATGCTGTATAGACCGACAGGTGGACAAAGTTAATTGTAATGTAGATACTAAATTTAAAGACTGTCCTCTTCTACCCCAACGTTGCATTACCGACGTATTAACAGACAAAAAATAAAATAATACAAGTAACTTTTCAAGTAATTTGTCTATCTCAAATAACGGCCGAGAAATATGTTTCTCGTTTAACGTGTCATACTAGAAAACCTTTGGGTCATGAAAAGAAAACGAAGTTGCAGGTTTCATCGTATTTTCACGGTAGCTTTTGAAAGGTTATTTTAGGTTAGGTTAGGTTAAGTAAATGTTAATGATTGCCCCGCAGGACTAAAGCCCACCGTAGGTGCTCTGTGAAAATACGACGAAACCCACAACTTTGTTTTCTTTCCATGATCCAAACCTTTAAAATCACAGAGAAAATACATACAAAAATTTTTTTGCAATTGATTTATAAAGCAGTTTGTGTTTATAAAAAAAAAGTGATTTGTTTAATATCTGTGAAAATTGTTTTTTAACAGAACTTTTCCTTAAAATATCATTTAAGACTATGTGTTTGAAGTTAAGATACTAGGTAAAACAAAAGTTACTTTACGCATTCAAATATAAATAATAGCACTGTTCATTATTTTATTCAAATACAAATAATAGCACTGTTCATTATTTGGACTTGATGTGGGAAATATTACTAGTTCCTAAAAATATTTTATATGGATCAAAAGAATTTAGTCAAGAAAATGCCAAATGTGAAAGCGGCTAAAAAAGCAGTCAAGGAGCGGTCTGGCTGCCAATGTTTTTTAATGGTCAAACATGCCCTATAGCTAAAGGAATCTTAGCTGGAAAACTCAGATCTTTATCTTTTATAGCATCAAAGATTTCCAAATTTTGTTATCTCAATTAGTTAGTCATCCAATACTTTTAGGAAAAAAATTACAATTAAAGAAGGGCGCTAATAACTAGAGATGAAAGGGATAAGACAAAGACCTATTAAGTGCTGCAGATCCCCAATGATGATGCACAAAATTAGCAGATTACAATTAGTGGTTGAAACGTTTGGACACTCAACTTAATGAGGCAACCAATCAAATTCATCCGTAAGTTCTTAGTAAAAACTTTGTATTTTAGCCTGAAGTAGGAATTTTGGGATAAATAAATTCTGCATTAGGTAGCCAGCGATTAAAAATTGGGGGACGAAGGGAGATGAGATGAATAATCTAACAGCTATTGCCCCTCCTTTAATGCAAAAAGGAAATATATGAAAAGAAATAAAAAGAGCAGTTCTATCAAATATTGTATACTATGTATACTGTACTGGGTATCCAATTCCTATTTCAGGGAATAAAATCTATTTCTTGTCTTCATGTCTAGTCCAAAGTAATTTTAAAAGTAAGAATAGTTATTTATTACATTGTATTATATTAGTCAGAATTCCGCAGATATTAAAATCAAATATTATAAGATTAAAAATGGTATTAATTTTATGATTTTTTAAATTGTTAATGGAAAATTATCTATAATACGATGCGATATGTACAAGTACATGATTTAATGGTTCTAATACATTAATACATTTATTAACCCTTAACAGTCGGGCCCCTTGTCACACCTTTATCGGTTGGGGGGTGGAGTTCAACGCCTCCCCCCCCCCCCTATTATCTAAGCTCCTATTAGAACTAGAGGGCTAAAATAATTTGTGCATGTCCCTTGTTTGATAATGAATTTCCAGCTATAAGTGAGTCAAAGTCAATTTTCGCTTCCTTCACCCTTTTATTTAGCAACCTTTGTTATAAGGTCCTTTTTTACTTAAAAATTTCAAACGGCTGTCATTTTCTTACTTTTGAAGCTAAAAAAACAATTTTTTACAGAAAATGTTTCTTTAAGTAAATTTTATATTAGAAATCTCAAAACATAAATTTCTGCGACTGCGGCTGTAATAGGCAGTTGCCAGTCGCAAGATGATAAGCTTTGGATTTGATAATGCTATCAAATCGGTATTAATTCGCGCATTTGTTTAAATTTAACTTTTGAACATAACTTTGCTTATACTCAGAACATGGTATTCGAATGTAAAAGATCAACATGATAAAAGGATAAAGTAACATCGACAAAAAAGTAAAGTACATAATTGTCTTTCATTTTAGAGACTTTTTAATGGTGTAGCTTCTCTACAGTTAAAGGTTCATTTAGTTGGTTTACTAAATAATTCCCTTGTAATTAAATATATATTATATTCTATTTGTGTGAAAAAGCAAAATTGATCAGGGAGGGAGTGGGCGTGGGCTTTTTATTTTACTAGTCCCCAAAGTCTTCTAATAACGTTATTTTATTCGTCTGCTTAACAACCCTTTGGGACTTTTCGATAAAAAATTATTGTTTGGTTCATTTAGTCGAGTTTAAAAACGTTTAAACCACTAATTTTAATCTACAGAAGTGGGCCGGCTATTTATTGTATCAACATTGGGGAAGTATATCAATTTATCGGCTATTGTCTTATCCCTTTAGATAATGAATAGACATTTTGAAAAATCTTTTAATATGTCATTTATCCCTGAGAAGAACCTTTTGAAGAAATACTTTCCTCATCCTTTTGTTCACCTTTCCTTTTATACATTTTATTAATAGCAGGGGATCTAAATGGATAAGACAATAGACGATAAACTTATTTAAATTACCAATCATGAGAAACAAAATTACTTCTTTGTGTAAATTTCAGTCCTATGTCCCAATGATTAATGGCATAAATACTCTATAATCTGCTTTGTAGGTGCATATTTAATATGTGCAAATATAGCATTTCAGAGTTGTGGATCCGGATCCGCAAGGATCCGCACTTTTTTGAGACCAAGGATCCGGATCCGAATCCTTGGACTCAAAAAAAATGCGGAAAAAAAGGGAAAAATCTACCTAAATTTATATAAAATGGTCACTTACAAAGACATTCTCGTGATGAGAGCCAATCTTTAAGGTTTAGGTTCAGACTTAAAAATGAAAAGTATTTTTGACTTCGAGATTAAGGAACAAATATTTTTTGAAAATTTTTTGATTTTATTTTTATTGTCAAGGATCCGGAGTCGGATCCGGTAGGATCCGGATCCGGTTCCGCACCAAATTTGGAGGATCCGGATCCGCATACAATCAATGCGGATCCACAACACTGAACATTATAATCATTTTAGATTTATATGAAGTAACCAATTAACATTTTTCACTTTCAAAAACTACAACATTACCTTAAGACTAGAACGTGTACATCTATACTCAGAGAGAGAGGGGACAATGGGCTGTTTATAACACTAGTCCCTAAAGTTTTTTAATTCGTTGGTTTATAAACTTTGGGGACTTTACTGAATATTTTAAAGTTAGTATGTTTTTCAACCTATTTTAAAAAAATTACACTATTCTAAGACATGAAGATATATTTCGATTTTAGCAATCATTTTCAATTCATTTTGTCTCTTGTAGAAGTGAATCAAGCAATATTAGCTTGGTCGTTTTACTAAATTTTGATTGGTTGGCTCTTTAAGGTAAGTGTTCAAAATGTTTCAACCACTTTTTTTAATATTGAGAAATTTATATTTTGTGCTTTATCACTGGGAATGTACATCAATACCTAAATCTGCCATTGTCTTATCCCTGATCTACACTCGTTGAAGTTCGTTTTCATCCTTGTTATATTTAGGTTTTATCTTTCTATTTCTTTCTTTCATTTCTGATGCTAATGTAATATGACTTTTCTTATATGTGTTAAGACGAAATATCTCAAAACAGTTTCAATTCTTTTTAGTTTAGAATTTACATGAAAATTAAATAAATGTGATCAAGCTTCTAATTAAGTCAATAAGTTTGCTAAATTTTTAATTTTTTTCCTTGGCTATCTTTGCAAAATATTTTTGGTTGTCATGCTTTTTGAAGTCATTTAGACCAGTTAGTACAATAGGTAGACGATAATCTATTCTACTAACTAAAACAATGTATGACTGTCCAGGTAGGAAGGGAGGGGAAAATAGATCTAAAATTCATATTTCTGACAGTCTTGGACTTTGGGTACCAGAACACATGCAACTTTTATTAATTTGGCAAATTTCAAAGACTTTGGGTACCAGCACAAAGAATGCCGCTAAAATAATTATTTCCAAAGCAGACGACTCTTACTGAACTTAATCAATACAAATATTAGCAGACTATTTGAAAAAAATTCAAAACAAGTTTATTTTGGTTTTTAAACAAAATAGTTTTCTTCTGAGAATGGGTGGGATAAACCAAAAATTCTACTGTGATACTTCTGTAACTATCCATTCTAATTAACCCCTTGTCAAATATGAAAACAAACCCCATTTATGGTATTATTTTGTAAGAAACTGCCAGTACTAAGGTCATACCTTTAATGATAAATTACAGAATATTCACAGGTAAATAAAACAGGATAACCTAATGTTAAATACTTTTCTTTCAGTGTTTAATAATTTCTTATTATACAAATCTAATAAAAATTGCTACATCAAAATATTTGGAGTTTTCCAGATATATCTGGTTTTAAAGATATTGAGGTAGAACTCTTAAAATTGAATTAATTGCCCATTGTCCCCTCCCTTACTCACTGATGACTGTCTGTCTGGCTAAAACTCAAGATTTTTATAACCTCCGAACCAAATGGGCTTTACTTTTCAGGGAATAATGTATTTTTTTGATGATATTGACTATTTTGGGTTGTATATAATTGAACTGCCATTTTCTTCTCCCTCCTTGGCATAAATCATAATGAAATAGCATCTGTAAAAACAGGACTTCCAAAAGCTATTAAACTCGAACTTCATAATATTTTAACATTCATAAAGGCAGTAATTCATATCAACCCTTGCTAAAGAATTCTTCAAATAAAGGATTAGATGATATCAATTTAGAATACATTGTGGTTTTATTTAGAAACTAGTCTATTTGTTATCTGTTAATATTTTTCCAGTATTTTTTTCATGTATAAAAAGGTTCGCTTTTAGAAAATAACTTACCCCGGCTTAATCACACTTAACATTTTTTCATCAAATTTATTAAGTCTGAAAGATAAAATTATTTCCATGCGAATAGAACAATTTGCATTAAAACAGAATAAATATTTAAGAACTCAAAATATATATTATTAGAATTAATAATAAACATATGATTTGACACAATTTTAAAATTATCACAGAAATATATCACAATTTATTAGTAAGAATTGATTATTAAAATAGTTATTGATAATGCCATTTAGTTATTTACAAATAAGATGACAGTATTTCTTATGTGTTCTGTTCAAATAAATTTTTCTTGAGTTATATAACTACTAGCGGTGATCAACCTAATTTTTCGTATTTTAGATTTAAAAAGAAAAAGTAAAAAAAATTTTTTTGGGGGGGGTATTTTTTATTTTTTGGGGGGGTTGGGGGTGTCAGCTTAAAACCATCACAGGACCAGTAGGTATATTTCCTGAAGAGTAGAGCCCAATCGGTTCAGACGGACAGACAGACATCGTTCTACTTTGTATTATAGATATTTTTTAAAAGTCTTATTTTCAGAAAATTTATAAAATAAAGAGATGTTGAAGATTATATAGGTACTACTTTCACTATTAGAAGCAGTAACAGCACATTATTTTTCAGTATTGTTGAGAACCAGTTCTAATCCAGCAGTTTCGAAGCCATACTGAAAACTGTCAGTCTGCCTTTCTACCAGGTATCTAACCCAATTTTCCGGTGAACTATAACCTCTGCATATTGTCTCATTTGCAAAAAAAATACAATAAGAAATTAAAGATATTTTTATGATTAAAGTGGTATAGTTAATGTGTGCTGTAGTAATAAGTTACAGTTTTAATTATTTGATATTGTCATACATTATCCAGAGATGATAGAACACCCAATTTTCCGCGTGTGTCCCAATTTATTCAATTATATCAAACCTGACGCGAAAAGCATTAAACAATTTACCTCATACTTACTAAGAAAATAATACAAAATTATCTTTTAAAAAATATTTACTAAGAGAATTAAAAAAGTAGATGCAAGTAAGCCAAGCAACTTCCAGCGATGCAATATCAAAGCTTTTTAATATTATTTAAATACTAGAATTAATTTGATTTTGATTTTTGTAGCATTCAAAGATATTTTGTCGCAATTTTATACACCTCGAACTCAACAAAACATTTGACACTTTTTTGATACTGATAAGAACTGTAATTTTTTATTGACTTAAATTTATATTACCTATAGAAACTAGTAATTTTCTACAAGAAAAAATCTTCACATCACTGCCAGAAGGTGCTAGGATCATCTTCATTTTATTGGCAAACAGTCCCTTTGAGGTTTTTCAATATTTTGAAGAAAAAAAAGTACACAATACTGACAATTTACATTAAGTGCATTGAAATTTACAAAAAAAAACTATGTGTTTCACTTTTACAAACAATTCATAAATATTTTAACAGCAAAGTGACATTTATAGAACAGAATAAACTGGACCAAAGACCAGGAATTTCCTCATTCTTTGAATATTATGACAAAAAGTATCAAAAATAGCAGGAAACCAAATACAGGAGTTTATCTTATTGCATGGCGGTCAAGACAAGCGGTGGTTCGGGTCCCTTTCCTTTCCTCGTCAACTCATAGCTGACAAATTTCAATAGGTCAGAGTCAGAACTGTTGATATGGTCCTCCTGTTTGTGCCTAAATTATCAAATTCATTAGCTTACCGATGATTTTATTCTTTACAAATACGCACTAGCAATTAATGGATAGGACGATGAATTAATATACATCTCCAATAATAAAATACAAAATTACCCCTTCTGTAAATTAAAATTATTTGTTTAAAAGTTAAAATACTGCTAGTTTCCTATTAATAAAAATTCAATAAGGTATCCAAAGTTACTGAGACAACGAATAAAATAACCTGGCTAGGTACTAAACTTTAGGTACAAGTGTGATTTACAGTCCAATATCCCCTTACTCTCTTGATAACAATAAAAATTATAAATGGGAACTTAATATCGAAATCTTTTAATACTACTAGACAAACACTCCACCTTTAATATAAGGATTTGCTAATTAGATTAAAGCTCATTCTATTGAAATGTAACATAATTTCTTTTTGATATAAATTAAAGTATACCTATCATAATCCCCACGTTTGCTAAAGCTTGTTGAACATATAGGACATGTCCATTCTCTCTTACCATCAGTAGGTACTCTGTAAATAGATAGATAGATAGGTAAACATATATAAGGATAGATAGATGGATAGTTTGCTAAGGGTTGTTGAACATATAGGACATGTCCATTCTTTCTTACCATCAGTAGGTACTCTGTAAATAGATAGATAGATAGGTAAACATATATAAGGATAGATAGATAGATGGTTTATTAAAGCTTGTTGAACATATAGGACATGTCCATTCTCTCTTACCATCAGTAGGTACTCTGTAAATAGATAGATAGATAGGTAAACATATATAAGGATAGATAGATAGATGGTTTATTAAAGCTTGTTGAACATATAGGACATGTCCATTCTCTCTTACCATCAGTAGGTACTCTGTAAATAGATAGATAGATAGGTAAACATATATAAGGATAGATAGATAGATGGTTTATTAAAGCTTGTTGAACATATAGGACATGTCCATTCTCTCTTACCATCAGTGGGTACTCTGTAAATAGATAGATGGATAATTAGATAGGTAAATGATAGATAGATAAATAGTTTATTTAAACTTTAAGTAAAATTGGATTATCTCTTCAGACTTAATAAACTATATTCTTAATTTGGTTGGTAAAAATTTCTTTTACCTGAAATGGACAATCTTGATGTGTCTATGTACATCCCTCTTGGCAGAGAAACTCCTCTCACATAATTGACATGCCCACGGCTTTTTCTTCAAATGGACTTGATCTCTATGCCGATCACAGGCAAACTTTGTTCTAAATTAACAAAAAAAAATATTCTTAAAAAAGGGATAATGTTTCTTGCTTTCCCTCAAAGTACCCATTGAGCACAACCCCCCAACCATTATTTTTTTTTTTTAAATAAGTGGGTGGGAGGAAATTTGTTTTTTTATTATGCCTAACCCCTGGGGGGCATATGCCTGCAGTGCTTTAACCTTGCATGGCTTTTCAGTGAATTATAACCTAACCTAAACTTCTCTAAAATAATAAACATACAAACGAAAAACTATTTACTCTCTTATTTCCAATTTATTTAAAAATGAAAGGGGAAGGGGGGGGGGGGGGGTTAGTAAACAACACGAACTTTGAAGGGGGAAATCTTTAGATAAAAACTTAATTGTTATTTATGGAAATCAAAGAAAATTTTATGTCTGAATAATAGAGAAACTAGTCACTACACTTCAAATCGTCCAGTATGGCTTGAAAAAGATTAGTATCCACTGGAATAGCACCAGTTCTCAGCCATATTTAAAAATCGTGTATACAATCGTATTATGAAAGGCAATTTTCCACAAAAATTCAAATGGAAATCATAAAATTAATACCAGTTTTGTTTGCCCGGCCATTCGGCTCCTCGGGCTCCCCCAAAAAACTGTTTTAATTCTTATAATTTTTCATTTTAACATCCGCGGAAAGCTGTCTATAATAAGTATTACCTAAAAGATTTCTCACAAACATCGCAGGGATACTTTCTCTCTCCTTTCTTCTTATGTTGTAAGCGTACATGACGAGCTAAAAGGAAATTGTTAGAAAAATAAACTTTGATACAACTATTAGATAAGGATAACTATGTTTGAACGTAGCGGAACAAGGAAAACTAATAAATATAGATTTAAAAGTATATCCTTATCTGTTAGTGTGTAGCGAATAATGTCGCTCATAGACGTCCAAGCTTTTTTGGAAGGGTTGGGTAAAAAAATTTTTAAGGGGGGGGGGGGTAAAATGTCGCGCGAAATTTTTTTACCCCCCCAAAATTTTTTTTGTTGGAGATTTTTTATTTGGGGGGGGGGGGGAGTATTTACCCCTCAAAATTGTTTAGGGGTAAATTTTAAATGGGGGGGGGGGGTAATCGCCCCATTACCCCCCCCCCTCTTGGACGTCTATGATGTCGCTGGCCGCTGGACTAATATGGTTCTCTTTTATGTCCAATGAAGGTTTATTAATCTTTTCAGGGGAAGGCAACTCCACCCACTTAAGAGTCATCACCCCGAGAAAAATTCCCCCACCCCCTCATTTCTTTTTAAAATCAAAAGTGGAAGGTCGAGTTAAGTTGTTAACACCATTCCCCCTTCGGACTTCCCATAGCTAAAGTGCCCTAAGAGGCCTCTAAATAGAGTAATGGGAGATGGGAATTTGTGCAGTAAAAATTATTTGCAATTCTGAAAATTGGAAAAACCTGGTAAATTATCGGAAAGTGAAGATACAACAGTATATTTGGAGGAATACATTAAAACCACAACATCATTCAAGCTCTTTGACAAGTAATTAAATTTATTTCTAGAACAACTTTTATGATCTAAAACTAATAGGTATAGAGTATCTTAGCTTCAATTTCGAGTTCTTGGAAATTCAAAATAAGAAATAAGAAAGTTTAAATGTTTCTTTAAAGACATGAATAGTTGCTAAACTTTTACTTACATAATTGTTCAAATAAGTAAACATAGATTTTAACGTTTTGGTGAAAGAAAAGAAAATTTTCTATTAATTTCTCTAAAAAAAATGCAACATCTATAAGTCGATAAATAGAAAAACTTTAAAATCTTTAATACCATCAATTGTCATATGCTGCAAGACATCATGAATTATAGAGTAGCTACACTACTAATGATAATATTACGAGAAGACAAGGTAAAGAAGAATTATGCAGGAATGTAAGGGGATAAGACAATGGCCGATAAATTAATGTACATCCCCAATGATGATACACAAAATTATCCCTTATGTAGATTACAATTATTGGTTAAAACGTTTGGACACTCAACTAAATGAACTAACCAATAAAGATTCTGTAAAAGTCCCTAAGGTTATAAAACCAACGAATATTAAAAGTTAAAACATTATCATTAAACTTTAGGTACAAGTGTAATAAACAACAGTCTAATGTCCCCTCCCACCCTGAAAATTATGTCACTTTATATTAGATGCTTTTATAATAATGGACGTAGAAGACATGTTTTTATTGGAAAAATCCAGTAATACTGGAATAGGTAATAAATGTATAAAAGTTACAAGATGACTATGTGTGTGAAGCATAAGATCTCTATAATCGTTTCACCGAATTGGCTTTCTTTTATAGTTTATCTTTGTATAGGTCAAGGAAAGTTTCGATTGTTTTTTGAGGGGTACCTCCAAACTTCCCAGCCCCAGAGATATAACTCTTAGAAAAAAATCTCTACCATTTTTTTACTTCCCTCAACTGTCCCGAGATGCATCTAGGGGCGTAGCCGCTAGTGATAATACTAATATTGTAACCTATAAAAATGACTTTTTACTAAATATTAATTATACTATTGAAAGCAGTTAATTAGTGGTTTTTGCCTTTGTACCTTGGGTACATTTTTGTAATACTGGGCCCCTATCACCACAAGAAGACAAAAAAAACTACAAGTAAATTAATGGTAATTTAATAAAATAAAACATGAATACTTACTTAGATCATTGACAGGCTTCAGACAGATATAACATATATTTGCTATCATGTTGTGTACCACGTTAATATGTTCCTTAATACAATATTTACATAGTTAACAGAATAAAAAGAAACATAAATAGTTGGATAGTCAAACATAAAATCATATGTATATGGTTAGATCATGTTATAAACTACGTTAATATACTCCTAAATAGACATTTTGATAATTGTAATCAGGGATCTTGGGGATAAGACAATGGACGATAAATTGGTGTACAACCAGGGAGTAAAGGAGGGGACAATGGATCGAATATTCAATTTTTAGGAGTCTCAGACTTTGGGTACTGGCTTAAAGGGAATGTGCAAGAATTTAGCAGTTTCTGACTGAGTTTGGGTACTAGCGCATGAAATGCCGCTACTGGTTGTGTTTGTTTTGAATATTGCAGACGGGGAGAAGGGAGAAGGGAAGTGGGGGCAAGGGAAATAACTACTCGTTGTGTTAGTTTTGAATGTAGCAGACGGGGAGAAGGGAGGTGGGGCAAGGGAAATAAAAAGAATAAAAAGGGGCAGTCATATGCTTGCCCAGCCAGCTAGCAGCTGACCGGGTCCAATAATCTTGTAAGATAAAAATCATACCATAAAACCTCTATATATTTTATCAAAAACAAGTTGTGATTTCACTTTACATGACGCTATGGAAATCTATTATTCAATTATCAATCCCTGTATAATTTCCTCCAAATTTATTGGATTAAACTGGATTTCATGCCCTTTCTTTGATAACTCTTATATTGAATTAATTGCCCATTTTCCCATCCCTTACTTCCTGTGCACAACCCTAGTGATTGTGAAAACTATTACCCCTTTCTTTAGATTAAAATTATTGGATAGAAAGTTTAAACATTACTAGTTTGGAACCAACTACCTAATCCCAATTGAACAACAGTACCCAAAGTTTTTAAGCCAATGAAGAGGGAAACATGTTTAATAAGATATATAAGTTTTCCATAATTTTAATGTTAGGGGGAGATTTGAAATCTGCATCAAATTTTAAGGATTTTTTATAAAATTCGTTTTATGTATAATTCTTTATCTAAAAGCGGAAATGCATTTTAAGTTAATTAATTTTGACCAATAGGATAGGTGGATTTTAAACTACCTGCGCTCTAATTGGTTGAATGATGTACGCCATCCAATCAGAGCGCAGATTTTTTAAATCCACCAATCACAGATGCCAAAATTAATTAACTTAAATTGCATTTCCGCTTTTAGATAAAGAATTATAGAAAAAAACGAATTTTATAAAAAATCCTCAAAATTTGATGCAGATTTCAAATCTCCCCCTAACTTTAAAATTCCGGAAAACTTATATATCTTAATGTTAAGTCCAATTGCCCCTCTTTACTTAAGTAATACTAGATTTAAGTAGGTATGTTAAATAAGAAAAGAGATAGATATAGAGTATTTGGATATTTAATTTTTCTTTTAAAGATTATTAATGATTAGATGGATAGATAGATACCTTAAGTGTCTGTTCAGAAGCGAAGCCACCCTGACAAACATGACATGTATGTCTCTGTTTCAAATTATGCTCAGCTTTCCGATGCTTTGTCAATGTGGATTTGGCCCTGAAAGTAAAATGTAAAATTGGTTTAAGTTAGAAACTTTAGTGTAGAAAGATTGGAAGGAAAGGGATAGTTGCATGAATTGTATTTCAGAAAAATGATTTTAAGCCTAAGTTACAATTGTAGGTACCATCAAACATATATATAATTTTGTATTACAATAAATAACAATCAATTAGATATCAGTAAATTATTCGTCATGCTGTTTTAGTAAAAATAAACCAGCTACATAATATGCCCTATAGATGTAGTTTTAACCATTGAAAAGAAAAAATATGCGGTTCACTAAATGTATTTCGTGCAAATACCCCTTTCAAATTTAAACTCTTGTTTATGGATGCCGTCTTGAATAACAAAAGTATTCATGAAAACTGATGCCTTTTTGAAATGAAAAACAAAGGTTACTGTCATTTCGTGTATAGACAAACAAACCTTAACATATTGATATTATTCTAGATTATTTGTAGTGTCATTTAGTGACTCTTATTATCATAACTAACATAACACATTTACATAAAAAAACAGGTATACATTTTGGAGACTATCATTTCATAAGTCCCCAAAACAATAGAAATGACGTGAATGCATCGAGAAAAAAATTGAGTTGGTGGAAGAAGTGAACACTAAATGCCTTTTTTTCAAGCCTAATTATAGTAAAACTCCACTTTTAAAAATAAACATATGTTACGTACTTGAAAACAAGATCACAGTCCTCGCAAGTGAAGGCAGCAACATCCTTATCTTTCTCATTACCAGCATCATCAATCTCTGTGTCAACACAGTGATCTAAGTTCTCTTTGGGTGTATAGTCAACAAATGAGGTGGTGTTGATTTCTATGTTGATACCATCTTTCAGTTTTATCTTGCCTAAAGAATAATAGTTATTTATCGCATCGTTTTATAGACAGCATTCCGTGATATTAAAATGAAAAATTATAAGATTAAAACCAGTTTTACTTTTGTTAGCCCTGAGAGACCAGAGGCCCTGGCTAACAAAACTGGTTTTTATTTCAATATTTCTAGAAAATATTTCGTAATTCAATGCTATACATGACTATTCGTTATGGCTAAGAAACGGTTTTAATCCACCGGATATTAAACGGTTGCGAGGCCATACTGGAATAGTTACTTCTCGTATCGTATTATAAACGGCTTTCCGCGGATATAGAATGTACAATTATAAGATTAAAACTAGTTTTAATCTTGTGATTGTACATTTCTATATTCGTAGAAAGCTGGATATAATACGATGATAGACATAGTTTTTTCGTATGGATGAGAACCGGTTCCTATCCACCGGATTCGAATGAATACGAGAAAATATATTATATTTATCTTTTGAATCCTATATTAAAAACTACATCGATTGGAAAACCAAATTTCCTTAAATTGTTTTTATCAAAATGCCAAAAGAAAATCTTAAGAGCTCAAATGTAGCAATTTGATTGCACTATTCTTTTCTAGAGGTCCTAACTATGCATCTGTATTTTGAATTTTTTACACTGTTTTAAATGCCTTATTAATTAATAGGGATCGAAAGGAATAAGACACTGTCCGATAAATTGATGTATATCCTAATTATCATACGCAAAATTTTCTCTTCTGTAGATTATAATTAGTGGTTCAAACCTTTGGACACCAACCAATCAAAATTCAATAAAAGTAACGAAAGTTGTGAAGCCAAAGAATAAGAAAACGTTATCTTAAAACTTAAAAGTGTAATAAAAAGCCCAATGTCCCCTTCCTCCCTGGGAAGGACACCTCTCCTACAACTAGCGGGTAACAAAGAAAAAACAGCCACCTGTATATCTAGCAGAATCTCTATCGATTCCTATTGCATTGTCTTCATATTCATCCACATCTTTTCTGCCCTGTTTTACTATTTCATCAATCATATGATTGGTTGAATCTTCAGCCTGTTGGTCAGTTTCTGTAGTTTCCATGGTTACCACCTCTTCTTGGAGTTGGTGGGGTTCCTCTGAAATTTTCAACAATCTTCATTTTTCACAAAGTGACATTCGTTCTAATATTTATGCTTGCTTATTATGATAATGGATGTAGATTGTAGAATATTCGTGGATATTTAACAGGGGGAAATTGTTGTTAATTTATGTTGCTAACATATGGGGTGAAAGGTGGAAATTGTTATTTTAGCCCAATTCAAATTTCAATTTATTAGAGAAAATGAAAATCTGGTGTAAGATCCAAGTGTTAATATATCCATCATTATGGCTTAGGTGCAACTCAAAATTAATTAATAATCATATTTCATATAGTAGAATAATAATTGAATTGTCTCAAATGCTTATCTCATTTAGCTGCCAAGAAAATTTAGGGATCGAAAGGGATATGACAATGGCTAAAACATGATACACAAAATTCCCCATTCTGTAGATTACAATTATTGAGTGAATGAAACGTTTTGTGTCTCAACTTTATGAACCTACCAAACAAACTTTAATTCAAGTCCCCAAAGTTGTTAAGCCAACGAATAACAAAACGTTACTTTTTTAAGAACTGGTGTAATAAACAGCCCTCCTCGAGAAAATTACTAGAAGGAAAAAATCTTCTGCTAAGCGTGTTAAGGACTAACGTACGAACAAAGTGAATCATAAAGTGGGCTTTTCAGAGGAATCTTCACAAAAATCAAGAATCAAAATCTTACCTGTTGAATTTTGCTTATCAGATGATTGATCCATTGTTAATGAAATGGATGTTGATTGTAAGAATGAGGCCATTGTCAAGTGTATTGATGAAGATGGTAGGGTTGTGGTTGATAATGATTCATTTAGCACTGAAGATACAGGAGTGATAACTTATGATTTTTTAAAAAATGTACTTATTAATTTTATGATTTTTATCTTAATATTTGTGGAACATTGTCGTTAAATTTAATGCTATCCGTGATTTTTCAGTATGGCTAAGAACCGGTTCTAATCCACCAGATATTAATCGGTTTCGAAGCCACACTGAAAAACATTTTAATTGCACGACAAAAAAAAAACATTTAAACAATAAGCATAAGGATTTAACAAGAATATGACATTGGATAATAAATCAATAAAGCACTAAAATAGTCAAACAGATATCCTGTTTGAACCTCCACTTTGTATTTTGAACAGTAAAAATAAAATTTTTGGAGGGGTATTTCTTTCTAGGTGCGTTTCTTCTACAGACAGATAGACATCCTGTTACTTCTATATAAGGATTGCTCATTGGATGTCACTCCTTCCCTGAAGCAGTAGAAAATATGGCTGAATGAACTGAAGTAAATATATTGGCAGGTATGACTGTGGACACACATGATACTGAAGATGTCAGCAATGATAGTGAGGGCATCACTGTGGATACTGAAACATAAATTTCCATTATTAGTTTTCAATTTGTTATTACCTATTTTAAAAGGGGATTATAGTATTATAGTATCTTTTTAGAATTAGGGTATGAGCTTACGTCTGTACGTCCATAACCCGCAACGGATTGCTCTTATAATACATAATCGTTACCACAAAGTCCATAGGTCCATCTAAAGGAAGATTTTAATAGTGATGCATCTCTAACATCAAGTCCTAAAAATTAAAGTATGTCCTTAGGCTTTAACAGTACCCCGTATTAAAGCAATCTTACATCATATTTACGCACAATTTTTTTAAACTTTTAACTTTATATTATGCTTATTAAGTTCTAACACTATAAAAGTGTTAATAATCGTTTGTCCTACAGTCTGTTTTAAAACTTCGCTTTTATGAATGTAAACATTCCGAGGTATATAAAACTACAATTCCTACTTGATTATTGATGGATTTTAAAAAAAAGGGGGGGGGGAAATGTGGTGACTCGTCACACGACATACCAGCAATTTTATTTTGGGTGCTACTTCTTTAGTTTTAGAGATAATTGGATGAAATCTTTTGGGCTGGGTCACTAATTACCCCAACTATTGGTATCTTTAAAAAAAAACGGCGGCGGGACCGCCGCTCCCGCCGCCGTTTTCCGCCGCTAGCAAAAATTTTTTTCTTATTGCATTTCTCGCCGAATTAGGCAATTTGGAATCATTTGAGACCATGTTATTTTTAAAAAAAAATTTCGCCTTACAAGCAACCCTGCCAATAGTTGGGGTAATTAGTGACCCAGCCCAAAAGATTTCATCCAATTATCTCAATTATTAGTGACACAATCAAAAAGATTTCATCCAATTATCTCTAAAACTAAGGGAGTAGCATACTGTATTCAAGATATACCTTCATAAACGAGAATTTGAGGGGTTGCTTGTAAGGGTTGCTTGTAAGGCGAAAAATTTTTGAAAAAAATAACATGGTCTCAAATGATTCCAAATTGCCTAATTCGGCGAGAAATGCAATAAATTTTTTTTTTGGTGGCGGCGGAAAACGGGGCGGGCGGCGGGAGCGGCGGTCCCGCCGCCGTTTTTTTTAAAAGATACCAATAGTTGGGGTAATTAGTGACCCAGCCCAAAAGATTTCATCCAATTATCTCTAAAACTAAAGAAGTAGCACCCAAAATAAAATTGCTGGTATGTCGTGTGACGAGTCACCACATTTCCCCCCCCCCCCCTTAGAACATGGGAAGCTTAAAAAATGAGCTTTATGGCGAATATGTCATATTAAGTATTAATTTACAAAGTCTCCAAAACTTGATAATTTGTATATTTAGTGGTCTAGAACTGTACCTGTGGCAGAAGGTATAGAAGGTATTATAGAAGGTACAGGTGGCAGGACAGACTGGTAATCCTGTTCATCAATTGTTGAAGATGACTGCTGCGGCGGCTCTGGTAGTTGAAGGTCATATACCTATTTATAAAATTGCAATGCTTTATAAAATAAAAGTGGCAACGCCCCGAGAGAACTCTGAAAGCACTTTAAATATGAGATAAGGGGTGCGTGAACCACTACCTTAAATTCTAGCTTTTAAGACTGTTCAGAGCATATTTTCATTTCAATTGTCTTCATAACTGACTTAAATATGCCCAATTAAAGTCAAATAGAGACACTCAACAATAGTTTCTAGACATTTGAGAAAATCCTCTAAATATTTTAACCTACTTATGTAGATATGTCTATTGTCCCTAACAAGCAAACCATTGCATTATACTTATGGAATATTCTAAATATGTAATGGTACTTATATTGCCTTGGATACCATAATTGTATTATTAAAAACAGAGAGAAAGGGGGTATTAAACTGTATATCATTCTGGTTTCAAAGTCATATACACACCATCTCAAATCCGTTGCCCTTAAAAACCTAATTGTGTACTATTATAAAATCATAATTGGTTGCTGCAAACTGGTTCAAACTTTTAAACCTATTATTTCTACTACTTTGCGGGGATATGAGAAAAAAACAGTCATCATCCACCCCCCCAAATTACAAAAAAAATTACTGCTAGTTTGAACCATACAATCATGATATTACAGAGTAAACAATTTGTAAAGAGAGAGAGGACCGCATGCTAAACCTTTGGGTACCAAACAATTAAATTCCAATATCCCAATCTTTGTCAGTTCTTTTTTACAATTTAGTTTTCAAAATACATTTCTCTGTAAATGAGAACAAAGTACTCGTAAGAATTTTTGAACCAAACTACTTCAGATTCAAATGGAAGCCAAGTATTTCTTTTACAGATCAAATATCCTACCTAAAGATCAATTTGTATATTGTATAACTACACTGCGAACCAAATAAATAGGCAAATTGAATTTTCAGATTTGTAGCAGCGCTATTCATTCGCAATTGTCCTATAAATATTACTAGCGGCTTCGCCCCTAGCCTCTTGGGGCCCCTCTCCCCCTTTTTAGGAAAACTTTCTCTTTATATGGTTGCATTTCATAAGGAGGACAAAAGATAGGTTTGACTTGGGTTGCCCTTCATAACGAGGACACAAGTTGGGTTTCCCTTGGGTTGCGAAAACCCAACTAATGCATGTATGCTGAGAGGATAGGTTATTAAAGATAAAATCATTTCTATATGATGAATTTCACGAAGTTTTCAAATTTTTTGGATAGACCTTCAGGTTCCGGAGCTGCAGGCCTCCAGGTGGTCTCTGCGCACCACTAAACAAATTCTCTCACCTTATGTTGATGAACCTGGAGTCTGTGCTTGTTCAGAAAATGTTCAGAAAGGAAATGTTTATTGCAATCTTCACATTTGGGCGCTCTGCTCAAATCTATCATCCCACGTTTATCATCTGTTAATAGGAATATTATCAAGTTGGAAGGTTTTATCCCACAAAGTGCCTTGTTGATCACAATTAACACCCCCCCCCCCCTTGAAATTAAAAATAATTACGGTAGGGTTGAGTGCTTGATAAGCACTTTGAATCAAAGCTGTTTTAAGACATATAGGGGTGTAATGGGGGGTAAAGAGCTTACCTAACAAGTTGTTTAAACTAGAACCAAAAAGAACTTCTCTGAAATCATCCATTTTTGAGGTAGGAGTTATCTTCTGCTCACTATAAAAAAATTTAAATTTTATTACCTACATTTCATAAAATAAGTAAAACTTGATAATCAGTTTTTGAAACTTCATACCTGCCATTATTATCAGAATCAGACATCCTGTAGATAAGGTTACCACCAGAGCTATCTTTTACAGGATCTAAAGTGTCAGGTACATTTAGGTCATCCTTGCCTAAAAAAATACTTTCTTCAGAACAGCTAAGCCATATTTTTTATCATGAATTTCAATGAAAAAGATATAATATAAAGGACCATAGATGGTAGTTTGATTTTTTTGTTGGCGGTAGGAAGCTAACTTACAACCTTAGCTTTTTAAAAACCAAATTTTTCTTTTAAAAAACCCAGTGCAAAAAAACTTTATCACTATAAAAGTATTAAGGCAGCTCCCTATAGCTCTTTTGGATTCAACCCAGACTTACACTTAAGTGCACACACACCCTTTTATTTCTAAATGGTTATTATGGCAACCAACAACTTTATATTCATATATCTAAGCTTCATTTAAATTAAAATAATTTCATCAGCGCAGCTTTTCCCAAATTACAGGATATCCGCCGTACCATTTTTTTGTAGAAGAAATTGGGATCTACTGCAGTTCACGGTAAAATATTGCTGGTAACGAATATTGCCAAAAATCTTTGAATTTTAAAGGCTGCTAGCTGCCAAACGGCTGAACGTACAGATCATGCCCGCACACTGTTTTAAGCGGCATGAATAGGCCTACAAATAATCTGGAATATCCATAAATCAATAATGCATAATTATCTCGCAGTGCAGAGAAATGCGCGAAAAGGCCTATTTACGCGTTCTTTCTTCAGTGAAGCTTTCCCTATGCATCATTGGATCTTTTCTATTCCAGATTATTTGTAGGCCTTCTTATACCGTTTGAAATGGTGTGCGAGTATGATCTTTACGTTCAGCCGTTTGGCAGCTAGCAGCCTTTAAGATTCATAGATTTTTGGCAATATTCGTTACCAGCAATATTTTACCGTGAACTGCAGTAGATCCAGAAATTGTTTTAAAAATTGCAAACATTGATAGAGAAAGCTATCAATATTCGTTAGATATAATTACAACAAGGGGGTCTTTTATAGTTTATTTCCCCAAGGTTGGGTGTTGGGGTCTATTCAAATACTCTTACTAGGTCAAGCAGTTCTTAATTATGACTATCTATAATACAAAGTAGAACGATGTCTGTCTGTCCGTCTGTCTGTCCGTCTGAAGCTTAAGATCTCGGTAACCGCTGAACCGAATGGACTCTACTCTTCAGGGAATATACCTACTGATCCTGTGGTGGTTTTAAGATATTTTCTTGGGGGGTGGGACACCCCCAACCCCCCCAAAAACAAAAAAATCCCCCCCCCATTTTTTTTATTTTTTTTTTTTATTGCAGAAGATTTCCTTGGTCCTTTTTTTTCTTTTTTTTGCAGAAGATTTTCTTGGTCCTTTTACGAATTTCACCTTAATTTTTTTTGATCACCTCTTGGGGCAAAGCCCCTAGAGGCTAGGGGCGAAGCCGCTAGTTTCATTCATATACAACTGGTCAGTTATGAACAGTTTGACTTAATAAGTGCATTTGATTAAACCCCCCCAACGCCTAACTCTACGGAAAATATGCAAAAAATTACACTCTTTGTGATTCCCGTATGGCTTTAAAACCGCTTAAAATCCGCAGGATTAGAACCGGTTATGAGAATATGGGGGCAGGGTCGAGATAGACCCAAAGACATAGGATCTTTCCTAAATCCTTGTAAATTTTGCACTTTCCCTGTCAAAAATATCCAGGTAATGGTATCTGACATGAATCAAAGTTTAACATCTAAGAGCAATATAAAACAAGTAATTTCAACCTTCAACGGGTTTATTGTTTTCATGAATTTTGGAAAAAGTAATAAAGCTCATTTACTCAGAATTAAGTATCTATAATGCAAAGTAGAACGATGTCTGTTTGTTTGTTTGTTTGTTTGTTTGTTTGTTTGTCTGTCTGTCCGTCTGTTTGTAGCGAAGGATCTCGCTAACCGCTGAACCGATCGGGTTCTCCTTTACAGGGTAGCTTCTCATAGGTCCCGGAAAGGTTTATAACTATGGGATGGGACAACCCCAACCCCCCCCAAAAAAAAAATACCCCCCCCAAAAAAAGCTAATTCTTTAAAACTAAAATTAAAGTAGTGGGGTCGACTACCCCCCCCCCCCAAAAAAAAAAAAATTTAAAAATTCAACCCCCCCCCCCAAAAAAACAATTTTTTTTTTTTTAATTTTTCTTTTAAATCTAAAATACGAAAAATTGGTTTGATTAAACCACTTGGGGCAAAGCCCCTAGAGGCTAGGGGCGAAGCTGCTAGTATATAAAATAGGATAACAACATCAAGGGTTTGTAAACCCCAAATTATGATTAACAAAATTGCCTCTTCTGTAGATAAAATTATTAATGGATAATTTTGAAATTTTTGTACAGTGAAGCAAAAAAAGTCAAAGACTAGACCAAAGATTTTTTTTAAAGTTAAATATATTATGTTATAAACAGATACCTATTTACTTTACCGCTTCTCTTAGTTGAGTATAATGGATGACAGACAAATTCAGGGTCAAACTGTGTACAGTACATATTCAGTACACAATGATATTTTAGGAGTTTTACTTTTTTAATGTTTATATACAAAAATCTATTTTAAAAAAAGATATTTAGAGGCAGTATTTTAGTATGTATTACCTACCAAGTCATTGTACTTTTAAAAATTGTGTACATTCTCAGAATACTGGGTATCTGCCAGAGTAAAGTGTGTATAAATTGAATGTATTGGTAATAATCCAATTTATTACATACTTTATGACCCTCTTTCAACACGTTTAATGGTGCTCAATGATTGGAACATGTATTCTGACAATCAAATAGTAGTTCAGGAAAACCAGGGAGGTAGGGGACATTAAACAGTAAATTATACTAGTCCCCAAAGTTGTACAAACACGCAATCTCAATCATTATGCTTAAAAACTTTGGGGACTTTTATTAGATCTTAACTAGAAGTGTCAAAACTTTTCCACCAATAATTTCAATCCAAAGCAGAAGTGATTTTGTTAAACATATTTGGGAGGTGCACAAAAAATGTATGGTCTATTGTCTTATCCCTTAAAATCCCTGGGAGAGATTGAGAAATAAGAGTCAAACCATCGAATTATGAACCGGACAGGTTTAATGCTATTTGACTGCAGGGTGGGGAGGGGGTGGGGGCCGGGGGCTAATTTCTCTTTCTTGTTTGGGAATAAAAAATTAAGTATTTATCATCCCAAAATACTTAGTTCCTCTTTTTAAAAAATCTATTTGTTTTAAGTCAAGAAAAGAAGTATTTTTTCCAAAATGACATTATCTAACTATTTACAAAATATTTACAATTTTCTAAACTTTTAATGTTTACAGTTCAGGGTCAGATACATTATTGTAATATTTTCAATTTAATGACATGAGTAAAAATCAAATAGTAACTAAATGTTTATTTCTTCTATCCCATAGTTTGTGTGTGTCTAATTCTATAAGTATTTGCAATACACTTTAAAAAAAAGGGGGAGGAGGTAGGTTGTGCTAAAATTCCGTAAAAGTGTGAGTTTTAAGACTTAAAAACAGTAGGCAGTAGAACGAAAAAATTGATGAAACTTAAAAAAAAATTTGTCTATACATCTTTTCAATAAGGAATACACATTACACATATTTAGTAAATATTATCGTTTATTACTGTTTTTAAGCCTTAAAACTCACACCTTTACGGAATTTTAGCACAACCTACCTCCCCCTTTCTTTTAAAAAGTTGTCCATATCAATATCATTTTTAGTATAACTACTTTACTGATTCTTCTATAAATTTCAGTCTATCTCGTATAGTGGCCGAGAAGATCTCATATCTGCCATAGTGTTACAGACTGACGGATGAACAAAATTAATAGTAGCTTCGCTACAAAAAAAACCCAGAAAATTCTAAAAGAAAATGCAACTGCCGCTGTTATTATCACCTGTTAACAAAGACACGTGGCTTGAATTGAGTGGAGTAAAATAACACATGGTGCCGTTTGGATCTATGTCCGACAAGGCTGTCCTCTGAAATTATATTAAAAGTATTAAAGGAAGCCTGCAAGAAATACAACGCTTTAACTGCTGAAAGACTGCCACAATTAGACTCAGTACCGCAAAATTAAAGCCATCAGCTTTAATAACAAAATCTTTTTTCTATACCTAACTTTTTTCTTATTGAATCTGAAGGCATAAAAGTTGGTGTATTAGGTCTACTTGTGGCAATATTTCAGCAATTAAAACAAGTGTATTTTTACAGTCTTCCTTTAACTCCTCTACCACTAGCAAATACATTCTGACTTGAATTATTTAATAAAACCATAAATATATACATTTAATGTATCAAAGGATGTTTCAAAAAAAACAGTTTAAGCTCGAAAAAGATGAATGCACCTCGCATCCTGCTGAGTCATATCCTTTTTCCTATTTTCAACCGCCTCCCCTCATCACCAACCATTCAATAAAGCCTAAAACTAAGATGTACCACTAGGGATATTCTTTGAAAATCAGAGCCCTAATATTAAAGTTTTATGAGATCTTAAGCTCCATAAGACATCGTTTTACTTTGCAGTATATGAAAATTCTATTTGTTCATTTATTTAAGTGAAGGTGTGTGTGGACCTGGACAAAATTGTCCAATACTTGTGGGAAAGCCTCATATTAGTCACTTTGTGGTTTAAGACTATTTCTAATACATTTTTAAGTAAGAATCAAACGGTCTCTAATAGTTAGTATCTTGATATCAGGTTTTAATAGTGTGGTTTTAAGCTATTTTATAGATATTCACCTGTGGGGAGGAGTCACCAAGCTTGATAATCTGAATTCCATCCATTTCATTAGTTCCCTCAGTTTGCATAACATTAGAGGAGGTATTATGATCGTTCATTATCCCCTTGTCACCTTCCACTAAACATACAAGTGAGGAATAAGATAAGGTAGACCACAGAGTGGGAGGGGACATTGGAATATTTATTACGCTAGTCCTCAAAGCTTTTAGTAAAGTTTTCTTATTCGTTTGCTCAACAACTTTGAAGACTTGTATTAAATTTTATTTGGTTGGTTTATTAAGTTCAATGTCCAAACGTTTCAACCGCCAATTGTAATCTATATTATGGGTAATTTTGTGTATCATCATTTGGGATGTACATCAATCCTTATAATAAAGTAACAGGATGTCTGTTTGTTTGTGTGTCTGTTTGTACTGAAGGATCTCGCTAACCGCTGAACCGATCGGGTTCTCCTTAACAGGTTAGCTTCTCATAGTTCCCGGGAAGGTTTATAACTATTTTCTTGGGGGTGGTACACCCCAAACGCCAACCCCCCCTAAAAAATAAAAAAATACCCCCCCCCCCCAAAAAAAATATAATTTTTTTAGCTAAAATTAAAATTGAGGGGGGGGGGCACCAACCCCCTCCCCCCAAAAAAGATTTCTTTGAGTGCCCCTAAAGGCGTCTAGGGGCGTAGCCGCTAGTTTAAATTAAATTAGGTATACTTTAAAACTTATCCAAATTATAATACCTGTGTTTGAGGGTTGTTGAGAGATGGAATGGCTCTGATTAAATTCAGGTAAAATAATTGGCAGGTTGTCAAGTTGATCTAGTTGGAACATTGGCAGTTGATCTGCAGATTACAAAATATTCCAATTTCTAGAAGCCTAGGTAGTTAATATAGAGGGGTGTTTATTCTGCACAAGATTTATTTTTTTGACCAGCAGCAAAATTATTCCATCCCCCCCCCCTAGTTTTCTCCCCAAAGAGAGGGGAAAAATGTTTTTAGAAATTTATTTTTCCCCCTTTCACATATTTCCCCCCCCCCCCCCCCTTCAGCAGGGGATCCCATGCAAAATATAATGCACCCCTGTTAATGTATAAGTATGGTCTGTCTGAATGTTTGTCATACAGAGCCCCTTAGAATCTTAATTTTAAAAGTGAATTTAAAATACTTGCATAAAGAGAAATATTTACTCATTCCCTCCTACTTTTTTTTGTAACCAAAATCAAAATTAAGTTTTGTAAAGTGTACTAAATGAAAATTAAGAATATTCATGTTTCCTGGAAGGCCACGAGTATCTTCATCTCTGGAGATTGCATTCAGTACATCTTTGGAAGATGTACTGTGATGATCATCCTCTCTTGAGTTTGACAGTACAGAAAGTACATCTTTGCTATGAAAGCCACGCGAATCCCCATCTTTAGAGAGTAGAGATGTAAGTAGATCTAATGATTCAGCTGTGCGCACTGTTTTTCTGTTTTTACGTCGTTGAACAGCTGTTTTGGTGGGCGTATCAGCTGATTGAACAGCTGATGCAAAATGTCTGCTAGCAGAGACATCTTGAGGTTGAATTGCGGATAAATTGATATGACTGCTGCTAGAGCCGGATTCAGATACTTTGATGTTGTGAACAATTTCTTCTAGATTCCATCGTTTCTGCTCATTCAAACTTTTCCTATAATCGAATTTATTGCATATATTCAATTAATCCTTTTAACAAGCAATAAAAGTTACAGGAACTCTGTCTGTATGTGTATGTGTGTTGTTGTTGTTGTGTATGTGTGTGTCTGTCTGTACCGACGGATCTTAATAACCGCTGAACCGATATGACCATATACAGCTTTACAGTGTAGCTTTATATTAGTCCAGAGAGTTTTTGGGGAAGTGTACCACCAACCTCCAAAGAAAAATTGCCCTAGAAAAAAATGACCCACAGTAATACGTTTGAAAACTATAATTAGATGTTACTGGGGAGGGGAAGAGGGTGCTATATAAATTACCTTGATAATGAAGGATTCATCACTTTTCGAAAATCCTCCAAAGGCAAAGGTTGTCTTGCAGCGGTTGTAAGTGGATTTTGAACAGCATTGTTGGAACTTCCAAGATTCTGGAATGTTCCAGAGAAAATATTTTGGAAGTTTCTGGAAGTTCCAGGTAAAGATGACAGACTTGTTGTTGAAGGAACATTTATTATTTCAACTAAGCTTCCATTAATCCTAGAAACATGTTTAATGTAAAATCATTACATAGGTAACTATAACAGGATCTGTGTCTGTATGTCTGTACCAAAGCATCTAGCAAACCGATGAACCGGTTCTCCTTTACAATGTAGCTTCTTATAGGTCCTGAGAAGGTTTTTGACTATTTGAGATATTGCCAAAAATAGAAGAAGAAAAAATTTTCTTAAGTTAATAAAATCTTACTTTGTTGAGTCTTCATTGACAATGCCAGTATCTCCTGTGGAAGCAAAAGTCTCGCCTAATTAAATTGTATTCAATTAATAAAAACTGATATTTAAACTAAATATTTCTAAAAGTCTAACTTTAATACCTATGATAAAATATAGAAATCATAAATTATTATGAACATAATATTTAATTTCCTATACTTTTATATCATTTAAATAATGTTCTTTTTATTCCTAACTATTATAAACTTGTTATTGTTGTGCTACTTACTGACAAAATGTTACTTGTTTAAGAATAAAAAATATAGGTACGTAGTTGCTCCTAAGAAAAAGAATTAGGTTCACGAAATATTTACTATTATATAAATATTTTCATAAAAAACAAGGATGACATACATAAAAACGCAGCAAAATATATTTTTTTGACTTTATTATAAAGATGCTTCAATACTAGCGGCTTTGCCCCAAGAGGTTTGATCAAACTAATTTTTCGTATTTTAGATTTAAAAGAAAAATTAAAAAAAAAAATTGGGTGGGGGGGATTTGTTTTTTTTGGGAGGGTGTTTGTCGATCCCACTATTTTAATTTTAGTTTTAAAAAGAAAAGAAAAAAATTTGGGAGGAGGTATTTTCATTTTTTGGGGTGGTTGGGGTTGTCCCACCCCCCAATAAAAAAGTTATAAACCTTCCCGGGACCTATGAGAAGCTACCCTGTAAAGGAGAACCTGATCGGTTCAGCGGTTAGCGAGATCCTTCGCTACAAACAAACAGACAAACAGACAGACAGCATCTAGGGGCTTTATATTCAAAGGGATATGGAAGGGCAAACATAGCCTAAAACCAGCTCAGGACCTTTAAGAAGCTTCACGGTAAAGGAGAACCATATCGGTTCAGTGGTTAGCGAGATCCTTCGCTATAGATAGAATATATAATAGGATTGTGCATAATTGGCAATCCAAAAATAGATAAAAGTATTATTTCTCATTCTAAAAGTAGGTGTCAACAAGCTTTTAATTAACGCACTTATATATTGGTAATGGTTGCAGAGTTTCTAAGCTTTCTAAATTGATGATAATTGATTCAGAAATCAGCATGCAAAGTTTAAAATCAATAGGATACCTAACTATAAAGGCTGTTTATTACGGACAGACGTAGGGATTAGACCTAAATGTAGAAAAGCTTCGCTTTCAAAGATATTTCACCTAATTCCTTCTCCAAATTCTTCAGTTTTTTCTTCCTTCCTCTCCTCTCCCCCTTCTCAGAATTGTCTTGGGCCTCTTGACATTTTCTAAATTGGATTAGTATGTACAGTACATCAATTCAGATACTTGCAGGGATCAAAGGGGATAAGCACCGATAAATAGATGTAAATTCCCCAATGATGATAAACACAAAAAACACTAGTTACTTTCATTTATTTTTAACTTAAAGTTTCATGCTTTTGCAATCTTTAGAAAGATACAAACATAAATAAGTGCTCTCTCGCTGTAATTATAATAGATGCTTTCTCTCTTAAAGCTAGTGAGCACAGAAACCCTTCTTTTTTCTTATTTATGAAATAAATTGAAAACAAGGGTGGGAGTATTTTTTTCTTTATTCCTAATCCCTGCGGAGTGCCATAAACTATCCCTGCGGGGCTTATACCTGCTGTGATACTCTGTACTCAATATATTCTAATCTAACCTAAAAAAGTAACACAAAAAATCCCCCACACTCCTTATTTTTAATGTATATCTACATAAGGAGGGTGGGGGGGGGGGGGTTCTATGTTCGACTAGTCACTTTAAGGGAAACCGTCCAATAATAAAGTATACCTTAAAGTACTTGGGTAAAGAATACGTTTCTTTAGATGTACACCATCAACGTGTCTCTTCAAGTCTTTGGTTGAAAGAAAACATTTGGCGCATATCTGACATGCGTGATCTCTCACAGCTAAACAAAGTTTATGACAATATAAAACAAGGTCAACTATCTACATAAGTAGCGCAGCATTGGAAGTATATCCTATAATTTAAAGTAGTAAGGGTTTATTATCTGAAGCTTAATATCTCAATAACCACTGAACCTTTTTGGTTCTCAATTTTAATTAAGCTTCACATAGGCTTTGTAATGGTTTTAGGCTATTTCATATTCTGTCATATATTGGGATAGTTTTAAGCTATTTTCTAGCCTAAATGTGCACCTTCTAATAAACAGCCCCTAGATGCTAGGGGTTTAGCAGCTAGTAATTAATAAACTGTTAATTCAAATACTGAAAAGGTGGAGTAATCTTGAAAGTAAAAGCACTCTAACGAGGTTACAAACGTACGATTGTATAAACATACCCTAATTATAGAGTTATTCCACTTCTTACAATCAAATCAATAAACAGATAACAGTAAAGTATTATACAGAAAATTTTTGACAAATTAAGAGGTAAATTAGTTTTCGGCAACTTTGCCAGTAAGGACATCATTTTGATAAAAAGAGTGGCTACTCAAGTAAAATAAGCTAGTTAACTGTTTATATTAACTGCTACTTATTATAAAAACTTACCGAGATGAACAGTTTTTTTGTGATGTTTCAAAGTCCAAGAATCCGCGAAATGTTTTGAGCATATGTTACACAAATATCGGGTAAACTTTCGTCTATCCTTCTTGTAAGCTGTGTTCTTAAAATAATGAATATTTTGAATTTTAAGCACTGTTTCGGTATGTTTTTCTTGTATTCCCTGGCAAGTTCGAACCCATTAATCCCTGTTTCCTTACACCAAATTTCCTAGAGAATGAGTGTGTTACGCGGCATTCCTAACTATCTCCGCGCGGCGCGTGGCTTGTAAACAGACAAAAGAAACGCGCACTTATCCTTTGATTAGTCCCACGTGAGGAGCTAAGTGAATAAAAATAATGTATTGCTTTGATATACATGTGCTCTGATGTGTGGAATATCTCAAATAAGCCTTCTGCTTAGTTTGACATCATAATGTGGTAAGAATTTATCTTTAATTCTTAATAATAAGTGTAGTATGGTATATTTTTACGAAGAAATTTAAAACATTAATTTTTCAACAAATAGACCATTTAACTGCTAACTTTTGACATACGAATATTTTCCTTAATTTTATTGATCATTTGAATCTAAAATTATCAATTTCTGATGCTATTTAATATGTTTCGTGCCAATTTAAAGTTTTTTAGAAATTTTATATTTTTAATTAAATTGAAATCACGCAACCTCGATCTACAAAAATAATAAACCATTAATATTATGTAATTAATTTTTATATTTTTGTTTTAGATTCACTGTTTTCATGGTAATAAATACACATTTGTAAACTTCACATGTTGGTCATTCGGAGGGCTTGAGATTAAGATATCGAGAACGGCTAGGATTGCGTTCCGATACAATGAAAACAAGACAGAACAGATGCAGCTAAGAACATTCTGTGAAGTTTTGTGAATGTGTTGGTTGTGATACCTTACCACACATTATTATTATAGTCATAATCAGTACAGTTAACTTTAGTGACAATTATGGGTCCTAAAAAGAATAAAGGTGAACAATTGAGTAAGCGGCTGCGTCCAGCCGTTGATGCCCTAACCAGTGAGCTAAATAGAGTGATGAAGTTGGTCAGTGATACTTCAGAACTTAATGTTAGACATCTCACTAAGGAATCAATCCTTGTCCATGACAAGTTCGAGACATTTGACAGCATCATGGTCGGTTTTAGCAAGCTTGGTTTGAGAATCCAAGAGCTTGATGAGTTTAGTGACATTTATTCTGATATAGTTACTGTACAAAAAGACTATAGTGCCTTGAAAGACGCTCTTGATGCTATAGAAGAGCTTAGTGACATTCAAAGTGTTGTTGATGTTGTTGGTGATAATTTGCCTAACCATCAGGCTGAACTTTATGATCGATGTTTGAAGATTGTGAAAGTTATTAAAGGGCCATACTTTCCCTTGCCTGATGCAATTATAAACACTTTGTCTGCTTTGATGAAACGTCTGGCTGAGGTTAAGCTTGAACCTGTGAAGCCACCCACGACGACGGCGGGTGCCTCGACCGCATCGCCATTTGTGTCACCGTTTGGCACACCACAGTTCGTCGCCGGTTCTATGTTCACGCCAGGATATATGAATCGTGTCGACGAACGTCTTCTTCCATCTTTCGACGGCCTGGAAGCTTCCTATGTAAGTTTTAAAGACACTTTTAAAAAGCTTACTGTAGGACAAGACCCGTCGTATTTACAGTTATTGTTAAGCAGTGAAAAGGTCTGTAAAAATAAAGAGCTGAGACTCCAGTTAATTCAGATTCAATCGCATGAATCTCAGTGGGCCTACCTTGACGCACGTTTTAAGTCCAAAACACGTCAGATGCTCTGCCTTTTCAACCAATGGGAGAAGAAGTCTAAACCGTCGGACTCCAACCAGATTGTGACTGTGTTAGCAGAGTTTGGCGGAGCCGTTAGCCAGCTGGAGCAGCTGACTAAAGATGATGAAGATGATGAAGTTACCACTAGCCAGTGGTTGACTGTGATACTTCTTGAGATGTTATCCAAGAAGTTGCCACGTGATTTTCAAGATAAGCTCAATTTATCATTGGGCTCGATGGATGTCCCAAACGTCCCAAAGCTGTTAAAGATTATTGAAGAACAGCGTGGCGCCATTTTAATGAGGTGTTCGACTGATATGGACACCCCCTCTAAGAAGAAAGGTAACCCTGCGACAGCCGCTACCGCCGTAGGTAAACCTGGTAAATCTAAGATGAAGCAGTCATGTTTTGTTAATGGCTGTAGTGAGATGCACTTACTTTACAAGTGCCCAAAATTTCATGACCTGTCAGTGTCAGACAGGAAGAGTATTGTGGAGAGTGCTGGATGCTGTTGGATTTGTTTGCAAAAAGGGCATAAATCTGTGGATTGCCCGAAGGCAGATGTAATAGGCGGCTGCAAAGTGGACAATTGTGGTCAGGCCCATAACAACCTTTTGCATGAGAGTGTTGATATGGCTGCCGCCGTCTATGAAGTACACACTTCCCCTGAGGCGAACCTAATGTTAATGTTACAACAATTAGACGTTGTTGACATTAATCGCCAGAAGGTCCCAGTGAACGCTATGTGGGACACTGGTTTAACTACCACAATGGTAACCCAGTCACTTGTTAATAAACTTCAGTTACCTTTTACTGGACGTTCAGCAAGAATTTCTCTAGCTGACGGTGAAGTTAAACGTCTCCCGACGGTCAAGCTATGTTTAATTGATCGACACAAGAATTATCACATATTAGAACCTGTGGTAGTGCCTCTCATTGGTCCAAAAGAGGCGATCTGCTCCATAAATCCTGTGGAGGCAGCTGTTTTGTTTGATATGAAACTTGAAGATTTTACTTTGGTTGATGGGCAGGTTGATTTGCTCGTAGGGCACCTGCACCCATCGATGTTTCCCTACTCTGAACGTTCAGTAGGAGAAACCATGCTTTACTCCAGCCTGTTTGGATCTGGATATTTTGCTGTTAGTGCTAATGGTTTAGCAAAGAGTAGGTATGTTGTCTGCTCAGATGTTCAGCCGCAGCCGACTGTTGGTGCTGCTTGTGATGCTATTATTGAACCTGTTGGTTCTGCTTTTAACGCGGCTGATGAACCTTTTGGTTCTGCTAGTGCCGCAGCCGTTGACAACATGGCTACGGTGGGTGTTGCCGTGGCTAATATTGATAATGATGTTAGTTGTGCTGCAGTTATTCCTGATGATATTGGTAACGATACTGTAGTCGTTGATAACTTTGTTACGGCGGGTGTTGAGCCGCTGAATGATTCGGTTCCAGCCGGACAAGAGCCGACGGGAGTTTCGGTTCCAGCTGGGCAAGAGCCGATAAGAAATTCGGTCTCGGCCGGACAAGAGCCGACGGGAGTTTCGGTTCCGGCCGGACAAAAGCTAGTAGATGATTCTAAGTTTTATGACAGCCACACTTTTATTACGTGCCCTGGTGGTGTTATGAATCAAGAATCGACTTGGTTGCTGCCAAGCTGGCCGCCCGACGCAGGGTAAGAGGCCTGCCAATGGCGGTTGGAAATATGGCGGGTGTTGCCGCCAGAAAGTCATTGAAATTTTTCAAACCACACATATCTAATCTACAACATGAACTATTATGTGAAAATGATCTTTAAAGAAAAAATATCACAAGTTATATATTAGGCTTGTGAAGGGAACCAAATGGGTTCTGTAAAGAATAAGTATTCATTATTCAACTAATTTTATTGTTCATACCTAAGCACAAAAATTCTACAAAACTGTTTAGACTTTTAAAGCAGATTTTAAAAAGATTTTGTTTCTTTAAGTATGATTTTGAAAAGCAAAAGTTCGTGTATATTAAATACCAAATGATTTTGCAGAATTAAAATACCTCGAAAAATGTATTTTTTATGGTTCACGTCTACTTAAAAAAAAAATGTTATTTCTCAGATTCTCATATGAAATAATGCATTAAAGTAAAGAACACAACATGTAATATTATTATGATAATGTTTAAGATATTCCTCGTTATTATTTTAAAAGATTATCGCAAAAATCAAGATATTTGTTTAAATTTGTAAGCAAATTAAAGATTTTCTTTCATTCCGGAGGCAGAGATTCTTAACAATTCATGTACAAAAGTTTTCGTTCACTCCGGAAGCTGGGATTCCTATTAATCCACGCGTAAAGATTTTTTTTCATTCCGAGAGCAGAGATTCGTAGTAATATACGTACCTAGCGATTTCGGACAATTTTAAACCTTGAGAAAATACTTTAGCAATTATTTTCTAGGTATATATATTTTTCGTTCATGTTTAAGCATTTATAATAATGAACACGATGTATGGTATTATTAAAATATTGATTATTATTTTATCTGAATGCCACAGAATTAATTTAAGATAAACTATGCATATTTTAAATTAACTCTACCTTCATTTTTATCGCATATATTAAAATACTGCTTCAATGTATTTTTAAAAAAGAAATGGGTAACATTTCTTAAGATTTACAAGTAACGCAAATTTTGATACAATTTCGTTTAAACTTTCAAATCGATGCAAGATTTTTTTCATTTGAAATGCAAACTTAAGTTTTTCATACGTTTACGCAAGTTCTTTCAATGATTTAAGTCTTTCCGGGACCAAGGATTTTTTCGCGGAAAATTTCCTAGGTACCTGCACAGATATAAACATTTTTATCCTTGTTGGATTGAAATTTGATATGATAAGAAGTTAACAAAATGAGAGTTTTACATCATTTAAATATTTCTTTATGATTTATTATAATCACATAAATAATTTAATATAACATGCATATTAAAATTATTACTATTTACCTTTGAACTGATGTACCTAAAGAGAAATTGCAGATTCAGCATTTTAAAGTTCTTTTCTTATATTGAGCTTTTGTTTATTTTGGTAATTTAATTTGCATATTTCAATTGCAATTTTATTTTACGCAATTTTGATTCACGAAGATTTAAAATTATGAAATTTTAATTTTCCGATGTTTGATGATTTTATGGTCATATTTATTTAGATTTAAGTATCTATTTTATTAAAACATGTTAGATTTAAGGATCTTACCTATCTTATCTTAAAAATGTTTAGATGTAAGCCCGAGTATTTTTCCGCTGGAAACAATGCTAATTATTGAGAAGTTTTTTATGAAATTCTACTTTTCTTTTCTAGCAAAACGATTTAGTAGAAAAAATGTCATTATTTAATCTTTCTTTCTTTTGATTTAAAAGTTTGAGTTGATTATTTAATTATTGATGCGATTTTTAGTATAAAAATCATTTACCTGTTTTATTATGTAGGTGCCTAATTGAAGTTTAGGTACTATTGATTATTAATTCATGTATTCGCAATTACATGGTCTGTAATTCTAATTTTATTGAGATTATGAGGCCATGATATAATGAGATGTGTGAGTGGTAAATGTGCATTTCATGAATGTTGAATGCTTTTCCCATTCCTTATTCCTATCCTTATGTGGTAGTGGACTCGGTTTGAGTTATTGTGGTATTCGCGAGTTACCATAATTATTTTCAGGCCTGATGGCCATGACATTTTAAACTCTTGTGGTTTATGTGTTGTGAGAATGTGATTTTGTGGACACTGTCTGCACGCATATTGCAAAGATGAGGTATTGTGTTCGATTCCCAGTGAATAGACGGGTGTGTTTCGGTATGTTTTTCTTGTATTCCCTGGCAAGTTCGAACCCATTAATCCCTGTTTCCTTACACCAAATTTCCTAGAGAATGAGTGTGTTACGCGGCATTCCTAACTATCTCCGCGCGGCGCGTGGCTTGTAAACAGACAAAAGAAACGCGCACTTATCCTTTGATTAGTCCCACGTGAGGAGCTAAGTGAATAAAAATAATGTATTGCTTTGATATACATGTGCTCTGATGTGTGGAATATCTCAAATAAGCCTTCTGCTTAGTTTGACATCATAATGTGGTAAGAATTTATCTTTAATTCTTAATAATAAGTGTAGTATGGTATATTTTTACGAAGAAATTTAAAACATTAATTTTTCAACAAATAGACCATTTAACTGCTAACTTTTGACATACGAATATTTTCCTTAATTTTATTGATCATTTGAATCTAAAATTATCAATTTCTGATGCTATTTAATATGTTTCGTGCCAATTTAAAGTTTTTTAGAAATTTTATATTTTTAATTAAATTGAAATCACGCAACCTCGATCTACAAAAATAATAAACCATTAATATTATGTAATTAATTTTTATATTTTTGTTTTAGATTCACTGTTTTCATGGTAATAAATACACATTTGTAAACTTCACATGTTGGTCATTCGGAGGGCTTGAGATTAAGATAACGAGAACGGCTAGGATTGCGTTCCGATACAAGCACTTATCACTTATCAGAACAGTCAATTAGTTTATATTCAAAATACAAAACGACTTTTTAAAATATAATGAACATTCAAAAATTTTATAAAAATAACATTGCTTATAGTACGTTCTTATGAATTTCTAACTAGTCCCCAAAGTTTTAAAATAACGTTTTTTTATTCGTTGGCTTCACAACTTTGGGGACTTCGGTGAATTTTGATTGATTGACTCATTGAGTTGAGTGTTTTCAACCACAAATTTTACTCAAGTTCAAAAGTAGTAAATTTTGGTATCATTTCATTATGGGGATGTACAATTACATTGCACATCAGTTTATGGGTCATTGTTTTTTCCCTTTAGATCCCTGCAATTCCTTTAGATAGCATATTTACCTTATGAAATTCTCTGCAGTGTTCTTGAACTTGTCGTTTTGTAGAAAAATTTTCATTGCAATGAACACAGTAAAGACTATTTTCTAAAATCAATAAACAAAGTTGTATTTTTCAATTTTTTCTTTTATAAATAGGTATTGTTTATATCAGTGAAGTGTGGTTCATACTAAATTTAAAGTTGTAAGGTTTTTTGTCTGCAGCTTGAGATTTGAATAACTGATGAACTGCAGTTTACCATAGGTCCCTAAATGGTTTTAGACTATTGTTGTTTTAGTAAAATCGCACAATTGATGAACCTACAGATCTATTTGTACAGTTTTATGAAGGCTAATGCAATATTTTGGATCTAGTTCAGCTAGCGGTAAAATGTTTCTAGTAACGGCTATCTACAAAAGCCCTACAAAATAATCTGAAATAGTCATTATCAATAATGCACGGTTATCTCGCAGTGCACATAAATGCACAAAAAAAAATATTTTACGCGTTTTTTCTTAAGGGATGCTTTCCCAATGCATCATTGCATCTTAGCTATTCTAGATTATTAATAGACCTTTTTATGCTGCTTAAAACGATATGTAGGCATGACATGTACGTTCAGCCGTTGGAAATGGAAACCTTTAAATTTTTTAGATTTTTCGCGATAATCGTTACAGGGAACATTTTACCATGACCTACACTAGATCAAATATTGAAAAAATTAAACTGCAATTCTTCTATGAGAATGTCTGTGAATGAGTGAAAAAAAAGTTATCAAATTAATCCCATTTAGTTAAGTTTATAATGAATGAAAGTATTTAGCAACTCACTTACATATTTGTTTCTGAGCAATTATTTCTAAAATTAGCTACGAGTGTTAAATGAATTTTTACTAATTAACATCTAGAATATTGATGGTAATGTCAAGTTTTCATTTCATTGCATGCTAAATGTAGCTCTACCCACAGCTTGGAGACCCTGTGCCGGCTTTCAATTGGGTCTTTGAATATCAGCCAATAGCAATATAAATATAAACACAGCAATGTCGCTAGAAAAGAGCAAAAAGCATTTTACTAGCAGACGAAAGAGGTCCCCACCACTGCGGTCAGATAGTTGTCTGGATTATTAATATGCATCCATACTTTAACATTTATTACCTTGTGTAGCAAAAATTAGATCATTGTCTTCATCAACCTCTATCTCAGTTGGAATACGATCAAGAAAATTCAATTTTATAGTCTTCATTTTATCTACGATTTTTATACATTTATCTGAAATAGTAAGCATAGGCAAATATATTTTACAACATATATTTACTACTTTAAATAAAAAAAACTTACAATTTTTGTTTTACAATATTTTCATGAGAATTAAACATTACAGTACAATATACTGTATAAAACATTAATTGAATTGAATTGAATTCTATTTTATTTTATTCATTAGGTATAAATATAATACTTTAATTTAAGAGCAGCTACGCTGCTAAGAAATGAAATACAGTGAAGAGCATAAATAAATGAGAAAAGGGATTGTTAAATTTTTATCCATAAAAAGAATATTAGCTCAGTAAATTGTCATAGCCTACAACTTTTCATTAAGCCAGTAAATTAATATTGCATCCAATCCAAGAGGCATGCTGTGATGATTATCGAAATATAAGATAATGTTATGTTTCCAGGGATCTTAAGGGATAAGACAATGGCCGATAAATTTATATACATCCCTAATGATGATACACAGAATTAACCCTTTCGTAGATTACAATTCGTGTATACTAAACTAAATAAACCATCCAATCATAATTCAATGAAAATCTCCAAAGTTTTTAAGCCAATGAATAAGAAAATATTACTATTAAACTTTGAGGGTAAATAAACAGCCCAATGTTCCCTGCGTGCCTGTATTTTTGTTAATGTTAATGGCAAATTTTCCTTCAAAAGTGTCATAATCAATTCTTTTTAAAATGCATTTATATTAACAGATTTTTAAAATTAAAGTCTTTAATTTTTACATTAAAAAAACAGATAACTTCACATAATGTCATTTTTATTAAATCCCTAAAATCAGGTACTTTAACATAACAGAATCTATCTTCTCTGTTTCTTGTTGGATTTTTTGGTGGATTTTGTAACTTTCTTTGTTTCTCTATCACTCAGCATATCCTCGACTTCAGAGTTCATCGCCGAGTCGGGGTCACTTCGAGACTCTTTGGCTAAAAATAAAGGAAAATGAGGTCTAAAGGGATAAGACAATGGTCGATAAATACACAATGATAATACACAAAATTTAACTTGTACTGTAGATTATAATTATTGGTTTAAACGTATGGACAATCAGCTTAATGAAGCAACTAATCAAAATTCAATTAAAGTCCCCAAAGTTAAACAAAATTTTATTATAAAACTTTGGGGACAAGTCAATAGCCCTTTTTCCCCCACCTCCTCGCATTGAACGCAAAGCTTTTCTAAATTTAGGTTCTATATGTTTTTTCAATTAGAAGGCGAAAAGGTTTGTCAGCCAATTTATAACTTACGTTATCGAAGAATATTTGTTTTTATATGCGATCTTTACAGACAGACTTCAGTTCAAAACAAATGTACTTGCTGCACAACTTAAGCTATAGTAGATAATCTTTTTTAAAGCCACTAATACTTACTAGCAGTGCTTTCTTGATCAACAATTCCACCAGTGACTGCAGCCATTGAAGTAATGCTAGATCTAAATTAAGAGTGTAATGATAAATAGAATGACTTTGTTTATATTTGTCCGCTAAGAAATTAAAGATGCTAGACCGTTGGTTATAAAATTGTCAGGAATGTTAGTATTTGCCTAGAACTGGTTAAATGCTTTTCAGAAGCAACGTACGTCACTCCCCTCACCCGATTTAGAAACCTTCCCCAACACCAAAAAAATATTTTCCAATTTTACAAAAATAATCTGTAGGTAATTTCAAAGACCTTATTTGATTTGATCTATTAAAAAAAATAACTTAACCCTGATTGTCTTATCCTTCCTTATATTTATTGTTCGTTGATTAGGAAATCTTATATTTTAGGCTTTAAAGAATTATTACACAAAAACAAACCTTGAAAACAATCTTTCATTCTCTTTAAACTTTCTCATTTTCTTATCAGATGGCACACCAGACTAAATTAAAAGAAATACATATCAAGTATAAAAGATGATTCCCCTAAAAAGTGCCTGTCGGACGCCAAACCCCTTTTTTTAAAGTAAAAATAAGATAGGTGGTAGTATTTTATCCTATGCCAAGCCCCTAGGGTTAACCAGTATCTAATATAACCTTACCTAAAGTAATAAACAAACAAACCACTTTACATTAAAATGATAAATCTTTCAAACTACCTTTGTAGCAGTTAGATATCTATCCCAACCACTGATAATGTTTCCATACTGATGTGTATCCTCCAAATAACTTCCTTCGAACGCATAGATCTGTCTTTCTAAAAAAAGGAACAGTTTATATAAAATTCATACAAAAAAACACACATAAATCGTTTTATTTTGAAGATTTAAAGGTCTAATAAAAAAGGTTTAATTGCAGTTGTGGATTTTTACTGAAAAGTTAAAAAACTAAACTAACCTAAATTAGCTAATGTGTCTGAAATCTCGGCCCTTCTTCTCACCAATTCAGCAAGTTCCTTAAGTCAAGTTTAGCATAAATTTCAAGTTTTCATTCATCTTTGAAATTTGAAAGATTGGGCAAAAAAAAAGATTTGCATTTGATCCGGGATCTGGAATCCGCCCAATTTTTGGGCCAATTTTGGAATCCGAATCCAGAATCCGTTTTTTAATAGTGGATTCCGGATTCTTAATTGGTAGGCTAAAATTAGCGTCTTGAGTTTTTTCTTTCAACTTCCCCTTTTTGAAGGCAAAGATTATCATCATTATATATAATATCTTTTAAAATCTGGTTCAATTCTCGGAAGTGAATTATAGAAAAAACCAAAAACATTAGGTAATTTTTAGGACATATGTAGCACTTAATTTTTTAAATTTTTTAAAAAAGCCTTTTAAATATTGCCAGAATCCGGAATCCGAATCCGGAATCCGCCAAAAATAAGAATCCGGAATCCGCCACTTTTTGACGGATTCTTTTAAGAATCCGAATCCGGCCCAAAAATTCGAAGGATTGCCATCACTAATATTTTTAGTTTAAAAGACGACTGAAAATTTTTATTTTATTTTATGCTTTCCTGGCGAGTGTCTAAATTTCCAACATTGGCTTTGCTAGACATTTTTATCTGTAAAAGTATACAACCTCAATAACAATTCATTTATCGAATTTTTTCAGTATTTCAGTACTTAAAGACTATAAATAACCAATCACATATCACCAGATTTAGGAGTTCTTATTGCAATAAGGTCAATTCTTTTCTGGAACAGTTTTGCCGAGCCAGTCCAAATAAGGCTTGTTTCCACCTTCTATAGATGTTGTTATAACCTCACACACGTCATATGGATGGTTTTTCCTGAAATGAAAAGATAATGAATTTAGTGCAAATTTTTTACCTTACAATCTATAATACAAAGTAGAACGCTAACCGCTGAACCGATCGGGTTCTCCTTTACAAGGTAGCTTCTCATAGGTCCCGGGAAGGTTTATAACTATTTTCTTGGGAGGTGTGACACCAACAACAACCCCCCCCTCCAAAAAAAAAAAAAAATACTACTTCCAAAAAAATTATTTTTTCTTTTTTTTTTAACTAAAATTAAATAGGGTACAACCACCCTCCCAACAAAATTTTTCTTTTTAAAAATGAAATAAAAAATGCATGGATCAAATTCAACCCCCCACCACTCCAAGTGCTCATTCAGAATCGACATATATCAACTATCCTTCCTAACCTGACAAATTCTGTAAGCTCTTCAATTCTAGAGGTTCTTGTCTTAATCATCATAAGGACTTCAGGGTCAGTTTCGATCTAAAAGATAATTTCAAAAATGGTTTTAACTCTCAATAGGACATTGAATAATATTATTATTTTGAGAAAAAATATTTTAACTCACCTTTCCTTCCCATTCATAAACTGAAGTGATTCCTGGTATTATATTTACACATGCAGCTAATTTTCCACTGAAAAAATAATACTTCATTGTATTTTTAAATAGTTTTATCAAATGAAAGGCGGATGTCAAATTAAATCTTTAAAAAAAGGTTAAAACTTGTAAACCCTTAAATTTATAAGCACTAAGTTTAGAATATTGTATCAATCCTGCCTCCTCCCATATCTCAATTTAATCCCTTTCATGAAAATTTGACTTTAATTATCCTAGAATTTAGATATCTAATATGTTATATATAATTAGTATGAGGTATACCTAACAAGGCCACTTGCAATTTCTTTGGCCTTTTCATGATTTGGGGCTGTTACAAAAGCCATGGAAAACTCTTCAATGGGTCTTGATGTAGAGGCCATTCTAAAAAAGATTAATTTTCGTGAAAACTGATGCCTTTGATAATGAAAAAAGGTACAGTTATTTCGTCTACATACCTAAAAACCCAATTGAATATCTGGAATTTTTAATTTTTAGGTATTAGGTATGCCTTAGAACTAAAAGCTTATAAATATTATAATTACGCAAATATAAATGTCTTGTAAACAAAAATAAATACATATGCCTCAAAAATATATCAATTTCTCTATATAGGTAGTTGTTTGGTTTTAGAGTTATTAATATAATTAAAGTTAGTTATTAAATTGTGATCATATACCTTACTAATTTGGTTGAAATTGAGTTTAATTGAGACAGGAAAGGACGAGAAGAGAACAGCATTAATCCAACTCCCACAAACAGAACTCCTGTTAGTAAGAAAATTGTCTAAAATGATCTGTAAATTAAGAAAATCCATAAATAAAATTAACATAATGAGAGACTGATATTAAAGATCATTATTCATTTTAGACCTTCCTAGATAAACTTTCAACATTAAGAATATTACCAACTGCAAAATATGACGATTAATACATATATTTTTTTTAATTGGATTTTATAATTAGTAATTTTTTTTTTCTATATTCGCAATTCTAATGTTTACATTTTGAGCTTGCAATAATAACAAACCATGGTTGCTGAGTAATATTTCTGCAAAAATTGCATTTCTATGCAACTATTACAAATGTTAGAAAATAAAAGTAATAATAATTTAATAAAAGTAACTGTTTGGCATTGAATTTAATCTTTAGAATATTATTATGAAAAAATATAGAATAATTATGTATTAAAAGTATTTTTTTATTTTATGATGAAATATACGGCAACCATGTTTTTGGCCAATAAAATGAAGAACGCGGCATTAATTTGAATTGCGCTAAAGGTTGCCAACTTAAGAATTATTTAATGTTACTCTTGTTCAATCATAACCTATTTTTAAAAATAAAATAATAAAACTAGCATGAAAATAACAGTTTAAATATCAAATAAATAATTATTTGCTTAATCGGTTTAGTAATCCGTAAAAACAGAAAATACAAATTAAATACTATAAAGTTTGTAACCCTGTTTAGCATTTAAATCCAAAGTTGCGTATAGCTGCGAAGCCGCCAAAGAAAGAATTAATTTGATATTTGTTTATTGTTTGTTTGTGTTTCTAGTTTTTACCAACAAAAACAAGGGAAAATGAAATAAAATTTAAGTTTTCAGTTGATAAATGTGACGAAACCGTTATTTATTGATATTTCAAAATAGTTTTTTTTAATACTTGTTGAAGATTACGTAACATTAAACGTGTGTGATGTAAAGAATGAAAATAAAGCATAAACATTACGTACATTGCATTAGTGAATAATTCAAAATTAAGTGATTAATGTGATCCATTTGAAAGAAGTGATTATCAGCGGCTTTTTTTTATGGAGAGACATTAATGTTTTAGCTAGAAAAGTCTACATTCAGAATTTAATGTACTTTAACTTGCCCGTAAAGTTTTATTTTATTTCTTCGGTTAATTTGAAAATAAGAATTAAAACTTCGAGTAGTAATACATTGTTTTCTACGTTAGTGTAAGTTGTATTGAAATTATCGATCAATGTATTTGTGATAAGAAATGTCTCTTTAAATTTAATAATTTTGAGTTGATTTCAGAACATTATGTTAATTTTCTTATTACATTATCCTTAATTTTATACTTTATTTTCAACACTTTATTTTGATATTTTGGGTATCTCGACACGGCTGGAAACTGAGATGGATCACGCAAACGGACCTGCTTTAGGCTGCAAACTTGCACCAAAGGTTCCCCCAGGTAAATTTGCATGTGAAACCAAATTTCAAGTAGCTAAGGGGGGGGGGGGGGAGTTCTGACACTTTTGCGTAAACAGTGATTATAGGCTTTGTCTTTGGAGATAATGGATAGGTTATTTGGCAAAAAAGTTTCCTTTTGGGATGTAGTTTTCCTATTTTTAAAAAATTTTGGATTCGGCCTCCAGGTTCCGGTACTCCAGGCCTCCAGGTGGATTCTGGACAGGTAAAAAAAAAATTCAAGATAGAACAAAACTTATCTAACAAAAGTTGGTACTTTATGGATGGTATGAACTAATTTGAAGAAATTTTTGAAATCGGGCTCCAGGTTCTGGTACTGCAGGCCTCCAGGTGGATTCTGGACAGGTAAAAATTGAAAATTTTTAATTTTAAAGTTAGAACAAAACTTATTTAACAAAAGTTGGTACTTTATGGATGGTATGAACTAATTTGAAGAAATTTTTTGATTCGGCCTCCAGGTTCCGGTACTCCAGGCCTCCAAGTGGATTCTGGACAGGTAAAAATTGAAAATTCAAGATAGAACAAAACTTATTTAACTAAAGTTTGTACTTTATGGATGGTATGAACTAATTTGAAGAAATTTTTGAAATCGGGCTCCACGTTCAGGTGCTGCAGGCCTCCAGGTGGATCCTGGACAGGTAAAAATTGAAAATTTTTACTTTAAAAGTTAAAACAAAACTTATTTAACAAAAGTTGCTACTTTATGGATGGTATGATCTAATTTGAAGAAATTTTTGAAATCGGGCTCCAGGTTCTGGTACTGCAGGCCTCCAAGTGGATCCTGGACAGGTAAAAATTGAAAATTTTTAATTCAAAAGTTAGAACAAAACTTATTTAACAAAAGTGGCTTCTTTATAGATAGTAATAACTAATTTGAAGAAAAATTTTGAAATCGGGCTCCAGGTTTAGGTTGTACTGCAGGCCTCCAGGTGGATCCTGGACAGGTAAAAACTGAAATTTTTACTTTAAAAGTTAAAACAAATCTTATTTAACAAAAGTGGCTTCTTTATAGATGGTATTAACTAATCTGAAAAAAAATTTGAAATCGGGCTCCAGGTTCAGGTAAAAATTTCAATTTTTACTTTAAAAGTTAGAACAAAACTTATTTAACAAAAGTGGCTTCTTTATAGATGGTAGGAAGTAATTTGAAGAAAATTTTGAAATCGGGCGCCAGGTTCAGGTACTGCAGGCCTCCAGGTGGATCCTGGACAGGTAAAAATTAAAAAAATTTACTTTAAAAGTTAAAACAAAACTTATTTGACAAAAGTGGCTTCTTTAGATGGTAGGAAGTAATTTGAAGAAAATTTTGAAATTTCAAAATTTTCTTCAAATTAGTTAATACCATCCATAAAGTATCAACTTTTGTAAAATAAGTTTTGATCTAACTTTTAAAGTGAAAAAATTCAATTTTTACATGTCCAGGATCTACCTGGAGGCCTGCAGTACCTGAACCTGGAGCACAATTTCAAATTTTTCTTTAAAGTATTTAATACCATCCATAAAGTATCAACTTTTGTTCAATAAGTTTTGTTCTAACTTTAATAGAAAAAAATTTTAGTTTTTACCTGTCCAGGATCCACCTGGAGGCCTGCAGTACCTGAACCTGGAGCCTGATTTCAAAATTTTCTTCAAATTACTTCCTACCATCCATAAAGAAGCCACTTTTGTTAAATAAGTTTTGTTCTAACTTTTAAAGTAAAGAATTTCAATTTTTACCTGTCCAGGATCTACCTGAAGGCCTGCAGTTGACCTGAACCTGAAGCCCGATTTCAAAATTTTCTTCAAAATAGTTCATACCATCTATAAAAGTGCCACTTTTTTTAAATAAGTTTTTTTCTAACTTTTAAAGTAAAAAATTACTGTTTATCTGTCCAGGATCCACCTGGAGGCCTGCAGTACTGAACCTGGAGCTCGATTTCAAAATTTTCTTCAGATTAGTTAAAACCATTTATAAAGAAGCCACTTTTTGTAAAAATAAGTTTTGTTTTAACTTTTAAAGTAAAAATTTTTTACTTTTACCTGTCCAGGATCCACCTGGAGACCTGCAGTACCTGAACCTGGAGCCCGATATCAAAATTTTCTTCAAATTAGTTCATACCATCCATAAAGAAGCCACTTTTGTTAAATAAGTTTTGTTCTAACTTTTAAATTAAAAATTTTCAATTTTTACCTGTCCAGGATCCACTTGGAGGCCTGCAGCACCTGAACCTGGAGCCCGATTTCAAAATTTTCTTCAGATTAGTTAAAACCATCCATAAAGAAGCCACTTTTGTTAAATAAGTTTTGTTCTAACTTTTAAAGTAAAAAATTTTCAATTTTTACCTGTCCTGGATCCACCTGGAGGCCTGCAGCACCTGAACCTGGAGCCCGATTTCAAAATTTTCTTCAGATTAGTTAATACCATCTATAAAGAAGCCACTTTTGTTAAATAAGTTTTGTTCTAACTTTAAAATTAAAAATTTTCAATTTTTACCTGTCCAGGATCCACCTGGAGGCCTGCAGTACCAGAACCTGGAGCCCGATTTCAAAAATTTCTTCAAATTAGTTTATACCATCCATAAAGTACAAACTTTTGTTAAATAAGTTTTGTTCTATCTTGAATTTTCAATTTTTACCTGTCCAGAATCCACCTGGAGGCCTGGAGTACCGGAACCTGGAGGCCGAATCCAAAATTTTTTTAAAAATAGGAAAACTACATCCCAAAAGGAAACTTTTTTGCCAAATAACCTATCCATTATCTCCAAAGACAAAGCCTATAATCACTGTTTACGCAAAAGTGTCAGAACTTCCCCCCCCCTTAATTGGTAACAACTGGAGATATAAAATTTGCTTATATTTCTGAGTATTTTGTGGACTTATCTCTTCAACACCCTTGTTATTAATAAGAACGGAATTCTCATACATGTGTCATTATTAATTCATAGAGAGTTAGCTTCCTATTACTCAAGCCAACCTTAATCCCTTCAATAAAGTAACAGGATCTCCGGCCGGCTGTATGTCTGTCTTTCTATGTGTACTGAAGGATCTCGCTAACCATTGAACCAATATGTTTCTCCTTCACATTTAGCTTCTCATAGGTTCTGGTAAGTTTTATAGCTACTTTGAGCCCCAAGAGAAATCGCTAAAAAAAACATAACTAACCTTATTTCGTGGTAATTTGAAGTGAAATGATTAGGTTTTAACCTAATTGATTTGTTCAGGAACTGTGTTGCAAGACATAAAGCAAAAGAAATGGGTTGTTGGAAAACCGGTTGGCTCAGGGGCATTTGGAGACATCTATCTTGCCAGGTTTATATATTTCAATTCTTCAAAGTTTTTCAATGTTGGATTTTTCTTTTAAAAGACCTACCCAATTTTGTTTGAAAATGTACAATAGACATATTATTTAGATATGCAGACAGGGAGGAAGAAGAATATGTGGTAAAGGTTGAGCCACACTCTAATGGACCTCTGTTTGTTGAAGTCAATGCCTTCCTAAGGTAAATACCGTAAATCGTCATCATAATTCACATTTTTAAGACATTAAATCTATTGTTAGCTTCTGTATATCTATTTTTCAATGAGTTGAATAGAATTCTTGAGGTACAAAGCATAATATTTATTTCCAATCAAAACGTTATCAAGTTATTTTATTGCTTTCCTTATTGTGTACTTAATTTTGTACAAGTTTTTATAATATAATCAAAATGTTTTTGTTCATAGGCTTGGACTGGAACAACACAGGGCTGATTGGGTGCCTAGAAATGGAAAGCCTCAAGGTATATCTAATTAAAACTAGCATGTGTTTTTATATTTTTTAACAACAATACAATATTTTTTTGTTTACCATGTAACTGAAGCTTATTTGTACATCTTTAATATTTAGGAGTAATAGCGTTTTAATGCCCTTGTACTACTAGGTTAAAAGTTTTTTTTTACTGGTTTACGTGTACATCATGTACATTCTTCAGATTTCAAAAAGAACTATCTTATAGGTAATTTGTTTCTAGGATGGGTTGGAATTCCTCAATATCATGGTTCTGGATCCTTTTATATTGGAAAGGAACGACTGAGGTAAAAGATTAATTGAATATATTTAGAGTTCAATTATTATATATAAAATGCTTTTCTGTATGAATTGAAGGGTTCTTGAGGTTTTACCTATGTTTTTGTTTTAGGTTTTTAATTTTATCACGACTTGGATCAGATATTGCGAAGTTTTTCGATGCTGGAGACAAGCCTCTGCCACTTACAACTGCACTTAACATTAGGTAAACATTGATAAAAATAAAAATCCGGAGCCGCCTGTGAAAACAACGGCACCGGATTTGGCTCCGACTCCGAACTAAAATCAAGAAAAACTCAACATATTTTTTTGCCAAGTCTATTTTTGATTTTTAAAGGTTTTAAAAGTTAAATTTTGGATAAAAATGGACTTGAAAAACTTTACGGGGAAATTTGCACATGCACACGACACAACAGAATTAAAAAATTATAATTAATAAAAAATCTCTTTTTTTTTAGCTAACACGGAGCCGGAAAATTACGGCTCCGGCTCCAGCAAAATATGGCGCTCCACATCGCTGTTACATACATCAAAAAACTATTTTTAAGTTTTTAAATATTTTATATTAGGTACTAATTTTTTCTATTTACAGCATTCAAATCCTGGAAAGCCTGGAGTTTATTCATAGTAAAGGATACACACACAACGATATCAAAGCTCAAAATGTATTGCTTGGTTTTGGACAGGTATACATAATGCTTTTTTAACCTTTACTTAAATTGTTTAGTTGCATATACCTACGTGTTTTAATGAATTGGTTTTCCATTATTATTAAGATTATTAAGTATTTCAATAAAATCACTTATTTTACCTAAATTAAAAACAAAACAAATAATACAAAATTGCAGGATAAAGAGACAGTGTACTTGGTTGATTTGGGAATAGCCTGTAAGTACAAAGACGGCATGGGATTTCATAAAAGCTCAGAACCAGACGAAAGAAAGGCCCACGAAGGAACTTTGGAGTATGTGAGCAGGTAAGAAAGTTTGTCATATGTGAATAATATTTTTTGAAGGCACAAGAACTTTAAAAATAGGTAACAATAAATAATGTAAATAATGCCTAATTAAGACATTCTTCTACTGCACATAGACTACATTACATTAGTGATATATTCAGACGTAACGTAAAACCCTTCATATAAGAGTAGCTACTTATAGTTTAAAAATAAAGAACATTTAATTATCAAACATCTTTTATTTGGTTTAAACGAATAAACACCTTTCCAAACATAATATTCTAAAATGCTTCTCTCAGGGACACACATACGGGCGTGCACAGTAGACGCGGTGATCTTGAGTCCTTGGGATACAATATGGTCCATTGGATTACCGGATACCTGCCCTGGATGGATAACACTGATCCAGAGTATGTTCAGTCCCAGAAAATTGGCCATATGTTCAACATTCCTGGATTTTTAGAGAAATGTTTTAAGCCTAATAAACCTCCCAAGGTAAATACTACAATCAAAAATATATACAGGGTGGGGCAAATAAGACCGGACAAATTCTAACTTCTTAACAAATGAACATAAAATCGTCAATTTTTAAAGATTTTATTAAATTTTAAAAACTGGCAAGCAAAATAGGTATATAACTATTAGATTATTCAATAAAATCGCCGCCAGCCTCAATCACCGCCTTCACCCGCCCTCTGAACCGCCCGCAGGCCCTGGTCACCATGTCCCTGTCCAAGCTGGCGAATTTCTCCTTGATGGTGGCAATGAGGGAGGTCTTTGTTGTATAGGCACGTCTATTGGTGCATGCTTCAATGTAGCCCAAGGCTCAAAAGTCCATTGAATTAAGATCGGGCTGCTGGGAGGCCCCATTTCCTTAGGAACGTGAGTAACCGCAGGATCCAAATTCATCCAACTTTAACGCTACCCTTTGACACGGAAGCTCTTATTTGGACCACAGTTGAGCTGGAACGACGTTCTATACCTTTTTGGAAATGAAGATTCAGCTAGGGTTGTCAGATCAATCCATAGTCTAAAATGAGTTTTCAAGTTCTATATGGGTCTGTAACGTCGAGAACCGAGAAATTTTCACGATTTCACACAATTTCTGACATCTTAAAATCTGCCACGTTTCACTTTGCCGGAGTACTACAGCCAAGCCACTTTAGATAGAGAGCTCTAGTCTTTTCTAGTGTCTTATTTATGTATCTAACAGTATCCCCAGCAAGTTGCATAACTCTACCTCATCTACAGATGGGCTGAGACCCGATTTAGTGGGCCCTAGTCGAGGATCCAGAATATTCCACCGGCGCATTTCGAATCTGCCTTGTTGAACATAAGCGCGGCAAGCTCGGAGTACGAGCCCATCTTTGTCCAAAGTTTTTTTTTTAGCTAAAAGGTAATTACCTAGGCTTTTTATAGTGGGGTCAAACGTCCTGATTGGTTAAGTTGTTTTGGCGCTATGGCCGTTTGAAGTTTGTCCGGTCTTATTTGCCCAACCCTGTATTTATTTATAACAAGCGACAGCGACCCTAGTGTCTTTTAATAACTTTAAATATTTTTAGGTTGTTGAAAACTATTTGGTCTATGTTAGTTCACTTGAATTTGAAGAATGTCCAGATTATTCTAAACTCAGAAAATTACTAATTCAGGTATCAATGATTTTTTTTAAAGTTAAAACATTTTCAGTGAATCCTTTCTATAGTCAAGTCCTACAAATGAAAGTAATTCTTAAAAACAGAATCCTTTATTTATGCAGTTTTGCAAAATTTTCTGCTTATTAAGTGTTGACACTCTACAAGTGTTGATTTATGTTATTTAAGATGGATGTTGTCCTTCTTGTTTATTTGTTTTTTAGTCAGTAGCAATTAAAATGTTTTGTTGGTAACGTTGTAAAAATCTACCAAAATTTAGTTTCCCGCATTTCTCAACGATATAAATATACGTTATTATTTAGGCAATGAAAGCACAAGGTGTTGATCCATACTCTCCATTGGTTTTCAGCAACAAGAAGAAGGTAAAACTAGTATATTTGTGAAAGGGATAAAATATGAAAAGTAGAATATTGAAATATATTTCTTAAACAAAGAATCACACTCCAAAATTAAGGATTTCATCCAAGAAAAACATTAAAAGGGGTAATTTCACGAAATGCATTTGAACTTAATTTTAGCGAACCGCACTTTTGGTTAACGGGTTAAACTATAGGTATTATATGGCATATATTTGAAAGAATTTGAATTTTCTACCACGTTGTTTTGAAAATATCAAGACTTGAAAATCGTCTTTTTGTTATATATGCAATTTAAAAAGACGATTTATTCAGGGGTATATATTATTCATGGGATACTCTGGTAAAGAGGGAGGGGGAATAAAAAAATATGTGGGAAGGGGGAAAAATGATAAAATAAAGAGAGTACCTAGTGAAAACATTTTTTCTATTTTTTCCCCTCCTTGGGAGAAGAAATATGGGATAGAGGAGTTAAATAAATGAATAAAATTGAATACTGAGAAAATTTTTCCTTTTTTGAGGAAAAAAACTAGGTGGGGGGGGGGGTGGATTAATTATTTTGCAGCAGAGGAAAAAGATGAAACTTGTAAAGAATACCTATACACCCCTGTATTTATTTGTAGCCTGTTCGTGAAGAAAGTTCTGATGAAGAAGATTTTCAACAGGAAGAGACTAGAGCCACGAGATCACAGGTAAATATAAATTGATATTAATAATAATATTTTGTTATTTATATTAAGAAGGTAAATTGTTCTATAGCAATATAGGTTGTTGTTAGATTATAATGAAGTTGGCCAATTTTTCTAGGATTGAAAATCCGATTCCGGAATCCGCCCAATTTTTGGCCAATTTTGGAATCCGAAACCGGAATCCGTTTTTTAATAGCGGATTCGGATTCTTAATTGTTAGGCTAAAATTAGCGTCTTGAGTTTTTTCTTTCAACTCCCCCTTTTTGAAGGCAAAGATTATCATCAATATACCTATATAATATCTGGTTCGATTCTCGGAAGTGAATTATAGAGAACACCAAGAACTTTATTTTTTAGGACATATGTAGCACTTAAATGTTTTTATTTTTATAAAGCCTTTTAAAATATTGCTAGAATCCGGAATCCAAATCCGGAATCCGCGTAAAATCCGCCATTTTTTTGGACGGATCCGGTCCAAAAATTTGAGGGATTGCCATCCCTAAATTTTTCAGTGATATTGAAAATTAGTACCTAGATTTACAATCATAGGAAAATGGAAGAAATATTAAAATTTTTTCATACTCATAGGGGACGTTTTTTTACATCTATAAATACGAGTAGGTAAACAGTTAAAATTAACACAATTAAAAATCTTAAGGAAAAAAATCTAAGAATAGCTTGTTCATTTGGATTGTTCCTTTCTTCCAAGTTTCATGTTTCCTGCTTCAAAAAGATAATTGAAAAAATCCACGAATTTTCAACTTTAGGATGAAGAGGAAAGATTTGCTCCCTGGTCATGGGAACAAGTATTGGCTCAGGATCCTGAATCAATCATCAGACAGGTATACCAATCCTATAATGTAAAGCAGTAATGTTTTTTTTTTGTCTAAAGCTTAAGATCTTAACAACTACTAATCTGATTGTGTTCTATATTTCAGGTAAGCTTAATATAGGTCCTGTGATAATTTCCGGCTATTTTAAGTTCAAAGGGAGGGGGGGGGGGGTTTAATGCAACCATCTCGTAATCAATGATTAAATGGCACTTAGAATTCGAATTTCGATCTGAAATTGTGCATGAATAATCCTTGGTAGGTCTATTTTCCCTAAATCGAGCAAAAACTAGGAAAAGTAACGGCTAACGGCTAGCGGCTTAGCCGTTTTCCCATTTTTTTGCTATCTTAATAGCATATTAGTCACGAAACCTATCTCCACATAATACTTTATCTCACCCAAAAACCTTATCAAACGGTCCTAGCCGGTAGCTGTTGGTACTAGAAATTTAAAAAAACTGTTATTGCTATCATTTAACATTAATCATTAAACCAAAAATATGTTTTAAAAAGTTGATTTCTACGTAATTAATGATGAATTTGCCCTGAAAATAGGCAAAAAAAACGGCTAAATGGCTGAGTCGCCAGCCGTAACTTTTCCAACTTTTTGTTCGATTTAGGGAAAATAGACCTACCAAGGATTATTCATGCGCAATTTCAGATCGAAATTCGAATTCTAAGTGCCATTTAATCATTGATTACGAGATGGTTGCATTAAAAAAAACCCCCCTTTTATTTTTATGTCTTTGGATGATTATTTGCTATATTTCTATCCCTTCGTATACAAAGCTCCTAGGTGCTTGGGGCGTAGCCGCTAGTTGTTTATAATTAAATTATATACAGTATTAACAAAATTGTTTAATTTAGTCCTTATGTTAAAAAGAAAATGTTAAGAAACAAGAATGGCTCAGTGGTCTTCATATAACAACCAAGTGCTGAAGGGACGGAAAAATTAAAATTAAGCTGTATCATTGGTCAGGGAAGGGGGGGGGGGGAGAGTGTTCCTGTTTCTTTTCCACAGTTTACAAACTTTAATAAATGTTTCTCATAATAACATTTTTTTTATATTGTAGGCAAGTAGATCAAGTGAACAGGATGACAATGAAGCTAACAGTGAGCGTACAGCCGCCTTCCAGCAGGAGCAAATGGCCATCCTGGCCAATCCTACCCCGGAGATGCAAAGGATAATGATTGCTAAGTAAGTTTTATTGTTAACATATAGCGTATTCGTTCAAAGTTGGATAGGTTAAAAGTTCGAATCTCGGCCCAACTTTTTGTCATAATAAAAGCCTGTTAAAATTGTTTCTACTGCTGCTATGTCAGGTGCATGATAATAATAGTTATAGAGACAAAGCTCATTAGGTACCATGCACAACTTCTCAGACAAAGGTCGTGCAATTAAAGGGTTGGTTGTCTGATGGGTATTGATACCCTAGGCGATTGAGAACGTTGTTCAAAGGTGACGTGGACTTGTACCCGAAGCGTCACCACGTCCCTAAAGTCAATAGTCAATCCCATCCACTATGAGGTTATAATTGTTGTATATTCAACCTAATTCACCAGATGTAGCCAACAAGCGAACATCTAAACCCAAGTTTATTTTTTAAATGTTACTTTCTGCCAATATTAACTAATATGTTTATTTATCTTATAGAGAGCTTCAAGAGAAGATGAGAGAAAGTCTGTCCTGGAAAGAACAACTGCAAGAATTTAATCAAAGGTAGAGTTTTAGCCCATTATTGAGCCATGATGCATCATAAAGACGTCATATAATGCAAAGTTTGGACCATTGTCCATCAAAAGATTGATTTGAACAATAAGTGTGTTCTATAAAGATTATCTTGCCTTACTCTGTCTGTATATAAGCAAGTAACTCTGGTTTCTTGTTAATAATCCCGTTATACTGTTTTGACATATATCATGCAATGATTCTTATACTTAGTTACATCTTGAAGTCTGCTCTACATGAGTCAATTAACCATATTTTTGTACATAACGAACGTTTTGTAATATGTTGATCAAGGTGTCATTATAACTTATGGTGCCAAGACTGTTAGTGTCTAACTATATCATATGATTATGCATGTACTGTACATGTTATTAAAAATAATACAAACGTAATATCGTAGGAATGCTGCTCAAAAGGAAAAGTTTGCCAACATGGACCTGGAGCCCAGAGAATATACACCTGCCATGGAGGCGGTCATTCAGATGCGTGCACAGAGAATGGCTGCCGGCATATGTACACCAATCACGCCGGAACCCTCGGATGATGAGACCGAGACTGAAATTGGAACTGTTGTCAAGGTACATTTAAGCTGGAGAGAGAGGGGACAATGGGCTGTTTATTACAATAGTCTCCAAAGTATTATGATAACGTTTTCTTATTCGTTGACTTATAAACTAAGGGATTTTTTATAATTTTGATTTGTTGGTTCATTAAGTTGTGTACCAAGCACTATTTATAATATACATAAGGATTAATTTTGTGCATCATCATTGGGGATGTATATCTTTTATCGACCATTGTCTTATCCCCTTTAGATCCCTTTAAATTATATCTGTATGTTTAGGCTAAACGTCGTAGCACCAGATCTTCAGGTACAGTAAGTCCTGCAGATGTGTCTATGACGTCAACGAGAACAACTAGATCCAGAAGTACAACACCGACAGAGATGTCACCAATGTCCACCAGGAAAATAATCATTATTCTTAAAATATCAAATTACCTATATCTTCAGATATATAAGATGTCTATAATACGATGCCATTGAAAATGTTCCCTAAACTTCCTCTTTAGTCAAGAATGGGGGATCATTTTACAGCATTTAAAAATTGTGAACATTTTGGAGGCAAATGTTTTTTTTTGCTGTTGGCTTAGGTATTCCTTTTCCCGATAGAAAATCAAATTCTAGCAATGTAAAAAGAATGCTATTATTTTGATTTTACCCTAGAAGTAGTCAAAAATAGGGATCTAAAGGGATAAGATAGGCCAAAAATACGTTTTGACACTTAACTAAATGAATCAATCATCCAAAATTAAATAAAAGTTGTTTAGCAAACGAATAAGAAAACTTTAACTATTATAAAAATATTGTGGACTAGTGAAATAAACAGCTTAATGCCTCCATTCCCAAGTCAAACGTCCATCATATCTTGCTGTATGCAGTGTTGCAGATCCGCATTGATTGTATGCGGATCCGGATCCGTATCCTCCAAATTTGGTCAGTGCGGATCCGGATCCGGTTCCGGATCCTTGACAAAAAAAATATTTATTCTTTAATCTCGAAGTCAAAAAAATGTAAGTGACTATTTTATATAAATTTAGGTAGATTTTTCCATAAATTTATACCCCAGGATCCGGATCCTTGGACTCAAAATAATGCGGATCCTTGCGGATCCGGATCCACAACACTGGCTGAATGTATTTACTTTTTACTAGAATAAATGATTAAATGACAACAGGGCAACAAGAATGAGCACTCGTTCATCTGGGCGCACTACGCCAACAAGTAAATCTAGCTCAAGGGCCTCAACTCCACCTTCTGTCAGGTATAAATTAAAATAAACTACAATGGTTCATCAAATAGTCAGAAAAGACATTTAAAAAAAATGAAATTGCTTAGTTTTGAAAGAATATAATGACTTTTTAGGTACTAATAAAAAATACGGCGGCATAGAAATATACTACACAAACAAGAACAGGCTTTCACAATAAAATATATATTTCTTTTCAATTGAATTCTATAAAATAATACCTAACCATATTTGCTAAACATCTTTAAAAAACAACAATATTCATATTAGTTTAAATATACATAGAAGTTAAACAAAAGGGGGGGGGGGGGTTAATGCAACCATCTCTTAATCAATGATTAAATGGCACTTAGAATTCTAATTTCGATCTGAAATTTTGCATGAATAATCCTTGGTAGGTATATTTTCCCTAAATCGACCAAAAAGTTGGAAAAGTAACGGCTAACGGCTGGCGGCTCAGCCGTTTTGCCATTTTTTGGATATCTTAAATGCAAATTAGTCACGAAACCTATTTCCACATAATACATTTTGTGGCTCAAAAATCTTACCAAACGGTTATAGCCGGTAGCTGTTGGTACTAGAAATATAAAAAATAGTTGTTGCTATCATTTAACATGAATTAAACCAAAAATATGTTTTAAAAAGTTGATTCCTACGTAATTAATGATGAATTTGCCCTGAAAATAGGCAAAAAACGGCTAAACGGCTGAGACGTCAGCCGTTACTTTTCCAACTTTTTGTTCGATTTAGGGAAAATGGACCTACCAAGGATTACTCATCAAAAATTTCAGATCGAAATTCGAATTCTAAGTGCCATTTAATCATTGATTACGAGATGGATGCATTAAGTTCCCCCCCCCCCCCCCTTAATGTTGAAAATATTAAATACTTTTTGATAGAAACATTTCTTATCAAAAATGAATTGTCCTTGTGTTCATAGGTCACGTTATCTATCTAATGTTGTTTTAGTTGTGTTACCGAATATTCTACAAGAAAATCCTCCAGAGCCTCAACTCCTGGTACTAGGTCGGGTTCTACTACTCCAGATATTTTCAGGTAAGATATTGTAACAAAGTAATAAGGTATGGCCAACGAGAGAAATAAATACAAAATTACCAAATGTTTTTTCGAATTAATTTAGTTGTTGGTTACAGCTGATTGTAACACAAAGAAAAGATTGTTACAAAAACTAGAATGATAACATGCATGAATAGCGAAAATTGCACTATCGGGCAGGCAATAAAATACCTAAAAAATGGAATCTTCACACCAAATATCACCTCTATGGTATTTTGTTGGAGTGTACCACAAGATTCCTTTTTTCACCCTGCTTTTTCCAGCAAGGAAGGAAAGAAAATAGAATAGTTATTTCTTTCATCGTATTATAAACCGCTTTCCGCGGATATAGAATGTACAATTATAAGACAAAAAACTAGTTTTAATCTTATGATTGTACATTTCTATATTCGTAGAAAGCTGGATATAATACGATGCTAGACATAGTTTTTTCGTATGGATGAGAACCGGTTCCTATCCACCGGATTCGAATGAATACGAGAAAAATATTTTTATAACCATTAATTTTATTCATATTATGCCCCCTCTCACATATTCTTTAAGTTTTTTTTCACCAAGGAGGGGGGGGGGGGGGATGGAATGGAAAAAAGGTTTTCAGTTCTCATAATTTTTACATTTTTTCTCTCAACCACATATTTTATTCCCCCCCCCCCCCCCCCCTCTATTATAGCAGGGTCAATTTGCAGAATTTATGTATACCCCTAGGGTACCAACTGGGCTTTCCTTCGTGCAATTGAAAGTAGGGGATGGGTCGACTTTCCCCATCCCCCACCTCAAGGGTCTCTAGAGGCGTGTAGGGGGCGTAACAGAGATAACTTCTTGGAAATCTTTACTTACCCTCTTTAAAAAGTTAGGTTCTTACTTTCTTTTTGTTTTATCATTAAACATTTTTCATTCTAAATATTCTTATTTTATTTAGGGGCCAAGGAGCAAGATCTAGATCTGCATCGTCTGAATATGATCTCACAGACTCTTCAGGTAAAGAAATGGATATAAGATATACTCACTTATTGGTCTTTTTGTTCATCCAGTAGGAGTGGATGGAATAAGGTAAAGGGGGCAAATGAGGTTATCGTTATTTAAATTTTAGTCAGCTACAAGTTTCACTTTATTAAAGTACATGATAATCTAGTATAAGATACAAATAACAATGAATCCATTGATAAAGAGATCATATTTTCCTGGACTATTGCGTTCAACAGCAGAATAGTTATTGATCGCATCATATCATATTCATAGACAGCTTTCCGCGGATACTAAAATGAAACATTATATTATTAAAACCAGTTTTGTTGGCATCGAGGGGCCGAACGTTCTGGGTAACAAAACTGGTTTTAATTTATTATTTTTGTTTCAATATTTGTAGAAAATTGTCTGTAATACGATACCATCATACCATACATGATTTTTCAGTATGGCGGAGAACCGGTTCGATTCCAGTTGTTATTAACCGGTTTCGAAGCAATACTGGAATTTTCTATCTTTATTATAAAGAAAAACATAAAATCATTATTAATTTTTTTTAGAATATTTGTAGAATGTTTTATAAACAATTGTTTTCCAACTAAGAAAATAAATCATTCCAAAAGACGTTTATGATTTTTGTATCAGAGAGATTTTTAGTGTAGATTTGCTCCTTAATATTCTTTCTATTACCAACAATTTGAGGACATAAATTAGACTTTTCATAGATTATTGCTTTTTGAAATACCCAAGCAATCAAAAAAATGACACATGAATTTTAAGGACGCGTAACAAGATCTAAGACTGACGGTCAACAAGATGCTACAGACTTTAAACTGCCTTCTGTTTTTAGGGTAAGTTTTACATTTTTGTTCTGCTTTTTTTATACCTATAGACAAGACAGTAGAAAATCATTACTTTCTGTCACATAATATTCAAATTGTTATGGCTTGACAAATATTTTGTTGTGTTATATTAGATTTTCAAATGTCTTGTTACAAAAAAATTATTGAGTTGACCATTTTATTGTTGCTTGAGTTTCTGTTATCCACAACTTTTTTAATCACAAAAGAAAGTTAAATGTTTGTCCTTTTTGGCAAAAGGTGATTTTTATTCTTTGCATTTTAGGTTACTTGTTCACTGTGTGGCAAGCGGATGTTAAAAGATTCTTTGTCCAAGCACATGGAGAAGAAACACCCAGTGCCGGATAATGAGCCGGAGCAGCCGGTCACCAGGTCTGGCAGGATCAGGAAACATTCATTCACAGTTCAGGAAGATGTAAGTAATTTTTTTTCGAAACCGATTTATATCCGCTGGATTAGAACCGGTTCTAAATGATACCGAACAATCATGTAACGTATCGTATTATTTCAAGTTTTCTACGAATATCAATAAAAATTTAATATCATAAGATTAAAACCGTTTTTTTAGCCCGTGCCTTTCGCACCTCAGGGCTAACAAACTGGTTTTAATCTTGTACATTTTTATATCCGTGGAAAGGTGTTTATAATACGATGCGATAAATAGCTATAATAGCTATACTTTTCTACAATTACACTAAGTGTTTGGCCCATCCGTATGTCCATCTCTAACGGATATCTCTGATGTTTTATTTATGTATGTTGGTTAGAATTATCCTATTAGTTTAAGAGTCCAGACTTTGCTTGATGGGTCCTGAAAACCATAGAACTGATAACTCAATTTAGAAAGCGCAGCAACTCGAAACCCTCTACTTAAAAGTCTGTGTTTCCGTCATACATTAGATATAAAAATTTTTACGTTATGAAATTGAAATTATGATTTCAAGGACAATTAGACAACATGCTATAAATGAAGCAACTCTGTAATCAAGTAAAAAAACTACTAATCGTGATTTTTACCAAGAAATAAGACAGATATTATCATTAAATCATGTATAGATCACCGAAGAAGATCCGTCCGAGACTGGAGGAGAGGATCAGGACCCACAAGAGAAAATATCTTGTCCCATGTGCTTTGTCAGGCGTGTGCAGTTAGAATTTTTTTGAAATAGGGAGGGAGAGGAAATGGGCTGTTTACAATAGTCCCCAAAGTTTTATAAAATAACGTTTTCTTATTGAATTTTGTATGGTTGGTTTATTTAGTTGAGTGTCCAAACGTTTCAACCACTTATTTTTATTTACAGAATGGTTTTTTTTGTGCATCATCATCGGGACTTTTGTGCATTCTCGGATTACTGGGTCCCTGGCATCTAAATGATATGTACATTCATTCTATTAATCATTTAAGTGGTCATAACAGCTTTGTATTGGTCTTATTGCCTATTTTTGTTGGGGAGATGGGATAGATGTCTAACTATAAGAAAACGTCACTGTAAACTGGGTAGATCTCAACTTCCCCCCCCCCCCAAAAAAAAAAAAAATTATAAAATTTCTAACGCACAAATAAACACAGAATACCCAAGCTGAAATTTGAAGCTCACTTTGATGAACTACATTCACCAGCTAGGAAAATTACAAGAAAACAATTTCAGGTAAGAAGATTTTTATTTTCTCGTATTTTAAAGTTAGAATATTTTTTAACCTATTTTTAATAAAAAATACACTATTCTAAGACATAACTAGCTGAAGCTAAAGTAATAATAAGTGCTTTAAATGAGTTAAGATACCTAGCACAGAGAAGTGATCCTTTTAAGTCTTTTTTGGAATGTAAAATAGTTTACCAAAAAAGATATTCGAAATTTATATTAATCATTACATTATACAATATTTTTCGTTTTTGCTCACTATCGATTCTTATTATTTATTCGATTAGCTATCCACTTACGCCATTTTTGCATTAGTCTGGCTAACAACATTAGTCTATCAACAACTCCAAATATCATAAATATCTTATCTTCCATTATGATTGCGTGTCAGCTTGACATGTGACATAGAATTTAATCAGCTGTGCGGGAAGCTTACCAATCTAAGATTGGCCAAAGGATTCTCACTTCGATACGTATTTAAATCAGAACCAGGGCTACCATAAATTTCACTAACTAGTCTTTATTATTTATTAGGATGTAATAAAAACGGATGATATATTAACCGTGCACGCAAGCACAGATTCTCCATGTAAGATATTCAACATCAACTCACCATCCAAACTAACCATCCAGGAGGAGGACGAAGCACAAAATGATTTTAAAAAGGTTTTGAGTTTTTAAGGACATCGAATTATAGAAAACTTGCTTTCCAATGTTTGTCTTGATTAAATTATGTATTGTAAAGATATCACTAAAATTGCAACAAAAAAACAGGGGTGTGTATTCTGCACAAGATTTATTTTTTTCCCCTGCTCCAAAATATTTTACCCCCCTCCCCCCTAGTTTTTCCCCTCAAGAAGAAAAAAATGGAAAATTTTGTTCAGATCTCTTTATTTTATTCTCCCCCCCCCCTTCCTCATATTTTTCTTGGAAAAAAATAGAAAAATCTTTTCAGGACTGTTTATTTCTTCATTTTTCCCCTCTCCCCTTTAGCAGGGGATCCCATGCATTATAAAACAGTAACAAGCCCTTTTCACTCCACAGGGGGGAGCATAGGCCGCTGACAATTCGTCAGTGTTTCTGTAACAATGTGGCTTATGGATATGGGATAGGGTTGTCAGCCCTAAGCCCTATGATTGCGGTGTAAAGCGTCCATTTGCCATCATCCCATGCATTATAAACTCCCCTAAAAAACATAAATACAATCACAACTACTTATGTATATAGAAATAGAAATAGTATAAGAAATCTTAGCATAATATATATGAATATCAACATATCTAGTATAAATGTATCTCATAAATATATAGATTAAAATTATTCAACTTTAGAAAAACCTTATAGATGGCTTATACTGTAGTTTTAACCCTTTATGTACGGAATAGCCGATGCTTAAGAATGCAATACTTAAGCATTTTTGACAAATTACTCTACAACCCACTTAATAATAGTTGTAAAAAAATGCCAAATTTTTCTTCAAAAATAATGTATAACTAAAGAAATTTGCTCAGTATTAGGAATTTTTATGTTTATTTGAAAACAATAATCATATATTACCTACTTAGTTTAAATAATATTGTATCCATATAAATTGTTTCATACCAAGGTCTTGCCATTCAAGTTTTACGCCAACCAAACTGTGGCTTTAATAGAAAAAAGTTGAGCTTTGTAAATTAATACCATTTAAAAATCTATTTTAAAGCACTTTTATGCCTTTTATTGTATTTAGCTGATAGTTATTAATATTAACTGAAAATTCCGATTTAAAAAATATTTAAAAATTGTTTTTCAAATTTTAAAACTTATACCTAATGCATTGTCTGTGTTTAAGGTTTTACACTACTGAAAAAATTGCATATCTTTTTTTTCTAAATCAAACCAAATGGATGGAGTAATATTTAGAAAGGCACAATTTGTTATGAAACACTTAAATAAAATTGTGTATTAAACTTTATTAAAGTCATATGTTCGAGAGTTACCTTATTCCTGCCATTAATTATTAAAAGCTTTAGATTAATTTATATCTTTTCTGTTCTTAAAAGAAACAAAATAAGCGGATCTACTGCAGTTCACGGTAAAATATTGCTGGTAAGCAATATTTTCAAAAATCTATGAATTTTGAGGGCTGCTAGCTGCCAAACGGCTGAACGTACAGATCATCCCCGCACACTGTTATAAGCGGCATAAGAAGGCCTACAAATAATCTGGAATAGCCATGAATCAATAATGCATAATTATCTCGCAGTGCAGAGAAATGCGCGAAAAAGACCTATTTTACGCGTTTTTTCTTCAGTGAAGCTTTCCCTGTGCATCATTGGATCTTGGCTATTCCAGATTATTTGTAGGCCTTCTTATGCCGCTTAAAATGGTGTGCGGGTATGATCTGTACGTTCAGCCGTTTGGCAGCTAGCAGCCTTTAAAATTCATAGATTTTGGGAAATATTGCTTACCAGCAATATTTTACCGTGAACTGCAGTAGATCCAAATAAACAGCAATAATCATGCAATTTTAAGCATTAAAATGTAACTTTATTATGATCTCAATTTCTTACTTTTTTCTTCTTCAAATCAATTGGGTTACCATGTAAATATATTTATTGCTCATGTGATTTGTCGCCAGCCAAAAAATGCCAAAAGCATTAACTTTTCTGTATGCTTACTATGTATTTTTTTTCAATTATGTCAATCATTATTTTTTTATTTTTACCTTTTTAAAAAAAAAATAAGTGATAATTAAATTGTTCCATCCACGCTTAAATTCAGGGTCTTAAAATAAGACATTAAACAAAGGCTTCTTGTTTAATTAAAAGCTGCCAAAATCTGATAATTTTATCATCCTAACTTAAAATTGAATTAGTAATTGTATTGCTGTGACATTTTTTAACTTTTTTTTTGATACTCCATATTATTATATTGATCTCTGCTATCATGTTACCATCATTTTTTTTATATCATCAACCATTTTTATACATCTTTTTGTCAATATTTCTATTCGAGGTTTTAAAAAATCCTCGAAATTTAAAATCTTGATTTTGTAAATTGACTTCATCATATCATAACCTCTTGTATTTTTGTATTGATTGTATTCGCGATTATTTTATGTTTTCTGGAAATGACAATTGTCTAAATATGATTGATAAATATTTAATATTGTATTATCCAGTGGCAAAACCATTTTTTTCTTAAAAAATAATGGATAAAAAAATGACATCTTAAATTTTGGTTTGGATTTATTTTGTTTTAGAAACTATTTTTGAATCAATAACTGCTCAATTTGAATGTATAAAGTTTCAAATTTAAAAATTCTTCATAAAAATTAAAAGCCAATTCATTAAATGTTCTATTTCAGAAATTATAAGGATGGAACCTATGAACCTTGGATCGCCTACCCATTCCAACTTTGGTAAGATAATGCTGTTATTTTTATAAACAAAAACACTCTATTTTAATTAAAATAGTGTTTCAAGTTTGGCTCCGAAACCTATAAATATCTGCAGGATTAGAACCAATTCTCAGCCACCCTGAAAAAAGCATGTATAGCATCGTCTTATAGCCAATTAAAATAAAAATCATGAAATTGAAACCAGTTCTGTTAGCCCGGGCCTTCGGGCCCTCCGGTTTAACAAAACTGGTTCAAATCTTACTATTGTTATTTTAATATCCACTGAAAGATGTCTTGGATACGTTGCTACGTTAATTCTAAACGAAACATACATCATCTTTTTGTATATTGTAGGTAGTCCAGTAAGTCCCATGTCCCCTGGTAGTGGTGGAGGTGGACTGGGGGGTCAACAAGGATATCTTCCTGGTTATCTCATGGGAGATCCACTTTCTCCAGCCGCCCCTTCACCTATCAATAGGTAAAAAACTTATTCTTTTTATTAGTGATACTGTTTTACAGTATGGATTAGAAAGCGATTAGTATTAGCAGGATTATAACCGGTTCTCAGACATACTGAAAAATCGTGTATAGCAGCATCGAATTACAGGCAATTTTGCACGAAACCAAAACTAAAAATAAAATTATTATATTCATTCCAGTTTTGTTAGACCGGGGCTTCGATCCCTCGTGCTGTGGGTAACAAAACTGGTTCAATCTTATACATTCTTCATTAATAACCGCAGAAAACTGTCCATTATACGATGTGATAGATAATCTGTACAAATTATTTTCGCTTATATCTTATATAAAGTTAAAGTTGAAAGAAATACCTAAAAGTTTTTGCAAGTTGTAAAGACCTTTCTAGTATTTTTTTATTTAGGCAAATTAGTTCTCCAAATAAAATCAACAGATCCCATAGTAATATGACCACTTCAGGTAAGTGTCTTAGCTTACAATTGAATGTTATTATTGTTATTAAAAAAGAACAAAAACATAATTTGAATGCAACTGTCAAAAAAATCAAATCTAAGCAAAGCTAGTTAAATCCTATGAAATTCAACTATATACATAGCTCACTTATACATGTTGTAACAATATAACCTAGTAAAGCTTAATCCTAATTTACATATACTTCACATTACATTTTTACTTGATACAATTTAACCTAGAAAAGCTTTATCCTTCATATGACTTATTGTGCTAATGAAATGAAAAAAAGAACCACCCTTATCACTAAAATCTGTACACTTACTTACTACAACTAATATTATACCCGGGTTGTTCCTCCACTGTTTCCTATTCATATTGACTGATTTACAGTCTCTCTAGATTATCTAGATTTTTTGCATAGTTTTTTTTGTAAAAATTATTTTTCAGGCTTAACCAGTATACCAACAACTCCTTTGCCTTATCAAGCTTCAAGACAGCATAGCTTGTTTAAAGAAACTTTAAAGTAAGTGAACAATGTTTGGCAGTTTCCCTCAAAGTGCTTGGTCGAGTGCAGAAACCACGACCCCTCCTATTTTAAAATAAATTGAGAAAAAAAGGGGGGGGGGTGATTGTTTATTACTTAAGGCCAAGTTGGGTAATATAGGTTAGTCCGCATGGTTTAAGCACCGCATTTATAGGCCCTGCAGGGTTAGGGTCCACCGCAGAGGGAGGTGCTTAGTGATCCTAGGCACTTTTAAAGAAAGCATTTAGTTTTTCTTATGAATGATATCCCCCTTAAATTACCTACTAATTTTTGACCAAAATGTCTGTCTTTCTATCAGTCAATCTATTACGTACGAATGGATATAAGAAAAATGATGGTTTATTACTTTAGATTTATCTTTCTATTTATTTATTTGATATATCTATCAATTTAGTACAAGTGTTCGGATGGGTAGATCAGAAAAGGCAGGTGGACCACCAACTATAAACCTTATGTCAACTATCTAGCTATCTATTTAGTACAAGTGGTCGGATGGGTAGATCAGAGAAGGCAGGTGGACCCCCAACTATAAACCTTATGTCAACTGTAAACACACCAAACTCTACTGTGAATTCACCTTATAGCAGGTATGAACTGGATTAATCAGGGTGGAAGGGTACATTTACTATTTATTACACTTGTCCCAAAAGTCTTATTACGTTTTCATATTAGTTGGCTTGACAACCTTGGGCTTTTACTAAATTTTGATTGGTTGGTTCATTTAGAGTATTGTCCTAACGTTTCACCCACTAATTGTTCTCTACAGAAGGGATAATTTTGTGTATCATCATTGGATTCACATCGGTCATTGTCTTACCCCTTTATTTTTAAATCCCTGGGATTAATAAACCTTTGCTTCCTTCCAGGTAGATCTGAAGGTATAAGACAATGGAAGAAAGATTGATGTACATTGTACCCCTCAAATTCCGATTCACAAAATTACCCTATCTGTAAATTGAAATTTTGGATGTACCTGATGGACACTTCTAGTTTGTACCAAACAATCACTAAAGATTTCAAGCCAACGAATATGAGAACGTTTAAACTTTCGATATACAATTTTATTTTATATTTCCTTTTTGAACAATCTCCTTTAGAGTTGTTAAGTCAAGAAAAAGCTGTACCTAACATTTTAAAATATTTTAGATTAGAAACCTCTCACCTTGATAGTTCAGCAACTACGGCTGCGCGCATGCGTGAAGTAAATGCGCAAGAGGAAATGGACCCTTTGAGTGTTTGGGTGACTGTCTTTGGTTTTCCTCAGGTGCCCATAACCTTTCTATTCTATTATAAAAAAAATTGTATACTACTGTTGTCAAGTGGTTATCCGTTCGGTCCATTTGATGTCAATTAATACCAAGTTCATGAACAAAGGGGTTTACCTTGTTCTTATGACCAGGTTGTCACACAAATGATCCTTCAGCCGTTAGCTCTCCAACTATGGTATGGGGAGGGCGTCTACACGGAAATGGTATTCTATCTGTAAGTAGTTTAGGCTGTTGTTTAGGGGATCTTGATGATATCACCTAAATGTATTTCAATTATTTGGGTGAAAATCATAAGAAACCTAAATTTGAGAGTGACATGTCGAACGAAGAGTGGCCCTAAGTAAACAGACATAAAGCCACCTCTACCAGTTAGTGGGACTAGTCACAGGGTATACTTTAAATACAATACAATATGATTTATTGGTGTACCTGTAGATTATCCAGTACACCAATTTACAATGAGTAAGGGACAACAGGCATTATATTAGTTGTCTGAAAAGAAAAAGGGGTTTGAAATGTTTTTAAAACAGACAACGAATACAATAGCCAATCGTCCAGAACAGCTCTCAACCATGTATTTCTCGTTCAACCTAAACATGCTTTCATTAGAATAGCACAACTGTAATGAAATATTTACAATAGTAACTTTTATTGTATAAATACTTCTTCCAGTATGGCCTCGAAACCGATTAATATCCACTGGATTAGAACTGGTTCTCAGTCATACTAAAAATCATGGATAGCATCGTATTACAGACAATTTTTCACGAATGATAATCATGAAATAAATGATTATTATAAAATTTCTTTTTTTTCAGGCAGCAGCCAGCTTTATAGTGTCACAGTTGGCCGCTTGTGGAACTGTGTTGAGCCAATCTTTACCCACAAACGGAAACTGGATGCATCTTAGGAATATTTTCATTGCATTTATTATTAGATTTATTTAGGCCTTGTACTAATGGATTTAGTATTACTTTGATCTTGCACCAGATTTTCATGTTCTCTAATAAAGTGAAACTTGTAGTGGGCTAACATAACGTTATCCCCCCATGTTCCCTATCCCCTCCATCCACTCCTACTGGAAATTCGAAAAGGCCAACAAATAACAGTGGAAATAGCAACTTAAATTGACGACAATTTTTACCCTGTCATAATATCCACGTCGTTTATTCTACATTCATTCTTGTACTTGTCGTGCAATTATACACAAATAAATATAGTTTTACTTTTGTCACTATTAATGCACAATGAAAAATTGCTGTCAATAATTAGGTTTCAAACCAAGCTTCAGGCTAAAAAGGCTCTTAGTAAGAACGGCACAATCGTAGGTAATTTATTTTATTTATATATGTATCCAGTAGTTTGAAGTTGACACATATTTATATGTATGTAAAAAGTACAAAATTGAAAAAAATTGAAAAAAAAATTTCTAAGAGGATAACGCCAAAATTATAATTGTTTCAGATATATGCAACATAAATGTAGTTTAACCAATTAACTAGGAAAAAATATGCGGTTCACTAAATTAAGTTCAAATGCATTTCGTGCAACTACCCCTTTAAAACTCCTGGCCACCATAAGTTTTTGTTCGTATTCATGTAATATTATCTTACCAAGCAAAAGGTCGTGCAATCAAATAGTTGCATTGGTTGTGTAAAGGACTTTAGCTAGATTTTGTTCAGTACTATTACCTAATTAGGACCTAATAGAGGTTAAATATCTAACTTTTAACAAATATTGTCATTGAGGTAGGAGATATAATTTGGCTATTTATTACACTAGTCCCCAAAGTTTTATGACAACGTTTTCTTATTTGTTGGCTTAGGTACTTTGGGGACTTTTACCTATTGATTGTTTTGGTTTATTTATCAAGTTTGTTATCCGAACATTTTAACAGAAGGGTAATTTTCCGTTTCATTATTGGGATGTAACTTAATTTGTTGGTCATTGTCTTATCTCTTAAGATCCCTGTATATTTTATTGTCTAGGTGGAACAATAATGATTGGAATTAGACCTTGTACTGATGAATCTGTCTTGGAACAGGTGAGCAACTTATCTTGTATATTCTGCTAGGGATCCCCGGTTAAGGGGGGAGAATTTAGAATATAGGGGGTGGGGGCGCAAAAAAGTGTAGGTAGGTACATCATCTTATACTATTATCAATAAAAAATCAAAAATTGGACAAAAAACACCAATGATATGGGGGGAAAATCATCAAAAAGATGCTTATCCTATCATCTACAGACACAAAGATTCCTTTAAATGATAGGATATTTAATTTAGATTTTAATTAGGAGGGTGGAGACTTAGTTTAGTTAGATAACATGGGTGACACAGATTTATAACCCAATAAGTCAGCCCCTTACTAGATTGTGAAATTGTTAGGGAGGGTGGGGACATTGGATTAAAATAATATTTTTAAATGCGTTCTCCTATCTTAGAAATTGAGCAAAATAAAAAAATCCACTAAAAAATTTATTTTACTAGGGAAATACAACCTGTGGCAACGCGAGTTTATTGGATGCCAGCTGTAATGGATCCCAGATTGCCAACCTTTCTACTGGCTTTGGAACTCCAAGGTAAGAATTTTTTTGGAAAAAACACTGAACTTTTTGGTTGAATATACAATTTCATTCACGCGAGATTATATCCCTTTTGCAAAGAAGTCATTACTTAGATAAAATTAGGCTAGCTTTAAACAGTTGGTAGACTACAACAAGGTTTGAACTCCTTCACAGGGTTCTGGGGGTTTGTTCAGGGAGGAAGACGATATTGGGCTATTTATTACACTGGTCCCCAAAGTTTTATATTGACGTTTCCTCATTCGCTGGCTCAACAACTTTTGGGACCGGACTATATTGAATTTTGAATGGTTGCTTCATTAAGTTAAATGTCAAAAAGTTTTACTCACTATTGGGATATTTTGTGTATTACCTATAATTTAGGGATTTACATCAATTTATTGGCCATTGTCTTATCCCTTTAGTTCCCTGGGCTTTGCTACAGTTAGTAGGTGTAAGAAATCAACATGAATTTTTATAAAAGTTATTTTTTTTATATTTTAGAACCATTCGCCCCTTGACCCAAGCATTCAAAGAAGCGCAAGGAGAAAGCAAGGTAAAATATTCAACTTTTATTTCATATCAAATAACTTTGTATAAAATGATCCTGGTAACCATTCAACAGTTTCTTATTTAGCAGCCTCTAAAGTTCATACATTTTTGGAGATAATCGTTACCAGGAACATTTCACTGTGAACTGCGCTAGATCCCTTTTATTTAATATTTAGAGGGTGATTTTTAATTTTTAATTACTTTATCTGGGTCCCTAAGAGATTTCAAATAGCTTCGACTATATAACTCACTTTGTTCTTTCATCTGTATTTTTAGTAGCGAAGCTACTCTATAATTTGAAATGTCCGTCTGTCCGTCTGTCCGTCTTAGTTTGGGGGAAACGTGATTTTCTCGGCTCCTATGAAAGATAAAAGGCTGAAATTTTTTGACAACATTCCTATTATTAAGGAGCACAATTAACTGTAAAACATCGATGGCGGTCGGACCGCTTTTTAGCAGGTTTTAGGCTATTTTTGTATTTTTCACATTTTTCTCCATATCTTTGGTGTTTATGGTCCGATTTCCAATTTTTTTCCGTTATAGATATCAAAATTAAATTTCCTGTCGTTTAAAGAAAACAACCATGACGGTCGGAATGCCTTTTTGCAGGTTTTTGGCTATTTTTAAATTTTTCCCTTATTTTTCATATCTCTGATGTATATAGTCCAATTTTCCAAATTCTTTAGGTAAGATAAAAAAATTTAATTTCCTGTCGTTTTAAAAATACAACCATGGGGGTCAGACTGCCTTTAAGCAGGTTTTTGGCTATTTTTATATGTTTTACATATTTCCCCATATCTTTGTTGTTTTTGGTCCAATTTTAAAACTTTTTGGGATATCAGTATCAAAATAATCTATTCTTGATTTTAATAAATACACTTTAAATCTACTTGTACGTATTCCCATCCATGATTTTTTGTTCTTCGCTACTTATGGATGTTGTCATTTTAAATATAACTAGCTACTGCGCCCGCTTTCCTCTATGGACTCTTTATTGAAAGAGGCAAAGAGTGGTTATAAAGATATCTTTAAACCGTATTTAGACTTAAATCTGAAAAAAGAATGGCCTAAAACCATCACAAGGCCTATGTGAAGCTTCCGTCAAAGAGAGAACTTATCAGCTCAGTAGTTATTGAGGTCTTAAGCTTTAGACACAAAAATCCTTACTATAATCGGATATTATAGTATTATTCAAATGTAATTCTGTAATGTTATCATCATTGTTATTATTCTAGGTTGTACCTGGTATCAACACACCCAACAAGAACGACGGTATTGTCAACAAAGCCCTGGAATATATATTTGGATGGTAGTTTCAATCAGATTACGCACAACAGTAAAGATTCCGACCAATCTGATTCAAACTATCAACTCAGACATATAGAGAAAACTATCCTCCTATTTAAGTGTTCATTTGTTCCTATCTAATTTTTTAATAAATGTAATCATTTTCTTTAGTTGTACTCTAATCAATTAAAAAAATAGCAACTTACATGTGATATTCTAAAATGAAGCATGGCATAAATATTACCTATATCAACTGATAATTTTTATTATTTTTTTTTTATTTGTAGAAGTGAATTCTTGTTTTATTGTAAAACTCTTTCAAATCTTTGTACATTTAAGATCGTAGTAATGATAATAAAGTCCTTTATGTCCATCCTTTTAAAAAATAATCATAAAAACAGGACATTTTTATCGCTATACATTCTTATTGTACAAATCAAATTGTTTATCATCTTCCCTTTTGAAAATAAACCTTTTGACCAACAAATCTCAAGTTTGTACCTTTGTACACCATTGTACACAATTTGTACACCAGTGTACACATTTTTTGTACACCATGTTGAACTATTTTCAGAGGAGAAATAATGTGCGCAGGATGTCGCAACTTTTAACATTTGAACAGACGAGTAAGCTGATTAGGTTTCCTAACTCTGTTTTCCATCATCTGGGCAGGAAGTCAGGTAGGTTAGGACAGGTCCACTGGGTCCAGTGGTTGCAAAGTTGTACCTTGTTTTTTTTAGTGTTATCGAAGCTTATCTATAATCCACTTTGTCCGTCTATAAGGCTATGTGTGCAACTTCAAAGTAAGTATACAGTATGACCCTCGAAAAAGTATTTTTAAGCATCTGCAGCCCTTATTTCTCAATGAATTATTAAAAAATGTATATGTCCTTGTTCTCTATAGATTTCTACATAAGTAGATATAAAAATATTTTTTTTACCTCCATTAACACCGGAGATTTTTAGAGCTAAAGTTTTGAAAAAGTGACTGAGGAAAAAGTAACTTTTAACATGAAACGACTTTTTTAGCAAAATTAAGGTAGAAGTCCTTTTATTTTTGTTACTAGCAGAAACTTTATACAAAAATTAAATAAAAAATTTAGGCTTTGAGTAAAAAGCATTTTTTTACACATATTTTTTGAGTCTTTTTAGTTTAATGATATTTTGAAAAACTTACTTATTAGGCAAATTTGTTTTAGATTAAAAAACCAAATAAATCTTTATGAATATAGCAGGAAAATTGTTTTTTTTTCATAATCCTAACTTTAATAACAAAAAAGTTATAAAGAAAAAAAAATTTGAACATAATGATTTTTTAGTCTAAAAAACTTAATTAATCCCCAATTAAATGATTGAGATGTCAGAAAAGGGGGCGGAGCAACTGTCATAATTAATCCTTTTTATAAATAAGGGTAAATAAATAACCTAAAATTTGCAAATATTCAATTCTTTCAGTAGTATTTTTTGCCATATAAAATTGATATTTTTTGGTCGAATAAAAATAAATTAATTAGTTAACTTGTTTTTCTTTGTGTATTATCATTCAGTTGCCAGAAAAACATAATATAACAATCCAAAAATTATGAGAAACAAAAAAAAATTCTTTTTCTCAGTCACTTTTTCAAAACTTCAGCTCTAAAAATCTCCGGAGTTAATGGAGGTAAAATTAAAATTTTTATATCTACTTATGTGGAAATCTATAGAGAACAAGGACATATACATTTTTTAATAATTCATTGAAAAATAAGGGCTGCAGATGCTTAAAAATACTTTTTCGAGGGTCATACTGTATAATTTACTTTTTCGGTAGGTCTGTCGGTTATGATTTAAATATTTATTACGCCTAGTACGGTTAGTGATCAAAATTAACCCAAGAAATATTGGTTCAAAATTATAAGAGTAGGCCAAATTATTTCCCTAAAAGTGTCCTTTAAGCAATGAAACCCCTGCCCATTATTTTTTAAATAGATTGAAAATAAGATGGGGGATAGTTATACCCCCTAAATATGACCTATCCAAATGCGTACGAACAAAACAATCCAGTGCTGCCCAAATATAACCTAAACAAACTTAGCCTAAGTATTAAACAAATAATAGAAAGAGGTGGTGTTTTCTCGACAAGACACTTACAGAAAACCACCGCGGGACACTATCATTATTCCCTCCTAACCATTGTTTTAGTCTATTTCTATAATCAAGAACATCTTAGTCAACACATTAACAACAAGGATGTCAACATCCGTAATAGCGAAGCTACCATACTTCTAACGTGAAAGATTTTATTTAAAAGTTTGTAACCGATATATTTCAACAAATCCAATATTTTCCTATCGTTATAAAAATCTTACAAAAAATTCATTTGATTGATTTTTTTCATGTAAAAATAAGAATAAACAATTTTATACCTATCACCGCGCTTCTCATTTATTTAATTCGCCACGATGAAAAAAAAACAAGAAATAATTTTGTTCCGAATTTATTATATACAACTGACATTAATAAACATATAAATTAGTTAATATTTGGACTGAAAAGTAGTAAATATTAATATATATAAATAATTTTACGATAATGCATCATGTACAATAATAGCCAATAGAAAAAAAAACAATTAAATATTGTTATTCTCATCAAACTGGAACGGAAAGTTGAAATCTTCAAAGTTTAGATCATCTTCAAAATCTTGCATAAATTGCTCACTGGTGACATATGGCGCATAGTGGTCATCCACAAACATCAGCAGCTCGTCAAAGTTGACGCTTTCCTCCAACGCTTCAAGGGTATAAAACTCCGGGTTGGTTAGGTTGGGGTCCGCAGGGCTTGAGGAGGCGGGGATGATGCTTGTGACAGCAGCCGGTTTTCCGGTCAAATTGGCCGGACTACTCGTTGAGAGTTGTTGTTGGTGGCTAGGAGTGGTTCCGGCGGTGGAAACGAAAGGTTTGCTTGTGGTAGCAGCCGTTTCGCTTATGGAAGAAGTCTTGCTGCATATATCCATCATCGCGACCTGGATGTTGCTGCTACTGGGCTGTAGGCTGACTAGATTAGCAGCTGCTTGGCTAATAGTCTTCTTCTTCAATCCATCAGGTTTTCTGTGAATCTTCTCTTTAGCTGATGTGGCTTTCAGAATATTAGCGGATTTCTTTGGCATTTTGATTTATGAGTAAGTTAAGTATTGTTTATCGTGTGATATGTAAATTGACAATGAACTTTGAGCTTGTAGGAAGCCCATATTTATAAACTTTAAAAGCTTAACTTGCGGTCATCGCGTAGGTTACGTATTCACCACTTCCCCTTTTTGAAAGTAACCCTTCCATTTCCCCTCCTACCATGACCCCACTATAGCGTGGGTTTTGGTTCCGGTCAAGCGATTCTGTCCCCCTACCAACATATTTCAACTTAACTCCGCCCATTATTCGGATTTTAAGCTTGTTTTTCAATAATTTTTAAAAAAAATTAATCAAATTAACTTAATTTTAAACATTTATATAATTTTTTATTTAAACGAGTAATGAAACCATTTTCTAATAAAATGTATTTTCCAGTATTGCTTCGAAACCGATTAATATCCGCTGGATTAGAACCGGTTCTAAGCCATACTGAAAAATGATGTATCGTATTATAGTCGGATTTCTATAAATATTAAAATAAAAATCTTTATTCTAATACCATTTTTGTTAACCCGGGCTTTTAGCCCCTCGGTTGCGACAAAACTGGTTTTAATCTTATGATTTTTAATCGCGGAAAACTATGGTATGATGCGATAAACTACTATTATGGTTTTATACACAGTTATACATTCGTAATATAATTAACAATTTATGTAAATTCAGTAGGTAAACCATACTAGATATGTCACATTCCATGTTTTTATCCGGTGGAAATAAAATTAATCGGATTACAAGGAAATGTAAATAATTAGAAAACAAGGATGACAACATCCATAAGTAGCGAAGCTGATACAAGTAATAGTTATAAGGTAAGAGCACTGTAGTTGTTTAAACCTCTATTTTATAGCCATTTATTATTATTAAAGAAACATCAGTGCATTACAGACAGATCGACGTACGAAATAGATTTAGAAAGGCTTCGCTGGTCATTAGAATAGGAATATATAACTTTAATTTTTTTGACAAATTAATTTTTAAAAATACATTATTTTTAGACAAGGATGATGATGTTAAAAAGGCGGTTTCTGCCAGCCTTGGAATTGTCACGGCAGACGGACACATTGCAGCTTTGGCAAAGGTAAAATTTATTGTCTTATTACCAACTGTTACAGAAATAATTCCAAAATTATCGCAACGTGTTATGGTCAACTTTCCGCATATATATTAATATTGGGAATTATAAGATTAAAACCAGTTTGTTAGCCCCGATGGGCCGACGGCCCGAGTCAACAAAATTGGTATTCTTATGATTTCTATTTTAATATTCGTGTAAAAGGGGGACGTAACTGAAGCTTTTTTGATGCAGGGGGGGGGTTTTCTCAGGAACCACTTGATGAACCGTGTAAATTTTTTGGACTTAAGCTTTTATGGGTATGAACATCTTATAGTTTCAAAGTCAACCCCCTACCCCCACCCCCTAGCCCCACGGGGCTCAAAAACCCCCTAAAAATGAACCTAACCTTAATTTTCTCAGAAACCATTTGACCAATAGGGATGATTTCTTAGACTTAAGCTTTTATGGTTATAACCTAACTTTTAGTTTAAAAGTTACTCTCATGCCGCCAACCCCTAGCCCTCCGGGGCTTAAAAAAAACCCTAAAAATGAACCTAACCTTAATTTTCTCAGAAACCATTCGACCAATAGAGATGATTTCTTAAACTTAAGCTTTTATGGTTATAAACTAAATTTTGGTTTAGAAGTCACCCCCCTGCTGCCAACCCCTAGCCCTCCGGGGATCAAAAAAAAACCATAAATGAACCTAACCTTTATTTTCTCAGAAACTATTTGATCAATAGAGATGATTTCTTAAACTTAAGCTTCTTATAAACTATTTATAGTTTAGAAGTCACTCCCCTGCCTCCAACCACTAGCCCTCCGGGGCTCCAAAAAACCCTAAAATGAACCTAACCTTAATTTTCTCAGAAACCATTTGATCAATAGAGATAATTGCTTAAACTTAATCTATAATGCTAATAAACTAACTTCAAGTTTATAAGTCACCCCACTGCCGCCAACCCCTAACCCTCCGGGGCTCAAAAAAAAACCCTACAAATGAACCTAACCTTAAATTTCTCAGAAACCATTCGATCAATAGAGATGATTTTTCAAACTTAAGCTTTTATGGTTATAAACTAACTTTTGGTTTAGAAGTCACCCCCTGCAGCAAACCCCTAGCCCTCCGGGGAAAAAACCCATAAAAATGAACCTAATCTTTATTTTCTCAGAAACCATTTGACCAATAGAGATGATTTCTTTAACTAAAACTTTTATGCTTATAAACTAACTTATAGTTAAGAAGTCACCAGCCTGCCTCCAACCCCTAGCCCTATGGGGCTCAAAAAACCCTAAAATGAACCTAACCTTAATTTTCTCAGAAACCATTTGATCAATAGAGATAATTGCTTAAACTTAAGCTATAATGCAAATAAATTAACTTCTAGTTTAGTTGTCACCTCCCTGCCGCCAATCCCGAGCCCTCCAGGGCTCAAAAAACCCTAAAAATGAACCTAACCTTAATTTTCTTAGAAACCATTTGATCAATAGATATGATTTCTTAAACTTAAGCTTTTATGCTTATAAATTAACTTTCAGTTTAGAAGATATTTTGGACTTAAAAATTTTGTTAAAGCAAAGCTTTTCTTTGGTTTGGTCTGTGAGGGTTAGCTTTTTTCGTTAATTTAGACATATTATAATTGTCCTATTGATTTTCAACTTTGCATGATAATTTCTATATCATTTAGGTACAATTTTAAAAACGTAGCTACTCTATATAATTATTAACAGAAAGTCCAAATGTCTATTTAAAACATGCTGATTTTTAAAATTAAGGTTAGGTTCAATTCTATAGGTTTTTTGAGCCCCTGAGGGCTAGGGGTTTGCGGCAGGGAGGTGACTTCTAAACTATAAGTTAGTTTATAAGCATAAAAGCTTAAGTTTAAGAAATCATCTCTCTTGATCAAATAGTTTCTGAGAAAATTAAAGTTGGGTTCATTTTTAGGGTTTTTGAGCCCTGGAGGGCTAAGGGTTGGCGGCAGGGGGGTGACTTCTAAACTAAAAGTAAGGTTATAAGCATAAAAGCTTAAGTTTAAGAAATCATCTCTATTGATCAAATGGTTTCTGAGAAAATTAAGGTTAGGTTCATTTGTAGGGTTATTTGAGCCCCGGAGGGCTAGGGGTTTGCGGCAGGGGAGTGACTTCTAAACTATAAGTTAGTTTATAAGCATTAAAGCTTAAGTTTAAGAAATCATCTCTCTTGATTAAATAGTTTCTGAAAAAAAATAAGGTTAGGTCATTTTTTTGGGTTTTTTGAGCCCCGGAGGGCTAGGGGTTGGCGGCAGGGGGGGTGACTTCTATACTAAAAGTTAGTTATAAGCATAAAAGCTTAAGTTTAAGAAATCACCTCTATTGATTAAATGGTTTCTGAGCAAATTAATGTTAGGTTTATTTTTGGGTTTTTTTGAGCGGCAGGGGGGCAACTACAAAACTAGAAGTTAGTTTATAAGCGTAAAAGCTTAAGTTTAAGAAATCATCTCTCTTGATCAAAAAGTATCTGAGAAAATTAAAGCTGGGTTCATTTTTAGGGTTTTTGAGCCCTGGAGGGCTAAGGGTTGGCGGCAGGGGGGTGACTTCTAAACTAAAAGTAAGGTTATAAGCATAAAAGCTTAAGTTTAAGAAATCATCTCTATTGATCAAATGGTTTCTGAGAAAATTAAGGTTAGGTTCATTTGTAGGGTTATTTGAGCCCCGGAGGGCTAGGGGTTTGCGGCAGGGGAGTGACTTCTAAACTATAAGTTAGTTTATAAGCATTAAAGCTTAAGTTTAAGAAATCATCTCTCTTGATTAAATAGTTTCTGAAAAAAAATAAGGTTAGGTCATTTTTTAGGGTTTTTTGAGCCCCGGAGGGCTAGGGGGGTAACTAAATGGTTTCTGAGCAAATTAATGTTAGGTTTATTTTTGGGTTTTTTGAGCGGCAGGGGGGTAACTACAAAACTAGAAGTTAGTTTATAAGCGTAAAAGCTTAAGTTTAAGAAATCATCTCTATTGGTCAAATGGTTTCTGAGAAAATAAAGGTTAGGTTCATTTTTAGGGTTTTTTTGGAGCCCCGGAGGGTTAGGGGTTGGCGGCAGGGGGGTGACTTATAAACCAAAATTTAGTTTATAACCATTAAAGCTTAGGTTTAAGACATCATCTCTATTGGTCGAATGGTTTCTGAGAAAATTAAGGTTAGCTTCATTTTTAGGGTTTTTTTGAGCCCCGGAGGGCTAGGGGTTGGTGGCATGAGAGTAACTTTTAAACTAGAAGTTAGGTTATAACCATAAAAGCTTAAGTTTAAGAAATCATCTCTATTGGTCAAATGGTTTCTGAGAAAATTAAGGTTAGGTTCATTTTTAGGGTTTTTTGGAGCCCCGGAGGGCTAGGGGTTGGCGGCATGGGAGTAACTTCTAAAATATAAGTTAGTTTAAAACCATAAAAGCTTAAGTTTAAGAATTCATCTCTATTGTTCAAATGGTTTCTGAGAAAATAAAGGTTAGGTTCATTTTTATGGTTTTTTTGATCCCCGGAGGGCTAGGGGTTGGCGGCAGGGGGGTGACTTCTAAACCAAAATTTAGTTTATTACCATAAAAGTTTGAGTTTAAGAAATCATCTCTATTAGTCGAATGGTTTCTGAGAAAATTAAGGTTAGGTTCATTTTTAGGGTTTTTAGGAGCCCCGGAGGGCTAGGAGTTGGGGGGCAGGGGGGTGACTTCTAAACCAAAATTTAGGTAATAACCATAAAAGCTTAGGTTTAAGAAATCATCTCTATTGGTCGAATGGTTTCTGAGAAAATTAAGGTTAGGTTCATTTTTAGGGTTTTTTTGAGCCCCGGAGGGCTAGGGATTGGCGGCATGAGAGTAACTTTTAAACTAGAAGTTAGGTTATAACCATAAAAGCTTAAGTTTAAGAAATCATCTCTATTGGTCAAATGGTTTCTGAGAAAATTAAGGTTAGGTTCATTTTAGAGGGTTTTTGAGCCCCGTGGGGCTAGGGGGGGGGGTAGGGGGTTGACTTTGAAACCATAAGATGTTCATACCCATAAAAGCTTAAATCCAAAAAATTTACACGGTTCATCAAGTGGTTCCTGAGAAACCCCCCCCCCCCCCCCTGCATCAAAAAAGCTTCAGTTACGTCCCCCTTGTCAGTAATACGATGCCATACATATTTTATTAGTACGGCTGAGAATCTGTTCTAATCCATCGGAAATCAATCGATTTCGAAGCGATACTAGAAAAATAATTGTTAATATTAAACCAGGGATCTAACGAGATAAGACAATGGCTGATTATACAAAAAATCACCCTCTCAGTAGATTAAAATTAGTGGTTGGAATGATTGGACATTCAACTAGGTAAATGAACCAATCAATTAAAATTCAAGACCAGTCCCCAGAGTTGCCAATCCTACGAATAAGAAAATGCAATTGTAAAACATGGGGACCACCAGTGTGATAAACAGCCCAATGTCAACTCCCTCTCTGCATTCAAAAACACTTAAAGTCTTGAGTACCAAGTTGATTTTTTATTGCAGGGGCCAAACCTGGATGTTGTATACCTGGAGGTGAATGAACAGCTGGCAGCCTGGACCTTTGCCCCTCTGCAGGATTATATACCTCAAATCACGTGTCTTGTTCCTTTCAATCAGAATAAAAACTTTCAAAGGTCAGTTTTTACTGCGGTGCTTTACGTTAGGTGCCTACCGAGCACAAAAACTTCAGCCCCTCATTTGAAAATCAATAGAAAATAAAGTTTGGGAGGGGGAGGGATAGTTTTTTAAGCCTAACAAATAACAATGCAGTGCCTTTACCTGCTGTTTCTTAATCCTGCGGGCATCTCTGTACCTCAAATGATCCAATCTTATCTGGTCTAAGGTAACAGTATAAATAACAACAGAAAAAAACTTTACCTCATCGGGTCTAACAAAACTGGTTTTAATCTTATTATTTTTCATTTTGATATTTGCGGATACCTGTCTATAATACGATATACAACGAACTATTATTGAGCACTTTAATAACAAGTAAAGAAATAGTGCAAAATAAGATTTGTTGGATTTACAGTGTTAAAATATAATTTCTTCAAACTGTTTAAGAATAATTTTTGTCGTATGTAGTTTAGAATACCTAATAAAAAATAATGATTTTTATTACCTAATAGTAATACCTTTTATATTTAGAAATAGTCTAATTCTGGTGGGACTGAATTGTGGACCTGAATCTGGGGCCATTTGTCTATTCGATACCTCTGCTTCTAAATTAATAAGGTAGGTACCTATCAAATAAATTATCACCAATTGAAAACCTCATATAGTAGGATAATACAATTTAGAAAGAAACTAAAATATTAAAGCAATTAAATTATCTTTGTGTTTTCATATATATATGAATTTTATTAGCGAGCAATAAGGGAAAAATTAAGTTTTTCTCACGTCAAGTAGGGCTAGGCTATAGTTATTTTCTTGTGCCAAAAGAAAAAAATCAATAAATCCCCTCAAGACCAACATAAAATAAAGCACTATTGAAGTACCTAATGAAACAAAGGAGATAATCAAACGGCTCATTAAAGGAAAAATATTTTTTGATATCGTCTTTGTTTAATTGTAGATATATTGTGTTGCCACAACCAGTGACCAGCCTAACGGTTGTAGCTGGGGCTGGTGACGGTCCTGGTCCTGGGACACCTGGATTCCTACATGCGGCCCTAAGATACCTTCATGGAGTAGTGGCCGTTGGCATGGTCCAGGTAAAAAAAGTGTTAAATAGTAAATAAACCCATTGATCTAAAGAGATAAGACAATGGCTGATAAATTGATGTATATCCCCAATGATGACACACAAAATTACCCCTTCTGAAGATTAAAATAATTGGTTAAAACGTTTGAACAATCAACTTATTAAACCAACCAATCAAAATTCAGTAATGGTCCCCTAAGTTAATCAGCTTACGAATAAAAAAAACGTTATTATAAAACTTTGGGGACTTAGATCGGATTGTCAAAATGTTGGCGAATTCATCTAAATTGAATGCTGGATTAACCCATACCAATGACCTGAATTTTCACGGATATTTACTTTTGTTCAATAAAATGGTGGATTAAATTAACCCAAAACAGATTGTGATTTATATGTACCTAAAATAAACTATGAGATAATTGGATATACATAGGTTTAGGTATAGATAAGAGTTAAGACGATTGAATACCTATTTAAAAGAAGAAAATGAACAGTAAACTGCATTACAGTAATAATCTTTTATTTTTATCCAGGGTGCCGTTTACCTGTTAGACCTTGCCCTGGATGAATCTTTACCTGCCTCCAGTGACACAGAACCTGCTGGAATTGTCTTCATTGACCCCTGCTCAAAGGTAAAATGGTTATATTATATTTATTTTAAGATATATTAAAAGAATACCTAGCAATATTTTATTTTCTTATACTTTTTAGAGATTGGCTGTATTTTATAGGGTATTACTTAGTTTGTAGGATTGAACTTGCCTCTAACCCTCTTCCCCCTCCCCCCTCCCCTTTCTCTTGTAGAAACGTTTAAACCTTATATTAGTCTTAACAAGGCTTCCCAAACAGTAGTTTTGATTAATGTCTAGTAGTTGAAGATAACTTGAAGGATACACAAACATACATAACATATAAATTGGATAAATGGTGGTTGCCTTCAAAGTGCCTTATTAAGCACAGAAACTCCCCCACACATTATTTTCAATTTATATTTAATATACGAGAGAAGAGGGGGGGGTCTTTGCACGCTAGTTTCTTTGAAGGAAATCAGCAGATAAATATTTGAGTATTCAGTAGACACTAGCCCACGGAAACAAATTACATAGTCGTTTATTAGAACTTGAAGGAAACACGAACATAACCAATATGGGATGAATATTTGTATATTTAGGAGATATCACGGTGCAGAAATGAGACACTAGCCCATGGAAACCACGTGGCTATCCAGCTTACAGAGGATGATGTCACTGACAGAACTTTTGTTTGGCAAGATGTAAGTTTTTCATAATAGTTATTTCTCGCATCGTATTATATTTAATATAAACAGCTTTCCGCGGATATAGAAAGTACAATTATAAGATTAAAACCAGTTCTTTAGCCCTGAGGTGCCGAAGGCACGGGATAAAAAAAACTAGTTTTAATCTTATGATTGTACATTTCTATATTCGTAGAAAACTGGATATAATACGATGCTAGACATAGTTTTTTCGTATGGATGAGAACCGGTTCCTATCCACCGGATTCGAATGAATACGAGAAAATATTTTATAGTTTTTAAATTCTACCGACGCATTTTATTTTCGTTAGTTTCCTTTGATAAAGTAAATTGTTATGATACAAAGTAAGTAGTAAGGTTTTATTTGAAACTAAAAACCCCAGAGTTACCGAATGGTTTGTAAGCTTTATGAATTGCTTGGCGTGGTTTTAAGCTATTATCCCGACCTTCTTAGTTCTCTTTTCAAACAGGGCGGGTCAACTAGTTATTATTAAACTATCAAAGAAAATACCTACTAAGTTATATTTTAATGCAATGAAAAAAATGTTTGTTATTTTAGTCGCCTTCAGAAGCTAGATCTAGTCCTTCACAAAACTTAGAGGTAGGTTAATTTTTTTATTATTCCTTTAGTTTGTAAATAAGAAAAAGAGAAGGGGGGGGGGGAATTTACTTTATTGGGGGGTTTAGGTCTAGTTAGCTACCTATTGGCAAACATAATTGTCTTTGATCTCTGTAGAAATTTTCGAAGATTTTTCTTCCAAAAACTAGAAGATTTTTTGATTGATTTTATTTCGTTTATTTTTAGTACCAGTTTCCTTCTGATGAAATTAGTGTGACCTGTTTGAATTATAACAATTACAATGCTACTTTGGCTATCGGCTACAATATTGGAACATGGAAGCTTATATCGTTGGTTACCTTACAGGTAGGATTACTTTATCAGTTAAGTAGCTACTCTTGAATTAATGTTATGTATTACATATTTCATTGTACAACTTTTTCACATTAAGTTGCGCTAACCTATCCTATAATATAAAGTAATAAGCTTTTTTGACTGTAGCAAAGGATCTCGCTAACCGCTGAACCGATATGGTTCTTCTTTACAGTGAAGACTCTTATGGGCTTCGAGATGGTTTTAAGCTATTTACTTTTTTAAAAATAAGTCTGGGTATGGTTTTAGGCTTTTTTTCTGCCCTTCGAATATAGAGCCCCTAGATGCTATGGGCGCAGCCGCTAGTTAAATAAAATAGTAAGCTTTTGTCTGAAGCTTAAGATTTCGATAACTACTGAACCGATTGAGTTCTCCATTTTATGGAAGATTTATGGTCCCTGGATTGTTTTAGGCTATTTAATTTTTATGTGTAAGATTGGTGTTCGCCTATATTCTTGCTTTAATCCTTCGAATGCATAGCTCCTAGATGCTAGAAGCGCAGCCGCTAGTCATACCTATTGCTGAAGTAATAAAGGTACTAAGAAAGAGAGGGAATGTCTGATTGAGCCAATAGGAGAATCGCATCGGAATTTACATTGGATCTCATTGGTTGAAATTATGTACACATTTTCCTACGAAGTCATGTTTTTTTTCATTTCATACATACATAAAAGTCAGCTGTTAACAGTATATTTTCTTAGTAGAAAGCTTTGCGGAATCAGAATTAAATGCCCAAAAATTTCGTTTACAATTTGAAAGCTTGAAACAAAGTTTAATTCTTAAAAAAAAAGTTAGGCTGGCAACTCGCTGGTGAGGCAAAATTATTTTTGTGAAAAATCCTCCAAAATCGAATAAAAAAATTTACAAAAATGAAATAAAATCTTAAGAGGGTTATTAACATATGATTTTGTTTAATTTTTGTAGATTTTTAATGTGCTTTTGGATGATTTTTCACAAAAATAATTTTGCCTCACTATCGAATAGCGAGTCTATCATTTTTTAAGAATCCACATCAGCTTGAGTCGAAAGTAAACAATACTTTTGTCTGCTAGGAATGTTCTCTCTTAGATTTGACGAAAAAAGGGTTCAGAATATTCTTCTTCTCTTCTATTTCTATTGCTGAAGTAATTTTCTATTCGTGGTACTTTTATCCACATAGCTACATTTCTTTTCTTCTCGAGGAAACTCCTATTGGATCTTGACAGGTTTTAAGCTATGTTGAGGGGTTTGTGAAAAGCAAGGATTTAAAGAAAAGGATCCTCTAAGACAATGTTTTGAATGAAAAAAATGTATTTAGACGGATTATTCAAGTATCTACAGCAGAAGTGAGAACACAGTGACCCATATCTCATTCCAGGAACCTGAAAATGATCCCAGGTATTATTAATACAAAGTAGAACAATGATGTTTGTCTGTTCATCTGTATGAAGTATAAGATCTCGGGAACCACTAAAATTATTATGATCTACTTAAGCATTAAATAACTGTAAGTAAATTTTGACTTTAAGTAAACAAAACTGTTTATCTTAAATGATAGTAAAATGATAAATGTTATTTATCGGATCGTGTTATAGACAGCTTTCCGCGGATATTGAAATGAAATATTATGATGACTAATCCAGTTTTGTTAACCCCGAGGGGCCAAAGGCGCTGGCTAACAAAATAGGAAGTAGTTTTATCATTTTTATATTATTTAATATTCGTATAAAATTGTCTGTAATAAGATGCTATAAATGATTTATCAGTATTGCTAAAAATAGGTTCTTTTGATTCATTCAAATTGAATCCTTCTTTTATATTTTTATTTATCCCATAATATTCTATTTAGAAACTATGTGTATTACTGGATTGTAAGAAGCGATACTGAGGAATCAGTTCAGGGGTTGGCTGTGGCTACTTTATATAGTTTAACATACAGGTAAGGATAATTTTTTTTATAAATGGATTTAGAATACATACTTGAATATTATGACAGGGAAATTTTCGCCAATTTAGCTAGTTAATATAATACTCGTTTATTGGTTAGCTCGTTTATCCAGTGGAGGGGAGAGAAATAGAAAAATCCGGATCTGCATTTTTTGCGGATCCGGATCCTTGGACTCAAAAAAATGCGGGAAAAATGGAGAATCTACCTAAATTTATATAAAATCTCAGACATTCTCTTGATGAGAGCCAATCTTTAAGGTTTAGGTTCAGACTTGAAAATTAAAAGTATTCCGTAACTCTGGATTAAAGGATAAAGAGAGATACAGATAGACAAACAAATGGTAGAAATAGTTAATATCAAGTAGGAAGGTGACAATGGTACCCAATGTTTTATAATCACATTATCTTATACGTTAGCCTAAAATTTTGGGAACTGTTATTGAATTTTAATGATTTATTCCAAACTAAATCTTCATATAGAGGAATTTTTATATTACCAATTGGAATGTATAATTTTATATCTATTATCTGTATACAGATTTTTTAAAAACAATGTAAATTGGAAAAAGTAAATATTTCTGTAACCCATGTCCTGTTATTATTTTAGACATAAACAACAAGAATATATTGGAGAGGAACTGTGTCCACTCTACACTGATCTTGAATTACTCATTCCCAGGTATTAGATTTTTAGTTATCATTAACTGTACGCTATTGAATACACTAATGGCTAGAAACCTTTTATTTAGAACAAAAATATTTCCTTATGTAGTAATATTAAGATGACTTACCTAATATTTACAATATCAGAAAACGTTTATGGCTGGACTCTACTCTATAAAAAGACTAAAAATTTTATTATTAAGGTTTGAACAATAACATGTACTGGGAGGGGAAAATTCTCCAAATTACAGCTGGTGTATCAATATGTACACCTTACAGTTTTTTGTTTAGGAATGAATATTTCTTACCCGAGGGAATAAATGATGGACCGATAGACTCCTAATATTAGAAATAACTAGAAATTTTATAATTAAGATTTGAACATGTACTGGGAGGGGAAGATTCTCCAAATTACAGTTGGTGTATCAATATGTACACCTTACAACTGGACTCCTAATATTAGAAATGAATAGAAATTTTATTATTAAGGTTTGAACATGTACTGGGAGGGGAAGATTCTCCAAATTACAGTTGGTGTATCAATATGTACACCTTACAACTGGACTCCTAATATTAGAAATGAATAGAAATTTTATTATTAAGGTTTGAACATGTACTGGGAGGGGAAGATTCTCCAAATTACAGTTGGTGTATCAATATGTACACCTTACAACTGGACTCCTAATATTAGAAATGAATAGAAATTTTATTATTAAGGTTTGAACATGTACTGGGAGGGGAAGATTCTCCAAATTACAGTTGGTGTATCAATATGTACACCTTACAACTGGACTCCTAATATTAGAAATGAATAGAAATTTTATTATTAAGGTTTGAACATGTACTGGGAGGGGAAGATTCTCCAAATTACAGTTGGTGTATCAATATGTACAGTACACCTTACAGCTGGACTCCTAATATTAGAAATGACTAGAAATTTTATAATTAAGATTTGAACATGTACTGGGAGGGGAAGATTCTCCAAATTACAGTTGGTGTGTTAACATGTACACCTTGCAACTGGACTCCTCCACATGTTTGGAAGAAGATGCTCAAGTAAGTACAAAAATAAGTTTTAAAACCAGGAAGGGAGGGAATATTGGGCTTTTTATAACACTAGTCTCCAAAAGTTTATAAGACCGTTTTTTTATTCGTTGGCTCATAAACTTTTGGGACGAAAATAGAATTTTTAGAAGACGAAGAAAGTCCCTCAAAAAAAATTCTGACGTCATAAAAATAATGGATGAGGAAAAGAGGAGTGAGAAAGAAAACCCCTAAAAAAAGAGATGGATAATCCCGCATTTTATGACGTCATATTGAGCGACTTTCTTCGTCTTCGATTTTTACTGGTTGGATCATTGTCCAAACATTTCCACTACTAATTGTAATCTACAGAAGGAGTAAATTTGTGTTACATCATTTTGGATGTACATCAATTTATCGTTCCTTGTCTTATCCATTTAGATTCCTGTTTAAAAACACTTTGCTTTTAAATTGCCTTGTGTGTTTGTGTGCGTGGCATTATAAATGACGAATGTCAAACATAGACAATTATAGTCTATTTACTATAATTGATAAATAATAGTAATAAAGTATCTTTTTCATTTCTAGGACGCGTCACCTCTCCTTGATAATGGACTTAATGTGATAATTTGGAAGGCTGGAGTTGACTACAAGACTGCCGCAACTTATTTAGGTAATTGGTACATTTTAATTATTGTTGAAACAAAAGTGCATTTTTGGTATACAAAGCTTTTTTTTGTAGCAATAGTTTTTGATGCAGGAATTTTTTTATAGGATTACACTTTCTTCATAAATATTATAATTCGCTCATTGTCGGGATGGTGATAGGTTTTAATCTCGACCTAAAACCACGTCATAACCTAACACGTTTACAAAGTTTCTACTGCTGCCAAGTCAGATGTGTGACATACATAAGAGTAAGGGGGATATCGTGGCCTATGTGCAATTCATTACCATGCATAGTTATGACTTTAAAGCAAAGGTCTTGCAGCAATCAAAGTGCTGGTTAGAAGGGCGCTTGACCTCAAAATAATGCACTTAAGCAAGATTTGGTTCAGAGCTAGATCAAACATAAGATCTCGTTGTGTATCCTCTATATGTTAACCAGGTATGACTAGCAGGACAAAGATAATAGTCAAATTATTTCAGGTATATTTGACATGAATGCGTGGTACCAAGCCCAAATGCCAAGTCTTTTCAGCGTTGACGAGGGGGATGATTTGTGCAGTTATTTCAGCCACAGCCTTCTGGAGGATCCCGATGGTCAGTCAGGTAAAGATTTTTATATAAAAAGTCATGTTTAGCATTTTCTATAATAATATATAGTGCTTTTCCTCAATTCAACTTTTGGTCCCCATTATTATACCGAAATAAAGTAAAGAAGGGAAACATTACTTTATAGATCTTTGTTTGATTGATAATACGCTTTCTTTATGACTTTGTATCCAATATTGCTTAACCTTAGAATAGCTTAACAAAACTAGGCTGTTCAATTCTTAAACAGGAGGGAAACTGCCAAAAAAAAAAATCACAATTTTTATGATTTCGAAGTGAGGCCTTCTTGAAAATAAATTTTTTTGTTCAATTAAAAATTAGAGAGCCTGAAATGAAAGTAAATAAGAAGGTTTAGAAATATGTCTAGTCCAAGACAAGAATTATTTACATTTTATTATTTTTAACTTGTCCGCAATGGTATCGTTACCATTGCATTGTTCCTCATGTAACCTCATGTTTTCTTATGTTCAGGTGGAATTCTTGACGTGACGGTGTTCCGTGACTCCGTGGCCAGGTTCACCGGTGCACCAGGACCTATTCTAGAGCAGCATTGCTACCCCAGCAGTCTCAAATATGATATTGTCGTCCTAACAAAGGATGGATATTTGACCGCTACACAATTGGGCATTCAACGCAGGTCAGATTTTCAACAGCTAGAATGTTAATTTTCTGACTTTCCTTTACAAGCGAAGCTTTTCTATAAATAGGTTCGTAAAGGATAGCGCTAATCGTCAATTTACGGATGTTATAATTGTCATATCGATTTAAAGCTTTTAAAATCATTTAGTTTACTTGATTTTTGAAATAAGAATATCTAGTATCATCATGTTAATTATGTTCTAAAATAAAGTATTTTCGTACTAAGCACCCCAACTTAAGATATTTTAGAATTGATTTATAAGAATTCTTGTTCAGATTTGTAAATAATGTTGATTTTTTATGTCTGACCTCCTGAATGTTTATGTGAAAACTATCATTTTATGTTCAAATCGCTAAAATATATGTACAATAAACTTTAACATGTATATGGTACAACTTTTTTAATATTGGCGTTTATGTTTTATTTTCAGAGTTTTAGCGGAATTATCAAGCAAACTATCAGTGCTGGTGCAACCTACTCAAATGTACCAGATCTGCCTGATGACCGGCCTAGCTGGTGGCAACATGGAGCCCTCTCTACTTGCACAAAGGCAGGATTAACGGATAAGTGAATGTTTTATAAGCTAGTGCCACACATGCAGAGTTTGGTAGGGATCTTAAAGATAATAGATGATAAATTGATGTACAATTCATTCACAATATAAATAAAAAAGATCTCTTCGGCAGATTTAAATATTGGTTGTAAAGTTTTGAACACTGTTTAGGTTTCATATCTTACTTTAAACCATGAAAACAATACACAAAAATATTTCTTCACATTTTTAAACTATTTTAATTTACTTATCTCGTTATTTCTATCTGCAGGGAGGTACTAATGAACATCGCCTTGGAGCACAACATGGTCGGGCTCATCGTGTCTGCTGTGTTTGATTGGGCAGATGGAAAATATTCTAAGGTTAGATTTATTGTTGTTTTGTTATTATTCACTTTAGACTTTATTAGTGTTATCGGTTCTTAACCTCAAATTGCCTGGCGAGCCCAATATATTAATAATGGGTGGGTGGTGGTGGTAGTCTAAATCTAATCCCTGCGGGGCTTAAACATGCGGTGCCCTATCCCTGTTTAGCTACCCTGTACCCAATATAGCCTAACTTATCATTTTTTTTAAAATAAACACAAAAACTACTCTCTTACTGAAAAATCATCATCATAAATAAGACCACTGTATTCAATTCATTATTTGTTTTTAGATAAAATGAGATTTTCAATGGCTTATTGTTTTCCATATGATAATTACGCAAACTTTCTTATCGTTCAGATGATTCTTTCACAAATAAAAGTAACACATGAACCTTTTATAGGAAGTTTTAAAAGCTATTGAATATTGATCCATCTCAAACTAACATCTTTGTACATCTTCAAAAGGAAGATTTGAAATAATACATTTAATATTTAACATTAAATGTTTTGTTTTAGTCCGGATGTAGTTTAAAGTTTGTAATGGACTGGGCATTAAAGAGAGTAGCTACGCTGAAGCACAAGCTGGATGTTACAACCGTTCCTCTCTTTGATTACAGGTTTCTTTTAATATTTATTTTTTCAGTAGGGCTTTGAAACCGATTCATAGCCGCTGGATTAGAACCGGTTCTAACTAAGCCATATTGAAATATCATGTATCGTATTATATTATAACAAATATTATTATACACAACTAGCGGCTATGCCCATTGCTTATAGTTAAATCTTAAATTTTATGGATAGAAATAGCTGAAAACTGCTAATGGCCTATATAAAGCATTCCTAAATTGGAGAACTCAATCAGTTTACATTTAGATAGTCTTATTTTATTTCTGTTAATATATTCTTAAACTAGCTGCTACACCCCCTAGAGGCCTCTAATGGCACCTAAAATGTTTCTTTTCAATCTATATTAGGATCAGCTGTTTATTAAAAATATCAAATATATATTTTGCGATTTATCTTGGGAGGGTTAGGTTATAAATAAACCTTCCCATGACCTATTTGAAGCTACCATGTAAAGAAGAACCAAATCGGTTTAGAAGATAGATCCTTCGTTACACACAGACTATCAGAGATCCTGGTACTTTTTTTATGGGGATTACTTATATTAACAATTATTTTACATATTAGTATTGGAGAAGCAGACAAGACATGCCTGCAGCTTCTTAACCAAATTTCTGGAGAGTTTTCACAGGTAACATTTTATGATTCATCCATGGTCAATCCAAGCAATGATAGGTCAATAATATAGAAAAAATATCTTGCTTTTCTTTTTATGAAATATAAAATACTAGGCTTGGTCCCTAGCCTCATTGGGAGAGTGGATTACTTCAGGAAATTAATAGCTTAAAACCATTCAAATCCATGAAGGTCCCCTGAAACGTACAACCATTCCGGACCAGTATTTTCCAAGATATTCAGATAAAAACCTTACTATTTTATTTAAAAGTATAGTTAGTTAAGTATATAAAAGTACAGTTTTATAGAACTTATAAGGTACCTTGTATAAATTAAAAATAGGAATAATGTACATTTTATTTTTAGATTTTAAGCATATTATCATCGATTGAAGATGCTTCTGGACCCGTAACTCAGGTGTGTATATTCGTATATATACATGGTAGCTACTCTATAAATATCTATTGTATCTAAAATGTTATGAAAGCACATCTTAAAATGACTGCAAAGATGCTTTTTTACCATTTCAAAGTCGAGAAAGATTGAAACAAAATCATTAATGTTCATTTAGATGTTGTAAAATAATAACAAAAACTATATAAATTGATCATCTTTTTAGCTTGGATTGGAACAACTGGAAGGAAGAAAAATTGTCACTGGATTATTACTTCTCTATACACAGGTGTGTAAATAGTATTTATTTACAAATATTTAGTAAAAAATACCTAGTGAATTTTGTCGTATTAATGATAATTTTTTTTTATATATACTAATATGTTTTCAAGAAAATAAGGGGGGGGGGGAAGTTTTGCCACTTTCGCGTAATCCGTGATTATTAGGCTAGGTATTGATGTGAGACTATAGGATATTTGGGATAAAAGTTTACTTTTGGGTAGTACTTCACGTATATTTAATCATTTTTTGGATAGGTCTCCAGGTTCAGGTGCTGCAGGCTGGAAGGTGGTTTCTGGACAGGTAAAAAAAAATTTAAAATTTTAGTTTGAAGAGTTAGAGATCAAATTATGAAACAAAATATGCATCTTTATGGATATTATTGACATATCAGAAGAAAAAATTAAAATCGGCCTCCAGGTTCAGGTGCTGCAGGCCTCCAGGTCCACTCTGGACAGGTAAAAAACCAAGTTTTTTATTTGAAGAGTTAGAGGTTAACTTATAAAACAGAATATGTATATTTTTTATATTATTGACATATTTGATGAAAAAACTAAATCGGCCTCCAGGTTTTGGTGCTGCAGGCCTCCAGGTCCACTCTGGACAGGTAAAAAACCAAGTTTTTTATTTGAAGAGTTGGAGGTCAACTTATAAAACAGAATATGCATATTTTTTGATATTATTGACATATTTGAAGAAAAAAATAAAATCGGCCTCCAGGTTCAGGTGCTGCAGGCCTCCAGGTCCACTCTGGACAGGTAAAAAACCAAGTTTTTTATTTGAAGAGTTAGAGGTTAACTTATAAAACAGAATATGTATATTTTTTATATTATTGACATATTTGATGAAAAAACTAAATCGGCCTCCAGGTTTTGGTGCTGCAGGCCTCCAGGTCCACTCTGGACAGGTAAAAAACCAAGTTTTTTATTTGAAGAGTTGGAGGTCAACTTATAAAACAGAATATGCATATTTTTTGATATTATTGACATATTTGAAGATAAAAATAAAATCGGCCTCCAGGTTCAGGTGCTGCAGGCCTCCAGGTCCACTCTGGACAGGTAAAAAACCAAGTTTTTTATTTGAAGAGTTAGAGGTTAACTTATAAAACAGAATATGTATATTTATTTATATTATTGACATATTTGAAGAAAAAATTAAAATCAGCCTCCAGGTTCAGGTGCTGCAGGCCTCCAGGTCCACTCTGGACAGGTAAAAAACCAAGTTTTTTATTTGAAGAGTTAGAGGTCAACTTATAAAACAGAATATGCATATTTTTTGATATTATTGACATATTTGAAGAAAAAAATAAAATCGGCCATCAGGTTCAGGTGCTGCAGGCATCCAGGTCAACTCTGGACAGGTAAAAAAATAAAAAATTTTATTTGAAGAGTTAGAGGTCAACTAATAAACAGAATATGCATCTTTTTTGATATTATTGACATATTTGAAGAAAACATTAAAATCGGCCTCCAGGTTCAGGTGCTGCAGGCTTCCAGGTCCACTCTGGACAGGTAAAAAAATCATTTTTTTTATTTGAATAGTTAGAGGTCAACTTAAAAACAGAAAATGCATCTTTTTTATAATATTGACATTTTACAAGAAAAAATAAAAATTAGCCTCCAGGTTCAGGTGCTGCTGGCCTCCAGGTCCAATCTGGAAAGGTAAAAAATCAAAAATTTTTATTTGAAGAGTTAGAGGTCAACTTATAAAACAGAATATGCATCTTTTTTGAAATTATTGACATTTTTGAAGTAAACATAAAATCAGTCTCCAGGTTCAGGTGCTGCAGGCCTCCAGGTCCACTCTGGACATGTAAATAATCAAATTTTTTATTTGAAGAGTTAGAGGACAACTTACAAAACAGAATATGCATCTTTTTTTATATTACTGACATATTTGAAGAAAAAATTAAAATCGGACTTCATGTTCAGATCCTGCAGGCCTCCAGGTCCACTCTGTACAGGTAAAAATTAAATCTTGTTATCTGAAAAGTTACAGGTCAACTTATAAAACAAAATATGCATTGTTTTGGTTATAATAAATTTACTTGAAGATAAAATTGAAATAGGCCTTCAAGTTTAGGTGCTGCATCTTTTAACATATTAGAAGAAAAAATTGAAATCGGCCTCCAGGTCCACTCTGGAAAGGTAAAAAATCAAAAAAATTTATTTGAAGAGTTAGAGGTCAACTTATAAAACAGAATATGCTTCTTTTTTATATTACTGACATATTTGAAGAAAAAATTAAAATCGGACTCCATGTTCAGATCCTGCAGGCCTCCAGGTCCACTCTGGACAGGTAAAAATTAAATCTTTTTATCTGAAAAGTTACAGGTCAACTTATAAAACAAAATATGCATTGTTTTGGATATAATAAATGTACTTGAAGATAAAATTAAAATAGGCCTTCAAGTTTAGGTGCTGCAGGCTTTCATTTTCAGGTATTTTTGCTTTTTTTTCTAATTTTTTTTTCCTATTATGAGGTTTTAAAACATGGTAGGTATCATATACATTGATACTTTTTTATATGGACAGTGACACTTTTACCTGGATCCTGGTGAACGCTGGTTGTTGCTGGCCAGGTGAAAATCTCAAATTGTTATTTTGGAATTTAGAAGAAAGAATTTGAAATAAAATAAGGTTCAAATATAATATTATAGTGAAATTTAAGGACCTGGAGCCTGTCTGGACACACATTTTGAAGCCTTACATGATCAATTCTACTATATTATCTTATTTTAACCATTTTTTATATACATACCTTTCATATAAATTCAAAAATTACCTTTCTGGATATTTTTCTTCAAATATGTCAATTATTTTAAAAAATGCATATTCTGTTTTATAAGTTGACCTCTAACTCTTCAAATGATTTTTTTAAATTTTTTTACCTGTCCAGAGTTGACCTGGAGGCCTGCAGCACCTGAACCTGGAGGTCGATTTTAATTTTTTCTTTAAATATGTTAATAATATCAAAAAAGATGCATATTCTGTTTTATAAGTTGACCTCTAACTCTTCAAATAAAAATAAGATTTTTTACCTGTCCAGAGTTGACCTGGAGGCCTGCAGCACCTGAACCTGGAGGCCGATTTAGTTTTTTCATCAAATATGTTAATAATATCAAAAAAGATACATATTCTGTTTTATAAGTTGACCTCCAACTCTTCAAATAAAAAACTTGGTTTTTTACCTGTCCATAGTGGACCTGGAGGCCTGCAGCACCTGAACCTGGAGGCCGATTTTAATTTTTTCTTCAAATATGTCAATAATATAAAAAATATGCATATTCTGGTATATAAGTTGACCTCTAACTCTTCGAATAAAAAACTTGGTTTTTTACCTGTCCAGAGTGGACCTGGAGGCCTGCAGCACCAAAACCTGGAGGCCGATTTTAATTTTTTCTTCAAATATGTCAATAATATAAAAAATTATACATATTCTGTTTATAAGTTAACCTCTAACTCTTCAAATAAAAAACTTGTTTTTTTTACCTGTCCAGAGTGGACCTGGGTCCAGAGTGGACCTGGAGGCCTGCAGCACCTGAACCTGGAGGCCGATTTTAATTTTTTCTTCTGATATGTCAATAATATCCATAAAGATGCATATTTTGTTTCATAATTTGATCTCTAACTCTTCAAACTAAAATTTTTAATTTTTTTTACCTGTCCAGAAACCACCTTCCAGCCTGCAGCACCTGAACCTGGAGACCTATCCAAAAAATGATTAAATATACGTGAAGTACTAACCAAAAGTAAACTTTTATCCCAAATAACCTATAGTCTCACATCAATACCTAGCCTAATAATCACGGATTACGCGAAAGTGGCAAAACTTCCCCCCCCCCCCCTTATCTTTTGATGTTTACTGTCTTATACATAACAAAAGCTGGTCACCCCTAGCATTTGAGCTTATAGCTTTGTTTTTGTTAACCTAACATCAGGGGTTCTATATCGGAAAGGAAAGATAATGGACAAAAAAATAGTCCAAAACCATCATAGAACCTGAGTGAAAGTACCATAAAATGGAGAACTTATTCTTTTGAATTGAAAGGTATTGCAATCTTCAACTTCAAGAAGAAGAAAAAAACTTAGCTACTTAATATAATAGGATAATAGTAGCGCCTTTTCTCTGTAATAAATAATTTCAGGCAATCACCTGGTTTGTAAATGCTGGCCTGTTGCCAGAACAGCCAGAAGGCAGCCGGATGAATCCTTATCCTGTTGGTTATCTTATAGGTAAAAGCTTTTTTTCTATAGTCAATTAGGGGTATTTTCGGTAGGGTAGGGGAAAAGTCGATTTCTGGCCCCCCTCTCTCTTACAATTTTAGGTTTAAACGAAAACGAAAAAAATGAGGACGGGGGGTGATTTTTTTTCAAGTAGCATGATGGTGCCGTCACCCGAAACAGCTATACAGCTTTCCAGGGCCTCTGAGAATCTACACTGTGTAAAGGACAACCATATCCTCCTTTGCTTTTAAATAAAGATTTTTTTTCTATAATAGATTGTTTTCTATCTAGAAATGTACCGTAGCCGACGAAGGTCTATGGGTCAACTGCCCCGCACCTTTGGAAAACCATGTCTCCTTGTCGACCTACTCTGTGAAGATATTGGAGACGATTTAATTAAGTGCTTTCAGGTATTTTCTCTTGTTTTTTAAATTAAATGCTAGATACGAAAAAGAATTCTAAGTTGAATGAAGCCGGTCTTTTTAGAGAATAAAAACACAGCTTGACACTTTGTGGTTTACTTTCTTGCGATCTTGTTTAAATTTTTATTCGCTGCAGAATGTCCAGAATTGCGTGGGCCGCTGCATTTTTGGTTTTGACTGAGAAACATGATTAAAATCTTAATGAAGAAGTTATACTTGGTTTTACAATGTCCAATTTACACTAGGGTTGGGCCGGATACTTTTTTGGCCGGATACCGGATATCCGGATAGTTTCAATATCCGGCCGGATATCTGGCCAACGCTCGATATCCGGCTAATTACCGGATATCCGGTATCCGGATAGTTTCAATAACCGTTAACCGAACGGATATCAAAAATGGCCGGATATCCGGCCCAACCCTAATTTACACCTTCATATATTGAATGTATTTTCCTTTTTAGAAATCTGGTGGGGTAGGTGACTATCCGCCTCCCTCCCTGCACGGCCTGCTATCAGTTTTCCTGGCCCCTGCCTCCGCCCCTAGCAAACTCAGGCTTGTCCAGTACCTGTTTCTAGACCTTGCACAGGTATCATCTAGTTTCACTTTCCAGTTTGGCTACGAAACCGATAGATATTCGCGGAATTAAAACCGGTTCTACTAAGCCAAAATCAAAAATAATGTATCGCATCGCATTACAGACATTAAAATAAAACTTCTAAAATTTTTACCAATTAAATATTAATCTCAAAGTTTTTCATTTTGCAACTCTGGAAAGCTGTCTATAATGAAATGCGATAAATAACTAATTCATTTGCACAATTATCATAATATACCTACCTAACATTTGTGTTTAAACTGAATGTATTTTTTTTTTCACCAAACATTTGAAAATAGAGTTAATTAATTATTTTCATATTAAAATTAAAATAGTTATTTCTCTTATTCTGCGGATAAAAAATGTTCAATGTAAGATTAAAACCAGTTTTAATCCTATGATTGTACATTTTTATATTCGTAGAAAATTTGATATAATACGATGCTAGACATTATTTTTTCAAATGGATGAGAACCGGTTCTGATCCATCTGATATTAATCGGTTTCGAATGACTTTGTATTTCTCGACACCAAAGGTCTCTTTTCCATAAGTTTCCATGTTGTTTTTTTTCAGAGTTTATCTTTTAAAAATATTTTTATCAAGTAAAAAAATTAAATTGTAAATCTACAATTAATTTTATTAACATTTATTTGTTGATTAGGTTTTAAATCCTGAGCTGTGGTCAGATTTAGTGGACAAACTTATAAAATTTCCCTCAGCCTTCAGTCTACCTCCATCAGTTATCAAGCTAACACAGGTTGGGCAACATTTATATTGTAATCATACTTTAATTTTAAGTGTTGATAGAAGAAAAGGGTACAAAATTTATTAGAGAGGAAAAATACTTAAATATACTTGTATACAGTATCTGAAAAAACTGTAGCATAAATACTAGGATGCAATATTAATATTTCATTTACTTATTGACATTGTTGTCGCTACGTTACGTTTATAAGACTGTGAGACTTTTGTCCACTCCGACGTTTGGGACTCCTGCGTTTGTCCTAGGACCGTTAAAGCGTGTATATACAAATCTAGTAATGATTGTAAAAATGCTTCGCTTTTAAGATTATCCCGTATTGAGACAGGAATCATCTTGAAAACTGCTGATTCGATGGGATAAAAGACAATTTCCTTTTTTAGGCGTTTTGGTTGTTGGACCACGAAGATTTTGAGGAATCTGTTGCCATGCTGCTTGATCCTCTTCTCAGGGACGATGACGTGAGTCCTGATCATCATAGGTAGATATAACCTTTTAAGATACTAGTTGCTTCGCCCCCAGCTTTCCACGAGAATAGCTTGTCAGCTTAAAATGTAACTGTTAGAATACAATCAGCTGTGCGTAAAACTTACGAATCTAAGATTGACAAAAATATTCTCACCGTGAATCTCCGTTCGCATCTGTATCTTTAATTCAGATAATCAGGGCTACATACATACAGGGGAGGTTGACGTTGGAGCGGTCAGGAAATATCCTTAAAACACTCCACATTCATAAAGATTTCCTGAAAAGTACAACCCATTTAGTCCTTCAATTCTCCAAGCTTTTTATTTCATACTCCTTTCAAATGAAATCTTGAAAGTAAGGGGTTCAATACCCTTCCAAAAAGTTGAAGTAAAATCTAAGATATTTCCAAAAAAAAAATTAAGGTTGCATACGGAACAGTCAAGTTCTTTTTTTGTGGGGGTGGGGGGGGGGGGGGATAATAACCCTTTTTATCCATACTTGTAGACTACTAACAAATGAAATTCTTTGTTGCAGGGCTATTTTGACGGCTCTACTATGCCAGGGTCAGCACAGCCTGGCCCTGAAGTATACCCAGCTGCGTAGGCCACCCATGCTCGACCATAGAGATATTCAACTACATATGAATGTTCTACTACAGAATGGCTCTATACAGGTTGGAATTTTATATATTCAGAGAACTTAAGGGATAGGTCAATTGATGATAAATTGATACCCAAATTAATTTAAGTAAATTTACCACATCTGTAAACTATATTGGTTATTGGTTGAAGTTTTGACGAAACTGGTTAAAGCCAACCAATAGAGAAATGATATAAGTACTAAGTTATTAAGCCAACGATTGACTGAACTTATTCATAAAATGTTTGACAATGAATAATAAATTAACCTTCATATCAATGTTTTCCATATCCAATCTATTCCACTTAGAATTTTACGATACACAATTTTAGAACCCTAAGATTTTTAAGATATACAATGTTAGAATAGAATATAAAATGTTATGGGAAAGATTCATTTGCAGTCTCTCTAATGACGACAAACAAAGTGACTCATTCTGTACCTTGAGTAAAATTATTGGTTGAAATGTTTAGACACTGCAAATTTTAACCAAGCAATTAAGATTAGAAAAAAGTATCGAAAGTTTTTGAATGAGAGAGCAAGTTTTAAAAACTTTGGGTACCAATATAAATTAAAATTCAGTGCCGCCCTCCTTTCCAGTTATTTACCACCAACTTGTATTTCAGGCTGCCTACACGTTCCAGAAAAGCCACCAGGCCTACAACGGAAGTTCCGAGTTGTTACAGCAGATATTTACCAAGGCTGAAGATCTAAATAAACTTGAATCTGTGCTGAAACTGTATCTAACTAAACAGGAGGAAAGCCAACTTGTCAGGTGATCTGTTTATGTTGTGTACTGGGTAGCCCTGCAGAGTTAGTGTACAGTAGATATAAGCTCGGCAGGTTTTGGGCTCACATCATGGATTAGGAGGCATAGATGAAGAAAAAAATTAACCCTCCTCCCCCCCTTCCAGTATTTATAATCTATTTTTAAAAATAGGGGGGTTTAGTGCTCGAAAGCGAATTTGAGGAAAAAAGCACCTTGGATTCTATGATAGTTGGTAAACACAGGGGGAAAAAGACTTTATATACAATGAAATGTTTACCAATGTTTTAGAAATATAATGTTCTCAATACAGCTTATCAATGTTAATGCTGCGTTAATTTGAAATATTTGTCCTTGTTTAAAGGCTAAATAATATATTTATTTTAGATTTTTGCAACAGAGTAAAAAAGCTGGAAGCCAAGAAGTTTTAATGCTCTATTATCTTCAACGTTCAAGGCAAGTGTTTTTTTTATTCACAAATTTTTAGATAAGACAGTGGACAATGAATTGATATACAATGTACACCCCAAATTATGATGAACAAAATTGCCCATTTTGTTGATTGAAATTTCAGTATAAAAGTAATCAAATCAAAGGTTTAAGTCACCTTACATGTGAATGTTAGTTTTAAAACTTTGGTTACCTGTTTAATACACATTAACACAGTCCAACGTCCCTTCACTAATAATATGCTAATAAAATTATGATAAGATTATAGATATATTGGTAATTAACTAGAAATTACTCTTACAATTATTTGTATTATACAGGTATACTGAGGCATACCAGTTGAACCAAAACCTGCGTTCCAGACAAGTCAGCACTCCAGCTATGGATGCTATTATGGACAGGTATAGATTGGATAGATTGAAAAATAATGAGAAGGTCAACTTGTTGAGAGAGAATAGTAGATAACTAATTTGCCCTATCTTTTCACGAAATGTTGTCTAATTTATATTAGGTTCCAGTTTTGGCATAGATACAAAAATCCGCAAAACCTGAAGAAAAATACTGATGTACTTTTTATGAGTAGATTTAAAATGTCTTTTTGTTGAAAACTACATATAAGCAACAATATATTAGTTATTTATTGCATCGTGTTCTTGACAGCTTTCCACGGATATTAAAATGAAAAATTACAAGATTAAAACCAGTTTTGTTAGTCCCAAAAAATTTGGTATTTATCTTATTTTTTTTAGTAGCGAAGCTACTCTATAATTCACTTTGTCCGTCAGTCAGTCCGTAACGCTATGGGGGAAATGGGATTTACTCAGCTCCTATAAAAGATAGAATGCTGAAATTTTTTGACAACATTCCCATCATTAAGGAGCACAATTGACTATAAAACATCATTGGCGTTCGGACTGATTTTTAGCAGGTTTTAGGCTATTTTTCACATTTTTCTCCATATCTTCAGTGTTTATGGTCTGATTTTCAAAATTTTTTCAGTTATAGATATCAAAATTAAATTTCCCGTCTTTTAAAGAAAACAATCATGACGGCCAGACTGCCTTTTTAGCAGGTTTTAGGCTGTTTTTTTTATATATTTAACATTTTTCTCCATATCTTCAGTGTTTATAGTCCGATTTTCAAAATTTTTCAGTTATAGATATCAAAATTAAATTTTCCGTCTTTTAAACAAAGTAACCATGACGGCCAGACTGCCTATTTGGCAGGTTTTAGGCTATTTATAAATATATTTAACACTTTTTTCCATATCTTTAGTGTATATGGTCCGATTTTCCAAATTTTTTAAGTTAAGGATTTAAAAATTAAATTTTTTGTCGTTTTAATAAAACAACCATGACGGCCAGACTGCCTTTTATCAGGTTTTTGGCTATTTTTATATGTTTTACATATTTCCCCATATCTTTGTTTATTTTGATACAATTTTCAAACTTTTATGGGATATCAGTATCAAAATAATTTTTCCCATTGTTATGAGCATCTTTATTATAATTTACTTTGACCATCGTCATCATGCAAAATAAAACAAGGTTTCATGTTTATTTTATCCAATAAATCTATTCTTGATTTTAGTAAAAACCTTTTAAATCTACCTGTACGTATTCCCATCGACGATTTTTTGTGCTTCGCTACTTATGGATGTTGTCATCCTTGTTATCTTAACATTCATGGAAAATTTTATGTAATACGCGATTTATATCTCAATATTAATGAAAAATTTATGTAATACGATTCTATATATGATTTTTCAGTACGGCCGGTAACTGGTTATAATCCAGCAGATATTAATCGGTTTTGAAGCCATACTGGAATAGTTATTTCTCGCATCGTATTATAAACGGCTCTCCGCGGATATAGAATGTACTATTATAAGATTAAATCCAGTTTTTTTAGACCCGAGGTGCCGAAGGCACGGGCTAAAAAACTGGTTTTAATCTTATGATTGTACATTATTATATTCGTAGAAAGCTGGATATAATACGATGCTAGACATAGTTTTTTCGTATGGATGAGAACCGGTTCCTATCCACCGGATTCGAATGAATACGAGAAAATTATTTTCACAACTTTTCCAGGTATTGCAGTATCCTGCCAAGTATCGGCCCGGGTTCCCAGCTGCTGCTCTCTAAACTGCCACCAGGTGGCGGCAACAAGCTGCAAAATAAGCTGCCAGTGGCTGTGAGTGTGAAAACACCGCTGCCAGCCGGCCGTGGTCTGATTAATTTAACAAGTAGAGCAGCAAGGATCCAGTCACAGCTGGCTACCCCGAAGAGACAGATGCCCTCGGAAACACCATTTAGGTAAAATTATTATTTTATATCAAATATTTTTTGGCCAATATCCCTCAAATTGGTTTGTCGAGCATAAGATCCCCCCCCCCAAAAAAAAAAAAATTTATTTGAATTCAGGTTAGGTTATATTCATCATAAAATTTTTTTTTGTTATGAAAGTTTTCTTTTTTGTTCTGAAATAAATATTATGTACTTCCACAGGTCCAAAACTAAGAGTTTCCTGTTATCTGAAAGCAGCCTTGAGTCAGCTAAGAAGAGAAAATTAGCTGAGAGACCAACAATGGAGTTCCCTTCTGAAGTTCATGAAAAAACAGGTATCTTGTTTTAATAAAGATGTCAACTTTTATGCAAATGAATACCTAGTACCTTCATATTGGATTTATATTCCAATGGAAAACTACCGAAGGTTAGAGCAATAAAGCAATGATTGAAAATACTGAAAATTGAGTATACAGAAAATAATGTTATACTATATCGGGCACTGGATATCACTGCAGGGGTTAGCATAGAAGAAAAGACTTACCTCCCTCTCTTATTTTTAATTTTCTTTGAAAATGAGAGGGATAAGGTGGTTCTGAGGGAAAGCACCCGACATACAATATTAATTAAAATTGTTTAGCTGAGAAATCTGTAAGTCGGCCCTCATCTGGTGAGCTGGTGACTCCACCTGGAAAAAGAAGCCGCATGACTGAGGACCAGAGCAGTCTTTCTATGGCTAGCAAAGTGGACCTGAATCCTTCCAGGTAAAAAATATGAAAACCTGTATACATGGAAGTATATATATTAGAAAATGAAATGTTATTAAATAATAAAGTAAAAAATGAAAGCAAAAAGGGGTAGTTTTTCGTTCCTTTGTTTATTATTTTTAGAAAGGTTAGTTAACTTGATGCTTTATCTCCAGAGTGTCCAAACGTTTCAACCACTAATTGTAATCTATAGAAGGGGTAATTTTGTGTATCATAGTTCAGGGTGTACAATGTACTTCAATTTTTCGACTTTTATCTTGTCACTTTAGATCCCTGTTTATTTCTCTTTTTTCAGGTTTTTACAAGGAGAATTCAAAAGTTTGCTGGAGACCCCCACAATTGTGAGGAAATCAGTGTCCAGAGCTTCTGAAAGCCATTTTAACTTGGATCAAACAAGTCACACCCCACACTCTATTCTTAAGGTATTTCATATAAATATAAATTTTCTTGTCAATAATGTGGTCTAATTGTTATTACACTGTGTCACTATTAGTCTAATTAATTGATTGCTAATCTACAATTTCTATACTTGATATTATTTCTTTGAGGTTAAAAACTTGATCCAAGAGAACTCGCCTGCCCTGGATGATTCTATGAATGACTATCCTGCTGGTAGCCGGGGAGGTAGCTGTGGACCAATATCAATGCATGACACTAGACACAGTCATTCTAGGGAAACTACGCCTAATAAGAGTCTTAGATTTAAGGTGAAATTTTGAACTATACTTTTTTAGAGGGGGGTTTGGTAAGGTTTTTTTTTCAAGAGGTGATTACTCCATAGATGCTGTTCATTCATCACCCCCGAAAAAGCTTAAAACCTACTCTTCACTTTTAAGGAGAACCATATCGGTTTGCGAGGTCCTTCTCTAGACAGCAGACATCCTGTTATTTTTATATAAGGATAATCTGAACTTTCTTTGATACCAAAAGAATGTATTTTTTATTAATTGACACCTTTTAAAGGTACCCAAAAAGCTGCCGCCGACTGGAGGTCCACCGTACTCCCTGAGTATGCCCAGCAGCGAAGCTTTGACCACCATTTTCTCGCCGAGTTTACGGTCTCCAATGGCAGAAATGGGTACAAGCTCAGATGCAGAGATTTCGTTCCAGATTCCTGCCCACAGGGTGGATCAACCACAGTTTAGCAGGTAGTGTCTTTCAAGTATTTATTTCAACTAGGAAGAAAGAAACTATTAGGTACATATTTTTTACTTTTTAAAGCCTTGATAATTAATCGGTAAAACTCCTTTGTTTGACTGTGCACATTTTTAAAACACTAGCGGCTTCGCCCATAGCCTCTAGGGGCTTGGCCCCAAGAGGTTTGATCAAACCAATTTTTCGTATTTTAGATATAAAGGAAAATTTAAAAAAAAATTGTTGGGGTATTTTTATTTTGGGTGGGGGGGGGGGGTTGGAGGTGTCCAACCCCCCAAGAAAATAGTTATAAATCTTCCCGGGACCTATGAGAAGCTACCCTTTAAATGAGAACTCGGTCTGTTCAGCGGTTAGCGAGATCCTTCGCTACAAACAAACAAACAGACAGACAAACAAACAGACAGACATCGTTCTACTTTGTATTATAGATGTACATTTGTGACTAAAATAGGGTGAAAAATCAAAGTACCTATTAAGACAATTTTATGACAAAGTTGTTTCTGTATTATACAATTCTAGCGTCTTAACCAGGGAGTAAGGGAGGGGACAATGGGCAGTTAATTCAATTTTATAGTTGTGACCCTTTAAGGTTGAAAACCCAGATATTTCCAGATAAAACAAGTATTTGCAATATAGCAACCTTTAGTGGAAATTTTTGACTTTTTGAATTGTTTTTAATTCGAAATGCACCATCCTTAAACTGATGCTTTACTACAAGCCTTTGATTCTAGAGATCAAATCCCTTGTTTACAATTCATTTCCATAATTGTTATTATTAAAACTTCGGAAAATTAAGGAAACGTACCATTTTACTTTTACAACTTCTTTTACCCAAATTTTTTTTATTGTATTTATTAAAAAGCTTAGACATGAAAAAGCCTTTAAATAATTATATTACAAAACTTGCTAAAACAATTTCCTTCCTACAGAACTTTTAACTCAAGTTATTTCATTCAACGAAATAAAAATGAGATACCTTGCGTCAAAATTTCATACTACATAAATAAAATAGTTGAGAACATAAGTACATCTTAATTTTAAAGATCTTAAGGTTTAAGTAACATATCTTAGGATAACTGGTAGCTGCGCTCCTAGCATCCAGGACAGAAAAATAAAATAACACCATCTTGAGATTTTAATGATAAACAAACCTTGAACAACGACTTCGAGAATTTTCCCTAAAATTTTGAAATTAATCGGATCATTAATTACATAAATATTAAGCTAAAGACAAAAAACTTTTGCCTTTACATTAAATCAATAAGAAACATCTAACATGTCTAAAGTAACGAAAAGAGCTAACCGTTACGGACGTACAAATGTGCGGGACCTAATTATAGGAAGGCTTTGCTCATGATAACTAATAATCTTAATATAATTTCTTTCTACAACGCACTAATCGGAATGAATTAACATTAAACAAGAATTAGATATAAAAAATGTAATGATTCAATTTAAAAAATAATTTTCAAAATCAAAATATTCTGTCTGCTTGTTATTGTTTATCTTTTTGTTGACGCGCTAGTTTGCCGCGAGATTATGCATGATTTTGCGTGACGTCATTCATAATTGGTCCCCAAGATTGGTTAGAAACTGCTAAATTCTTGCATGTTCCCTTTAAGCCAGTCCCCAAAGTCTGAGACTCCTAAAAATTGAATATTCGATCCATTGTCCCCTCCCTTACTCCCTGCGTCTTAACCCTTGGAATCTAGTGATTAAAGGGTAAAAAATTGCATAAATCTATCTAAAGTAAAACAAAACAGTTTTTCATTCGGGAATATTTGTGAAGCTACACTGAAATAAAGAACTTAATTGAATCCGTTCAGTGGTAAGCGATATCTTAACGGACAAACTAAAAATTGTCGCTTTGAATCTAACTCATAGATATTATTTTAGGTTAAAAGTTCGGAATATCAGTGAAAGTTCTCGCCGTAGTTCAGAAGATGACAGTTTTCACAGGTAGGGTCCTTCATTTTTATTTTCAAACAAGATCGATTACGTTCATTTGTAGTTGTTATGTCGTAATGTTTCATTAACTTTTTGGGGGAAATTTTAAGGTATAAGACAATGGAAGATGATTTAAAATGCTCACTCAATTAAGCCAACCAATAAGAGAACGTGTTAATATAACTTATAACCTATAAAAGGGGACCAATGTCCCCTCCCTCACTGCCTTTTCTCTACAAATATTTCGTGGTTTTTCCTCTGGTAGCTTTCTTCTTTTTTTCTTCAACAGATGTGTACAATGTACAATACATGGTTATTTAACTTAATGGGAAGGCCTTATCTCTTTCTTGATTAGTAATCAAAGAATTTTTAGGGGGGGGGGGGTTGAAATAAAGTGAAGGGTTGTCCCCTCCACCGCCCCCTCCAGAAAAAGCATTTCCTTTGGCTCAGTGTTTTGCATGCTCCTTGCTCATGGTTTAATTTCATGAAAAAACATATTTGTATAGTTTGGAAAGATCGCGAACAAGTATTACAGACACGCCTCAAGATAAACCTACAAAAGAGACAACAACTACCTCCCCAAGATTTAGGTTGTCCGACAGTTTAAGGTATTACTTCCATTAGATTATGTCCAAATTCCTGGGATCTAAAGGAATAAGACAATTGCCGATTAATTGATGTACGTATACATCCCCAATGATGATACACAAAATTACTTCTGTACATTAAAAAATTTTGGGTTGAAACGTTTGAACACTCAACTTAATGAAACAACCGATCAAAATTCACTCAAGTTCCCATATTTATTGGGCCAAAGAATAAGAAAATGTTATCATTTATTTTTGGGGACTAGAGTAATAAACAGCCCATTGTCATCTCTCTTTTAGATCATGACAAAACTCACTCACCTTGTCACTTGATTTCTAAAAGCATGATTTGAATCAAGATCTCTGTGTAACACCCATGAAACATTTGACATAGACAAATATATTGATATGACGTCCTTTATTATGTAGAAAATCTTTGTACTTAATTTATGACTAAATGTTGAACAGTTATTTTATTTATGGTCATTATTAAAGATTAACATCGTTTTAGCAAAGCTACTCTATAACTATGGTATTTTTGATTAACAGTCAGTCACCTTCTTCCATGTATTTGCACATAATTTTAATTTAACAGAGTTCAGTACTAATTCGAATCAACAGACCACAGTATACACACGCATATTTTCATAGTTGTATTTAAGATTTGCACTTCATTGGTCGGCCAAATGTCGTCGGTGTTTAACTTTGCTTTTACTGAAAATGCCATTATTTAATCTGTATTATTGCTGCACTCCAGTTTTATTGTTTTTGGTTTTAACAAGCGAAGCTTTTCTCTAATTAGGGTCAGCTATTCCGTAAATCCAACTGTCCGGGTTAGTTCTGCGTGGATTTAAACGAGCAAGAATTATCCCATCGATTTACAGCATGACCCTCGAAAAAGTATTTTTAAGCATCTGCAGCCTATATTTCTCAATAAAATATTATAAGATTCATATGTACTTGTTCTCTATAATTTTCTACATCAAAGGATATCAAAATATTTTTTTTACATCAATTAACAGCCGAGATTTTTAAAGCCAAAGTTTGGAAAAAGTGCTTGAGAAACTGGATATTGCTAAATATTTCTTAGTTTTTTATTAGTATATTACTTTTTATCAACCAGTTAAAAAACAAATAAGAAAGAAGAGCAAGTTTACAATTGATACATTTTTTATTGCATTTAAAAACGTTACTTTTACATATAAAAAACTACTTTTCAAATTTTACTGAATATATTTTTCTTATAACCATTTTCCCTCAAATATTATAATATCTCCCACTTATTAATATGACCTTAAATAAACCCCTCCCCAATTTATGCTCATTACCAGAAGGATTAGCGCAAACTTTACCAATAAATTCACGCCCACTTATCAAATTAATCTAAGACACATAAAAATCATTTAAATTATTAAATGTTTAATAAAAGTTTGTAGCTGTAACTTTTTGTTTTTTTTAACTTATTTTGATAAAATAAAAAGTGTTTGATTTCTGTTTATGTAAACTTTCAATTTGCTACTATTTTTAGTAGCGAAGCTACTCTATAATTCGAATGTCCGTCCGTCCGTCCGTCCGTCTGTCCGTCCGTGTGAGACAGAATAGGGGAAACGTGATTTTCTCGGCTCCTATTAAAGATAGACAGCTGAAATTTTTTGACAACATTCCTATTATTAAGGAGCACAATTAACTATAAAACATCAAGGGCGATTGGACCGCTTTTTATCAGGTTTTAGGCTATTTTTGTATTTATCACATTTTTCTCCATATCTTCAGTGTTTATGGTCCTATTTTCAAAATTTTTTCAGTTTTTGATATCAAAATTAAATTTCCTGTCGTTTACAGAAAACAACCATAACGGCCACACTGCCATTTTGCAGGTTTTAGGCTATTTTTGTATTTTTCACATTTTCACCATATCTTCAGTGTTTATGGTCCAATTTTCAAAATTTTTCAGTTATAGATATAAAAATTAAATTTCCCGTCGTTTAAAGAAAACAACCATGACGGCCAGACTGCCTTTTTGCAGGTTTTAGGCTATTTTTGTATTTTTCACATTATTCTCCATATCTTCAGTGTTTATGGTCCGATTTTCAAAAAAATTTTCAGTTATAGATATCAAAATCAAATTTCCCGTCGTTTAAAGAAAACAATTATGGCGGTCAGACTAGTTTTATCAGGTTTTTGGCTATTTTTATATGTTTTACATACTTCCCCATATATTTGGTGTTTTTGGTCCAATTTTCAATCTTTTTGGGGATATCAGTATACAAATAATTTTTCCCATTGTTATGAGAATCTTTTATGTAACCTGCTTTGACCTTCGTCATCATTAAAAATAAAACAAATTTAGTGTTAATTTTTCCAATAAATCTATTCTTGATTTTAATAAATACACTTTAAATCTACTTTTACGTATTTCCATCTACGATTTTTTGTGCTTCGCTACTTATGGATGTTGTCATCCTTGTTTATAGGATTTCTTTCTGTAAGGGTGTTTTTGCAATTTACACTAATCTAAAAATGCCTTTTAGAGCAAGTGAAAAAAGTGCTTTCAGCATGAAATAAATTTCTTGGAAAAATCTTTATATAAGTTTTATAAAAAGTATTGAAATTATGAGGAAAACACATCATTTCACATTAAAAAAACATTTTTCTTGAAAGTTAAATATTTCTTAGTTTTTTATTAGTATATTACTTTTTATCAACCAGTTAAAAAACAAATAAGGAAGAAGAGCAAGTTTACAATTGATACAATTTTTATTGCATTAAAAAACGTTACTTTTGCATATAAAAAAATACTTTTCAAATTTTACTGAATACATTTTTCTTATAACCATTTTCCCTCAAATCTTATAATATCTCCCACTTATTAATATGACCTTAAATAAACCCCTCCCCAATTCATGCTCATTACCAGAAAGATTAGCGCCACCTTTACCAATAAATTCACGCCCACTCATCAAATTAATCTAAAAAACATAAAAATCATTTAAATTGTTAAATGTTTAATAAAAGTTTGTAGCTGTAACTTTTTGGTTTTTTAACTTATTTTGATAAAATAAAAAGTGTTTGATTTCTGTTTATGTAAACTTTCTATTTGCTACTATTTTTTATAGGATTTCTTTTTGTAAAGGTGTTTTTGCAATTTACACTAATCTAAAAAAGCCTTTTAGAGCAAGTGAAAAAAGTGCTTTCAGCATGAAATAAATTTCTTGAAAACATCTTTATATAAGTTTTATAAAAAGTATTGAAATTATAAGGAAAACACGTCATTTCACTTTAAAAAAAAACATTTTTCTTGAAGTTACTTTTTCCTCAGCCACTTTTTCAAAACTTTGGCTCTAAAAATCTCAGCTGTTAATTGATGTAAAAAAAATATTTTTATATCTACTTATGTGGAAATCTACAAAGAACAAGAACATATACATTTTTTGATAATTCATTGAGAAATATGGGCTGCAGATGCTTAAAAATACTTTTTCGAGGGTCATGCTGTATAATCTGATTATTCAGTTCTGACACTCTACAAGTTTTAATGTTCGTTTGTGCTACCGTTTCAGAGCTTCGCTTTTATGTATGTTGTAATCCTTATTTTCTTATTAATAGAGCATCAGTTGAAGAAGCTGAACGGCAAGCTAAAGCAGTTCTAAACGCCGCCGACTCAACTGCTACGGAAGCAGTTGACGATAGCGCGACTCTCAACGATGATTTAACCGAGGAAGCTGCTGCGCCAGCTGCGGAGATACAGAAAGTTGTTCAGGATCTTGATAAGGATGCTGAAGGCTCTTTCCAGGTTGAAAATTTTTAATCCATTTTTAACACTTCAAAAGAAGTAGGTATATAGCTTCTGTTCAATTAGGGCATATTTCATTGCATTACTTTTTCTTATTCTTGTGAAAATTAAGCCATTTTCCTTTAATAATAACAAGAAGCTGCGCTCCTAGCATTCAGGGTAAGAGATGATCTTAAAATTAGATTAAAATCTAATATTAAATTGACCTAAAACCATTTCAGGACCTATGTGAAGCTTCCCTAAAATGGAGAACTCGATCGGTTCAGTAGTTATTGAAATCTTAAGCTTAATTAAAACCTTACTAGTTTTATAATAGGATATTATTTCCTTATTTTACAAAAATTTTGATAATTTATATAAGCTAAACATGGGTTAGTAGCAAAAAAATAGTACATCTTTTTGAATACAATGTTACGGGCAATTTGACTAAAACAAAGCATTCGATAGTTTCCCAGAATTATTTATCTAATATTTTTCTAGGAGCAAGAGGAGAGTGTTAATCAACAATCAAGCTTGGATGTTTCCTCCGAATTGGTAAGGGAATATGTATGTCTGTATTTATATTTGTTTGTCCGTTGTTAGTCTGTAAGACAAAATTCTCTCTGCTGTTGTTAAGATTGTTCGTCTGTCCTTAATAGTAAACAAGTAATAGTTTATCCATTATGGCTTCAAACCCGATAAATATCCGCAGAATTAGAACCTGTTCTAAGCCATACTGGAAAATAATGTATATCACCATATTACAGACAATTTTCCACGAAAATTAAAAAATGCTAAAATCAATGCAAGTTTTTTTTTATCCTGGGCCTTCGGCCCCTCGGGTCCAACAAAACTGGTTTTAATAATTTTCATATCCACTGAAATCTGTCTATAATACAATACTATAAATAAGTATTATATTGAAAAGATATGGTTTACTTGTAGCATTATTAGATAAATTTTTTTTTGTAAAGGTTCTATAATTCCATTCACATTAATTTAATCAATCATTTGTTGTTTGTTCGCCATTCTGTCCATTTTAATAAAATCTCTTTTCTTTTTGTGTGTTTTAATTTAAGAGTTGTTTTAATGCTTTTTTTTCAGGACGTTAGTGATATTCCATTCGAAGACGAGACTAGAACCCTTTTCCCTGAGCTTAAGGAAAAATAGTTTTCTATAACGAAAGAGTAACTTAGTATCATTGAGTCTCACTTCATATTTACTTTTTCTCGGCTCCTATTTAAGATAGAAGGCTGAAACTTCTTGTCAACATTCCCATTAATATGGAGCATAATTGACTATAAATTTTAGTGTTGGGCCGGATACTTTTTTGCCCGGATATCCGGCCAACGCCGGATATCCGGCAAATATCCGGTTATCCGGCCAAATTACCGGATTTCCGGCCGGATAACCGGCCAAATTACCAGATATTAAAGTAGTAAAAAAAATATTTCTTCAGAAATCTTATATAAATTTACATAAAGTTAAACTTATTTAGAAAAAATGTTCTTCTAGCTTCAATAATAAGAAAATTATAGCCATTTAAGATTTTAAAAAGCAGAGATTTTTGGTGTTAAGTATAAAAATTATAGAGCCGGATATCCGGCCGGATAGTTTCAATATCCGGTATCCGGCCGGATATTAAAAATGGCCGGATATCCGGCCGGATATCCTACCACACCGGATATCCGGCCCAACCCTATAAAACATATATGGTGGTCGGATTGCTTTTTAGCAGGTTTTTGGCTATTTTTAAAATTTTCATATTTTTTCCCATATCTTTGGATTTTCAAAATTTAATGAATTGACAGTATCAAAATTAAATTTCCCGTTGTTCTAAGGTTTTTTTTGTGTTCAGTTCAAAGATGAATGAACAGTTAACCTTTTTATTTTTTACATGTTTCCCCTTATATTTGTTTTTTTGGTTCTATTTTTTGCGGATAATTTATTTATGGCAATAAAGCATGATAAATTTAGAACTGAGAACTGTATAAATATTTTAATTAACTTTTTAACCAATAGAAAACTTTTAAATACAGGAGGAAAAATACATGGGAGATGCCACTCTACATGAATTTATGCATAATTTTGAAGAGGTAAGCAAAGCCGTTTTTTAAAAGATAGACGTCTGAAATTATAAAGATTTTCGCATGTCCTTGTTCTTGACATTTAAAACATCTTCCTAGATTTCTTATGAAATTGTTTGTTTTAGGAATTAAGAGAAGGATTCCGACAGGGAATACAAAGTAATAAAGAAGGAGAAAATGTTATTGAATCAGAGCAACCGGTAAGTGCCATTCTTTAAATCATTATTTTATGTATTCCTGATTTATTTTTTTTTATCATACAATAAAAAGCCTTATGAAATGATCCTTTTATATAAAGTAGTAAGGATCTCTCTAACCGCTGAACCGTATGGTTTAACTTTTGAGTGAGATGGTTTTAGGATATTTTTCTCTCTATCCCTTCCCATTCGAAATTAGATGGTAGTGGCGCTACCTCTAGTATATTATAATGAAAATTATTTTTAATCTGTAAAAAGATACGAAATATGATAGTTGGCAAATACATAATTAAATTCTACTCTACATCAAAATCCTGGATTAATTTTCCTTACAGTTACAACAGAATTACAACCTAATTAAGAATAGACCTTTCTATCTTTGACGCTTTCCTCTTTTGGGCTTATATAAAGCTGAACCTTACCGTTAAGTGGTTACCAAGATCTTGAGCTACAGACAGATAGACATAAGACATCATGGTTCTTGGCATTTTTGTGAGACCATTATTTATGTTCATCAAGGAGGGAGAAGACTTTGGATTGTAAATTACAATGGTACTTAATGTTTTATCACCAAGTCATCTTATTCGTTGTCTTAAAAGTTTTGGTTACTTTTTTGTTGAATTTTTAATGGTTGGTTAGTTGTTCATGAAGGAAGAAGGGGACATTGGACTGTAAATTTTAATGGTACCCAAAGTTTAATAAATAAGTTATCACATTCGTTGGCTTTAAAGCTGTAGGCACTTGTTGTATTTTGATTGGTTGGTAAGTTGTTCATGAAGGAAGGAGGGGACATTGGACTGTTAATTTCAAAGGTACCCAAAGTTTATTAACCAAGTTATCACATTCGTTGGCTTTAAAGCAGTGGGCACTTGTTGTATTTTGATTGGTTGATTTTGACTTTTCAACCAATAATTTTAGTCAACACAGAAGGGGTAATTTTGTTTATCATTATGTTTATTTACCTAGGAAACTGCTGCTGCTGAGAAGTGCAGAGTTGGCCACCTGCCTGAAGGTTTATTTGGACAGGTTCTGGATAATACACACACTGATCTACACACTCCGGATAAAAGGAATTTATTCTATTCATTCTTTTATGAATATTGATCTTAATAATATATTTTATGAGCAATTATCTTAAAGAAATGAGGGAGAGGAGTAATTTTATTAAAAATAAGGTGTGTTGGTTTCAGTGCTCGATAGACATTTTGGGGGAAAACACAAAATGATCATAACTACCTACTACTTATTTCCTCATATTTTAGCTTTAAAATTATTGAGAAATAATGATATAATAGTCAATCATGGGATTTATGCCTTGATTATTTTTAGGAATTGTTATTTTTAGCTAAGTAGCTAAATTCTTTTAAACCATTCTTGAACTATAGGTACCTATTGAGTTAAATTAGAATAAATGATTGTGTTCAGTGTTCACATGACCAAGAAAGACCTGCCTAACATATCAACAATTTTCAATGTAACAGCAAGTGAAGAAGATGTGAATTCTCCGCAAGAAAGTCTCAACACCCCAGATCCTTATAGTGCTGAGAAAAGGAAATAATTCAATATGTATGGATTTTAGGAGCGTAGCTACTCAGTGAGGGAAAAATAGGCTTTTAATTACACTAGTCCCCACACAGTTTTATAATTAAGTTTTCTTATTTGTTGGCTTAAAAACTTTGGGTACCTGCTATAGTGAATTTTAATTGGTTGGTTCTTTAACTTGTGTGTTCAAACGTTCCAACCACTAATTTTAATCTGCAGAAGGTATAAGTTTGTGTATCACCATTGGGAATATATATCAATTTATCGGCCATTGTCTTATCCTATTAGATCCCAGATATGTATATATATTGTTTACAGGACCGTATCTACTCTATTATTACATTTTGGAGATTCTGATCGCAATCTTTATCTATAATTTTGACATCACGAAATCATAATCAAGCAGTAGGTGTAATTTGCAGTTTTAATAATATATAATTGATGTAAACCCCACCCCAATTATTATAAACAATGTCCCCCTTCTGTAGATCAAAATTGTTGGGGGGAAAGTTTGCGCACAGCTAGTTTGTATCAATCAATCAAGATTTTAAAGCTGCTCACGTTAACAAATCTTTTGGTTCCAGTATTATTGATAATCCAGTATCCACTCCCTCCTTGGTTGGTACAGACAATTTGAGAGTTTAAAAATTAAATTAAAATTAATTTTATTGAATACTTTTCGTAACGCAGTGTGTACGAAGCCAACAGAAGCTTGCCAAATTTCTCTCAAATAATAAATGTAACAGCTAGCGAAGAAGATATTAATTCTCCAAAAATAGGTCTAGATACACCTGATGTTGAACAAGTTAATAGGTGAGATTTGGTTTTAGAATTATAAACAAACAAATAAACTGGATGATAAGTGCCTAAGACTATTTTTATATATCCCAATCTATTATATAAGACCAACGGCTACGTACTCCCCTAGAGGCCTTTAGTGGCACTTTATATGTTTATTTTATTTTAAATATCTATGTATAATGTATATGTTGCGTGCAAGTCTCTACGTAAAAGCTAGAATGTTGTTATATTGTGTAAGATAATAAAGATTTTCACTGTTCATCAAGATCTTGTTAACCACTTAACCGATTGAGTTTTCCATTTTTAATATCTTACAGGATGGTTTTAGACTATTTTTCTGCTTTTTTCCTCGTCTTATGCGGAGCCCTAGATGATATATTACAGTAAATAGAATGTAAAATATTTACGGACATGCGAAATAAATAGCAAAGCAATTTAAACATCAAATGAATATAATAATCATTTCGAATATAAAAAGGGTTTCATAATGTTGTACTTATCATGTCAAATTCTAGAGTTAACAATTTTTTAGTGCAAACCCCAATCAGAGCCTGCCAAATTTCTCCCAAATAATGGACATCACGGCTCAGTCTGACGACCTGGAGCACCAAGAAGAGTTGGAGCTCTCCAGAGCTGACGAGACTATCCCTGACTCCGCTGTCGCTACTACAGATGCTGCTGCCGATGAGTTGATCCTTGTTGAGGATAATAGGAAGGATGACGTAATCAGCCTTCTGGAAACTTCGCAAGGTATTATTTATAAAATGCTAGGTACAAGGAATCCAGGGGACATTGGGCATTTTAGTACACTAGTCCCCAAAGTTTTAAAATAACGTTTTCTTATTCGTTGGCTTAATAACTTTGGGGACTTTAGAATTTTGATTGGTTGGTTCAATAAGTGTTCAAAAGTTTTAACCACTAATTGTAATCTACAAAAATGGGTAATTTTGTTTATCATTGGGGATTTACATCAATTTATTGGCCATTGACTTATCCCTTTAGATCCCTGGACAACATGTCAATTTAATATTTAAACATATAGGATATCTTACTAGTAAATGTTATGTTTCAATAATAAAGGGGGGGGGCGAAAGTGACACTTTTTGAAACCAAAACTAAAAGTCAAAGGAACTCAACTAAAAAAAGAGTTACAGGTCTGAGATTTTGCATGGCAGTTGCTTTATAGGGGTACAATATGGAACTGTGAAGAAACGGCGGCGCAACCGCCGAAAACCGCCGAGAAAAGGCAAAAAAAAATTCGGTGGGAAACGGCGGTTTTCGGCGGTTGCGCCGCCGTTTCTTCACAGTTCCATATTGTACCCCTATAAAACAACTGCCATGCAAAATCTCAGACCTGTAACTATATTTTTTAGTTAAGTTCCTTTGTTGACTTTTAGTTTTGGTTTCAAAAAGTGTCACTTTCGCCCCCGCCCTTATAAAGTAGTTGTCTTTGTTCTGTTAGATGTTACTTAAAATCTCTAAAATGACATGTTGCGCATGATTAAACGTATTTTGCTTTTAAAAGGACACTTTTGTCTAGCTATTAATTTACTTTCTACATTGACATCAGAAGAGTGCAAACATGCACGAAACAATTTGTAATGTCTGAATAAATATGTAAAATTCATATTTTGTTTGTGAGTTAACCTCTTATATTAATTTACTTTCTATATAAATTACCTATGCAATACAGAAAATATTCCTTTTAGAACCTGAAAACATAATAGAAGAAATTAAAGACGACTCAAACGAGGTACAAGAATCCATAGTTGAAGAAATTGTTGAACGTCAAGCAGCATCTGACAGAGTAGTTGAACTAATAGTTGAAAAATCAACAACAACTGAAGTTATTGAGATAGTTGATAATACCAAGCTTGATAAATCCAGGAAATTATCAGTTATTGTGGATAGTATTGCTAAGAAAGTGTCCAGTAGTACGTTTTCATATGATTCGGCCACCGCAACTATAACACCCACCAGGAGACCAACACTTTCAAGGACCAAGGTAAAGTTATCTTGTGATATTTATTCCTTTACAAAGATAAATAAACCCATCAATACTGTTTCGGTATGTATTTCTTGTATTCCCTGGCAAGTTCGAACCCATTAATCCCTGTTTCCTTACACCAGAATTCCCCTGAGAATGAGTGTGTTACGCGGCCTTCCTAACCATCCGCGCGGCGCGTGGCTTGTAAACAGACAAAAAAAACGCGCACTTTTCCTTTGATTAGTCCCACGTGAGGAGCTACGTGAATGAAAATAATGTATTGCTTGAATATACATGCGCTCTGATGTGTGGAATATCTCAAATAAGCCTTCCTGCTTAGTTTGACATCATATGTGGTAAGAATTTATCTTTTAATTCTTGAAAATAAGCGTAGAATGGTACAAATTTATGAAGATATTTAAATCATTAATTTTTCAATAAATAGACCATTTAACTGCTAAGTTTTAACATACGAATATTTTCCTTTATTTTATTGATCATTTTATTCTAAAATTATCAATTTCTGATGCGATTAAATATGTTTCGTGCCAATTTAAAGTTTTTTAGTAATTTCATATTTTTGATTAAATTGAAATCACGCAACCTCGATGTTACAAAAATAATAACCATTAATTTTATGTAATTAATTCTTATATTTTTGTTTTAGACTCACTGTTTTCATGGTAATAAATACACATTCATAAACTTCACTATGTTGGTCATTCGGAGGGCTTGAGATTAAGATTTCGAGAACGGCTAGGCATTGCGTTCCGAAACAATGAAAACAAGACAGAACAGATGCGGCTAAGAACAATCTGTGAAGTTTTGTGAATGTGTTGGTTGTGATACCTTAACACACATTATTATAGTCGTAATCAGTACAGTTAACTTTAGTGACAATCATGGGTCCTAAAAAGAATAAAGGTGAACAATTGAGTAAGCGGCTGCGTCCAGCCGTTGATGCCCTAACCAGTGAGCTAAGTAGAGTGATGAAGTTGGTCAGTGATACTTCAGAACTTGATGTTAGACATCTCACTAAGGAATCAATCCTTGTCCATGACAAGTTCGAGACATTTGACAGCATCATGGTCGGTTTTACCAAGCTGGGTTTGAGAATCCAAGAGCTTGATGAATTTAGTGACATTTATTCTGATATAGTTACTGTGCAAAAAGACTATAGTGCCTTGAAAGATGCTCTTGATGCTATAGAAGAGCTTAGTGACATTCAAAGTGTTGTTGATGTAGTTGGTGATAATTTGCCTAACCATCAGGCTGAACTATACGATCGATGCTTGAAGATTGTGAAAGTTATTAAAGGGCCATATTTCCCCTTGCCTGATGCAATTATAAACACTTTGTCTGCTTTGATGAAACGGCTGGCTGAGGTTAAGCTTGAACCTGTGAAGCCACCCACGACGACGGCGGGTGCCTCGACAGCATCGCCATTTGTGTCACCGTTTGGCACACCACAGTTCGCCGCCGGTTCTATGTTCACGCCAGGATATATGAATCGTGTCGACGAACGTCTTCTTCCATCTTTCGACGGCCTGGAAGCATCCTACGTAAGTTTTAAAGACACTTTTAAAAAGCTTACTGTAGGACAAGACCCGTCGTATTTACAGTTATTGTTGAGCAGTGAGAAGGTCTGTAGAAATAAAGAGCTGAGACTTCAATTAACTCAGATTCAATCGCATGAATCTCAGTGGGCTTACCTTGACGCGCGTTTCAAGTCAAAGACACGTCAGATGCTCTGCCTTTTCAACCAATGGGAGAAGAAGTCTAAACCGTCGGACTCCAACCAGATTGTGACTGTGTTAGCAGAGTTTGGTGGTGCAGTTAGCCAGCTGGAGCAGCTGACTAAAGATGATGAAGATGATGAGGTCACCACCAGCCAGTGGTTGACCGTGATACTTCTTGAGATGTTATCCAAGAAGTTGCCACGTGATTTTCAAGTTAAGCTCAATTTATCATTGGGCTCGATGGATGTCCCAAACGTCCCAAAGCTGTTGAAGATTATTGAAGAACAGCGGGGCGCTATTTTAATGCGGTGTTCGACTGATATGGACACCCCCTCTAAGAAGAAAGGTAACCCTGCGACAGCCGCTACCGCCGTAGGTAAACCTGGTAAATCTAAGATGAAACAGTCATGTTTTGTTAATGGCTGTAATGATATGCACTTACTTTACAAGTGCCCAAAATTTCATGACCTGTCTGTGCCAGACAGGAAGAGTATTGTGGAGAGTGCTGGATGCTGTTGGATTTGTTTGCAGAAAGGGCATAAATCTGTGGATTGCCCGAAGGCAGATGTAATAGGCGGATGCAAAGTGGACAATTGTGGTCAGGCCCATAACAACCTTCTGCATGAGAGTGTTGATATGGCTGCCGCCGTCTATGAAGTACATACTTCCCCTGAGGCGAACCTAATGTTAATGTTACAACAATTAGACGTCGTTGATATTAATCGCCAGAAGGTCCCAGTGAACGCCATGTGGGACACTGGTTTAACTACTTCAATGGTAACCCAGTCACTTGTTAATAAACTTCAGTTACCTTTTACTGGATGTTCAGCAAGAATTTCTCTAGCTGATGGTGAAGTTAAACGTCTCCCGACGGTCAAGCTATGTTTAGTTGATCGACACAAGAATTATCACATATTAGAACCTGTGGTAGTGCCTCTCATTGGTCCTGAAGAGGCAATCTGCTCCATGAATCCTGTGGAGACAGCTGTTTTGTTTGATATGAAACCTGAAGATTTTACTTTGGTTAATGGGCAGGTGGATTTGCTCATTGGGCACCTCTGCCCGTCGATGTTTCCCTACTCTGAACGTTCAGTAGGAGAAACCATGCTTTACTCCAGCCTGTTTGGATCTGGATATTTTGCTGTTAGTGCTAATGGATTAGCAAAGAGTAGGTATGTTGTCTGCTCAGATATCGAGTTGGAAAGTGAAGCTATAGGGTTTTTAAAACCAGAAAGCTCAGATGTTCAGCCGCAGCCGACTGTTGGTGCTGCTTGTGATGCTATTATTGAACCTGTTGGTTCTGCTTGTAACGCTGCTGATGGACCTTTTGGTTCTGCTAGTGCTGCAGCCGTTGACAACCTGGCTACGGCGGGTGTTGCCGTGGTTATTACTGATAATGATGTTAGTTGTGCTGCAGTTATTCCTGATGATATTGGTAACGATACTGTAGCCGTTGATAATATTGTTACGGCGGGTGTTGAGCCGCTGAATGATTCGGTTCCAGCCGGACAAGAGCCGACGGGAGTTTCGGTTCCGGCCGGACAAAAGCCGGTAGATGATTTTAAGTTTTATGACAGCCACACTTTTATTACGTGCCCTGGTGGTGTTATGAATCAAGAATCGACTTGGTTGCTGCCAAGCTTGCCGCCCGACACAGGGTAAGAGGCCTGCAAATGGCGGGTGGAAATATGGCGGGTGTTGCCGCCAGAAAGTCATTGAAATTTTCAAACCACACATATCTAATCTACAACATAAACTATTTATGTGAAAATGATCTCTAAAGAAAAAATATTACAAGTTTTATGTTGAGCTTGTGAAAGGAACCTAAATCGGTTCTGTAAAGAATAAGTATTCATTATTCAATTAATTTTATTGTTCATACCTAAGCACAAATATTCTACAAAACTGTTTAGACTTTTAAAGCAGATTTTAAAAGATTTTGTTTCTTTAAGTATGATTTTGAAAAGCAAAAGTTCGTGTGTGTTAACTACCAAATGATTTTTGCAGAATTAAAATACCTCGAAAATGTATTTTTTATGGTTCACGTTTACTTAAAAAATGTTATTTCTCAGATTCTCATATGAAATAATGCATTAAAGTAAAGAACACAACATGTAATATTATTATGATAATGTTTAAAATATTCCTCATTATTATTTTAAAAAATTATCGCAAAAAATCAAGATATTTGTTTAAAATTGTAAGCAAATCAAAGATTTTCTTTCATTCCGGAGGCAGAGATTTTTAACAATTCATGTACAAAAGTTTTTCTTTTACTCCGGGAGCTGGGATTCCTATTAATCCACGCGTAAAGATTTTTTTTCATTCCAAGAGCAGAGATTCGTAGTAATATACGTACCTAGCGATTTCGGACAATTCTAAACCTTGAGAAAATACTTTTAGCAATTATTTTCCTAGGTATGTATATTTTCGTTCATGTTTAAGCATTTATAATAATGAACACGATGTATGATATTATTAAAATATTGATTATTATTTTATGTCAATATCACAGAATTAATTTAAGATAAACTATGCATATTTTAAATTAACTCTACCTTCATTTTTATCGCATATATTAAAATACTGCTTCAATGTATTTATTTTTTTAGAAAAGAAATGGGTAATTTTATCATTTCTTAAGATTGATAAGTAACGCAATTTTTGACACAATTTCGTTTAAACTTTCAAATCGATGCAAGATTTTTTCATTTGAAATGCAAACTTAAGTTTTTTATACGTTTTCGCAAGTTTTTTCAATGATTTAAGTCTTTCCGGGACCAGGGATTTTTTTCGCGGAAAATTTCCTAGGTACCTACGCAGATATAAACATTTTTATCCTTGTTGGATTGAAATTTGATATGATAAGAAATTAACAGAATGAGATTTTTACATCATTTAAATATTTCTTTATGATTTATTACAATCACATAAATAATTTAATATTACATGCATATTAAAATTATTATTATTTACCTTTGAACTGATGCACCTAAAGAAAAAATGTAGATTTTTTCGCCGATGAATTAAGTAGATTCTTTGATATTGTAGAATTAAGCTTAATAAGACCGCTCTACGGTGTATCTTAGCTCTGTTTCCTCAGCCAGACATACCGCAGAACGGCAAAACTAAAGCATAAGATAATTTTTTTATTTCGACGCTTTGATTGATGATTCAAAAGTTTCTTGAATTATTTCATGATTCTTTTTATTTTAATTTGATTTAAACATCACTAATTATGTTTATTTTCAGTTGATGCAGCCCTGCGCCAGAAATCCTGTTGGAAATTATGCAGTATCAAAAGTTGTGATGGAAAGACATAACGTCCGACAGGATAGCTGGAACATGGCAATTATTTATATTTGATGGATTTGTTAGTTTGTATCTTGAGGGATTCATTCTGACTGAGGCCCCAAATTGCCTTAATTATGACTGTTTGAATATGTATAAGTTGCTTTCTTCTCAAAACAGAGAGAAATTGCAAACTCAGCATTTAGAGAAGTTCTTTTCTTATATTGAGCTTTTGTTTTATTTTGGTAAATTTAATTTGCATATTTCAATTGCAATTTTAATTTTACGCAATTTTGATTCACGAAGATTTAAAATCATGAAATTTTAATTTCCGAAGTTTGATGATTTTTACAGTCATACTTTATTTAGATTTAAGTATCTATTTTATTAAAACATGTTTAGTTTTAAGGATCTTACTTATCTTATCTAAAAATATTTAGATGTAAGCACGAGTATTTTTCCGCCGGAGAAAAATTCTAATTATTGAGAAGTTTTTATGCAATTTTACTTTTCTTTTCTAGCAAAAAGATTTAGTAGAAAAAATGTCATTATTTAATCTTTCTTTCTTTTGATGAAAAAAGTTTGAGTTGATTATTTAATTATTGATGCGATTTTTAGTATAAAAATCATTTGCCTATTTTATTATGTGGGTACCTAATTAAAGTTTAGGTACTAATGATTATTAATTCATGTATTCGCAATTACATGGTCTGTAATTCTAATTTTATTGAGATTATGAGGCCATGATATAATGAGATGTGCGAGTGGTAAATGTGCAATTCATGTATGTTGAATGCTTTTCCCATTCCTTATTCCTATCCTTATGTGGTAGTGGAGTCGGTTTGAGTTATTGTGGTATTCGTAAGTTACCATAACCAAATTTAGGCCTTATGGCCATGACATTTTAAACTCTTGTGGTTTATGTGTTGTGAGATTGTGATTTCGTGGACACTGTCTGCACGCATATTGCAAAGATGAGGTATTGTGTTCGATTCCCAGTGAATAGACGGGTGTCTTAAAATTATCAATTTCTGATGCGATTTAATATGTTTCGTGCCAATTTAAAGTTTTTTAGAAATTTCATATTTTTGATTAAATTGAAATCACGCAACCTCGATGTTACAAAAATAATAACCATTAATTTTATGTAATTAATTCTTATATTTTTGTTTTAGACTCACTGTTTTCATGGTAATAAATACACATTCATAAACTTCACTATGTTGGTCATTCGGAGGGCTTGAGATTAAGATTTCGAGAACGGCTAGGCATTGCGTTCCGAAACAAATACCAATTTGATTGATTGGTTCATTTAAGTGAGTGTCTAAATGTTTTAACCAATAATTGTAATCTAAAGAAGGGATACTTTTGATTTCCATTTTATTTTACTATAGGAATTAGAAGAAACTGTAATTCATGAAAACATTGAAGAAAATATCGTTCAAGAATCAGTTGGCGAAGCCATAGAAATTGAGAGTGATGGAGACAAGGAGGAAATTGATGCAGTTGAAGAGATAAAAGACCACGAGGATACACCCAAATCTACAATTGTAGAGATTGCTGACACTGAAAGCTGCAGAGATGATATTCTTAGCAATGTTTCAGAAAAAGGAATAGATATATTAAATGTTTTGAATTATATCAGCAAAAATTAGGGAAACAATCAAGGAGTGATTTCTAACTTTTTCTGTCTTAATTATTATTATTTAAGTAGAGCTAAAGAAAGTAATCTAGGCATCTTTCTCTCCCTAAATAGTTTAAATTCAATTTCAGAATATCAACTTATGATCCATCCTCCTATATCTGTCCTAAGACATCTACCCACCCCCACCCCCCCCACTCCACCATTTTTTTAGAGAAAAAATACTTATTTCTAACCCCAAGAGTCCTTTTCCTACATAGTATTATAGGGACTCCCAACCAAAGACAAATCATCAAAAAAACATTTTTCCATAAAGATCTCTGATATATCTATTGATAAAAGGTTCAGACAGGGATGATGTTATCAGCATTAGTGACGTACCAGCCACGCCTATATTAGAAAATCCCGAGGATAATGATGATAACCTAGCCCCTGTTCAGTTGAAAGATTTAACCACTGATGATAATTTGCCTGCCACCCAGCTGCAGGATTTACCTTTCCAACCCAAGGAAGATACTTTGAGAGATTTGTTAGATCAAAGAGCGGTGGACATAAACAAGGTAACATATTTTCCAGTATGGCATCGGAACCGATTAATATGCAGTGGATTAGAACCGGTTATCAGTTATAGTCAAAAATCATGTATAACATTACGGACAATTTTCTACTAATATTAAAATAAAAATAATAAAATTGAAACAGAATAAATGAAATCGCTATTTGTAAAATTGTTTTTTTTAGGGGGATATGAGAGAAATGTTGGAATGTATAAGTACTACGGCGACAAGGTACACAATACTTTTATTATCACACATTTAATCTTTGCCATAAATCAGTTAGTTGTAATGGTAAATTATCAACGCATAAAAATATTTCCCCAGATTAGTATTAGTGCAGATACTTAACAACTTCTATGATCGTTAAACACCAGTTTCCTATGTTTATTAGGAACCAATAGATTTCTTATTTATGGACTTTCTAGCAGTTTAGCTCCTAGCATATAGGTGCTATTTGAAAGGGGTTTGTAAAGCAAAATAAAGCCTAAAACCATCCCGGGACTAATGTAAAGCTTCCCTAAAATTAAGAACTCTATCTGTTCAGTAGTTCTTGAAATCTTATGCTACAGGCAAAAAAAAACTTTCTACTTTATATAATAGGATTTTTAAAAATTTAGATATAAATTAAAATTAATACTTTATTCCTGTTTATATTATTTAGGGCGAGCTCAATTGCTGGCTCAATGTGGAGTGAAGCTCCGGCAGAAACCAGTTTTACCGAGGCCGGCAGCCTGTACAGCGAGGTGCCTTGCGCGGCCAACTCTGCTGATGGCAGCCTTAGTGAGGCACCAGGTAACTTAAAGTCAGATTTATTTCATTTGATTATGACAAACTCACTCACCTTGTCATTATTAGAAGCTTGAATTCTGAAAGCATAACATGGATTAGGTCTCTGTGATACACCCCATGATTGACACGTGACAGAGACAAATAAGACGACACTCAAACGTCCTTGTAGATTGTATGGAGAAATTCTGCGACTTTATGACTTATGTAGGAACCAGTTGTTTGTATCTTAGCTATATGATCTTATGCTTTACATAGATTCAGTTCAGGTACAATCTAAAGATGAAAATTATTATTTATTAGCGTTTGGAAATGTTTGCTGCAACCTTTATTTATTGATCTCTAATTCTCTTAATATTGGGTAAAGGAGGAGAATATTTTCTCTGCTAACTACATTGTATTATTTTACTGTTTGTTTCAAACAGTTTAGTCATTTGATTTTTACTTCATAAAAGGAATCTAAAAACAAAGAACCTGCATTTTTTATTTTAAAGATGAAGGCAAAATAATTTTTTTTAAAGCGGATATCGCTCTTTGTAGTGCTCAAATATAGAGTCTTACTCAAATATTGCTGACAATATTTTATGAATTTTAAAATCTAGGAGATGAGGGAGATATTTCAGCGGCTGTGTCAGCCGACAGCTCATTCAGTGAAGCTGTTACTGATAATGCAACAGCTGTGCCACAGGGTATATTTACTTTGGGTTTATCAAAATTTGACCAATCAATACAAAATATCAGAAAATAAGTTGACCAATTCCTCTTATTTACAAAATTTGGTTGTGAGTTTTAGGATTTTTAGGGATAGATTAATGAGCAGAAAAGAATTATATACATTAGGGTGGGTTCATATCGGAATTAGACAAAGCGGGGATATGCAACAGATAAAATTAACCTTAAAAACATTTCTGACTGAAAAAGAATTTTAAAAAATTGAGTTTTAGAACACGACCACTTAAAAATATAATTCATTACTTATTAGTATGCAAAGACGACATTCAAAAATTTTTTCAATCAGAACTATGGCTTCATGGTGCTCCCTGGAAAGGCCTTGAGGAGCTGAATCAGGAACTTTTGTCCGTTTCAAAATATCTCGTTCCTAGCCTTAGAAATCACTAAAAAACCAAAAAAAATTTAAGGTTTATTGAGAATTGTCCAATTTGTAGAGGTTTTTTAGATTTTCTCAGGCTAGGAACGAGATTTTTTGAAACGGACAAAAGTTCCTGACTCAGCTCCTCAAGGCATTTCCAGGGAGCACCATGAAGCCATAGTTCTGATTCAATAAATTTTTGACTCCCATTTACAAATAGCTATACAATTGAATGTCTGGTCGTCAGCGGTTTTAAGACTTAGGATAAATTTTAAATCATCCAGAGGTGTATTATATCTATATAAATTGAGTGCAGATCCCCGCTTTGGCCTCAGAAAAAAATGTCCAAAATCGACCCACCCTAATATACATCGCTATTGATGAAAAAATATCATCTCTCTAGATTCAAATGTTTGGTTGAGAAGTTTAAACACTGCTAGTTTGAACCAATCAATCCACATTTGATTTAATAAAAGGTAGCCAAAGTTTTAAACCCGTGGAATTAGCGTATATGCCTGCTTGCTGTCAGTCAGGGAAGTGTCTGGTTTGAATCTAGTCCACATAGCGTCATACTAGAGATGTTAAAAATAGTATCTACTATGTCTGGCATGTGACACTAAAAGTGAAAGAGGGAATGCGTTGGTCAATAATCATTCGCAACTCATTACCATGCACAGTTAAGTCTTCCGGACCAGGGGTAGCTATTCTTACAATCAATTCTTTAAAAAATTGTATGTCAGAATATCATTCCATTTCCCTGCTTCCGGACAAATCTTGCAATTAAAGGGTTGGTTGTCTGCTGGATGTTACTTCATTTAATACTTATCCTTGGGTGTTCTATTCTTTCACTATAACTCTAAGTAAATATGCACTACTAAAGAAGAAAATATACCAGCAGCTGCCAGTTTTGTATTTGCTGAGGCTGAAGTACTGGATGCAAACAATGAAAATATCAATCAATCACAACAGGTTTGATCATCTTTAATAGATCCAGTCATCAACACATGTTTTCAGTTTTCTTAATTTTTACATTTTTTTTCCCTCCAACCACTTATTTTTTATTAGCCCCCCCCCCCCCCGAACCGGGGATCCCATGTAGAATATACACTCCTGAATAAGTATTAGCAGTCTCCGAGATTTTTTGCTTCAGACAAAAAATCTTTACTGCGTATTATTTGGGTAATCTAATTATTGTTAGTTTGACATTCTCGTGGCCTTTGATAGTCAGTTGTTAGTTCTTCCTGAAATTATTCCAATATTATTACGTAGTTAGAAAAATACTTAATTTTGTGCTTCAGGAGTTTGCTATGAGATCCCCAACCAAGACAGATTTCGACATGGTCGAGGATATGGATTATGAAGAAAGTCATATTGAACAAGAACTTACTATTCAAGGAATGGTTGCATTAAAAATTCATTGATATTTAGAGAAGTAGTTTTTCTTTCTTTTCTGTCGGTCCGTTTGTAATACTTTAAACTTTCTTTATTTTTTCTCTTTTTATCTCTCCTCTATCTTTTCTCTATATCTCCCTCTCTCCTTTTAGTATTTATTCACTTCCGAATATCTGATTGTATGTTCTTGTGCTGAGCGTATTATTTCAATTAAAGTTGTGCTTCTTGGGAATGTTAGTGTCCTTGTTTTATATCATTTTTATTGTATCGAAATAAGCAATTTATTTCCTATATAGAATACCTAGATCTTTTTATTTTTTTCTAAACAACAAATTTTAAGCAACCATTAACTAAAGGTGAGGGTACCACAAATGAGGCAACTGATGTGGACAATGCTATACCTGAAACTACAGCTAAACCTGACGAGACACAAGTACTAGAAGCACCAACAGCAGTCACTGAAAAGGAGCCAGAAGTTTCCTCCGAAACTCCAGGTATAGTTAATAGTACGCAATAATCTAAGTAGCTATTTAAGATATACAACTGATGAACAGTATGAGCTTTTTGTCTAATTGTTAAAAAGGTTATGCTCCTTGTGTGTATCTCACTTTGTCAGTACGTGCGTATTGCTTAGGAGGTATTAAGATAAGTTTTTGTCAAGTGTTTTTACTTCTAATAAAGGTATTAAGATGACTCTTCTGGACTTGGTTCGGGATTTCTCGATACTTTAGTGAATTTACATTTTTTGCTTATGGACAGTGGTGTATTTTCTGCAGAAGATTCATTTTTTTCCCTGCTGCAAAAAATATTTCATTTTCCCCTCTTAGTAAAGTGATATTATCCAATATTCTAAGGGATTTATGTGTCTAATGAGGTGAGAGGACAAGTAGCTTTTTGCTGATTTTTCAAACATTTCCCCATATCTTTGGTTTTTTTGGTCTGATTTTCAAAAAAAATTTCTTGATGATAATATCAGCTGATGTTTTTAGTACACTAAATTTTCCCCCCTGCATATTTTTTATTCCCCCCCCCCCCTCCCTTAGGCCGGGGATCACATGCAGTATATAATACACCCAGCTTGTGTATATAATCATTCTTTTTTTCTAGGTAAACTGGATGAGACCCAGGTGCTGGAGGCAGCTCCAGGCGTCCAGGAATCATTTGGAACTCCGTCTGGTCCAAGATTTACTGGAGTTTTGTCAAAACAGGTATTTGTATAAATACAAAGGCAATTCATATTATAAATATAAGTACGGTATCTAAAGGTCTATTTGTAAAAATCATCATAATTCGTAGATGAGAGTAATATCTATAAAATATTGTTCCCTCTTATTTAGTGGTTAAATTGTTTTATGTAGAACTTCAAAGTTTGTTTGTTTTAAATTTGCGTCTCTTGATCGTTTTTTATTATCATAATTTATTTACTAACCTTTTAGTTAGTTTTAGCTAGGTCAATACATCTATTAGAAATTATCTCTGTTAATTAAATTTACAAAGGCTGTGTTTTGATAAAAGAAAAGTAATCTTGTTTTGATTGAAGGTTCCTGTGACACCTGGTTTCCCCCGCATGTCTGCTCCTAAAGCAGCTATGGCCGCTTCCTTTATTGCTCCAGACCAGGCACTGGACTTCTCTGTTCCTACCATTCTGGAAACTGAGGATGATGATAATGAAGTAGTAGACAATCCCGAGGTAAGTTATGATATTCTACCAGCTTTGCACATACACTTTTCTTGTCCAACCTGCAAGGAAAATAGCCTTAAATTATCGTGTGAAAAGCAGAGCTCAACCGGTTTCGCGATTAGCGAGATCTTTATCGTTCTGCTTTCTGTAAGATATTTAACATTTATTAAGATTATATACATAGATTGATAATTTGTAATGGACCAGTGGTTATACCTCTAGAGGACTCCAGGGAGACTTGATTGAAGGGATTTCTCTTGGAAGTACCCACCTTACCCTTGGACCTAAGGGAAACTGTACTAAAAAGGAGAACCATATTTTATTCGCTACACACAGACAGACATCTGGTTGTTTTTTTTTATAAGGAGGAAAAGTAACTACAGACAGTAAAATTTCTCATGTACTTGTTATAAATGTTAATCTTTTTTTAGGATAACTTCCTTTTTGCCCAACCTCATGATTGTTCAATTGAAGACATTAACGAAGATGACATGAAAACTGAAACTGAACCCCCCAAAACAACAGAACCTGAAAAGCAGCCAGATGAGTCTATGGCAATTGAAATTGCTTCTGAAAATGTCGAGAATAATGAAAAAGACACACCCACGAAAGCAGAGAAAAAAATTGATAAGTCAAAAGAGAGTGAGCAAGTTGATGAGGTTGATATGAATACCCCGGACGTCATAGTTGACCAAGAAGAGAAGGTTATTGAAGCAGTAGAAGAGCTAGTTGCAAAAGATGCTTCCAAGGAGAAAGATTCTGATAATAGCCTGCTAATCATAGGTAAATGTTTGATGTTTTTAGTAGGTAGTAAAGTTACTCTATAAATCCAAATGTCCACCTGTCCCTCCGTTAGAGATCAAGTGGGGAAAACGGGTTTTCTCGACTCCTATTCAAAATACACGTGTGAAACTTATGTTAACATTCCTATCATTAAGGAGTAGGGTTGGGCCGGATATCCGGTGTGGCCGGATATCCGGCCATTTTCAATATCCGGCCGGATACCGGATATTGAAACTATCCGGCCGGATATCCGGCTCTATAATTTTTTATACTTTACACCAAAAATCTCTGCTTTTTAAAATCTTAAATGGCTAGGTATAATTTTCTTATTATTGAAGCTAGAAGAACATTTTTTCTGAATAAGTTTAACTTTATGTAAATTTATATAAGATTTCTGAAGAAATTTTTTTTTACTACTTTAATATCTGGTAATTTGGCTGGTTATCCGGCCGGATATCCGGTAATTTGGCGGGATAATCGGATATTTGCCGGATATCCGGCGTTGGCCGGATATCCGGCGTTGGCCGGATATCCGGCCGGTTACCGGATATCCGGCATTTGAAATCAGCCGGATATCCGGTATCCGGCCAAAAAAGTATCCGGCCCAACCCTATTAAGGAGCATAATCAATTATAAAAAAATCCTGGTTGGACTGCTTTTTAGCAAGTTTTAGGTCATTTTTATATTTTTTAAAATTTTAGAGTCAAGAATTTAAAAATTAAATTTCTTGTCGTTCATGATGGTAGGGTAAAGCGGGGCGAACTCGGTCTTTTTTTCGGTTTTTTGAACCTGCAAATCGTAAAAATCGATCAGGTCCTAAAAGGACGTAAACCTAGGACTTTGGGAAGTTTGTCAAAATTGATCTCTAAAACGGCACCGACTTTGCCCCGCCTTGAGGCGAAGTCGGTAGGGCATTTTCAAGCTTTGAAAAATCGATGACGTATTGATTTTATTACAGCATGCCCAAAAGGTAAAAGTTGCTAAATGTAATAAAGAGTATGCACAAAAATTTTTATTAAGATAGGTCAATTTTTTCTACCAAAAAAAATAATTTTTCCGAAGTACGCGAAATTTGACTTTTTTTTTCGAAAATTTTTTTGATAAAAAACATAAAAATACTACTAGAAAAAATAACTTTTTATGACTTTAAAGGCCTGATCCTTAAAATTCAGGCAATTTTGAATAGATTTGGCCAAAAAAAAAATTAGTTCTATTAGCAAAATTTCCTAAAAAAATCAAGTTGAAAAAAAGAGAAAAGTTTGGCAAAATCTGTGGTCGATTTTCCAGCTTCAAAAAACCTATGACATATTGATTTAATTACAGCATGCCCTAAAGGTTAAAGTTGCTTAATGTAATAAAGAGCATTCACAAAAAAAATTATGAAGATCGGACAATTTTTTCTACAAAAAAAAAATATTTTTTTTTTAAGTACGAGAAATTTGACTTTTTTTCTCGAAAATTTCACTTTTTTATATAAAATTGAAAAAGTTAGTATAAAAAGTGAAAAAACCGAATTCGCCCCGCTTCACTTTTAGTCGATTTAAGAAAAAACTATACAAGCTTTTTTAAAGTTTTAAACGGAAATGGATAGCCTATTAGATTCTTAATAAGTCCCCTGAAGACGTCTAAGCTCTAGCTCTTACCAGTTTTTGTCCAACTTACCGTTTTTCCGACCGAAGCAAAAAAAATCGAAAAAAAAAATTTTTGTCGTCCGACTTTAAGACCCAATAAGTACCCTAAAAATTCATCTCAGAAAAATTTCATTTTATACTTTTTTGTAGGCAATTTAATAAAGAACAAATTTGATTTTATGTTTTTTTCTGTCAGTCGATTAGAACATGGAGAAAAATGTCATTTAATGAAGGTGGTCAAAAAAATACCGACTTCACCTCAAAACCGAGATCGCCCCGCTTTACCCTATGTTTAATATGTTTTAATGTGTATAAAATTAAATATTTTTTTATTAGGTGCAAGAAGAACCCGGCGTCGTCCTTCTCCCCGTGCCGCAAGATCAACTCCCCAAAAGAGCCCATCAGCAAGTGCTACACGCTCCAAACTTGTAGACAAAACACCCACAGACGCAGAGCAAAGTCCTTCAACTAGGAGCAGATCAACAACCCTATCTACAAAATCGCAACGCGGGGCAGCAAGGGTTGTTAGGGCTGTCATTGATGAAAAAAGATCATCCCAGAAAGCTTCAACCCCATCTAAAACAGCCATTGTGGAATTGCCACGTGATACAACGCCGGAAAGCAAACCAACTGCCGAAACAAGATCATCAAGAAAGTCTAGAAATGAAGAAACTCCACAAAAAGATGCTACACCTGCTAGGTCTTCTGCCAGAAAGGCTACCAGTGCCACGCCTACGAGAGCAACTTCCAGAAAGGCAGTTATTGGCGAGTCACCTACTAGATATAGTTCAAGGAAAGCAAGTACTAGCGGCACACCTACAAAGGCAAGTGCAACCCCTACTAGAGCAAGTGCAAGGAAGGCAAGCGCCAGTGAAACACCCACAAGGGCCAGCGAGCGGAAAGCTAGCCCTACTCCGACTAGAGCAAGTGCTAGAAAGACAAGCGCAACCCCTACTAGAGCAAGTACAAGAAAAGCAAGCACTAGCGAAACACCTACAAGAGCAAGTGCAAGAAAAGCTAGTCCTACCCCTACTAGAGCAAGTGCTAGAAAGACAAGTGCAACCCCTACTAGATCAAGTGCTAGGAAGTCCAGCACTGGCGAAACACCTACAAGGGCCAGCGCGCGCAAAGCTAGCGCAACCCCATCACGATCAAGTGCTACCCCTACAAACAAAACACCTTCTAAAAAGACTGATGAAACGTTAAAAGCCACCAAAACGCCGGAAATAGTAACTGAATCCAGTAAAAAATCCGCCAACACTCCTGTAAGAAAATCCACAAGAAAATCAAGTGTCACACCATCGTCATCTGCCCTATTACGTCCTGCTTCGTCGAGAAGAAAAATAACAAGGTAAATTTGATAGTTTTTGCAGCTTAGTATTCAAATTATCAGTTTAAATATCTTTTTAGTTAGTCTTGAGGAGATTAAGCATAATTAATTAAATCCTATTCTCATCACCAAGCACGTTCGTATTAATGGCAGATAGTTCTTTGTTTGCGATTGTATAATGATTTTAGTTAAATATGACACTCAATGAAAAATAATTACTGTACCTTTAAATATACTAGCCTCTACGGCCCTAGAGTTAGGGAGGGTAGGATTGTCGAAATCTCCCCTTCCCAATTTTCTCCTTTATTACAGACAGACAGAAACACACACTTTCTGATACTTTATTATAAGGATAAAATCTTTATTTTTCATTGAGAGAAACGACACATAAATATTGTAAACCTGTTATAATTTTAAAATCATTTGAAGGCGAAGCACAATAGCTGTAAGTGTGCCTGTATCTGCGACAACACCCAGCACTCCTTCACGCAGGAGTAAGAGACTAGATGTTGGAACACCAAATCAAGATATGGATGTTGCAACACCCACCCGTAGCTCTAGAAAATCGGGTAAGACTTGAACATTTAGGAGTTTCTATACAATGTGCATGTTTAATTTATATAAATTAAAATATGGTAGTTTATTTTTCCCTATGCGGGATGTCTCTAACCCTGCGGTGGCTATACTTTTTAAATTCACCAAAAACTAATTATACAATTAAAAAGGGGGTGGGGGGGTAAAAAATTTGTAGTACGGGAACATTTTTCCATTTTTTAGGGTGTTTAATAATAACTATTTTGGTGATCTGGCGACCCTCGCCGATTTGGCGATCCTAAATTTTTTTGAAGAATCCACCTCTGTTTAAATATCTAAAGATTTATATTTTCCCCTGATTTAGCCACCAAGAAGCAGGAGACAGTAGAGGAGACAAAAGCCAAGCATGCTAAAAGAAACCTCAATGAACAATCTCCTGAAGATTTAGTGCTCCAACTTCCTCCAGGTAGTTTAAATATGTTTCGAGATATGTAGCGAGAGTGTAAATATGTTCAAATGTAAAAAAAAGTTTACAGGACGATTGAAAATGAAAACCCTAGTTTTGAAATATATATTTTGCCTGTACATACTAATTTAATCAAACTAAAATGTCCAGGTACTCCTACACGACGAAGCTCCAGAATTGATTCAGCCTCGCCTAGCAGTACACCTGGAGGCAGACGCAGCACCAGAAAGAATCAGGTACATAAAATTTCCATAGTAAAGTGCAAAGAATATTTTTAGAAGTCTAGAAAATGTTCTATTAAACTACTTTTAAAACCTAAATGGAAGGATTGTAAGTCAATGTGGAAGATTCGGCTGATCAATCTACCGACCCTCTATTAATTGTTTGTTATATTATTTATCAATTGTTAATTTTTTATGTTGCCATCCTTGTTGTGTAGGTATAGAAACTAAAGCTTTTCAAATTCTTAATTACTTGTTCTACATATAATCTTTTACTACCCTTAGAAAATTCTAACACATGTAATTTACCAGGCAACTGAAGAGGAGCAGGGAACACCCGGCAAGAAAACGCCAGCATCTGCAGCAAAAAGCAGCACGAAAAAGGCAGGAAATGAACTGGCCACTGAAAATACCCCAGCCAGGCGTGCCTCAAGGAGACTTTCAGGTACTAGAATATAAGTGACTGACAAGGATTTGGCATTTATACTCCAGAATAACAGTTAGCTTCATAGATTTGATTTACAGCTTACTATTTACTTTTTAAAAAACATATCCTGGAATATAAAGTAGAAGCTAAGTTTATTTTTGTCTGTAGCCTAAGATTTCGATAACTTGTAAATCGATGGTGTTAAGGGAATTCTTCTTCAGGGGTGTATATTCTGCATAAGATTTATTTTTTTTCCCCGGCTACAAATTTTTTATTTTTTTTTCCCCCCTAGTTTTTTCTCCAAGTAGGGGGGAAAATGAAAAAATATTTAAAGAACTCTATATTTTATTTATTTTATCCCTCATACCACACATTTTTTTAGTTTTTTTCTCCAAGGAGGGGGGGAAATGGAAAAAATGTTTTCAGTTTTCTTAATTTTTACATTTTTTTTCCCTCCAACCACTTATTTTTTATTTCCCCCCCCCCCCTTAGCCGGGGATCCCATGCAGAATATACACCCCTGCATGGGTCCAAGGATAGTTTTAGGCTATTCATTTTAAGATTAAAGTCTTTGGCGATTTGCTGATTATCCTAGCTCTTTGAATACAGATACCCTGAATGCTAGGGGAGCATCCGCCTGTTGTAAAAAAGATAGAGAGTTGTTCATTGCTTTATTGTCAACCCAAATTTTTTTTAAAAAGTTAACTTTCTTTAATTTTTACTCATTCTTTTTAATAACATGCTCCTATCCTCTTCTGTTTAGGCACACCAATGAATATAGTGACAGCACCTGACGGAGGGGTGATAACTGGCTCTGGTAGGAGGGGCAGAACTACTCCCAGAGCTAAACAGAGACATTCAGCTGTTAGGAAAGAGGACGTGGAAAAGGCTTTAGGTAAGAAAAGAATATGGTTGGATGGATATATTTAAAGAAACAGACAACCAACTATACTAGTCGAATGTTTTATGTGGATAACATCCAACAGACAACAAAACTTAAATTGCATTGCCTTTGTCTAGAAGTCTTTACTGTGGGTTATTAAAAAGTTGCGCCTGTTAAAGAGTCATAATTCCTTCTCTAATTATTAGTAACCTTTTAACGTCTCTAGTATGATGAAAAGCAGACACACAAACTAATAACTGGTTTTCATTGGTTTAACTCAAGAAACGTTATCTTTATCTAATACTAATTATGCTATTAAACTCCGTACTTAAGTCAAACTGTCTATTTTCTTAATAAGGGAGGGAGGGTACAGTGGTCTGTTTATTACACTAGTCCCCAAAGTTGTCTTATCCGTTTGCTTAATAGCTTTTGGGACTTAAATTGAATTTTGATTGGTTCATTAAGTGGATTATCCTATTAATGTTTCAACTAATAGTTGTAATATACAAAAGTTGAAATTTTCTGCAACATCATTGGGGAAGTACATGAATATATCGGCCATTGTCTTATCCCTTTATATCCCTGTTTCCTAATACAATATTTGTTGCAGGATTAACAATCTTGGAACCTGTCCCAGAAGACCTGGAAGTTAACAAAGTATCATCTCTAGAAGATATCCCCGACGATGATCAGACAGGCGAGAAACCTAAAGGAAGAGGTAAAACATATTTTTTTTTCCATTATGGTTACGAAACCGCTGGATTAGAACTGGTTCACAGTTATACTGAAAAATCATGTGTACCATCATAATACAGACAATTTTCCGAGAATATTTTTTAAAATCATAAAATTAACACAAAACTGTTTTTTATCTTAAAATTTTTCATTTTATATTTGCGAAAAACCTATTCTTACACATATTGGACTTTCCCCGGGTATTTTTTGTGCAACCAGTACCACTCAAATTAGATACAATTTGAAGCAAAATTACACCTTGTAATTTTTTTGTAGGGTCCCAAAAGTAACTTTATTTTCATCAATTACAAAATCAAATTAACAATATTAAAATATGTTTAGGTAGGGGAAGAAGATCAACTGTTACAGTGGACGCATCAAGCGTATCAAGTTTAGCTGCTCCGGATAATAATCTTGAATCAGGTAGTGCAAGTAACTCTGACATTGGCTATATAAGGGCTAGAAAGAGGGTTCTTACAGTTTTAAAATTGTCTAAATTAGCCTAATCAATCTAGGCCGTATGTCTGTCTGTATGTACGTCTGACCGTGTAATTAACAAAAGAATTTCAACTTAGCTTAGCATGGCTTTAGCTATAACTAACAATGGTTCTTCTTTCAGTTTAAAAAGCATCAGTTTTCATTAAACTTCACATTTTGTTTATTCATTGGAATTATTCTTTTTTAAGGAGGTGCTAGTGCAACTGAGGACGGTGTTAGTGAAGCTGAATCTGAAACTGATTCTGTCAAACCTAAACGAGGTAAAACAGATTATACGTTGGTTTTCCTCAAAAAGATTGGTTGAGCACAGAAACCCCATATTTCGTGAGGTTTATGTAGTTTTTCTTTTGTTTGTTCATTAATTTTAATTTAGGTTAAGTTAGGTTATATTGGATACTTTGTATCCACGCAGGTTACGTAAGTTGGATTATTAAATAGATTTGTAGTAATAATTTCTCCCCTTTTATTACTGTAGAATTAGATATAGGGACACATCAATTTAATTAAAGAACTCAGAAGTTTGTACAGATTTCATACAATTCACAGTCTGGCTTCGAAACCGAATAATGTAATAATAGAACCGGTTCTCAGCTTTACTGAAAAAATCATGCGTATTTCAGATAACTTTCCATGAAAATTAAAATAGAAATGTTAACATTAATAAAAGTTTTGTTAGCCCTTAACGATCGTGGCTAACAATAATGGTTATTATCTTATAATTCTTCATTTTAGTTTCCGTGGAAAGCTGTCTATAATACGATTTGATAGCTAACTAGTACATATCCTTTCAATTAATCTTGAAACTAAAAAAGTTTTGCTTCCATGTATTTTATTAACAATCTTTTATTAGGACGTCCCAAGAGGTCAATCATCACCCTGAAGAGGGGGGAGGGGCTGTTGTTCAGTGAGGAGGGGCAGACAGAAGAGTTTGAGGGTCCTTCTCTTATAGAGGTAATTTATTCATGACTAGCAGCTACGCCCCTAGAGGCACATACAATGTTTTCTTTTTTAATATCTATGTTGAAGTCTATGTAAAAATCAGCTTTTTCTTATTCATGTTTCTATGACCATAGCGCCGCCTAGCGGCATGGGCATTTAATTATTTATTGGTATCTTTTGACAATTTTTCTTGGTAGGGGGTTGGAATCCTCCCCCCCCCCCCCAAAAAAAAAAAAGCTATAAGTCATCTAGATACCAATTACGTATTATTCAAGTGATTTATTGATAATACAAGCAAATATTCAGCTGTTAATATTAAACATTTATATAATCAATATATCATTTAGGTATTAAAAAGTCAGATGCCAAAGACCAAGTATGTAGCACGGAAGAAAAGGTCGACAGTAAGAAGATTAAAATAAATCAGCAACATTCTTCATTAATATAACAGCGGTCATAGTTTCAGTAGTAGTGACAATATTTAGTTTTTTTTTGATGGTATTGGGTAAATGGCAAAATAAACATAGAACGAATGAAAATTGTTAAAAATTTCTGTTTGAAATTGTCGCATAAGAAAAATATTTACACGTACAAAAAAAAACATTTACCCAATATAAAAAATATATGATTATTATTTTTATGTAAAACAACTAAGACTTTTTTCATGTATAATTATTGTATGTACTTAAATTAAGTTTAAGTTTTATAAAAAATAATTTTGAACTTGAGTTTGTTATTTATCGCGTCTTATTATAGACAGCTTTCAGTGGATATTAAAATGAAAAGTATAAAATTTAAACCAGTTTTTGTAGACCCGAGGGGCCGAAGGTTCGGGCTAACAAAACAGGCATTATATATATGATTTTATTTTAATATTCGTAAAAAATTGTCTATTCATGATTTTTCAGTATGGCTAAAAACCGGTTCTAATTCAGCGGATATTAATCGGTTTTGAAACCATCCTGGAAAAAAAATATTTTTTTTTCTCTAGGTATTATTTTGACTTTTTAAGAAAAGATTCATTCTGTTAAGCATAGTGATAGTAATTTGGTGAAAATTAAATACTTTAAATCGAATGCCATTATAAAGTAAAAACATCATTATTTTCTTTTACGAACTTTTTTTTAGATGAAAACACCTGTGAAAAATAAAATTGTTGTATTTGAAAATTATGTGAAATTATAATGAAATATATAACATTTTTTTAGTTTTTTTGTTCTTTATTAGTTTTTAGAATTTTATAATGATAAAAATTTATTGCTAAAAACGTCCCTATCAAGTGTTTTAGGATTAACTTTAAAGCTGTAGCTGTTAGAACTTAAACCATAAGTAAACACAACAAAGTTGGAGGGAGGGAATCTAAGTTATGATACCGTAAAACAAAGTGCTTAGTACATTTAGAAAACATTTAGTGAGCTCGATAAATCCTGTTTTTTTTTAACTGGTATTTGGAAGCTGAATAGATCTCATTTCAACCTACTCCCCTAAAACCTGTTTTTATACATGAATTTTAACTTTATTAAGAGGGGGGGGGGGGCTTAGGTTGCACGAAAAATTTAAGTTGGAGAATGTACTGAAATAGACTTCGGCTGCTTACTGGAAAATTCTTGCATTGAGAGATTACCACTATATTTCCAATATACCCTCGTTACTTTTGATTTTGCATGCTTTAGTAGTTAGAACTTAATTTTCAGATAAAAGATGTTCTAGAGTATCTCTAAAATGCCAGTGTTAAAGGAACCTTATCATAGGTTCCTAGGTGACTATTATGGTTCTACCTTACTGCCCAGCAAGTATAAAATAAAGGTATTTACCAGTTATAAAAATAAATGGACACGACTAAATATTTGTCTAGTCGAATTCGTGGAAATAATACCTATACATTTGAAACCTTTAACACGAGAAGGTATAATTTTTAAATATTGAATTAAAAAATTAGTAAGAAAATATCCATTAGATTATAAGCTATAAAATAGATATTTATCGCATCGTAAAACAGCTCTACGCGTATAGGTAGTAAAATAATAATTGTAAGTAAAATAATAATCTTAAGAATTTTATTTTTAAAGAAAATTGTCCATAATATGATACGATACATGATCTTTCAGTACTGATTCTAATTCAGCGGATATTAATCGATTTCGAAGACATTCTGGAAATGTAAATATTGTTTCCATATAATTTGAAAAATTGGGACTTTGCAACTTAAAATAGAAACTAATCCTCTATCGCGTTAAACCGTGCAGTTTTGTAATTTTAAACCATAACCGGGGGGGGGGGAGTTGTGCACTTACAGGAAATGAGCCCAGAACTTATTATTTTTGTATTTTGGGGTGTGTTTTACCTCATTAGCCCCTGGAAGGAAAGAGTCAAAATTCAATTTTCAAAGTTTTACAGGTAGATCCAATAATATAAAGCCCATACAGCCAGGGAGAATTTTATACTGAATTTCATTTCCTATAAGTGTTCAACCAAACCCTCCCCCCCCCCCCCAACTCTAAAGTACAATGTATGAAGGGGGGGGGGGGTTAATGCAACCATCTCGTAATCAATGTATAAATGGCACTTAGAATTCGAATTTCGATCTAAAATTCTGCATGAGTAATCCTTGGTAGGTCTATTTTCCCTAAATCGAACAAAAAAAGTTGAAAAAGTAACGGCTAACGGCTCAGCCGTTTTTTGGCTATTTTTAGGGCAAATCTGTCATAAATTACGTAGGAATGAACTTTTTGAAACATATCTTTGCTTTAAATCATGTGAAATGATACAAAAACAACATTTTCAGATTTCTAGTACCAGCAACTACCGGCTAGAACCGTTTGAAAACATTTTGGAGCAGAAAATAGTATTATGTGGAGATGGGTTTCGTGATGATTTGCATTGAAAATAGCCCAAAAAATGGCTAAACTGCTGTGTCGCCAGCTGTTAGCCGTTATTTTTCCAACTTTTTGTTCGATTTAGGGAAAATAGATCTACCAAGGTTTTCTCATGCAAAATTTCAGATCGAAATTCGAATTCTAAGTGCCATTTATATATTGATTACGAGATGGTTGCATTTACCCCCTCCCCCCTTTTATATATATTGTGTAGGACATTGGTACAGCAAGTACAAGTGTACTCAAGTCATGTCCAAGAAAAATTACTGTGGAAATTTCCCATGGCAAAATATTTTTCTACAGGTACACACTTTTAGAAATGCTTTGTATTGGTCTTATGCAGCTTTTCAGGCTGAGTGGCACTACTGAAACTGTGTAGCGTTTATGAACTCCTCTCAATGTATAATTAGCAAGGATGTCTGTCTGTCTGTCCGTCCCTTAAGATCTCGGTAACCACCGAACCGATCGGATTCTACTCTTCAGGGTATATACCTATTGGTCCTGTGGTGGTTTTAAGCTATTTTCTTGGGGGGTGGGACACTCCCAACCCCCCAAAAAATGAAAAATCCCCCCCCCAAAAAAAAAAAAATAATAATTCAGGGGAAACCACTTAACATAATGATAAATTATGGGCAGCATGACCAGAATTTTTTTATAATTTTTTTTTCAAAAAATTACCTCATGGGCAAAGCTCCTAGACGCTAGGGGCAAAGCCGTTAGTCTTTAATACAAAGTAGAACGATGTCTGTCTGTCCGTCTGAAGCCGAAGCTCTTGGTAACCGATTTCACTTTACCAACTCCTTGGGGAATATTATATGGTCCTGTGGTGGTTTTAAGCTATGTTTTCACAAATTACAAAAGTAGGTAAACAATAATGTTCCAACAGAAAATTCTTTTTAAAAATATCAGCTGGGCGGTCAATTTGGAGAAACTTTTATCCGGAGTTTCAATTTACCAAAAAATCTAAATAGGAGGTGGGAACTTCCCATTACCTCTTGGGACAAAGCCACTGGTTCTAAATAAAATGCTGAATGTAAAGCCAACTAATGAGACGAATGTTTTTCTCGTTTTCATTTGAATCCGGTGGATACGAACCGGTTCTCATCCATACGAAAAAACTATGTCTAGCATCGTATTATATCCAGCTTTCTACGAATATAAAAATGTACAATCATAAGATTAAAACCAGTTTTTTAGCCCCGAGGTGCCGAAGGCTAAAAAAATGTTTTTAATCTTATAATTGTACATTCTATATCCGCGAAAAGCCGTTTATAATACGATGCGAGAAATAACTAATAAATCATTCACTACAAGATACTTAAGTTTACTAGTCAGCAACCTAAATCCTAATATGAATGTTATATTTTTTAGCGATGAAGGTGGTCTTCTTGAATCTCAAAAGGTTCAAAATATAGTCAACATATCAACGCTTGGCGTTAAACGGTAAGAAATGCCTTTCTTTATTATTTTACATAGCCTGTCCTGCCGTTATGTTTTTGAGAAAACATGATTTCCTCGGCTGCTATTTGAAATAGACTTCTGATTGTATTTGTAAATATATGGATATAACCCTTTTTCAACTGTCCGTAGGTCATACTGCTTAAGACAAATGTGTATTTTATAGAGGTTTTGTGATTTTCTATCATTCTTATATTTTTATTGCCACTGAACATTATTTCTATAACTTATTTGATCCTTTCATGATATTTTTGTGCTTGGCTCATTATAATAATGGATTTATTATTTCTTGGATAGTACACCAGATTTTCATGCTCTCTAATAAAGTGAACTCTGTAGCGGGCTAAAAATAAAGATCATCCCCTCCCCTTTTACTGAATGAATTGCGACCAATTTCAATGAGACGGAAAATAACAAGCTATGATTTTAACGACAATTTTTCTCCTGTCACAATATCCACATATATTTTACATCCATTAACTTTGTTTACTATTTACAGGAAAGGACTTATGGTATGTGTCATCAAAGAAGTTATTAATAAATTTCAGGTTATTTCAATCCTTATAAAAAAGTAAAAGAATGTTTGTCTGTCCTGCCGTTATGAACGGAAAGATCTCGCTAACCGCTTAACTGAAATGGTTCTCCTTTACAGGGCAGCTTCTCATAGGTCCTGGACGGTTTATAACTATTTTGGGGAGGGGTACCAACACCCTCCCAAGAGAAATCGTCACTAGAAAAAAGAAAACACTCCCCCAAAAAAATTCAAACTTTTCTATTTAAAACTACAATTGAAAATATTTTTTTATAATTTTTTTAGCTGAAACGTTCTTATCACAAAATCCTGACTTAATTTCAACTTTTATTTAATTTTAGGAATCTGCTTATGTACATGTTTTGGAACTACAGGATCATACAAAAGTAAGTATACTATAAATCATTTTATATTCGAAGCTACTTCTCAATTAGAAATGTCTATACGACTTTCAGTGCGTCTATTAGATTTTCTCTGTACTGTTTATAACAGCTGAATTGTTTTGTGATGTTTTCCATTTCACATTTGCAGGGACGATTTTCTTCGAAAATAGTTATAAACCCTCCCAGGACCTATGAGAAGCCACCCTATAAAGGAATAAAAAGTGCAACCTCCACCGAAAAAAATTCGAATAGAATTAATTTTAGAGTAGCTACATTTTTAAAAAATGTTTTAAATATCTTAATGATGTCTAAGCTAATTTCGCTCATTTTAACTAAAAATTAAAATAACAAATATATAAAAGTTATAAGTATATGAATATTTTAATTTAATCATCAAACATGTTTTTGATTTGTAACATATAAAACATTTTATTAACACACATTAGTTAGCTGTTTTTATTTTTGTGATGATCATACAAGTTTAAAGAGTTATTGTACTATCATCTTATAAATCCTATTATATAAAGTAGTAAGGTTTTTTGTCTGTAGCTTGAGATTTCTATAAATACTGAGCCGATTGACCTCTCCATTTTATAGAAGCTTCTTATAGGTCTCTGATGGTTTTAGGCTATTTAGTTCCTATATCTAAGTTTGGTTTTAGGCTATTTTCTACTCTAACTTTTAAAATCTAACTCCTAGATGTTAGGAGGGCAGCCGTTAGTATACTAAATAATAAAGCGAATAGAGTGACTTTAACTGATACTTAACAGGAGACATTTTTTTCTATGGTGTTTAAAAGTAAAGCTTTTCTATAAATAGGGTCGGTCCGTACGTCCGTAACGGTTAGTTCTTTTCGTTAATTTAAAGTAAACAGGTTAGAATTGTCGGGACATGTGAAGAAAACTAAGTTGCGGGTTTCGTCGAATTTTCAGTTTTCTGCAGTAGCTTTTGAAATTATTAACTAAACGGACAACAAAAAGTCCTTACTACTTTAAATTATGTGAGGTTATACAGTGATTTATGAAATTAAAATATGATAAAGTGCAAAATTGTGCCTAAATGTATAAATTAGTTACAATTCAGGAATTTAAAGGGATAAGACAATGGCTAATAAATTGGTACTGTAATCCCTCATGATGATGCACAAAATTGCCCCTTCTGGTGGTTATAATTAGAATTTAAAACGTTTGGACACTAAACTTAATGAAACAACCAATCAAAATTCAATAAAAGTCCCCAGCGTTGTTAAGCCAACGAATAATATAACGTCATTATAAAACTTAGTTGACTAGTGTAATAAACAATCCAATGCCCCCTCCTTCCCTGGATACAATTAGACAAAGGTATTTTAGGATTGCAAGTTTGTCACACAGAGAGAGAGAGAGAGAGAGTTGCATAATTTCATTCTTCATTTTGATTGACTTTTGGGGAATAGTCACTTTCGTGGTAACGCCCCTTATGGCGCGATTCCTCGTATTTTTAAAACGTCTTTTTATAGGTTATTTTTGGTTAGACTAGATTATATTGGGTTAGGTGATTGTCCTCACAGGGTTAGGCAATTGGCGTCACAGGGTTAGAGTCCCCCGTAGGGGCTAGAATTAGGAGAAAAGGTACTGTGAAAAATACGAAGAATCGCCCCTTAAGGTGCGTTGCCACGAAAGGTACTATACCCGACTTTTGTATCACATCTTGAAAAGAAGCTTCGTCTTTAGCCTTTTTCGGCCAAAGTTAATAGATCCATTCCTAAGATCTGTACATACATGCATCTATTATAAAGTCAATCTATTAGATTTTGGATTCTTTTAAATTAATTAAAACCATAAAAAGTATGAAGGGTTTATCATTAACAAAAATCAGATAATTACACCATCTTTTTCTACATTTAAAGTAGTAAAGCTTTTCTTTTGTTTGAAGATTGAATTCTCCAATTTAGGGATGCTTTACATAGGTCAAGGTGGGTTAGGCTATATAATTTTTAGATTTAAGTCTTGTGATAGTCTTAGGCTATGTTTCATGTTCAAATACAGTGTCCCTAGTAAATTAGGGTTGAAGCCATTAGTAGCATATAATTCTTTAACTTAAAGAGAAGCTACAGCTTAAGTTGCAAATGCGTAGTACTAGTAAGTTATTTAAGTTGTTGAAAATTCCTAAAGCCTTAATTTTTGTGGGCAAACAACAAAACTATTTTATAGACAGCTTCACGCAAATTGATTTCTTAAAAGCGAAAGAAATTCAGTTTTAAAAAACTAATTCTATTCTTTCATTTACTAAGTATATTTGCGATTACTTTTATTTAATGAAATCTTCCAATTTTTAACATGTACAAAACGGCCTGCTTAATTGCTTCAAGATCCATGTCAGATCTATATAGGAAATAAATGTCTATAAACGAGCTCAAGTTTTCCAAGGAATATATGATTAAAACTCATAGTGCTCCAATAATCCATAATAAACTCTCATTGCCCAGAACGATAAGAACCATTATTTTACTTTATTAAAAATAAATTCATTTTTTTCATTTCATGTTGCTATTTACCTTATATTGATGTATTTAATTTCGAATCATAAAAAAGAAAATTTAAATTTATAATATGATAAATTTAAGAAAACTATGTTTTAAAAGAATTCGATTGTGGCGACATTTTGTGTGTTCAAATATTAAACTAAAATTGTAATCATCATCATTAACCCTTTGGTGATGGTAATGTAAAGAAAAAAATATAATTTAAAAAAATCTTTTAAAAATCATTTAAATTATTAAATATTTACTTTCTTTTAGATAGTAATGCCGGGTGAGGAAAATAGATTTATTGAGAAATAGATATGCATATAGAAAACTAGCCAATAGGGAGATAATTATATCGAGCCAACTCTAGTATTAAGATATTTAGAGTTTCAGCTAGTTTTTGATTTTGATTTAAATTTATTTAAAGGTCGTGCAATAAAAAAGTTGGTTATCAGAAGGATAATGATTAATATTTTATCTTCATATCTTTCATGATCTCTTTGTAGTAGCGAGGCTTGTTTATTGTTCTTTTGTCAGTAAATAACAAAATACGAGAAGCGCAATTTTCTCGACTGGTATTCGAGTTAGCCTGTTAAAATTTTGTGCGTAGCCCTATCTGACCATTTTTTACTAACTTTAGCTGTTCTTCGCTTTTATGGATGTTGTCATCCTTGTTTAAAATTAAACTCATTTGGTACATAATAACCTAGTCTGCCATACTTTGTCAATCTAATGATGAAATTTCTATTGGATAAATGCATTAAATTCTGTTTAGCCACGCCCTCAATATTCCAATAATACAACAAGGATAATTTTTTTAAAAGAAGCTTTTTTAAATCCAATCTTGTTAGAATTGTTCCCTCGATTTAAAACTTGGCTTGATGATTTCTAAACAGATAGATACAATTTAGAAAGCATAGCAACTAGTGATGGGAATCCGAATCCGGAATCCGCCTAATTTTCGGCCAATTTTGGAATCCGAATCCGGATCCGGAATCCGTTTTTTATAGCGGATTCCGGATTCTAAATTGGCAGGCCAAAATTACCGTCTCTTTTCTTACAACTCCCTCTGTTTGAAGGCAAAGATCAAAAAAAAAATTTCTACATAACAAATTTTAATAATTACTAATGTGATGTAAATGTTTTATTTATGCTGGAAGTCAACACTTTAAACAAATCAAGGCTTTAACCAAGTAACATAGTGACAAATTAACGAAAAAAGCTATCCCTCTGTGACGGACGGCCTTTTAAAATACTGCTAGAATCCGGAATCCGAATCCGGAATCCGCCAAAAATAAGAATCCGGAATCCGCAAGAATCCGTCACTTTTTTTGACGGATTCCTTCAGAATCCGGAATCCGAATCCGGCCCAAAAATTCGACGGATTCCCATCCCTAATAGCAACACTATAATCATAACCAGAAAATAAATTTAAATAATGGGGATGGATATTATTTCCTATGTCTAAAACCTACAATGCGAGGTATATGCTCTAGCTGGGTACTGACTGCTGGGACACCCAGCAGTCAGTACCCATTATAACCTAATCAAACCTGACTAAATTATAAAGTAACGAACGAAAAACTACAAATCCCCATATTTTTAATTTATTTCAAAATAAGGTGGTGGGGTTTGTGCTCGACTAGGCACTTTGAGGGAAACCGCCTAATATTTTACACAATATACCTAATCATCCTGCTTAATGTTTAGAATTTAGGATATGTAGTCTTTGCATAAAATTGTCCTAGTTTCTTTTTGTAATAAAAAATTTATTTTATTATTATTTGCACTATTAAAACATTAAATGCATTGATACTGGGGAAGTCAGGGAAAGGACAGTGGAGATAAAATTAATATACAACCCTTTCCCTCCTCCACATTGAGGCATAATTTTACAATAAGAATTGAAGAATGATTAATTCATTATCAATTGAACTTTCCTTGTCTGATACACCCAGCAGTAAAAAAATATACGTGGATATATTGACGGGTCGAAATTTGTCGTCAATTTAGCTTGTTAACATGGATGTCAGTTATTGGTCAATTCGTGCATCCAGTAGGAGGGGATGGGGTGGATAGGGGAGGTATCGTTATTTTAGCCAGCTGTGAGCATCATTTTATTAGAGTACATGAAAAACTAGTGCAATATCAAAATAATGATATATTTATGATTCTATAAGTAAGAGTAAACGTTATTTGATATTTATTTTTAACTAAAGATTGTGACCTATTTTAATCTAAAGATAAACACACAAACTTAGTATGCATTTATATATTATAGTATAGAACACACGCAGGGAGGGAGGGGACATTGGGCTGTGTATTACACTAGTCGCCAAAGTTTTTTAATAACGTTTTCATTATGTTGAGTGTCCAAACATTTCAACCACTAATTGTAACCTTCAGTGCAAAAGGGGTAATTTTGTATATCAACACTGGGGCTGTACATCAATTTATCGGCCGTAGCATTATCTCTTTAGATCCATTGATTACACGAGTCAGTCTGTTCATTAAGATCTTGAATATCTTTAAACAGTTTAAGTTGTATCTAGAAAGAAACTTTAAATGTAAATAGCAAGCGCTCATCTCTTTTTAGAAAGGTGAGGTCAATCGCCTAAAGATAAATTGACCTTTAAAAACATTATACCTCTCCCCAAAATTAAGACGTTTTTATTATTAAATATATAATATTGGTCGTGATGGGGGTTAGGTATCCAATATACTTCTAAAAAGTTAATAATTTCTATGATTTTAATAAGAAATAAATAAGTCAAAAAATATTAGTAGCAATAAAAATTGGTTTTACACACTATGTATTATTTAAGAATATTTTATCCTTTTGAAAGTATGTATGTAGAGTAGTTGCGCTACCTAAAAATAATACAAATATGTAAAAACTACTCAAAAGTATATGACGTTCAAGTATCTTACCCCTCCATTTTGACCAGGGTTCAGGGGATAGGAAAATAGATGCAACTTTTAAAGCCTAATAAAAAATGATGTACACAATTTAAATGACCAATGATAGGCCAGTATGCATGTATGTTGGCCAATGGTAAACTGTATACTGGTCTATAATTAGTCATTTCTATTGTATTACTTCATTTTTTATAAGGCACTAAAAGCTGCTTCGGCAAAATAGCAAAAGTAAATTTAGATTACTTATTATTACAGATTATTTGAAGATTTCCTAAATCTTTCCTTAGTTCCTAATTCGACATCAAATGTCATTTGCAACTAACGAGGATGCTCCTGTCCTCTAGGGGCAGCGTCTAAAGGGGGGGGGGGACTTTGAACTATACTATTGCCCTCTAAATATAATAAATAGCCACCTTCTAAATCTCCCTTATATAAAAGAATCTTTTATTTGTTTTTTTCCGCGAATTTTTTTAGCGGATTTTCTTAACCCTTTATGCCCGATTTTCCAGCTTTCCTAAAAAATGTGCTATTTCAGCACACAGCTCTAGAACATAATGCTTTAATAGTTATTTATCGCATCGTATTATAAACAGCTTTCCGCGGATATAAAAATGTCCGATGTCACGGGCTAACGAAACTGGTTTTGATAATAAGATTGTACATTTTTATATTCGTAGAAAATTGGATATAATCTGATACTAAACATGATTTTTAGTTAGAACCAGTTCTAATCCAGCGGATATTTATCGGATTCGAAGCCATACCTGAAATTTAAAATGTCTAAATCAAAGTTGAAAATATCATCTTTGTTATGCATGTTAATTTTTTTTGCAGCGCAGCTGCTCTATTTGTATTGTTCTCTTTTTGTATTTCTAGCTTTACATTAAAGTAGAAGTATATCGGTGTGTGTTTGTTCGTCTGTACCGAAAGATCTCGCTAACTGCTGAACTGATATGATATTTCTTTACAATGCAGCTTCTTATAGTTGCTTGGAAGATTTAAAACTATTTTGTGGGAGGGCACCCAAGAGAAATCGACCCTAGGAAAGAAATACCAAAAAATATGGGGGAGTAGTCGCTAGTACATATTAATAGTTATTTCTGTCATCGTACTATAAACGGCTTTCCGCGGATATAGAATGTACAATTATGAGATTAAAACTAGTTTTAATCTTATGATTGTACATTTCTATATTCGTAGAAAGCTGGCTATAATACGATGCTAGACATAGTTTTTTCGTATGGATGAGAACCGGTTCCTATCCACCAGATTCGAATAAATACGAGAAAATGAGTTAAAATTTTGGTTTTTTAGTATTTAAATGTTCAAGAAGGAAGGGTACATTGAACTGTAAATTACGCTGGTACACAAATTACATTGGAGATGTTTACAATTTTTTTCTTCCATTGAATTATCCCTCAAGATCCATGGTAAAAATACAGTTTTATTTTTAACATTGACATTTTTTCCAATTCCCTGATTCTACATCTTTTTTCTAATCTAATGAAAATTTGTTTTTGATGCCTATTTCTGGATATTGGCATCCTTGTTTTGTTTTGTATGTTTGTCTGAATACTTGAAGGTATGTTCCTTTATTGTGCAACAGTTTTTGCCTCGTTGAACAAGGACGATAACCTGTATAAGTTATGTAGCTCTATTTTATAAATGTCGTTATTAAAACATCCTTTCTTATTTACTAGCGGCGTTGCCCCTACGGGTTGGAATTTGACTTCCTGTTTTCTGTTTTAGTTTGAAAAAAATGTATTTAAAAAAAAAATTTTTGGGTTCTATTTTTTTAATAGGGGAGATTTCTTTTTTGTCTGAAGCTTGAGATTTCAATAGCTACTGAGCCGAATGAGTTCTCCATTTTCGGGTAGCTTTAAACAGGTCACAGGATGGTTTTAGGGTATTCTATGTTTAGATTAAAATCATAGGATGGTTTTAGGATGTTTTTCGACCCTTCCAAACTCCATAGAATAGGAGCGGAGCTACTAGTTAAATTAAAAGCAGTCATATTCTAAAGTATGTCCAAAGAAAGCTATATCAAAATTATTATAATACCTTCCAGAACGAAATAACTTACAGTCAGTTCCTTATTATAAAGTGGCAAGCGCAAGTAAAAAGGTGCTTTCAAGGCCTAGATCAATTAATTAGCCAAATTTTGATATATTTAACAAAGCCATTTCTAGAGAAGCTTTGCTCCAAAAACAATCCGACTCGGATTTATTTCCTAGTAAATAAAAAAAGCTTAGATTGACGACATTAATGGATAAAGAAAAAGGTAAATCAGTAATAAAAAATATAAACGTCCAAGGAATCAAAAATACATAAGATTACCCCCCTTAATCCTTTGAAAATCCTCATTTTACCCCACTTGAAAAAAAAGCTTGGACGTCCCTGGAAAGAAAGTTTACCTTAAAATTAATGTTCTTTAATTAAAGATCTTTGACGACAGAAGTTTAACTAAGACTTCATCTCTTATAAACTCTCTTATACAGAAAATAAACTTAGATATGTACAAAAATAAAAGCGGTTTCTAAAATTCTTAAATTCTATGTGTCACCACACAATTTTAGCTTGTTATAGTCTTATATAATATTATGATTTTAATGTATATATGATCTTGTAGTTATATTATATAAGCTTTCTACAAATTGATTCTACAATAGGTAATCTTTTTTTTTCTTTTTAATTCATTATCGCTCTGAAAAGGTATAGGGTAACTAAATGTGCGAAAAAGATACACCAATAAAAAATACAACTCTCTTTATTACCAAGTTAACTTTTTCGGTACCTTCTCAGAATGTATGATTTTTTTCATACACTATTTTGTGTCTTTTATTGTCTGTACAGATATTTTTATAGTTATTATTAAATTTACATGGAAAATACACAATTTCTTGAAATTACAGCTGTTAAAAATTTTAATTTAAAAGGGATCTAAAAACAAAGGTTGCTAAATAAAAGAGCGAAAGAAGCAACATATGGCTTTGACTGACTTATAGTCTGAAATTCTTTATCAAATAGGGGACATGCACCAATTTTTTAGCCCTCTAGCTCTAATAGGAGATGCGATTAAGGTGCGGAAAGGGGTAGGAATTTAACTAACGTTTAACTCAAAAAAAACAACGGTTGTAAAAATCTGTTTTATCTTTTGCCAGGTATAAAAATGTAACTTTGTTTATGTAGTTGTTTTTACTTGTATTTCACAGTAGAATTCCATAATCAAAAAGAATAATTGTGCTGTTATATTAAAGGAAAGTAGTGACTATATGGACCAATTCTCGCCAGAAAGTCTGCACTGTACACTTTCATTGGCAATTTCCCCCAAAGCGCCTCGTCGAGCGCAGAACCCCACCCCTTACAAATTATTTTAAAATATTGATAATAAGGACGTTAGTTTTTCGTTAATTTATTTTTTACTTTAGGTTAGGTTAAGTTTTAGAGGGTACTATGTAGCCCCACAGGGTCAGGCCACCGAAGTTTAAGGGAATCCCGTAGGGATTGGGCTTAGAAAGAAAAAACTACCCCACGTATTTAAAACTAATTTCAAAAATAAGGGGGGGGGGGGTTGGTAATTTGTCGCTAGGAAATTTGATGGAAAGCACTTTCATTCCTTGAGGCGAAGGCGCGGCATTATCTATCTATCTATCCTAACCTGGAGAGAAGCTGCCTGTTGTTGGTGTACTATCTGTCTATCCATCCTTCCTGTGTGTATAGGAGTACAGCTACTCTTGTTGGTGTACTATCTGTCTATCCATCCTTCGTGCGTGTATAGGAGTACAGCTACTCTTGTTGGTGTACTATCTGTCTATCCATCCTTCCTGTGTGTATAGGAGCACAGCTACTCTTGTTGGTGTACTATCGGTCTATCCATCCTTCCTGCGTGTGTAAAAGCACAGCTACTCTTGTTGGTGTACTATCTGTCGTATCTATCCTACCTGTTTGTATAGGAGCACAGCTACTCTTGTTGGTGTACTATCTGTCTATCCATCCTTCATGCGTTTATAGGAGCGCAGCTGCTCTTGTTGTTGTACTATCTGTCTATCTATCCTTCCTGTGTGTATGGGAGTACAGCTACTCTTGTTGGTGTACTATCTGTCTATCCATCCTTCCTGCGAATTTAGGAGTGCAGCTACTCTTTTTGGTGTACTATCTGTCAATCTATCCTCCCTGCGTGTATAGGAGCACAGCTACTCTTGTTGGTGTACTATCTGTCATCCATCCTTCCTGCGTGTATAGGAGCACAGCTACTTTTGTTGGAGTATTAGCTGTGTCTATCCATCCTTCCTGTGTGTAAAGGAGTACAGCTACTTTTGTTGGTGAACTTTCTGTCTATCCATCCTTCCTGCGTGTATAGAAGCACAGCTACTCTTGTTGGTGTACTATCTGTCTATCCATCCTTCCTGCGTGCACAGGAGCGCAGCTGCTCTTGTTGTTGTACTATCTGTCTATCTATCCTTCCTGCGTGTATAGAAGCACAGCTACTCTTGTTGGTGTACTATCTGTCTATCCATCCTTCCTGCGTGCATAGGAGCGCAGCTGCTCTTGTTGTTGTACTATCTGTCTATCTATCCTTCCTGCGTGTATAGAAGCACAGCTACTCTTGTTGGTGTACTATCTGTCTATCTATCCTACCTGTGTGTGTAGAAGCACAGCTACTCTTGTTGGTGTACTATCTGTCTATCCATCCTACCTGTGTGTATAGGAGCACAGCTACTCTTGTTGGTGTACTATCTGTCTATCCATCCTTCCTGCGTGCATAGGAGCGCAGCTGCTCTTGTTGTTGTACTATCTGTCTATCTATCCTTCCTGTGTGTATAGAAGCACAGCTACTCTTGTTGGTGTACTATCTGTCTATCTATCCTACCTGTGTGTATAGGAGCACAGCTACTCTTGTTGGTGTACTATCTGTCTATCCATCCTTCCTGCGTGTGTAGAAGCACAGCTACTCTTGTTGGTGTACTATTTGTCTATCCATCCTTCCTGCGTGTGTAGAAGCACAGCTACTCTTGTTGGTGTACTATATGTCTATCCATCCTACCTGTGTGTATAGGAGCACAGCTGCTCTTGTTGGTGTACTATCTGTCTATCCATTCTTCCTGTGTGTATAGGAGCACAGCTGCTCTTGGTAATGTACTATCTGTCTATCCATCCTTCCTGTGTATAGGAGCACAGCTGCTCTTGTTGGAGTACAATCTGTATATCCATCCTTCCTGTGTGTATAGGAGTACAGCTACTCTTGTTGGTGTACTATCTGTCTATCCATCATTCCTGTGTGTATAGGAGCACAGCTACTCTTGTTGGTGTACTATCTGTCTATCCATCCTTCCTGCGTGTATAGAAGCACAGCTACTCTTGTTGGTGTACTATCTGTCTATCCATCCTACCTGTGTGTATAGGAGCACAGCTACTCTTGTTGGTGTACTATCTGTCTATCCATCCTACCTGTGTGTATAGGAGCACAGCTACTCTTGTTGGTGTACTATCTGTCTATCCATCCTACCTGTGTGTATAGGAGCACAGCTGCTCTTGTTGGAGTACAATCTGTATATCCATCCTTCCTGTGTGTATAGGAGTACAGCTACTCTTGTTGGTGTACTATCTGTCTATCCATCATTCCTGTGTGTATAGGAGCACAGCTACTCTTGTTGGTGTACTATCTGTCTATCCATCCTTCCTGCGTGTATAGAAGCACAGCTACTCTTGTTGGTGTACTATCTGTCTATCCATCCTTTCTGTGTGTTTAGGAGCACAGCTACTCTTGTTGGTGTACTATCTGTCTATCCATCCTACCTGTGTGTATAGGAGCACAGCTACTCTTGTTGGTGTACTATCTGTCTATCCATCCTTCCTGTGTGTATAGGAGCGCAGCTACTCTTGTTGGTGTACTATCTGTCTATCCATCCTTCCTGCGTGTATAGAAGCACAGCTACTCTTGTTGGTGTACTATCTGTCTATCCATCCTACCTGTGTATATAGGAGTACAGCTACTCTTGTTGGTGTACTATCTGTCTATCCATCATTCCTGTGTGTATAGGAGCACAGCTACTCTTGTTGGTGTACTATCTGTCTATCCATCATTCCTGTGTGTATAGGAGCACAGCTACTCTTGTTGGTGTACTATCTGTCTATCCATCCTTCCTGTGTGTATAGGAGCGCAGCTTCTCTTCCCTCTATATTTTTGCAAATAAGCTTGACTTGTCGACTTGATTTTCTTTTCTGTGGGCCTTTAATAAAGAACTTGTTGCTAAGCTCCTTAACTGCTAGGGCCTAAAACATTAAAGTAAAAGAATAAGAATGAACAGGGGTTAAACAACTATTTACACGTGGTCTAGACCCTGTGCGTCGGAAATATTAACACAGGCAAGCCGATACAAAAGATCAGAAAGTTATTTTAAAGCAGACGAAAGAGGTCCTCACCCCTGGAACCAGGTCAATTTGCGTATTTGCTGCGCTACTTATAGATGTGTTCTCCCTTGTATCTATTAACTATCTATGAATTAATGACTAATGCATATTTGCTTCGCTATTAATTATCATAAGTTATCCTTGTTACCATCTATCTTTCTATCTGTATGAAAACAAAAAAATATATACATATGGTTACACCTTCTTTGCAATATACGTCTGTATATTTATATAAAATGCAAATAAGATGCGCTACTGATTATGATAGGTCATCCTTGTTATTATCTATCTATCTATCTGTATGAAAACAAAAAATATATATGGTTAAACCTTCTTTGCAATATACGTCTGTATATTCATATGTAATGCAAATAAGCTACGCTACGGATTATCATAGGTCATCTTTGTTATTATCTATCTATCTGTATTAAAACTTTCTTTGCAATATACGCTTGTATATTTATATACTAGCCTACAGCTCACGTTGTTCGCTGGTCTGTAATGCTCTTGAGAATATTAATATCCGTACTGGAAAGGTAGAAGGCTAATGCAATTATTAAGATATCCTTAGGGTCTGAGTTATTAGGAAAAATTATTATATTATAAATTATAGAGTAGCTTCTCTACTAAAATATATTTTAGCAGAAAATCTTACTTGAACTTTGTATGTCTGTCTGGTACAAAATCAGAATTATGATTTACTTAAAATTAAAAATGAAAAGCAAATTTGTCTGTGAGGATTTCGCTGACTAAAAAGCATCATATATATTTAATTAACTTTGTCAGTTAGTCCGTCCATTATGCTAAAGTTTTAGTAATTAGATTTTATGGTATTTTATGTTTTAAGTTTACTGTATATATTTCTATTGACATCTAATGTTTTAACCATATTGTCCGTCTATTTTATTAGATTTTTATGAACTTCACAAAGTTTATGGATGTTATCATATGTTTCTTGGTACTCTAATTGAAATGTCTGTCTGTCTGTCTGAAAGAAACCGTAAAGAAGTAAACGTGAATTTCTCTTCAGTTATAAAAGATCAATGGCTGGAATTAAAAACATCCCCATACTGATGAACTTACTTTGTCCGTTCGTCTGTTGGAATGGTTTGATATGCATCTACTATCAAAGATATTATATAAATTCTATTGTAAAGATTTCCATGTTTATTAGCTTTACTAAGGATGATGTCATCCTTGTTTAGCTTTAAAATTTCTAAGAAATTCTATATGTTCTATAATTAATATTTTATCAAGAGTAAGGGCACATCAAGGGTAAACCTTGGTGGGTTAGGGCCCCCTGCAAGAGTTAGGCTTTTGCAAAAAAAAACTATCCCTTCTAATTTACAATTTATTTATAAAATATGGAAGTGTATTTTCAATGCTCGATATGCACTCGATATGGGATAGCACCCTAAACCTCACTTTGGCTGACCTTGCTTTTTTTATTAAATATAATATTTTTTACGCGAAGCCCCTCTTTAATTAGAAATGTCCGCCTGAGGGTAAAACATAATTCACCATCTGCTATTAAAGATAGACGGTTTTAATTTTTGAGAATATACCCTGTACCTTTAAGCATCCAATATGTGATTTACTTATTCCATCAGCCTGTCGGAAATACCCTGCAAGGCATTTAATTTAAAATGTAAAAATTTTATTTATCAAATTCTAAATTAGATAGACGATCACGACTGATTTTTTCTAGAGAAGATTTTCCTGATAGATGAATATCTACTCTCTACCTTATTTAGTCGGTTAGTCTGTCTGTAACCCTCCAGATGACATCAATTTCTGTAGGGAAATGTGCCTTTTCTTCTATTGAAAATAGAAGTCTAGCCTATAGTCCTTAAAATAAAGTAAAAGGATCTCGGTGTGTGTGTGTGTCTGTCTGTACTAAAAGATCTCTATAAACGCAGAATCGATATTGTTCTCCTTTACAAATAAGCATCCATTATATAATTTACCTGGTCTGTCAGTCTATCGTTAATGCTCTGATTGTCATTTGATTGATAGAAAGATGAATTTTTCCCTGGTAAAATTTTACAGGGTGATGAGCATCTACTCTGCATCTCAATTGGCCCGTCAGTCTGTCTGCAAAAATATGTTTTTCCACATTTTTTATGAAGGTTAAGATCTCAATAACTACTGAAGCAATTGGGTTCTCTATTTTAGGTAAGCTTTAAATAGGTCCCATGATGGTATTATGCTATTTTATTTTCAGATGGTTTTGAGCTATTTTTTCTAGCCTGTTTCTGCCCCTTTTAATTGAGAGCCCCTGGATGCTAGGTACACATCCGCTAGTTTAAAATATTCTTATGCATTTAGAATAGAAAGAGATAAATATATTAACTTACACATAAAGATTACTTCAAGTTCAACTACTTACGTTAGAATTTCTGTCCGGCTGATTTTAGTTATTTATTTTATAATAAAAGCCTTTGATACTATGAACGTATTAACATTCTGCCTTAGCGTTTTCTTGTTTTTAAAAAAACCTCTCTCTAACTTGCTTTTTCTTCCATTTTCTTTTGATTTCTTAAATTTGATCTTCAAATACGTATTTATAATAAAGCCATTTTCATTCTTTCAAAAATGCAATTTAAATTACAGAATTTATTTTCCAATATATATTTTTTTATAACCGTCAGGAAAGGGTTAAAATGTTTTTATTTTTGTTTCAAAATTTGGACACATTAGGGAGGGGCGCTAGAATCAACTCATTTAAAAACTAAGTTTTCTTAAATTTACTATATTATGAATTTAAATTTTCTTTTTTAAGAATAGTAATAAAATACTTCAATATTATGTAAATAGCAAGGTGAAATAAAAAAAAATAATTTATTCTTAATAAAGTAAAATATTGGGTTTTATTGTTCTGGGCAATGAGAGTTTATTATGGATTATTGGAGCACTATGAGTTTTACAGTTTTATTTCTTGGAAAACTTGAGCTTGTTTATAGACATTTATTTCCTATATAGATCTGACATGGATCTTGAAGCAATAAAGCAGGCCCTTTTGTAAATGTTAAAAATTGGAAAAATCTATTAAATAAAAGTAATCGCAAATATACTTAGTAAATAATGCAAATAAGCTGCGCTACTGATTATCACAGGTCATCCTTGTGACTATCTATCTATCTATCTATCTACAGGGCGACCACTCCAAAACAAAAAAAATATAGTATTTTTATAGTATATTTTTTTAATCCATATAGTATATATAGTATATTTTTTAAAACTCATATAGTATGATATAGTATCGGACTTAGAATTATTAAGTAATACATAGTATATACATCATCAATAATAACTTAAAGCATAGCTGTTATCAAAGCAATTTCACATATAAAGGGCTTACTCTGTGATTAATAGGCTAGGTATTAATGTGAGACTATAGGTTATTTAGGATAAAAGTTTACTTTTGGTTAGTATTTAACATATATATTTAATCATTTTTTGGATAGGTCTCGGGTTCAGTTGCTGCAGGCTATCTGAAAGGTGGTTTCTGGACAAGTAAAAAAATTAAATTTCTGTTTGAAGAGTTAGAGATCAACTTTTAAAACAAAATATGCATCTTTTTGAATGTTATTAACATAAATGAAGAAAATATTTAAATAGGCCTCCAAGTTCTGGTCTTGCAGGCCTCCAGGTCCACTTTGGACAGGTTAGATATTTTTTTTATTTGAAGAGTTAGAGGCCAACTAATAAAACAGAATATGCATCTTTTTGAATGCTATTAACATATCTGAAGAAAAAATTTAAATCGGCTTCTAAGTTCTGGTCCTGTAGGCCTCCATGTCCACTCTGGACAGGTAAAAAATTCAAATTTCTTATTTGAAGAGTTAGAGGTCAACTTATTAAAAAGAATATGCAGCTTTTTGGATTAACATAACATAACTGAAGAAAAAAATTAAAATCGACCTCCAAGTTCTGGTCCTGCAGACTCTGGACAGGTAAAAATCAAACTTCCGTCAATTGAACAGTTAATGGTATATTTGTTAACAAAATGAGCTTATATTTGGATGTTCTTTATATATTTGAAGGAAAAAATAAAATTGGCCTTCAGGTTTAGGAGCTGCAGGCCTCCAGGTGGACTCTGTACACGAATAAAATAAAAATTTTAAATTTAAGGAGTTAGAGGTTTATTAAACAACATAAGCATCTTTATAGATGCTATTTATATGTTTACGGAAAAAATGACAACCGACCTCCAGGTTTTGATGCTGCAGGCCTCCAGGTGGACTCTTGACAGGTAAAAATCAAAATTTCTTATTTATGTAGTTAGAGGTTAGTTTATAAAACACCTTCTTTTTAGATGTTATTTATATATCTAAAGAAAAAATACAATTGACCACCAGGTTCAGGTGCTGCAGGCTTCCATGTAGACTCTGTCCAGAGAAAACCTGGAGGCCTGAACTTGAACTCTTCAAATAAGAAATTTGAGTCTTTTACCTGTTCTGAATGAACCTGAACTTGGATCCCGATATGTTAATATTATCCAAGTAAATGCATATTCTGTTATATAAATAGACCTCTAACTCTTCATATAAGAAATTTGATTGTTTATCTGTTCAAAGTGGACCTAAAGGCCTGCTAGACCTGAACTTGGAGACCGATTTATATATTTTCTTCAGATATGTTAATAAGATCCAAAAAAATACATATTCTGTTTTATAAGTTGACCTCTAACTCTTAAAATAAGAAATTTGATTTTTTATCTGTCAAGAGTGGACCTGGAGGCCTGCAGGGCTTGACCCTGGGGGGCTAATATTCAATTTTTGTTTTCAGATATGTAAATAACATCCAAAATGATGCATATTCTGTTTTATAAGATGACCTCTAGCTCTTCAAACAAAAAATTTGAATTTTTACCAGTCCAGAGTGGACCTGGTGGCCTGCAGGACCAGAACTTTACCTGAATTTTTTTACCTGTCCAGAAACAACCTTTAAGCCTGCAGCACCTGAACCTGAAAACTTATCAAAAAAAAATTATTAAACATAAGTGAACTACTACCCAAAAGTAAACTTTTATCCCAAATAACCTATAGTCTCACATTGATACCTAGCCTAATAATCACGGAGTAAGCGAAAGTGGTAAAACTTCCCCCTCACCCTTAAATTAATTCTATGAAAAATAACTGATATTTAAATCATAATCACAAACAAAAATATATTTTAAAGGATTTTCTTCATCACAGTATCTTTTGAGCCCCCCGCAGGGGCTAGAAATAGGAGAAGATCTAATGTGAAAATAAGACAAAACGCTCCTTAAGAGGCGTTGTCACAAAACTGACAATATTCGTTTTTTGTTATATAAATGTAAAATTATATAGTATATATAGTAATCTTTGGTCAAGTAAAGGTAATAATATATAGTATATATAGTAAATTTTGGTCATATAGTATGATATAGTATCCAAATTCATCCTATATAGTATAAATAGTATATATAGTATGCAGTGGTCGCCCTGTATCTATATGAAAACAAAACAATATATCATTAAACCTTCTTATCAATATGCGTCTGTATATTTATATATAATGCAAAAATAAGCTGCGCTACTGATTATGATAGGTCATCCTTGTTACTATCTATCTATCTATCTGTATGAAAACAAAAAATATATACATATGGTTAAACCTTTTTTGCAATATACGTCTGTATATTTATATATAATGCAAATAAGCTGCGCTACTGATTATCATAGATCATCCTTGTTACTATCTATCTATCTATCTGAAAACATATGTATGGTTAAACCTTCTTTGCAATATACGTCTGAATATTTATATAATGCAAATAAGCTGCGCTACTGATTATGAGAGGTCATCCTTGTTACTATCTATCTATCCGTATGAAAACAAGAAACGTAATACTCTCTCTGTGTGTGTGTGTTAGCTCAGTATAACCTCGCTGATTCAGACTAACTACAGCATATGTTTCACATATATCATTTCAGAGATTTTTTTCCTTGCAGTTTTACTTATATAAATATAGTTCTCAATTTCAAGTTTTGTTTCTTATGACTTTTGTTCACAATAACTGAGTTTATTTGTGTTTTAGCTTTTTAGTTTTAAATAAGTGATAAATAAATATTTTAAAGTGATATTTTTAAAAATGTTTATTTGTTTTTAGATTAAAGTGAACTGTTGTTAGGTGAATTAAACGTAATAAGTTAAGGATTTTGTCTTTTTAAAAGTAAGGTACTCGGTGAAAACATTATATGTCATTTTATCAATGAATCAAATCATTTAGTTTTTATTTTCTAAAATAGAATATGTTTGATATTTGTAATTTTTCTATGATTATATGGGCTTGCCTGTAGCTAATGTAGAAATATCAAAAGGGTGTGTATGGGTGACCCCAAAGACTATTAATTTAAGTTTCATATATTAAAATAATGAAATTATTGAAGGGGGGAGTGGGTTTTACTTTATGGTTAAATTTTCCTTAAAAAAACTTCTAGGTATTTAAAACTTTTCTAAAAAGTATAATCTTATTGGTCAAAATGAAATGAAAATAAGAAGAGAGAGGGAGTTTTTCGTTTAGGGAAGACAGTTATAGGCCGCTTAGAGGTTAGTCAAAGAATAAAGATACCACACCTTTTATTTCAATTAATTTTAATATAATTGTAAAAAGTTTTTTTCAAATTTTATCAGATTAGAAATGTTATTTGAAGAGGATACAATGAATTTTAAAGATTTTCAAAATGTTTCAAATCTTGATCCCGGCATTGAAAGAATCATTAAGGAATCATTTAAAATTAAAACAGTGATGTTCAACATCAAGAATGATGTTACACTAAATTACCCCTTTTGTAGATAACAATAAGTGGCTAAAACGTTTGAACAACCAACTTTTGAACCAACCAATAAAACACAATAAAAGTCCACAAAATTATAAATCCGATATATAACAAAGTGTTTTTATAAAACTTTGGGGACTAGTGTAGTAAACAGCTTATTGTCCCCTCTCTTTCTGGATTTATTTCAAAATTATTTATCAAATTTGCGGTTACGTCCCTATTACTTAGGTGCTTTGTATTCAAAGGAACAGAGAGGGGCTAGAAAATAGCAACAAACCATCCCAAGACTCGAATCTGAAAATGAAATAGCCAAAAAACATCACAGGACCTATTTGAAACTTACCTAAAGTATAAAACCCAATTGGTTCAGTTGGTATTGAGATCTCAAGCTTCAGACAAAAGAATTCTTACTTCTTTACATATAAATCAAAGCGCGCGAAATTAACCTGTATGCATTAATGACAAAGCCAACAAACCAACCCAAAGTTTGAGGATTTAAATGATTTTGCAACTAACAAGGACGAGAACGATACATTTAGAGCGCGTACATCTTCGGTTGTTGAAAAAGTTTTCGCCGCAAAAAATACCATGCAGGCAATTCTGCGATAAATAGAGAACATTAACTATTTTTTGTTAAGGCAATGACAACCACCGAAAAAAAGATATTTTACCTCTCTAATTTTTTATAATTTTTGTAGGTACAACTTAATACATATTAATTTAAAGGGGGGGGGGGTGGGCGAAAGTGACACTTTTTGTAACCAAAACTAAAAGTCAACAAAGGAACTCAACTAAAAAAAAGAGTTACAGGTCTGAGATTTTGCATGGCAGTTGCTTTATAGGGGTACAATATGGAACTGTGAAGAAACGGCGGCGCAACCGCCGAAAACAGCCGTTTCCCGCCGAATTTTTTTTTGCCTTTTCTCGGCGGTTTTTAGCGGTTGCGCCGCCGTTTTTTCACAGTTCCATATTGTACCCCTATAAAGCAACTGCCATGCAAAATGTCAGACCTGTAACTCTTTTTTTAGTTAAGTTCCTTTGACTTTTAGTTTTGGTTTCAAAAAGTGTCACTTTCGCCCCCCCCCCCCTTTAAATGCGTTTTTTATATTCAATAAATATATTGAATTTTTTTTTGAAAAACTTAAGCATGTTTGACTTGTAGAAATTACATAATTCTTAGGGGATAAGACATGCAATGGAAGATAAATTAAAATGTACTTAAAAGGATTACCCCTTCTCTAGATCAAAAACTGTGGTTAAAAAGTTTAGACATTGCTGGTTTGAACAACCCAATCAACATTTAATTAAGCTGTACAATTAATGAACCTTTCGGATAATTTACATTGGTTATACCTTTATCAAGTAGCAAAGCTATTATTTTTACTTGCTCTATCCAACTATTCAATGAATTGTTCATTAGTTTCGACCACGTTCAAACAGTCACTCACACACACCCCTGGTTACTCCAAGACTTAATTCTAGAAAGGTATGGTCATTAAACAGGGACTCAAAGGGATAAGACAATGGTCGATAAATTTATGTATTTCCCCAATGAAAATACACAAAATTACCCCTTATGTAAGTTAAAGTTAGTGGTTGAAACTCTTGGACACTCAACTTCATGGACCAACTCATCAAAATTCAATAAAAGTCCTCAACGTTATTAAGCCAACAAATAGAAAACATTATTGAAACTTTGGGGACTAGTGTAAAACAGCTTATTGATTCCCTGGTCATTAAAATATTATTATAGATAAATAGTTTGATCATTTTACACCCCTGCTACTCCAAGACTTAATTCTAGAAAGGTATTGTCATTAAAGCATTATTCCAGATAGATATAATTATATGTATATAATTTAAGCTATTTAACAATTCTAAATATCCGTTCGTCTGTTCGTGAGATTTGTATAAAAATTATGCCTAACCTTTTCTTTAGTTATACCTCATTTTATCTATCTATTAGTTAGTGGAATATTTATTTATTCTGCGGATAGTAAAATTATAAGATTAATTCTAATTTTTTGGTCCCATGGAGTCAAAGGCCCAGGTCAACAAAACTGGTATTAATTTTATAATATTTATACATGACTTAGAATCGGTTCTAATCACGCGGATATTAATCGTCTTCGAAGCCACACTGAAAATGGAATTTCAAATAAGATATGCTTCTGAATTTTTTTTTGAAGATTCCATGAAATATTTAGCATTTACTCTATATCTGAACCTGTCCTTTACTCTGTAACGTTAAGAGAAGTCTGTTGGAGTTTTTTGTGTGGATGTTTTCATCCTTGTTTTGTTTAACTTTACATATCGATTTAATCTTTATCTCTAAACTTACAAACAGACAAGCAGTTACTAGAATTGTAGATTAGTTTTGCTTCAAAAAATTACTTGAAACTAGCTTAAGATTGTTACTTCAAATTCTTTGTAATTTTCGTCATTTAGCAAGAAAAAATCTATTTTTGTTGACTTTCAGCAGTTTGATCTTAGGTAATGATACGTTACAATGCAATGTAACACAAGAATTATAGTTTTTAGGAGTAGTGGTTTCGCCCCTAGCATCTGTTATCTTCGATAAATAGAGAAATGGTGGATAACCTCCCCCTATTAAAAAGGGTCCTACGACAAACGCAGGAGTCCCAAACGTCGGAGTGGACACTTAACCTAACCTAACCTATTTTATACCATCTTATAAGTTTTTCAAATGCCTAACCCCTGCGGGGGGCTTATTTGTTCATTCATATCTTAACCTAACCTAATCTGTATAGAAATACTTAATAAAATGAATATTTTAACACTCCTGCGTTTGTCAACTCCGACGTTTGGGACTCCTGCGTTTGTCCTGGAACCTTAAAAAGGAATATATTTTTTGGGGGGTGGTGGAGACATTTTCATCCCTGACCCATATATTGAAAATTGCTCCCACCCCACGGGCCCACACCCTATTAATTCCATATTTGGACCTGTGTGACAATTCCCTAAATATTGTATTTGCAATGTCCCATCAATTTCAAAGAAGTTAATAATACTCCTAACATATAGAGAGAGACAGACTGACCGTCGAAATTAATGGTATTAGGGTTGGAATAATAATTCTATTGGGCTGGAAAATCTTCACCAGAAAACAACCTTACATCTCCTGAGTAAATTACATCCTCTCCATAGAGAGAACATACAGAAAGACAGATACACAAAACAACTTTTCTCGTATTCATTCGAATCCGGTGGACAGGAACCGGTTCTCATCAATACGAAAAAACTATGTCTAGCATCGTATTATAAACCGCTTTCTACGAATATAGAAATGTACAATCATAAGATTAAAACCATTTTTTTAGCCCGTGCCTTCGGCACCTCGGGGCTAAAAAAAAGAAAGAAATAACTATTTAAGTAGCTTTAATAATAAATACTATTTTGACTGCAAACTTTTTGAGTTTATGGAATGAAATATAGAGCATATACGCTATTAAAAAGAAAGCAAATTTCAATGTACCGTATAACCCAAAATAAAACTCCTTAAGGAAATGAGGGGAAATAAAACAGGATAATATAGGAAAGTACAGAAATTATTTGCTTCACAAATTTGCGTTTGAATACATGGCTAAAAATATGTATCCAAAATTATGTTTTAGGGATATGAGGGAAAGGTTTTAAAGAATTAGAGTATATGAAGTATTAGAGTTTGATTTGACAACTCAATTCAATTATATAAAAAAAAGATATATATTTAAAATGATATGCAAAGTTAAAATACATAGGCGATTTAGGAAAACAATGTCTTAAATGTCTTTTTAAAAAATAATAATATTACCTTATGGCATAGATGATATAAGCAAATACAGGCATTCTGAGAGAAACAATTTAAATGAATATCAAATTACTTAGTTAATATTTTTCATTTTAGGTTTCTGAGTTTCACAGTTCAGTTGCAGAGCAAAAGAGAAAAAGTTCAATTACAAATTCAGGAAAATTAAGTCATATTATGAATTAGTCAAATTGTCAGTTTTGCAGGGAAATCAGATTATAGATTATACTGGTACCCAAAGTTTTTTAAACATTCCCTTCTCATTAGTTGTTTTAAAACCTTTAATTCCCTTATTAATTCTTGGTTGGATGCACAGTGTTTCAACCTATAATTTATATCTACAGAAGGGTTTATTATGTTTATCATGATTGGGGATGTACATCAAATTATCGGCCATTGTATTATCCATTTAGATCTCTGACCAATCATCTCGTAAAATATGACTTATTCCTGTAATAGATGAAGAAATTGGAAATATGTCACATCTGTATGAAGTCCTATACTTGGGCAAAATGAAGGTGGGTTATTTTCTAGCCTTCCTAGATTTTCTTTAGAAGAGATGTTGCTTTTTCAGTATGGCTTTTAAACCGATTAATATACGCTGGTTCATGGCCATTCTGATAAGTCATGTATTGCTTCGTATTGCAGACAATTTTCCACGAATATATAAATAAAAATCATATCATTTACACTAATTTTAATCTTTAATTTAATTTTAATCTGCTCGGGAAATCTGTCTATAATACGATGCGATGAATATCTAAGTATTAATTTTGGAAAAAGTTTCGATTAAAAAACTGAAATGTCAGATATTACATAGTTTTAATTTTTTTGCTGATTTTAACATTTTTACATGAACTATTTATAATAAATCAATTTAAGGCGACGGTGGCTTTGTATATATAGCGCATCTGCTCGTTGCGAGTAGGTGATAGGTTCGAATCACGGCCCAACAACGCGTTATAATAAAGGACGTTAATAAAAGCACCTAATGCTGCGATGCACAGTTAGAACTTTCATGCAAGGGTCGCGCAATTAATAGGTTAGATGTCTGAAGTGATTTGACCGTGTAATCATGTAAGATTTTGTACAGAGATACATCAAAATAATATAATCTTGTGGTGTATTCTGAGCTCGATCTTTAAATCGTTTATAGGTGATTTAAACCGGGGCGATTCATTTGGCGCACCATCAAATTATTAATATCAATCTTTAAATCGAATTTGCATGGGCGATTTGAATCGGGCAGTGGCGCGGGCCCGGCGCGGCAATGGCACTCACCGAGTGGCATTGCCGGTTTAAATCGGGGTGAATCATGCACTGAGCCCCAACGAAAGACCCATTGCATATGTAATAAATGGATATTTTTTTAATTACTTTAATATTTTATTGCAAAACTATCGTGAAAACATTTTTATAGTTATTTTTAAAATAAATTATATATTAATGTTTTATATAAAATACCATACTGACACGGTATTTTATATAAAATACCTTACTGGCACTGCTTAAGTAATAAAGTTGTACTGGCACGGATCGATATTTTAGTGAGTGCGCAAGCGATTTAACAACACCGCGCCGAAAATCTTTTAAAAATCAGGTGCGCTGTGGCTTACCACCAGCGCGCCTACAGTTCACCTCTGAATCGCCCCGATTCAGCGCGGCATAAAAACGATTTAAAGATCAAGCTCTGTTGTCTTTAGGTTTTCCGGATTTATAATAATTAAAGCGAAGCTATTCTATTTTTCTTACTTCAAAGGAAAAAGTATTTAAAATCCCATTGTGTAATAGTTATTTATCGCATCGTATTAAAAAAAGCTTTCCGCGTATATTAAAGCATACGATTATAAATTTAAAAACAGTTTTGTTAGACTCGAGAAACCGCAGGCACGGACTGACCAAATATTATGATTGTGCTTTTTTGTAATCGTTGAAAACTGAATATTATACGATATTATTTTTCAGTGTGACTTAAAACCAATTCTAATCAACCGGATATTAATCGGTTTCGAAGCCATACTGGAAAAAATATATCATTTTTTTCTTTTTCGTCAGGTTAGCCACAAAAAGGCTCCACCTTCCTTTATCGATGATGCTGTGAAAAAGATTCTTGCCAAAAAGGTTCCAGCTGTTTCAGAGGTAATAATAAACAATGTTATTTAATTGAAGTAAAACAATAAAGGGGGAAGGGGTTAAATAACCTCCCCGTGGACCCTGTGCAGACTTTCAATTGGGTCTTTGAATATCAGCCAATAGCATCGGAAATATTAACACAGCCAAGTCACTACGTACAAAAGAGCAGAAAGCAGTACATTATACATTTATTGTAATTTAACAATTGATAAAAAAATAATAAGTATTGTTTCCATTCTAATCTATATATCCATAATCCAAATTGAGAACTGAACCCTACATATAAATAAGAAGTATTTGTTTCTCTCTCTTTAGGTTAAGTATAAGGAGGGAGGGATACTTCCTTTTTTTCATACAAAGCTAACAAAGGAAAAATCTCAGACAAAGAAGGATTATTTTAAGTCCGTTGTCCTATCTTTGAATCTCTTGATACTTGTTAGAATGGGGGAGGTAGGTTATGCTAAAATTTCGTAAAGGAGTGAGTTTTAAGGCTTAAAAACAGTAGTAGAATGATAATATTCACTAAATATGTGTTTTGATTTTCGTTATTGAAAAGAACTATGGACAAAAAAAATTTTAAGTTCACATAAAGAGAGAGGGGTAGGTTTCTAGTAGAATCCGTAAAGGTGTGTGTTTTAAGGCTTAAAAATAGTAGTAGAACGATAATATTCACTAAATATGTGTATTTCTTATTGAAATGAACTATAGACAAAAAAAAATTAAAAAGTTAACATAAATTTTTATCGTTCTACTACTGTTTTTAATTTATAACACATAACCTTTACGGATTTTACCAGAAACCTACCCCTCTCTTTATCGTTCTACTACTGTTTTTAAGCGTTAAAACTCACACCTTTACGGAATTTTACCACAACCTACCTCCCCCTTTTTACCGCTGTCAATCACGATGGGTTTTAGGTTAAACTCAAAGGGTTGTTGGGTAATGGATGCAGAAATGAAGAAAAATCACAAATTGCATTGATGGACAAAAGATAAAGCAGAAACAAGAGTAAAAGTAGCTAAATAAATACATCCTTTTTTCGATGGGGATAATTTTAGGGGTTTCAAAGATTTGAGAGGGTTATCTAATGTATTTTTTGAGTGTTGGGAGGGATCAAACACCCCTTTACCCCCCCCCCCCTTTTCTCTCGAAAGTTATGCAGCTGATATGAATGTACTGTTAAAATTCATTAGCTGATAAGATCATATTCTTATTAAAAGCGAAGATTTTCTATAACTAGGGTTGGTCCGCTAAGGACCGTTAGCTCTTTTCGTTAAATTAAATAGGTTAGAATTGTCCTATCGATTTCAAACTTTGATGATGATTCCTATAACAATTAGTGACAATTTTGGAAGCTTAGCAACTCTGTAATCTTTCCCAGAAAGTCGGTACGTTCATTATTTATGGATGTTGTAATCCTTGTTAATTTAAGAACAGTTATTTCTAATGATTTGAGCGTGCAATTTGATGCATGATTTTTTAGAAATTCGATACTTTTTTATCTGATATTGAATACTATGCTTTTTTCTCACTTGATTATTGCGATAATTTTTTCATCAAATGGAATAAAGTTAAAGCATGCTAGTATCATCAGAGATCTAAAAGGGATAAGACAATGGCAGATTAGTTGATGTACTTCCCTAATGATGATACACAAAAAGACCCCTTTTTTAGATTACAATTAATGGTTGAAACGTTTAGAGACTCAACTTAATTCAAATTCAATAAAAGTTCAAGAAAACCTTATTAAAAAACATAGGGACCAGTGTAATAATCAACCCAATATCCCCTCCCTCCCTGAAACATAAGGTACTTATTATAAAAAAAATGATTATAATTTCGATTTAGATGATTCCAGAAAACAACAACAATATGTCAGGTAAAAAAGTAATTTTATATTATGTAGCAAATATACTTTACCATTGTTTTGTAATAATTTGATTTGAATTATTTTTGGCAGAACGGACTTTTATTATGTGCTTTATTTTTTTAAGCAATGAAGCTACCATATGATTCGAAACGTCCGCCGTAACAAGGTTTTCTCGGCTACTATTTAAGATAGCTTGCTTAATTTTCCCCTATGCCCTAGGGTATCCAGTACTGTTAGTTTCCTTACTTATTTTAGAAGTGGATCCTTTAGCAGCAGTAAATGTGAACATTTTATCCTCAAAACCAAAATTAGTCATCCAATGACACTTTTTTCCCTTAACAATTCCTATATTTTATTGTTCAGAAAGTATTTCTACTACCAATAGTTTCCTTACTTGTTTATATTTCAGGGGTGTATATTCTGTACAAAATTCATTTTTTCCCCAGATGAAAAAAATACTTAATTTACCCCCCAAAGTTTTTTCCCCAAGGAGGAGGGAAAAAATCTTTTCAGTACCCATTATATTACTCATTTTTTCCCCTCCCACATATTTTTCTAGTTTTTTTCCCCAAAATATGTTAGCAGTAATCTTTTTTTTTTAATTTCCCCCCCGTCCCATTTAGTAGGGGATGCCATGAAGAATATTCACCCCTGTTATGCTTTAGAAGTGGATCCTTTAGCAGCAGTAAATGTAAACATTTTATCCTCCAAACCAAGATTAACCAGTCAGATGTCCATGGAACCACAGGAAAACAAAACAAAATTTATTCTTTTTCGAGCTTTTACAGGGATCCTAAGTAACAGGTTGAAAATAACTTTTTGCCATTTTATTTATAATGTCAATCAAACTTCCATCACGTAGAAAAATCCAAAATAAAATCCTGAGGGTTTTTGCGCTCAACAAGGCACTCTGAGGAAAAACTTCCCTTATATTTTGTTTTTGTTCCCAACTAGTCAATGACAGCAATGCCTACAAAGCTTCAAAAGACCATGTCTTTGTCAGATGTCGTGCAACTTCATCAAAACAAGTAAGTTATAGCACCGCTTTTAATGTTTTTTTGGGGGGGTTGGGGGAGGGGGGGTTCGTATAAAATCACGAAAGGTAGGTAATATTTTCCCCCTTAAACGCCTTGTTTACCTAATAAAAAAAGACCAAAAAAAAAATTAAAGTATTAAAATTTGTCATTGCAGCTGCTTTAATGGAGTAGAATTAAAAACATTTTGCCGAATTAGACAGTTTTAATTCAATGATTATTATGAAGTTTTATGACCATTTTTAGTTTTTCTCATCTATTTTTAACAATGCTGCCAGTAAAAAACTTTGTATTTTTTTAAATTATATTTTAGAAATATAGAAGACATGAATAACTCAAAGAGTGGCTGTGCAAACAAAACTATGCTTCTTCATATTGCCAGTAAAGAATTAAGGTATTCTTTAGTAGTGAAACTGCTCTATATTGTCTGTCCTTTTGTAAGTCGGACCGAAATGTGGATATTCTCGGCTGATATTCACGATAGTTGGCTGATTTTTTGTAAAGATTCTCTGTACCAATGACAATTAAATATATACAATGTACTTGGTCCGTTGATCAGTAAGCTACGCTACAAAAAAAAACCTAATATCTTTTTTTCATAGATTGTTGTCTTTAGAGAGCAAGAAAAAGTTTTGGTCTAAACAATTCAGGTATTGTTTTTATTTTTAAAGATATTTGTTTGTTTTTTCTTATTTATTTGTAGCTATTCATTTTGATTCCTGTTTCAAAAAAAAATATTTCAAAGGATCCCAAAATTTAAGGCTTTGTCTTGGCTGACCGGTGGCTGCCGAGCCCTTATTTTCACTATAGCTGCCGTCATTGATATTGAAATCAGGGATAATGGATGGGAAACGTAGGAAAATATTATTTCAGGCCTTTTTTAAGCCTAGGCCTAATAAACCAGTTTTGGGATGGCGCATTGGTTCGTTATAAACGCTAATGAAAAAGCTGTGTGTGTGTGTGTAGATAAAGTATAGAATCAAATTCAGGTAGCTAGTTTAAAGTAAAAAACATAACTTTTTATAAACCTATATATTAATGGCTTTTGTTAAAATGAAGTTTTTTCTCTCCCAAATTTTTTTTATCTTTTACTTTGGTAATTTGAACTGTCAGAAAGCTATCGTTGGGTTTCCCTCAGACAGATTTTAGTTTGTATTATTTGCATTTTTATTAATGAGTAAAAAATTCATTGCTAATTAAAATTCAAAATAAATAAATTAATATGCACTTGGGTAACATTCTATCAAGTTCTTTGGATACTATAATGTAATGATATATTTGTACTGTGTTGTATTGTACAAATATTAGGGTTAAGGTGTTGTATCAATTCCGTATTAAATTTTAAAAATTAAGAATACAACATCTAATTTATAAACTACCAAATGAAAATTCATAGCTACCTTCTTTCCAAATAATAATCCCGTTATTTTTGTTTTTTCTATGTGGCCCTTTTTTAATGTTTAACTCCAAGCAGATTTAATAATTAAGCTAATGTGATCTAACACCTTTTATATTTATTTTTTAGTAGCAGACGAATCATTATTTTTTCCAGAATTGTCTGCTTCTAAAATTTCCGCCAATTGGTGATTGGTTGATACAAAACAGGCCGATTCTTATTGGTTTAGAGCGATAGCTACTTGGGAGTGTAACACTTTTTAATTAAAAGTAATATTTAAATAAAATTTAAGTATTAAAATTGTAGATAATTGTTCTGAATTAAATAAAATATGATCTCTATGACGTAAATAAAAGATATTAGCCACACTTGTAAAATGTGATGTATTATTATAAAATTTTGTAATTGTGGAGTTAGATTATAACCATTAAATAGATTACACTGAAATATAATATAGAAGAAAATTATTTTGTTACCATCATTAGCGGACTTATTACAGATTGGCAACCCCATCGGTCAAGAATCAAGGAAAATTTCTTTTGGACTTGGTAAATTTTTGTTTTTTTTTCAAAATTTTTTAGTCGGATGAATGGTAACTTTTAATTAAAGTAAATCTAAGTTATAATTTCAAAAGATATCTAATTGATTGTGAATAAAATTTGTGAATAAAATCTAATTCCCTTTTTTTTAAACGATAATATTGTCTGATAAAGGCAAAAAGATAGTACAAATAAAGTTTTGTCTACTAAAAATAGAGGCAAAAAGATAAAATTTAGTTACGGTAGAAATACAAAAAAGATAATTTGGTCTGATAAGGACTAAAAGATAGTAAAAATAAAGTTTGTCTACTAAAAATAGGGGGCAACAAAAATTAAATTTATGCTCCATTACGTTCTAAGGTTGATAATCAACATTTTTGAACTAGTTATTATTAAATTTGATGTAAAAAAGAAAACTTTTAATCAATCAATAAATCAAGATAATAATTTTTATGTTTATGAAGCAAATTTCTCATTTAAAATTGGGGAAAATTTGAAAACTCTATATTATGCAGTTAAAAGATTAATTCAAGATAGATATAATTTAATAAGACAAGATAATATAGGTATAGGAGATAGAGGTACAGCGGAGAATCTGGATAATAATTCATCATACAATAGACAAGAAGTAGATCAAGAAATAGCAGGTCCTTTCACATTTAGTCATTTTGGAATAAATAGAACTTTAGACAGGTTTCCTGAGTTTAGAAGATATTTAGGTGGAACGATAATAATTGGAAACAGTCAAATTGATAATATCTATCATTCTGATTCGGAATAAAGTTTTAAAAAATATACGTCATCAAAATATAAAAATATTGAAAATTTCATGAAAATTGTTGTATGAAAGTGTAAATATTTAAAACACAAGTGTGTACACCGGACATACACTGTAATTATATCATTTCATTATATGACATAAAAAAGTTGGGAAGTTGAAAATTTTTTAATTACCTAACATTTTAAAATTGTTAAGAAAATAATATTATAGTTTTGTACTTTGGACACAAAAGAAAAGTCTAAATTATAAAACTAAATATAAAGATAATTAAAAAAGGTAAAATAAAAGTTTTGTATATTGAACACAAAAGAAAAGTTCAATTTATAAAGCTAATAAAATTATAATTTAAGCAATTATTGTTGAAGTAATTAAATGATAAAATTTTGCTTAAATATTCTTGGTTTATGGAAATTAAGAATTCTATGTTCTGAAATTAGAGGGCAAAATTGGATTGAAAAAATTCGAAGCTGTCAAATTACTCTTGGTTCTATAACTATTATAAGAATTAAGTTCAAACAAACATTGTGAAATATTTTAGGTAAAGATAATTTTAAAAGATAATTCTACTTGTTGGTAAAGATAATTTTGAAAAATAACTCTACCTGATTTATCTGGAAAGTCATCAAAACATTGTTCCTGTTCAGATTTCATTAAAATCTAAAATAAAGATAGTCTCCACCAAGAAAATTGTTCCTGAATTATAATTTGGTAAGCTAAAAATAAAGAAGGTATTAATCAAAATAAAAACTTTCAACGGTAACCAAAATTTATTTTATAATACACTGTAAAAAACATTTTCCTTAAAACATAAAGGTAAAGAAAATCAAAGATGTCGGACACAGAACAACAAAATGATCCTTACTTTGCTGGTGCCAGACGAAGAAAGTTTAGTAATTGGTTTATTAAAAATAAGGAAAAATATTTAGAAAGACTACAAAAGTATAAAGATAACTTGGAAAATTCAAATGGAGAAGATTATAAGGGTGTACGTGAAAACCATGTAGATTTCAATACAGAAACAATGGATTTATTGCGCAACAGAGAAGCAGAAAGTTATGTGACAAATTTTACAGAACTTACTGATGATATTTCACTTGGAAATCTCAGGGATGAAAGGGATAGAGAAATGAACTTTGAAAGAAGCAATTTTAATCAACATAAAGATAATTTTAATCAATTTAATTTTGATAGAGAAAATTTTAACACAAATGATAATAATCAACATCAAAATCAGTGGGGTGAATTTAGAGGTTTTAATTATAGACAAGAACAAAGATATCCAAAAAATGAAAGATATTTTGAAAGAAATGAAAGAAATTCTAGACAATCCAGAAAAGATAATTTTCAAGAAAATAGAGATTCTTATCTAAATAAAAAGTATATGGATGATTTGCAAAAGAAAATTGATAATCTAAATATGGAAATAAAATATTTAAAACGAAAACCAGCTAGAGGTGAAAAATTTGAAGCTAAAACAGTATATAGATCTGCGGAAAACAGGGATTCTAGCCCTGCGGGACTCTCGTTGACCCATGCAGCAGAGGCTGTAGAACTATTAGAGGAATACTTAGTATCAAATCAAGCAGAAAAACAAAAAATGAAACAAAATGTTATTAAACAATTATCAAAAATTGGTAAAATACAAACATTGGAAAATAAATATAATTCATCAAAGTATTATAATTGTGATGATTTCACACCCAAATTTATAGATACAAGTCTAAGATATTACAATGTTGAGAAAGTTAGTGATAAATTAAAAATTATAAAAAATCAACTCCTCTCACTGAAAAATGTAGGACTGATCGATTACATCGACCAGTTCGGTGAATTCGACTTTGATAGCTTTTCACAATTCGAATTCAATGCGGTTTTCCACAATTCTCTCCCAAGGGATACCAAAGATAGAATTGAATGCAAAAATATAAACCCAGCAAAATTGACTACCAAAGATTATCTTAACATTGTCAGTGACATTGTTAACAACGGACGTATAGCAAACCATAACATTGATTATATGCTTGAAACATTTAAAACATCCAAAAGAAATATAGAGGATATTTATGATGAGTATAGAAGAAAAATAAATAATTTACCTCCTAATGTTATGTCTGCTAGTGAGAAAGAAAGAAGAATACATTCTCAAATGATGAAATATCTACCAACTCAATTATTATCTATTTTGAGAATAGAAGAAGCTAAATTAGGTAGAAATCTTAATAGTGAAACACTCCATGATTTCATATTGCTTAATAGGGACCAAATAAATAAATATCTCAGATTTGTTAACAAAACTACAATGACAAAGAAAGTTCCAATAAAAAGGATAGATGAGAATGAGTTAGAGGATGATAATACTACGGAAATAAATTATGAAATGGAGGAGGAGTATCTTACTGCAAGTAGTGATGAAGAAGATGAAGATTCCAACGTTTTAAAAGTAAAAAATGAGCCTAGGCCATTTAAAAAATGTAAAATATGTAAGAAAAACTATCATACTCAAGATGAGTGTATATTTAATCCAGATGAAAATAAAAGACAAAAAAATCAGCAAAAACTAAAAATTAGAAATTGTCTTAAATGTAAGGGCCAACATAAGGATAGTAACTGCGAAATATTTAAGAAACTATTGGTTTCTAAACCATGTGAAAGGTGTGAAGCGGCAGAAAAATATGAATACCACCATACCCCAGAAGAATGCCTAAAGGTCAATTTTTTAGAGAAAATAAAAAACAACCAATAAAAGATAAATTCAATGAAAAATGGTATAAAAAAGTTGAAAAATTAATTAATGATAAAAATGACTCAAAAAATAAATTAGAGCTAAAAAATGGTTGTTTTTCAGAAAAACTTATAGTTGGAAAAGTAAATGACGATAATTATAAAAAATTAGGCCAAAATTATGCTAATTATGAATTATATATTAATATGATAAAAAATGAAATGATGCACAAGTGTTTAAGTAAATTAATAGGGTATTTGAACCTTTTTAATTTAAAGTACAGGTGTTATCAATGTAAAAATTATGAAAATGAATTAAAATCTTTAGAATATTTAAATTTAATAAAAATTAAAAATGATAAACAAGGACAAAACCATCCATTAGTGTTGAATAAAATAAATGATTATCCAATGGAAAAAATAAAATGGATAAAAATAGAACCTGTTTGCGATGAAAGTACAATCAAGAAAGATAATAATAAAGTATCCTGTATCAATTTAATAAATAGAAAAAGAAAAATAGATTCAAATGTATATTTTAATCATAAATGTTCAAAATCAAACAATGAAAAATTTAATATGAATATTTGTAGCAAAGAAATTATTCAAACAAATAAAAAGTACAATATTGTTAGAAATTATGTAACAATGCATGAAAATAAAATAACAAGCAGCAATGTGTCAAAAAGCATAGAAGCGAAAATTGTTAAAAAAGAATATAAGATAATTAAACCATCAAAAAATTGGTATATAAACCATAATGTTTTCTATATAAAGCTAAATAAAACTAATAAAATTAAAGATACTTTCATTATTCAAATAAGGAAATATTTAGAAAGAGATATGAATTCAATAAAAAGAAAATTAAAGAGTTATAGTAACATTACTTTCTCTGTAAAAGATGTAGAAATAATGAAAAAAATAGATTAATTAAAAACAGATACGTGTAATTTGAAGGAGAAGGAAATTTTTCCAGCCAATAGTTGGATTACTTGGGAGTTAAGCCTTCATATTCCGAGTAGACCTGAATTACAAAATAAAGTATTTAAGGATAATAAATTAAAACAATGGGGAAAAACCATTATAAATAAAACCAAGAGGTATAAATGGGTTCAAGATATCAAAATTAAGTCAGAAAATACTGTAAATTATTTAAAAGAAATGGAAATTATGAAAAAACATAAAAAATTTGTTGAAAATATTGAAAGCCCAAGTATAATTATGTGGATAATTATGATAGCGGTATTTATGATAAGTACCATGGAAAAAAGGATAGATATTGTCTTAAATCTAGGAACCTTTTGGATTTCATATATCTGTACCAAAAAGAGTATAAATTGGATACTATTAATATGGAATTGGTTGAAAAATAAAAGAAATAATTATAAAACCATGAAAAAGAAAATAAAGTACAAAAAGATAAGATATCATAAGAATAAAAAAGATAAACGGAAATATTCAATGAATAAAGTGAAATTTAAAACAAAATTAATAAAAATAGATAAAACAAAAGAATTCTGTTTCCCAATATTTTATGAAGATACCAAGATAATATTTGAGCTAGACACAGGTAGCGAACATAACATTGTTTCCAAGGATTTTATTCAGAGTTATATCCCTGACTATGAAAAATATTACACTGGTCCAAATAACATTTCTTTGACTGGAATAGAAAATAATAATCCAATAAATGTGATAGGAGTATATAAAATACCATTTAACTTACCAGGTTATGGAAATATTAATTTAACAATTCGAATATCAGATAATATTGATAACTTTTTTATACTGGGAAGACAATTTTTCAAAAAAGTTGGAGGTCTACTACAATACGATAAAGAAAATAAAACTGTAAAATTAGAATTTTCAATGAAAGGAACACCCAGCTTATTTTTTGGACAAAAATTACAGTTTAAACCTAGAGAAGAAAAATATCTTGTGGGAAAAATTATAAATGGTGAACCAATGAAAGATTATGTAATTAAAAATAATGTAAACTTGCCTGTGCATATAGAAAAAGATAAAATAGTAGAAGATAAAATTATATGTAGAGTAAAAAATAGATTAAATATACCTGTGCAGTGTGGCTTAACAGGGGCCTTTTTAATGCAGAATCTGGATCATCCTGAGAGTGCGAAGGACCATATCGGCGACGATTCTCCTGATTTTGACTCTCCATTACAACAAACTTCATGGTCTAAAATAAAGAAAATTGTAAAATCAATGAAAGAAAAGATAATTAAAGATAAAAAAGAGATAGATGAAATAAGCCACTCTAATAGTAAAAATGAATTTATAGAGGCTTTTAAAGAAAAAGTTGACCACTCTAGTGGTGTGGACATAACAAAATTATTAGAAATAAAGAATTTAACGGTGGAAGAAATAGCAGCTTTAATGAAAACTGGAAATGCTGATGGTAATTATCAAATAGCAGAATATTTGTATAATGAATCAATTTATTCAAGACATACATTTGATTGTGGGAGATTATCTGATGATATACCTAAATTAGATGTAGAAACAAAAAATGAAATGGTAAAAAATACTAAACCATACAATTTGACACCTGAAGATCAAAACCATGTAACCAATTTTTTTAACTTATTATTAAAAAATAATTTAATTGAAGTAGCGCCACCACATCAAAGTTTTGGAGCACCTATATTTACTGTAAAAACTAGAAATGATGGTACTGGTTTAACAAGGATAATAGCAGATATGAGAAATGCAAATTTAAGTATTAAGCAATCTAAAGCTGCTACGCTACCAGACTATAAACAATTATTAAATAAAATGATAACAAAATCTAAATATGTGTCATCTTTTGATTTGAAAAAATGCTACTATAGTATCCCACTTTCAGAGAGGGCAAAAGAAACGGGGCTATTTAATGTTATACTTCCCCAGGGAGTATATAGATTTAATACAGCTATAACTGGGTTAAATTGTGTTCCTGCTTTTATTGTGCAAACCTTTTTAAAATATTTACATTTAAATGAAAATGGAAAATTTAGCTACATAAAAGACATAATTGTCTTTATAGACGATATTATAATTTTCTCAGATGGTAATTTAGAGGATCATGTCTGTAAAGTAAAAAATGTTCTCAAGAGATTAAAGAAAATTGGGGTAAAGGTGTCCCCAGAAAAGGCTAATACTTGTATTGATATTGACAACGGTGAAATAGAGCTGCTTGGATATAAAATTAAAAACAGAAAATTTTGTATACCTGATAAAAAGATAAAAACTATTACAGAAATGACATATCCTGACTCATTAAAGAAACTACAAGTGTTTTTGGGAAAATTGAACTATTATAGAAATATATTTAGTCTAAAAATACATGAAGCATTAAATAAATTATACAAAAAACTGTCACCATTTACCTTTGATGATGAATTAAAGAAAAACTTTGATATAATTAAAGAAAAGCTTAACACAGAAATTCAATCAATAGACACTGTAGAATCTAATAGTGTAAATATTTTGTTTAGTGATAGTAGTTTCTATTCTACAGGAGGGGTGTTATTAAATTTAAATATGAATGAAGCCTGTAAAGATTTGGTACACAAAATAAAAAGTTTTGAGTTCACACCAGAAAATAAAAAGAAGTTTTTAAAAGAAGGGGAAGATCTCCAAATACTAACATGTAAAGATAATTTTGTGGAAACTTTATTTGAAACAGCAAAAATTCTAAACTACAAAACACAAATTACAAATGATATACAAGCTTTTATGAATTTAGCTTTTATTTACTGTCAATTGACAGATTTTGAAGGGTTTTTTCCAATACGGGAAAATGAAACTGAAAAAATGGCATTAAAACGGCTTGAAGATAATTTATTTTGTAAGTCATACACAGAGATAGATAAAAATACATGGAAGAAAAATTAGATGAATTTACATACCTCTTGGCAGGTTTTGCGAATCTCCTGGATGTCCGAATCCATATGTTTAACAACACCCATAACCTTGGTCTCAATGTGGGTTCCCAGCTTTCTGAAATATTAATAATGTATAATTGTGAAGAAAACTTATACTATGGTATAAAAGTAATCAAATCAGAACGGTTCAAAATAACTACAATAAATTTTTCTCCAGATCTTATGAAAAAAATTGAATTAAAAACGTACTTCTTAAAAATAATAAAAGAAAACACCTACGAGCAAAACAAAAAGTTTATAAAAATTTTGGGGTATTTTTCCAAAGCAGTACCAAAAGGTACTGAAAAGCTAGGAATTGCTTTTTTAGAAATGTGGGCATTATATTTGTGTTTAATGCATTTTGAACCATATATTATTAACAGACCCACTTATATTCTGATAGACAGTAATGTAATTACCGCAGTCTTAAATAATAGTAAACTTATAAAGAAAACTACAAAATTAGATAACTTAAGTTCTAGAATCACATCTTGGTACAGCAACGATAATATCTATTTTATTCATTGCACAGATAAAGAAAATCTTGCTGACATTTTTTCAAGATTAACCGGAGAAAATGAAAATACTGGATTTAATGAAACATTTAAACCAGTGTATAAAGATGAAATGTTAGAAATAGTATCATTGGAACAAAATTCTAGGATAAAAGAAAAATCTTATGATAAACCTTTAAAGCGAATGATAAGGAAAAAAGATAATTATCCATCAAAAGAAGTAATAAAAAACATTCAAGAAGCTTTAAAATTGCCGGATCCAGGAAGACATATTATTAATAAATTAAATAACATTATGAACACTAAAGACTTTGTAAATCTACAGTTACAAGAGAAAAATTGTCCTAATCAAAATCCTATGGAGTTGAAATTCATAGATAAGAAAATTTTGTTACCAACAAAACTAATTTTACCTTTTATATGCCTATTTCATTATTCCTTAGGTCATATTGGTAAAAATAAATTAAAAAATTACATATTTGATAATTATTATGTAAATAATAAAAAATATGCTAATATGATATGTGAAAATTTGACAAATTCCTGTATGGGTTGTTTAACAAACAAACAATTAGTGCATAAATATAAAGAGGGGTCCACATCTTTTATTAACAGTAAACGTCCTAATGAAACTATCTATATGGATTTGTTGGAGTTTCCAACAATAGAAAGCCATTTAAAAAAGAAAACAAAATTACCCAGCGCAATTTTAGTAATTAAATGCGTGTACAGTAATTATATTTCATTATATGTATTGAATGAAAAGAAAGATTATGCTATAAGAAATTGTCTCACAAATCATTTCTGTACTTATGATTTACCTATGTATTTAGTAAGTGATAATGCCCAGCTATTTAAATCTAAACTAATAAAGACATATTTATCAAATTTAAATATAAAAATAGTGGAGAGCTCTGCTTTAAAATCTAAAGTTAGGGGCTTTGTGGAGATAGCGGTGAAAAGAATTAACTATCTTTTACGGGTAGTTAGAGAAAATAAAAAATACTTGGACGTCCATCATATTATCTCTATAATAGCATATATGCTGAATCATACACCTTATGGAAACAGTAAGTTAACCCCATACAACATTATGTTTTTATCAGTAAAAAACTTGGATGGTAATATAAGACAGCCAGGCGAATATTTGTTTGATTATAAACTTAAAGTAAATTCTGAACTAGAAGAAAAATTAAAAAGTTACCATAAAGAATTTTTAAATATGGTAAAAGAATGTAGAAATAGAATTATTAAAGAAAAACAGAAGATAATATTAAAGAAAAACAAGAATAGATTTGACCACAAATTTAAAATAAATGACTATGTCATTATTAAGTTAAATGACAGTGGTTATGGTGCAAAATATAGACCAATTTTTGGAACTATTCTGTATAAAGTTATAAAAACAAAAAAATATGTTTTACTATTAGAATCAACAGTAAGTAATCAAATTATAACTAGGCATATAGCGGATGTAAAGTTAATTAATTTTGAAAAAATTGCAGAATTAAACCTTCCAAATTATATCGCTGAGATGTTTGGAGGCATTAATTTAAGTAATTTAAGCACTATTTTTGATATACCTAATATGGAATCAAAAAGATCAAGAATAAAAGCGAAAATTAAAGAAACAGAAGAAAAATTTGACAATATAGAAAGTGAATCAGATGAAGAAATTTTTATACAAAAAGATGAAAAAGATAATCTGTCGGATATTCAAGAAGAACCATATTTAGAAGCTTTGGATGAAACACTATAACAAGCCATTTAAATTTCAAGTAAAAAATAAAATCGATTTCCATATTAAAATAGCTGAATATGTGGAAAAAATAATGAAAGTTTCTAAAAAAGATAATTTTTATGATAATTAAATAAATAAAATAATAAATTAAAAGGCAAAAAATTGAATGTATGATAATTAAAAAAGGTATTAAAACAGGAAAAAAGAACACTTGTGGGAAAAATTAGGAAATTGAACGTACGTATAATTGCGTGTTAATGCTTTAAAATGATAATCATCAGACCATAAAAAAAGGACACCTGTAAAATAGACCTAATAGTAATTAGGGGTAATTAAATAAAAAATGTACGCTAGTTGATAAAATGTTTAATAAAAACACTTGAAAAGGTATATGATTCATAAAAATTTGAAAAGTTTTGAGGTCATATAAAAATTAAAATGATAAAATAAACAATTAAAAGATATATGATTCATAAAAATTTAAAAAAGTTTTGAGGTCATATAAAAATAAAAATGATTAATTAAACAAAAATTATATTTTAAATGTGTAAAGTTACCAATTATAGTTTTGAAATAGGAGATATTTGCTGATTATTTGAATAGTCTAATATAAAAATAGTCTAAAATTTGAACCTAAAATGTATGGCTAAAAAAGATATACAAACAATTATGTGGTAATTAAAAAGACAATCATTTCTTCTAAAAAATTAAAAATTGTACATAAAGAACCATAGAGTAGGTTTTGTGTTTAAAATGATATTAAAAATGAGACAATCATTTCTTCTAAAAAATTAAAAATTGTACATAAAGAACCATAGAGTAGGTTTTGTGTTTAAAATGATATTAAAAATGAGCTTTTATAAAAGTGAAATAAAACCGAAAATTATTCATGAAAACAATAAAATTGGTTAGAAGGAAAAAATATTTAAGAAATGAAGTGTCCTATACATTATAAATAAAATAGGGTCAGGTAAAATTAAAGTGGGGTCTCTAATTAAAGAAAAGGACACTCTTTTAGTAAAATAAAAGTGCAAAATGATTTACTTTGAATTAAAACAGATGTTAGAAAAAGATATAAAAATAAAAGGTCAAACTTTACACACATAACACCACGAAAACCAAAAAACACCCCCCCCCCCCCCTAACATAATGGAAAAATTTAAAGATAGAAAATTATAAATACCAAATAAATAAAACCAAAAACACCCCCCCCAACTAAATTATTCATTTTAACAGGGGTGACATATTAAAATGATTATTTAAGAAAACATTAAATAAAAGAATGTCCTTTTATAGACTAACTTTTTAAAGGGACACTTATAAAGGAAAATTTATAAGTAAGATAATGTGGTTTATGAAACATGATAAAAAATAACTTAGGTTATAAAAATGAAAGACTTGTAAATTATTTTTCATAAAAAATAATGTGATTTATGGAATATAATAAAAAATAACTTAGGTTATAAAAATGAAAGACTTGTAAATTATTCTTCATAAAAGATAATGTGGCTTATGAAAAATGATAAAAGATAACTTAGGTGATAAAAATTTGTTGAAATAAAGTTAAAAATAAGCTAGAAAGTCAAAAGAAAAAAGAGACTGTCCTTTTACAAATTATGCTTTAAAAAGGGACACTCGGTCGGTTGATATATCAAAATAAAATGAATATTGTTAAAAAAATTATTAAATGGATTATTAACAAAAAATAGCAAAAGAAATATAAAAATCTGTTTAAAATTGAAATAATAAATAACGGAAAAACCTTTAGAAAAACAAAGATAAGACGGTTCTTTTAAATAGAACATCTTTTTAAACAAACATAAGACTGTTCTTTTATAAAACATCTTTTAGAACTGGACAAAAAATTGTCAACCCAAAGTAAAGTAGCTGGTGTGACATTAGTTCATTAAAAATACTCTTACAGCAAACATATCTCAAATTAAAAAAAGTGAATAATCTCAGTTATAGTAAACAAGAATTCTTGGTTTAATTTATTTTGAAATGTGAAATAAATTAAAATTATAATATAAAGTAATGTGAAATTTCAGAGAAGAAAATGGATCAAGGAAGAGATAGAGAAAGGAAAAGATATGATAGGTAAAAAATTATTACTTAAATTCTTCTTCAGTAGATGGGTTTTTTTTCTGTAGCACGCTTTCTGTTGCAGTAATCTTTCAAAGTTTTGTGTATCCACCTAAAGAAAGTCACCAGATAGACTAGTGGAACGATAACCTAAACAAAAAAAGTCTATGGGCTAGGAAACTAGAGAAGTGAGTAAAATCTAGTAAACTATAATAAAAGATATCCCTCAAAAGAACAAATTAAAATGGTAAACGTTCAGAAATGTCTTTATTAACCATAGCAAATTTTCTTTGAATTAATTAATTTACGGTAACATTAATTCGAAGCTTTTTAGAGTTATGAAGTATATGTTAAAAGTAACTTTAAAAAGATTACCCTTATTAAGTCAAGGGTAATAACACTTTTAAAATGGAAAGTAATAATGGTAAACTCATTTTAAAAGGGGTAATTTTATATGGGGTTCATGTAAAGTTACCTGCAAAACCATAACAAAGGAATAACAGACAAGTAGGTAGCGAAGAATAGCTACGTTTATACCCAATAGCTGCGTGCACAAAGTTGAGATAAGTGTTCCATCCTAGAAAGAAAATTTTTCTTCAGAATTTAATTTCACACATTGTATTAAAAATATTCTTACGCTTATGGTATTAAAAAATTCTCAATTTTCAGTGATATTTATAATTAAATGCTCAAAAAAGAAATGTTAATACTCAAATCTCCTGTGATTATAAAATACTCATTGAACTTTTTCTCAAAATTTTTGTCAGCTAATTAATGCCATACCATAATTTATGAAAGTAACTTTAATGAAAGATAATTAAAATTGATACTTAAAACTAGATAGGAAAATAAGATAAATTAGTATGAATGATAACTCACATCCGTATTCAGTAAGTTTATAAGACCCAACTGAATCTTGTGCTGAGATAGTAATGGGTTCTTCTCCCAAAACTTAGCGAGAGCGTCGTCGATAATGAGGGGCTGCTGTAAGGTGTAGTTGACCCTAAACAAAGATATATCACTTATAAAAATTCTTTTTTAATTCTTTAAGATAAAATTTTGATTAAACTAAGATAATGAATTGGATTAGTATGAGTAAAAGTTTATAATTTACATAATGCTATATTAAGGGGAAAATTTTCCAATGATGATCTACAAAATTTTCTAAATGTTTAGATTTAAATTTTCAAACGATAATCTACAAGATTTTCTAGATGCTTAGATTTAAATTTTCCAATGATAATCCACAAAATTTTCTAGATACTTAGGTTAAGTTTTCCAATGATAATCTACAAAATTTTCTAGATGCTTAGATTTAAATTTTCCAATGATAATCCACAAAATTTTCTAGATGCTTAGATTTAAATTTTCCAATGATAATCTACAAAATTTTCTAAATGCTTAGATTAAGTCTTCCAATGATAATCTACAAAATTTTTTAAACGCTTAGATTTAAATTTTTCCAATGATAATCAACAAAATTTTCTAAATGCTTAGCTTAAAATTTTATTATGATAACTTACATCATACTATACATAAATTCTTGTATATTCTCTTGGACTAAATTAACATCAATAGTGGACACAGTTAATTCTTCTAACATTTCACTTTTATAAACTTGTAGCTGCGGGCCGCAGGCCATTTCACAGATATTGTTACGAGAAATGTTAAACATTTCACAAGTAAAGTAAACTTTCAACTAAAATACCTGAATTAAGTAAGATGATACTACTTGATACTACTTGATACATTTTTCTGTTGACGTGCAAAAATTCTGAAATTAAAAATATACGTAGTTTATATGTTGTAATTAGAAAGATAAAAAGCGAAAATTTTATGACAAAGATATTTTATATATATATAGTTAAACTTAAATTTTAAGATGTTGTGAGGATAAAAGTAAATTGAAAGTTTGGGGATATTATAATTAAAAGATAAAATTGAAAAATGATAAATTAAAATTATAAAATAATAAAAATGTATTTATGGATTTAAAAAGTCTTAAAAATAATTATTGCTAAAAATTAAGTGGAAAATTTGTTGGAAAAATTAGATGTGTAAAATGTTATTGTCAGGGGAAGATATAATAATGGAAGGTACAGGGGTGGATACATCATGATTCAAATTTGTTGAAAGTTGGGAAAGATCCATTTGTACTTCTTTTAAAACCTTAAACTGCTTCTTGTTCATCAAAAGTCTCTTGAATAGCAAACCTAAAAATAATTAAAATTATTATATTTTTTTAGGAACGGAAGTCAGTCCAGAGATGAGGATAGAGGCGTTAAACGATACAACCAAGGAATGAGGGATAAGCCATACGAAAAGAAAAGATCTAAAAACGATAATAGAGAATCATCAAGTGATAACTCCATCGAAGAAATTGCTGTAAAGCCAAAGAAAACTGGTTATACACATGGTGAAATAAAAAATGTTCTGGGCGCTGCCAAGATATTCCTGTCACCAAAAAATGTGGAAATAAAAACAATGCTAGGACAACAAACACAAATCTTTGACAAAAAAGTATCTGAAAAGGAATGGAAAAGTATGGATAAGAAAGTAATGGAAATGATAGTTAAGGAACTCAATGAAAATGACTCAAGAAAGACAAAGTTTGTAATAATGGATATTGACATTTTTTCATGCTTTAGCAGTGATAGTTATGATAAAAATCTAGAGATGTACATTGGAAAGATGAGTGAAATGATAATGTCAAATGTGAATTTTGAAGAACCACCAACCATCCTGATCATGAGTTTTCCTGGCAACTCCATGGAAGATATCCACCTGCGCGATAAAAATTTGTTCCAACTAATAGAAGGGGTAAAGGAATATCTAAGACATGTAGGAAAACAGATAAATATTGAGTATATGAGCCACATCAGAAGCTCAATTGTAATGTCTGTGCTGCGTAGAAACAATCTGAATGAAAACACAAACACATATACCCAATATGTGAACAATCTAAAAGCCAGGAATACCAACAAGCAAGAAATACCTATCTTCTTTGTTTACAACCTTGAAAACACCCAAAAGTATTACTTCCAAGCCAGGTGTGTTGTGGAGTACATGGAAGCCGGTCATTTCATCACTGCTCTGACCATTCTGTTGAACAATTGTGATGATCTATTTGTTAGACAAAGGAAATTGGAATATAATGAAAAGATATTTGGTCCAACAAATAATACTGAGGAAGATAAGAAAGAGTTCAAACCTGCAACTGAAAGAAGTGATCTAAGAATGAAATATCATGAGAATAAAGTTGCTCTTGTAAAAAATAAAAAAACACAAGCGGAACTTGAATTGGAAGAGTTAAAGAAAACTCAAAAGAATAGGAATCTAACTGAACTGACCAACAAACTCAAGAGGATTGAAAATAGAAGCTACGAGCTGCCAGAAAATGTAAAGCAGCTACGAAAGTACATTTCAACCTTGGAAATAAAAATAAAAAACCTTCAAAATGAAATATTGAAAGAAGATGATCAAGAAACAAAGATACTGCTGGAAATTAAATGTAAAAAAGCACAGAAGGAAATGAAAGAGCAAGAACATAAATTTAACCTTCAAAAAGAAGAAAGTGAGAAAGAATATGAAGACGACAAAGCAAAAAGAATCAAAATTGTACAGGAGAAAATAGAAAAAGAAAAAGCTGAAATTGCTAAAGATGACAAAAAAGTTGAAAGTGACTTTGAGAAGGAGAAGATAAGACATCTACAGAACATCAATAACAAGTGCCAATCTAACTTTGGACTGCTGGAAGATATTGTCAAACATTGTCAAGAGATACAAAAAAATCAAACTAAAATGACAACAGAAATGACCACAAATGATTCCCTTGAGAAAGAAGTCCAAGAATTAACTTGGAAAAATGGTAATTTGACAGACAGACTAAATGCAACGCTTGAAGAATTGGAAAGAGTAAAGAAAGAAAAAATGGAAAATGAAAAAAGATGGGAGGACTTACGCGAAGACTACAGGCGAAGCCAAGACCATTTGATAGAAATGCGTTCTGACATGACAACAAAAGAACAAGAAGTAAGTCAATTAACCAAGAAATTAGAACAAAATAAAATCCTTGATATGGAAACATTTACCATTAGAAGTGATGATATGGATGAAGAAATGGAGGAAGGAAAAAATGATATGGATGAAGAAATGGAGGAAGGAAAAAATTGAATGACGTCACAGGCAAAACACACAAGTGTAAATAAGTGTATATATTATAGTAAAAGTAACACATAATTGCCAGTTAGTTTTAAACTAGTAAATATAAAACATTGGAAAATTTTCTAAAAGTAAAAATATTTAAAATTTGCTAGTTATATTTGAGAATCAAACTTTTGATAAAGTATTTGTAAAGTTTTATGATAACATTAAAGTCCAATTTAAAAAAAAAAAAAAGATTTATAAGGTTTATAAAGATAATATTGAAGATACTTAACTAGATTAAGTCTTCAAAAAGATAATACTTGTTTCCTATTTAAAGATATATTTAAATTATTACTTAAGAATCAAATTGTAAGGTTTCGTGATAATTTTAATGTCCAATCTTTAAAAAAAGTATATAAAGATAATATTGATAAAGTATTGCTAAAGCTTTATGATAATTTTAAAACATTGATAAAGATAATATTGAAGATACTTAATTAGATTAAATCTTCAAAAAGATAATACTTGTTCTCTATTTAAAGATATATTTAAAATGATAACCTTGTAAAATATTTGAAAATTTTTTTACTTGTGAAATTGTATAAGAAGATAATATTTGGTGAAAGTATTTAAATTTTAAACAAAGATAATTTAAAGTTAAACTAACGTTTTCTTTAAAAGATAGTTAAATAAGATATCTTTAGCGTTTACTTGGCGTATTTCTTCAAAAGATAATTTAAATTTTATTTAAAGTTAAAACTTTGTTAAGTATGATATGATAACACTGGATAAAAGAATATGTAAGTTCAAATTTTTTAAAAATAAGATTTTTCTTATTATTAGAAAAAACGAAGTAAAAATAGTAAAATTTAAAGTCTTAAAAACGAAAATATTCTTGATATTAAATGATAAAATTGTTGTATTTGTAAGAATAAAGTGTAATAGATCAAGTAAAGTATAATACTCTAACATAAAGATAATACTACGATAATTTTTTTTGCTTTCAGATCAAAATGAAAGTAATAAAATGGTTACTGATAATTTTGGTAACAATTATAAACACTAGGAAAGGAGAAGAGGAAACCATCATATATGGCACATCCCACTTTGAGGTAAGCGAAAAATTAAAAGATAATTTTAGAAAGCCAGAAAAGATAAAAATAGAGATATTGGGCATAAAGGAACTTAAAACTTTAGAGTTGCAATTGGAAAAAAATCCCTTTTTGTCTATATTAAAAGGGGAACCAAATGTATTTGACAAATGGAATGAAATCAAACTAAAACTTGGGGGTTTTGATACAAATAATAATGTGGAGAATGATAATACATGTTATATAACAAATTTGATAGACGCAATGACATATATATTAAGCACTGTTCCAAGGACAAAAAGATCAGTAGATAATATTGATGGACTAAGTGACGAAGAAATCGAAAATCTGTTTATAGAAATACAAAATAAAATTAAAACAGATCATAGAGATATATATGACGAAAGCCAAATTTTGATTCAACAGGTTATTGATGCACAGACTACAACACAAGCAAAAATAAAATTTCATAATTTTAGAAGATATTTAATGTGTCAAGTAAATGATAAAAAGAAAGAGTTATTGTTAATTATTGGCTATAATTTAATGAAAGATACACAGCTAAAAACTCCAATGGAATTAAAAAATATTTATAAATCTTCTCTAAATGAATTACGTATTAAGATAACTAATTTGCTTAATATTTTAGGAAAACAGTTAAGCTACCCTGAAGAAAATGAAAACGAAAATTGCAACGATGAAGGGGAGCAACCTGAAAATGAAGAAAACGATAATAAAAACGGTAATAACCAAGAGGATGAGAATAATGATAATAACCAAGGAAATATTGACTCTGATAATCAAAATGGTGAAAGTAATCATGATACTGACTCCAGTGATAATAATAATAATAGCCAAGGAAATACTAACTCTAATAATCAAAATAATCAAAATGGTAATAACCTTGACAATAATTCAAATGATCGAAATGGTGATAACCTTGACAATAATTCAAATGATCAAAATGGTAATAACCTTGACAATAATTCAGATGATCAAAATGGTGATAACCTTGATAATAATTCAGATAATCAGAATGGTGAAAACAATAACAATAATGACAACGATAACAGTGATAATAGTATCACTAATGAAAATAATTCTGATAATCAGAATGGTGAAAACAATAACAATAATGACAACGATAACAGTGATAATAGTATCACTAATGAAAATTCTAATCAAAGTGAAAATGAAAATGACAGTGATAGCTATAGTGAAAACACAAATAAAGAAAGCATTTTGCACTTTTATAATAATATTCGCAAAATGATAGTGTCAATTAATTTAGAAGCTAATGGAAAAGCTGGAAATACATTAAATGAACTAATCAATAAAATAGATCAACAACTGTCAGTTATGAAGAATGATATATCAAATAATTTGGGAGAAAAATTTAATGAAAGTCTTGAAGAAATTTATAAACTACTACAGAGCAGCTTCAACATATTAATCAACACCCTAAGTGATGAAGAAAAAAGGAAGCTGGAAGAGCTGGATACAATTACAGGTGAAGACAGTAATGTTAAAATTAACATCAGCCTTAAAATATTATCAATGGTTGAAACGATAAAAAGTATGGTGCAGTTACTAAATTTAACCTTTAAATCTTATCAATTAAATAGTCTAGATGATAGCTTTCTTACTAATAGGGATGATAATATTAGCGAAAGGAGTGTTGATAATGATATATGCCAATCAACTCCCAATAAATGCACTAGCGATGGTATCCAAATATCAGTTATGAAAGATAAACTTAAAAAAGTCTTAATGTTAGATGACATTAGTGAAATTAAAATAGATAATAAAAAGGGAAGTTCTGAAATCTATGAAGAAGTTATTGAATTAATTTCTTTCAAGGATTACCTCAATAAAATCTCTAATTTTGAGAAAAGTAAATATAATTTTTCATCTCAGAAAAAACAGTTTAATATAGAAGGTTTAAAGGAAATATTAGAAGATGAAAGAAAAAATCACAGTATTATGGAAACATTGATTCAAATTATAAATTATCTTTTAGAGCTAGAAGAAAAATTAAAAAATTCAGAAATAGCAGTTTTAGATAAAAAATTATTTGCAGAATGTAAAATTATGGGAAGTTTTAAAAGCTTAGTTGTATCAAACAATACAATTTTTGGTTTTAAAAAGAAAATATCTCCTGCTTATAAAGTTATCCCAGTGCCATTTTGCTTCGATAAAAAATGTCTTATTCTAGATGCAAAAAATTATGTTATAGACAATAAGGGAATATGTGAAGGACAAATAATTGAAGATAAAAACTATTGTCTAAATGAAATTATAGATATTCCGTGTAAGCAAGAAAAAAAAAATACAGAAAAATGCCAATTTAAAAAAGCTAAAAAAGGTCAAACTATTATTTTGTTTAATAGGGAATATAAATGTGAAAGTACATGTACTTTTAGGAAAGACGGGGTAATTACAGAACAATCTTTTATAACAAATAAAGATTTTAATAATAACTTTTCAGAAGATAAAACAATTTTTGAAAGATTTGCTTCAGAAAATATATATATTCAAATCTCATTATACATGGCAAATTTGATTCTAGGATATATTGTTCTTAGTATATTTAAAAGAATTATGAGAAAGTGCATTAAATTGTGTCACAAAAAAAGGAAAAGAAAAGATATTATAGAAATGATAGTTGTAAATGAAGAAAATAGACCTATGGTTAGACCAGCTAGAAACCAAAGGCGTATTCAGTTTAATCCCACAGCACCCTAACTCATATATAAATTAATTTTAGATAATACCTGTGAGACACAATAAGAAAAGATTCAGCAGGATGCTGAAAATTAAAGACGTCCATAGTACAGCGCCAGAGAAATTAATGGAGGGAAGATCCATCTCATCAAGGTACTGTATTTTATCCTAAATAAAAAATAAAAAAGATAAGATAATTTTATGATAATCCTGGGGAGAAATATTAGAATGATAATTTTAGTACGATAATTTAAATAGAAAGACAAAATGGTTAAAGGAAAATTATGCGAGAAAATGCCTAAAGAAAATTTTAAGATATTTAATTTAAAAGTGTAAACTAAATAATAGTTGAAAAATTCATTAAAATAAAATTCTGTTTACTTTTAAGGTATCCAAAGATAGGTCAACAGACCCTGACAAGAATGAAATGGCGCTGACCGGTTCATTAACCAGAAATTTAAATGCCTGCGCCACAGTAAACACAGACATGAGTTTGGTAAACTGAAGGTAAACGGTGTTACTACAGTTCATTTTAGAAAATATCTATAAAAAATATTAAAAGATATTACTTTTCTTGAAAGATTTATGATAACCATGCAAAGTTATTGAAAGTTTAAAAGATAATCTTATAATTTATAAAAAGTATTAAAAAGATATTACTTTTGGAAGATTTATGATAACCATACAAAGTTATTGAAAGTTTAAAAGATAATTTTATAAATATTGAAAGTAAAAATGATAAATTCTAGTAGACGTGTATAGATCACTGGCCACTGTAAAACTAATCATTAAAACATTATAGGAAATTGGGTTGAAACCAGTAACAACAAAAACCTGAAATTAAAGAAGCCAAAAATAACAAGGATAAAGAGATAGTAAAGTGATTTCTTATTTAATTTTTCATTGCAGACTAAATGTAAAAGTAGTGGTTTATTTTCCTTTTTATAAAAAATAGAAAATTTTATTATTAAAGAAATTTTTACAAACTATGTTAAGGTCTCCTCAGAAAGTTTCAGTAAAAATTTTATGAAAAGTAATAAGCAAATTAAGATTTTTTTCGTTGAAAAGTAAAATTACAGAAGAAATTTTTTTCCATTTTTTGAATATTATGAATAAGCAAATTAAAATTTTTTATCTTTTGATTAGCAATTTAGAACTTAAAATTTTTTTTATATATATCGCTTTTGGAATTATTATTACAAATTAAAGGGAAATCACTTATACCTGACTGATGAGTCAACAAGTCGTTCCGGGTACGAGTCCGACAAACAAGAGCAGAGAAGTTAACCAATCTGCTGAGACAACATGCAAATCCTTCTCTCCCTGGAATATGGAGAAAAGTATACATTGGATATAATTGGAATTATCAGGAGCTGATGATCCGCAACCACACATGCAACTAGGAGTGCCTACAAACTAGAATTACTGAAACAGCAGCTGCCATCAGATGAATCCCTTATTAATCTTAATATTAATATTTCCAAAATGTGTTTAAATTTCTACAATTTTGAGTTCTAAATACAAGCTAAAATTCTTTTTTTTTCCTTTAAATAAAGCAAAACTACAGTATGATTTTGAAATTTTTAATTTTAAGTAAAACAATTAGAAAAGTAATTTTTTTATATTTACATTCAAATATTCAAGTTTATTCAAAATTTTTTTTTATCAAACAGTCTAATTAAAATTTTGTTTTACCTAATTAAAAGAAATTTTTAGCTTTTTGAGTGCAGACTGTAACACTTTTTAATTAAAAGTAATATTTAAATAAAATTTAAGTATTAAAATTGTAGATAATTGTTCTGAATTAAATAAAATATGATCTCTATGACGTAAATTAAAGATATTAGCCACACTTGTAAAATGTGATGTATTATTATAAAATTTTGTAATTGTGGAGTTAGATTATAACCATTAAATAGATTACACTGAAATATAATATAGAAGAAAATTATTTTGTTACCATCATTAGCGGACTTATTACAGGAGCGTCCGCCAGTTTGATAGGAATTTGTAATAGTTGCAATATCCCTTTAGAATCTAGGCCGGGACCTAATTTATGGCCAGGTTTCCTATTCCTTATCCCTGTATTGAAATAAACCAATAAGATTTTAACCCAGGGTCAATGTAGCCTTCTGAAGGTTATATACGAGCTGTATTTCCCCCTCTTATCATCTTACTTTAATTTAGAGAGATTTCACACTGCAGTATTGGTATTGAATCCAGGCTTAACTTTGGATTCATCTGTAAGGTATAAATAATTTGTTCCTTGGGAGGTGGTCGGGTTTATTGGAAAACTTGATATTTTTTTGAGTATTTTCCGTAAAGTTCTGTATTACAGTTTAGTCAAATGCGCTTATTATGTCAAAGTGATCTTTATTTTTAGCATCTTTTTGTAAAATACTATGCATAATAGCAATTGTTACCAATAAAAAAATAAGTTTTTCTTATTCGTTGGCTCAACAACTTTGGGGACTGTATTGAGCTCAACAATCTGTTAGATCATTAATATTAGTGTTTCAATGTTTCGAACACTGATTGTATTCTTTAAAAGGGGTAAATTTGTGTATCATCATTGTTTATGTACGTCAATTTATCGGCCCTTTTTTAGATACATATTTAAGCATACACCTTTTACAAAATTTATTGGGTATAGTCTCTTTCGTGGCAACGCACCTTAAGGGGCAATTCTTCGTATTTTTTACAGTAGCTTTTCTCCTATTTCTAGCCCCTGCGTGGGGGCTCTAACACTGCGGGGCCAATTGCCTAAACCTGTGGGGCAATCACCTAACACAATATAACCTAACCTAAAATAACCTATTAAAAAACATTTAGAAATGCGACGAATCGCCCCTTAAGGGGCGTTGCCACGAAAGGGACTATTCCCAATTTATTTATATGATTTTTTATTTTAGGAGACTGAAGAAAAGCGAGGTTATTATGGATACATATTTCAATGCAGCCAAGAAAGCATTGCTGAAGATATTATACAGGTATATAAGATAGTGGACTTGAAGGTCGGACAGACCGTGGTTATTAGCTGTTCTTCTAAGATGCTATAGCAATCTTTTAATCGATCATTAGGTGCTTTAACTCAAACTTTATCAACTATATGTCCCCACCCCGTTGACCCTGTGCCGATTTTCAATTGGATCTTTGTATATGGGCCAATGCCGTTGTAAATATTAACAAAGCCAAGTCGCTAAAAAAGAGCAGGTAGCAATTTGCTAGCAGACGATAAAGGTCTCCAACACTGGATTCAGGTAGTTATCTAGATTAAATATTTAAAACCTAATTAATCTGGGTAATTTTTTGTGTGTTTTCCGTAAAGTTGGATGTAACCTTACAGTCGAATGTATATATGAAAGGTCATAAAAGAACAATTTGACCTAATAAGCGCATTTGACTGGAAGCTTGCACGCATCTTTACGAAATTACGCGGAAAAAAATTACCCTCTTCTTTACTATTCAGGGTATGACTTCAGCATTCCATTCCTATGCCAACAGTAACACAGATGATTCCAGGTTAGCTTTATTGTGGAACAAATTTTCTAGTATGGCTTCGAAACCAATTAATATCCGGTGGATATGAACTGGATCTCAGCCATACTGAATTTTTTTTTGTATAGTATCGTATTATATCCAGTTTTCTGCGAATATAAAAGTTACATCATAAGACTAAAACCAGTTTGTACAATGTCAATTTTATATCCGTGGAAAAATGTTTATAATACGATGCGATAAATAACTATAATGTTCTATTTTCTAAACTTTATATAGTTCTCCTTTACATTGCATTGATCCTTCTATTTAGAGGGAGATATCCTACACCCTCCAAAAAGAAATCGCCTGTTGAAAAAATTTCCCCTCTATCAAAACCTTTTTTTGTTTTAAAAACTAAAATGTATTGTCGACCTACACCTCTCCCGTTTATCCAAACTTTGCCTAGAGGCCTCTAGAGGCATAGCCGCTAGTTCTATGTAAAATATCAACCATTTTATTGATTAGAATGGAGCATGGGGCGCAGAGATGTGGGCAGTGTCCCATGGTTTGGTTCTCAAGATTAGAGAATGAAATACATGGTCTCTCCAAAGTCAAGACTCAATCTATTTTGCTCAGGTTAGAGGTTGAATATTATATATTTGAACACTTCTAATTTCCAAGTTTGGTTGTCGATCATAAATATTCACTCAAAGAATATTATTGTGCATTTTCATATTTAGGTAGGTATCACACTAAAAACCTCCTCCCACCCCCATTAACATTGCACGTCCTTGTGAGCCTCTTTTTAGTTCAGATAGTAAAGATGAAATATAGTGATTCAAATGGTATATATTCTTATATGAAAACTCTACCCAACCCCTTATAAGAATTTAAATATTGTATGATTATTTTAGAAAGTTGGATGAACTGGGCGAAGAAGGCAGAAACATTTTAGAGAAAATGCAAGGTATATCATTTTATTTTTGCATGCAATTTTTCTTTCAATTTCATTTTATTTCTGTCAATTTTTCATTGATTAATTAAACAATTGTCAAAACAAAAATAACATGATACATGTCTGTTTGTGTGTCTGTAGCTTAAGATCTCCACAACCGCTGTACCGATATGGTTCTTTTTCCAGTAATCATTTTAAAATTACATTTTAAAAAGGGTTATAATTTGTTACCTCAAACCTACATAGAGAAATTTCCTCTGGAATAAAATACCTTCCTCCCTCCCCCCCCCCACAACAATAAACAAAAATAAAACTTTCCTTATATGCATCGGACAATAGGCTGTTAGTTTTAAATAAGTTGTGTTGACAGAAGTGACAATTTTGAAATTATTTTAGGTGCTGAGACGACTGAAATTGAAGAACAAAACAATATTTTGTTCATGTTGGTTAGAGCAAATTGTGAGGTAAACCACTTCAGGGAGTAAAGGATGGGACAATTGACGATATATTTAGGTACATCCCATTCCCCAATGATGATAAACAAATTACCCATTCTGTTATATAAAAATTTAATTTGATACTTCTAGTTTTGAACCAACCATTCAAAATTAAGGTACCTAAAGTTTAAAGCCAACACATAGTAATAAAACTTTGGGTACCAGTATAATTTACAGTGCAATGTCCACTCCCTTCCTGGTTATTTATATGTGAAATTCTGTCTTTGGTATCTAGAAAATCTTTGAAGGAAAGAAGGGTTGTATATTACTAAACGTTATTCTCCCCTTCCCCATGACCATTTAGTTTAGATTTGCCCACGATAGACAAACATCCAAATACTTTAGTATAAAATTCAAAGTTGAGATTCCCAAAGCCGTACTTGAGATCTTAAAGAACACATTTATGTTTAGGTTCGTCAAGTGAATCATGTTCATCATGGGCCAACTATTCTGGATCATTCAGATCATCAACAACAGGTTTTAGTTCTTTTTATTCAGTTATAGGAGAAACAATTGTGAATATTACACCTTAAAATCGTCATAAGAATCTTCATTCAAAAAAGTTCAAAACAGTATAATGTACGTACTAACTTATTTTATATTACGTTTTCTAAATCACACCTGACTATTAAATCATCATGTTAAGTTTGAAATCAATATGACATTTCAATCATGCATAAATTAGCGATAAGAGCCATCTGTTACAGACGGTCATACCTTCAATGAAGAAGGTCTTACCTTTACGAATAGTTAAAGTGAAATCAAAGATAGTTAGAATAATTGAATGATATTTTATGCCTAATTTGTTTTCAAATATATTTAATGATGTTCTAAATTAAGGAGAATGTTGTTTCTGAGGCCGCTAGAAAGGTAATTGTGAAAATAAGTTTTGTACATATAACAAAAATTTCGGGTACAGTCCCTTTCGTGACAACACCTCTTAAGGGGCGTTTTGTCGTATTTTCATAGTAGATTTTCTTAAATTTCTAACTGCGGGGTAATCACCTTAACTTAAAATAACCCATCAAAATCTACTGTGAAAATACGACGAAACGCCCATTAAGAGATGTTGCACGACAGGGAAAAAAATTCTATATTTTTCTGTCTAAAAAAATATTTTACTTGTTACGAATAAAACGTTAAGCACATTGCACATTAACTATGTTTGTAAAGGTTTAAACTCTCATAAATCATAATCATAAATAGCATCGTATTAAAACAATTTTTCACGAATAATAAAATAAAAATCATATATTAAATACCAGTTTTGATAGCCCAGGCTAACAAACTGGTTTTGATTTTAAAATTTTTCATTTTAATATTCGCGGAAAGCTTTCTATAATACGATGTGATAAATAACTATTATTATTCAACTTTTGGCATGATTATTTGATTATAGATTATAATTTTTCAGGCAAGAAGATCTATAGCTGGGCTGACCGGAATAATGAAGCGACAGTCAAGCATCTCTGACCTTCTATCCTCGGAAATTTCGCTACCAATTTGGGACAGGCATTTTAACAATTCATCATTTCCAAGTTCAAATTTGTTTTTGTTTTTTCATTTCATATTTTTAAAGAAGGGTCTGAGAAAAACCATTTATTGGGGGAGATTTCTCCTAAATAGTGTTTATTCATAAAGAAGTTTAGTTCACCTTTCTTGGTGGTAGAATCTTGATTCACCCTGAAATACAGAGCTAGATCTTTAAATCATTTTATTGGTGAGCCAGATCGGGGTGCGCCGAATTTCAGCCAATCACAGCGAGGCATTTCATAAAATGCTGTGCTCTCATTGGTGGAAAGTTGGCTCACCACTAAAATGATTTAAAGATCCAGCTCAGCTGTTATAGATCAATCAAACATCATCGCAAAAAGATCATTGATAACATCACAGAGACTTTTGTCGCAATTAATTCCCCTTCATTATAATCCTCGTCTATAATATCATCATTTTAACATCACTCAGTAGATTTAGTCAGGAGGGATCTTCTCTTCTTTTTACTAAGATAATAAAAAGATACAGATTGGTGGTCTTCTTGGGAAAATTTTGATATGTGTTAAGTTCGTCTTCATGAAAACTGATCATGTTGCATATTGACCTCTTTTTAAAGAAAGATTTTTAAGTAATATTTGTTAAATGAATTAGAGAAAGAAGTCATAGTGGTGAAAGTGATGTAACAAAACAAGGTCAGCTTCATAAACCATTTACACCAATAAGAAATTTCAGAACGAATAATAAATATGAATTAGTTTTTATTGTAGAACATATTTTTTAAACCTATATAGTCTAGTTGGTGGAAATATAACAAGGATGATAATATCAATAAGTAGCGAGGCACAAAAAAAATCATTATTTATTACCTTTAAACCTTTATTTACGTCTTTTGAAGCATGACCGACGGACTAAGCAAATTATATACTGGATGCTCATTCACCTACAAATCACCTATCTTAAGTAGCAGCTGGGATAATCACATTTACCACATAGCTTAACAGACGGACAGTCAAAGTAATTTATTGAATATCTTTTCTACTTTTGTTTAAAGATTGTTTTTGTTTTTAGCTGTAGCTGCAACTTCAAATGGGCACACAGAAACTGATAGGCATGTCAAGTTTGATACAGAAGAGCCAGGTAGAAGTAGTTTTTTTTCTCCCGCATCTTATTGTACAATATTAAGGTTATCATTGCTTTACCCACGACTGTGGCGTAATAGCTAGTGCATCAGTTCCTACTGCTGCTTTGTCAGGTGCGCTACTTTAATAGTTAGAGTAGGTGGAATGTCGGCGTTATTATCTTTGTATTTAGTTAATTTTGTATATCAACCTATAACTTTAATCACCCATTTATTATTTATCCGCCTAGGTATTTATCTATCCATTTATTCACTCATTTATTCATCTATTTATTTATCCGTTTATTCTGGTGTAATTTTTTTTTTAATCTACAACTTCAATTATGCATCCATTCATTCATTTATCCTTTCATTTATTCATTAATCTATTTATTATTCTATCCATTTATTATTCTATCCATTTATTCATCAATCTAATTATTATCCTTCCATTTATTCATCTATCCATTAGATTATAGATACATAGTGCATACAATGCTCCAATAAAGTCAACAATCTATTAATCCATTGAAACAAAACTTTATTATTTTATATTTCCTTCATGAATCTTTAATCTCTCTACTTATCCATCCACCTATCCTATTTAGAACCAAGTGGAAGACGCAGGGCTCGAACCTTGAGTACGTCATGCGGAGAATCTTTGAAGAAAGAACTCAAATACAAAAAGATGACTAGGTAAAGTTTGGTTTCAATTGGAAGGGGTCAATTCTAACCATAAATGTCAATTTTAGCAGGGATCTAAAGGGAGAATACAATGGCCAATTAATTGATGTACATCCCCAATGATGACGATCAAAATTACCCCTTCTTTGGATTAAAATCAGTGGTTGAAACGTTTAAATACTCAACTTAATAAACCAACCAATCAAAATTCAGTAAAAGTCCCCAAAGTTGTTAAGCAAACAATAAGAAAACGTTATTATAAAACGTTGGCAACTAGTGTAATAAACATTGTTCCCTCTTTCTACAATTTTAGACATGTCATTGAATCATCATTAAATAGAGACAAAATAATCCTTTAGTATGCAAGATTTTCATTGCGTATAGTATATTTATAGTAAAAAGAAAAATGAAGCTATGGATCTTGTAAACCGTTGTATAGATTGGGCTCTGGTCTTTTGGGAATATACCCTTGGTTATAACACGGTTTTAGACTATTTATTAAGTGAATGAGAAACCCCCACCCCCCCACACATAAAAATAAAAAGGTAGAATGATAGATTTTTTTACCTCAAAGGGCTTTTTCTATTTTTTGATAGCTTGCGATAATTTTACATATGCAACTTAAAATAAAACAAGGAATTTACATATTACAGATCTTTAATAATCCCACCTCTCTCAGATTGAAAGCTGCGCCCTTGTACGAGGAGGATGAGCCACCACCCTCCAAACCAATCAGTCCACAGGCAAATAATCAATCAATGTTTTAATCCTATTTTTTATGCTCTGTTGGACTATGTAATAATGTATTTGTTGGTGCTTTCCATCAACGTGACTAGCAAGCAGAAAAATGACTGAATTATCTAATACTTTTAGACCTAAAATACCTAACTTGTTCTTGATGTCCCAAATATGTACCAAATTAAGGTTAAGCACTAATATAAATTATATATTTTAAATAAATTGAAATAGGTGAGGGAGGTATATTATCGTTTTTTTTTTATTTATGTGAGGTTAGCTCAGGTTTTATTGGTTATTGTGTATCCCCGCCTACCTTGGCCCCATGTTCAATCTATTTAAAAAAAGGGATGGGGGGGGGGGTTAGGTTATCAGTGTTCAATAGGCACTTTGCATAAAGATATCTGCTGATTGGTTGGCATTGATGTAAGGTGACCATATTCAAGAAGACGGCTTCAGCCACTGCTCCTTCTCCACATCAAAATCTAAAAACCTCAAGACAATACATTTTTAATGTAAGTTTAATAGTTTTAAATGTTCCATTGGTCGACCATATGATTTGTATGTGCCAAACAAAAAATAAGATAAATAGGAATGTATTAAATTATAGTAAATTTTTTTCCACACAACTTTGCTATTCCTTGTTATATGTTACTGGATAATAAGGAATAAAATTAAAATTGTAGAGAAAATCCACGTACAAAGTGTTTTTAAAATTTTTCTAAAATATGTAGTTGGTTATAAAATAAATGTATTACTGTATTTAGACAGTGACAACTCCAGTGAAGAAGCCAGAAACGTCTAGCAATAAGAAGAAAGATTACAGGTGAAAAATAAATATACCGTGCAGTCTTTACCATGGTATATTGTCATCCTTGTTTTTAAGTCAACAAAAATTTTATGTCATCTTCCTTTTATATACTGTTTCTATAAAGATCACTCATTAAATTACAATAAAACTTTGATTTCTTTGATAATGATTTAATTATTTTTAAAATTATCAAAGTCTTAGTGACAAAAAGAACCTATTTGGAAAAATTCATGAACACGAACCTAAAGTTATAGGGTCAATGCTTGTTATTGTTGATTTAAAATTAAGTACCAGGTGTGTTTATTTTGCACAAGATTCATTTTTTCCCGGGCTGCAAAATATTTTATTTTTTCCTCCTCTAGTTTTTTCTCTAAGGAGGTAGGATAAATGTACGAATATTTTCAGTACTCTTTATTTTAATAATTTTTCTTTACCCCTCTCTCATATTCTTTAACCCTATAACTTTCAGCAGAGAAAAACAGCTTAAGAGCAACCCAAGACTTAAATTTAAAAAAAACGCATAAAACCATACCGGAAACTATGTATGTTATCCGTAAAGCTTCTGTAAAATGAACAATCCAATCTGTTCAGTAAAGATCTTAGAGGACAAACAATTTGAACTACTATATCTTAATAGAATAATATATTAAGGATCTTATGGCAGTCAGCTATAAATCAACAGATTCTGCTCAACAGAATGGAGAAACAAAACAAAAAAATGCAAGGTTAAAATTTTTGGGTATAGTCCCTTTCGTTGCAACGTCCCTTAAGGGGCGTTTCTTCGTATATTTACAGTAGCTTTTCTGCTATATCTAGCCCCTGCGGGGGGCTCTAACCCTGCGGTGCAATCACCTAACCTAATACAACCTAAACTAACCTATCAAATGCCATTTAAGGGGCGTTGCCACGAAAGGAACTATACGCAAATTTTCATATGTTACAGACATCAGGTACAAGGGACAGTGATCCTGACAAACAATTCTAAGTGAAAATTTCCCCAAATACCACCTTCTTTTCCCCCTCTTCTTATTACCCACTTCCCTTTAGTTACAACACAAAGTTGCGTATCACAAAATACCAAAATTTTCAGCAATTTTAAGTGAAATTGATTTGCTAAATCACAGCCCCTGATACTGATTAATGTAAAGTTTCTTTACTATCATGCATACTTTTGCTTATTATTATTTTTATACTTTCTCTCAAAGTGCCCTGCGAGCACAGAACACCCCCCCACCTTTTGTTTTGTGAAATAAATTAAAAATAAGAGGGTTATTTTTGGTTTCTTTATGCCTAATCTCGTAGGTTAACACCTCCTTTATTTCAAAATAAGGTAGGGTGAAGTGGCGGGAGGTGGGGGACATTGGGTGTTTATTACACTACGCCCTTCAAGTTTTATTTTAAGGTTTTCTTATTTGTTGGCTTAACAACTTTGGGGACTTTCATTAAATTTCAATTTGTTGGTTCATTAATATGAGTGCCCAAACATTTCAACAAGAGATTGTAATTTACAGAACGGGTAATTTTGTGTATCCATTTAGATCACTTAATAGTGGGGGGATTCTTGACTTAGGACTCGATTCCATTTAATTTTCTATTACAGAGGAAAGAGAAGTACTGCAGCTGAAACGTCAAAAGCTACAATACGAGGAGCTTGCTCCTATTACAGAAGCTGTTGCTGAAAATGTTGATAGATTGATAAAGGTAAAACAAACAAATAATTTAAGTTTTAGCAAGGGGGAAGGTGATATTTGACAGATAATTATACAGGTTCTTATGGTTTTATAAACTAGTTCTCTCATTAGTTAGCATATTAATTTCAGGTGCTTTTATTGAATCTTATTCTTATTCTTATGATAAAACTAGCAAACTTTTCATTCATTAATTCTAATCTAGAAAAGGAACATTTTTTATAATTTGGGTTGTACATCAATTTATCGCAAATTGTCATGTCCCTTAAAATCACTTTATGCAAGTGGAAATAAACTAAGGGGGGGGGGGGGTAATGCAACCATCTCGTAATCAAATCGCAAATGGTACTTAGAATTCGAATTTCAGGATAAAATTAGGAATTCAGGGCAAATCCATCAGTAATTATGAAATGTAGGAATCAACTATTTGAATGATATTTGTACATTATTTTGTATTAAAATGTTACTCTTGGCATTTTATAGCTTCTACCCTCCGTTTTTAGTCGGTTCTAGCTATTAAGCAGTTGGTACTAGAAATTTTTTAAAAGTTTATTTGTATTGTTATCGATAATTTTGCCCTTAGATGTTACTTTTCCAATTTTTTTATTCTATTTAGGTAAAATAGACCTAACAAGGATTACTCATGCCAAGTTTCATAACTAGATTTTGATTCTAAGTGCCATTTGCGCATTGATTACGAGATGGTTGCATTAACCCCCCCCCCCCCCCCCCCCCCACCGATATCGACAGTATCATACCTGTTTGGACGAAACTGTTTATGAAATAACTCATATACTTTTCTTTACAGAAAGGAAAGTTGAGCATAGACGAGGTAAGGTGTCAGCTGAGATCTGGTGTTCCAAAGTTGAAACGGGGGGAGTTCTGGACTTGTATTATGGATAATAAATTCAACATTTCAGGTATTGATTTTTTAGTACGAATCTAATAAGTATTTTTTCGGTCTAAGGTCAATACAGTGATTAGATAATAGACAGTAACTTATTTATTCTACATTTATTTGTTTATTTCCGTTTTTAGACATAATATTTATTCAATTAATGACCTTTTTAAGCAGTGTTGTTCTTGCTTTAAACACGACAACTTTAATAGATATCCCAAAACCTTATTTACGCTTTTTAGGGAGATACTTATTTTCGTTATTAAAGGTTTTGTTATGATATAGGCAAGGTAATGAATATTGTTCAGACTTGTAAATAGTCTACATTTGTTAATGCTCGTTTGTCTGACAATCTGAGCTTTACTTTTACCAGGCATCTAAAGGGATAAGACAATAGCTGATCAATTGATGTACATCCCATATGATGATACACAAAATAACCATTTCTGTAGATTACAATTACAGTTGTTAAGCCAACAAATAAGAAAATGTTAATAAGCAACTTTGGGGACTAGTGTATTAAACAGTCCAATGTCCCCTCCCTCCCTGACTTTTATGGATGTTGTCATCCCTGTTTTTTTCTAGATTCCCCCAGAAAGGTGGCCAACTGTGATAGATATAGAGATCTGAAGGCTAAACTGACCCCTCACCAACATTCTATACTCATTGATATTGGCAGAACTTTTCCTTCTTATGGTAAGCAATATAATTGGCAAAAAAATCTATCCAATCACGTACTCTTTAAATGCATTAAAAGCATAATGCTAATTTATTTAAGATTGGGTAAGTTAAAGGCTCAATGCTAACTAATTCGTATGTTTTACAATTTTTAATCTTTGGTGTGAATGGAGTAAAAGATTTGTATTCTTTGCATTTTTAAAGATATATGCCTAAAAGAGAGATTATATATTTGGTTGCAATATTTGTTATAAAATTCGATGGTGAATTCACATTTAATACAATTCTAAATGTTACCTAGTTTAATCTGTTGGGAAAAACTTAATTTTAAAGGAAACTTAAAAGAAGCTGGTTTGCTTCTGCTATAATGTTATTGTTGATTTCCAGGGTTTTATTCCCGGCCACTTGGACCTGGTCAGCTGGCAATGTACAATGTACTGAAGGCATACTCTCTGTTGGACCCTGAAGTTGGCTATTGTCAGGTATGAAAGATCAAAATTGAACATTCTAATCAAAACTAATTCGTAAATTTAAATTTATTTTGTTTTATTCTTGACTTAAAATGTCATTTGATCCATACCTACACATTTTTATTATTCAACGTTAACAAAATTTTGCCAACAGATCTTGCTAGCCGACGGGCCGTTTGTTTTTCTATTGCAATAAATATACAAGGCCATGGGCATCTTTAAGGCTGGTAGCTTAAGCCTGTCCCTAAAAATTTCCATGGAAAAAGATTGATTATGTACTGATTTTAGGGCCTGCCATTTCTGGTTGGAATTCTTCTACTGCATTTGGACTCTGAGGAGCGTGTGTTCAACATGCTACAATATCTTATGTTTCATCTTGACCTTAGAACCATGTTCACTCCTGATATGCTTGGATTACAGGTGACTATAGGGTAGCTTCCCTTCGAGTAAATATTAATAGCAGCATGCGAGTAAATTATTAAAAAGGGTCGTTTTGTGTGTTAGCGTTTAGTCAAATGCGCTTATTAAGTCAAACTTTTTTAAAATTATGATTATAACATATATATAAGATTTGGTCAAAATTAAGAACAGTTTGACTTAATAAGCGCATTTGACTTTATGGTAATACATAACTTTACGGAAAATACGCGATATAAATGACCCCAATTGTAGCAATATAGCCTTACTATGCGTTCAACATGCTACAATATCTTATGTTCCATCTTGACCTTAGAACCATGTTCACCCCTGATATGCTTGGATTACAGGTGACTATAGGGTAGCTTTCCTGGATAGTAAATATTAACAGCAGCATACAAGTAAATTAATAAAGAGGGTCGTTGTGTGTGTTAGCGTTTAGTCAAACTTTTTAAATTATGACTATAATATTTATATAGATTTGGTCAAAAATAAGAACAGTTTGACTTAATAAGCGCATTTGACTATATGGTAATACATAACTTTGCGTAAAATACGCGATATAAATGACCCCCTTTGTAGCAATATAGCCTTACAATGTTTTCAACATGCTACAATTTCTTTATGTTTCATCTTGACCATAGAACCCTGATATGCTTGGGTTACAGGTAATAAAAGTTCTCCACAAGGGCTAGGTCTCGAGCTGTAGTTCTTTGGAGAGTGGAGTAGATACAAAATTAAATATTGCTTGAGCATGAATTGGGTTATTTTTTGTTATTCTTTTAACAAAACTGTAGGGTTTATATTAAAAAAGTGAATATTTTTATTTAGATTTGCCTGTATCAGTTGACAAGATTGCTTCTAGAGACAGAACCTGATATTTACCAGCATTTTGATACTCTCAGCTTCGATCCAAGGTAACATGCCTCCAGGGATCTTAAGGTATTGTAAATGGAACAAAATAATCCCTTGTGTAGAGGAACATTATTGGTTAAAAAGTCTAGACATTACTATTTCCTAACCAACTAATCAAAATTCAAAAAAAGTACCTTAAGCATTCAGTTCAAACTAGTAGTGTTCACACTTTTTGAACAATAATTTTAGTCTGATCCCCATCATTGAGGTTGTAATTCATCAATTTATCTCAACTTTTTTATTCCTTAAAAAATATCTCAATCTTACCCAGAAAAAAAGTATAGTTACGATTACTGATAATTGTTTGAGATGAGATTTAGAAAATATTGGCTATATTAATCACATTTATTTGCCTTTTTTCTTCCTTGTTAAGATTTACAAGAAACATCATTGAAATTTTTCTGGTAAAATAATAATCCTTTCTTAGAATGTGATTTATAAATTAAGCACCCAATTGCATTTTTTCATCCCTTTATAATTTGTCAATAATTTCAGTTTGTATGGAACTCCCTGGTTCCTGACCCTGTTTGCTGCCAGCTTTCCAATTGGATTTGTGGCCAGGGTCCTTGATCTTGTATTCCTGGAAGGAAAACAGGCTGTTATAAAGGTCACCTTTTAATTTGCTTTTTTTGGTGTGACCATTAGATTAAACTTAAGAGTTTAGATATTTGTCTTCTCTTAACATGCGACTGTGGTTTTACACGTGGTACATTAGCTCGTTGTAGGCGAGGTGATCTCTTTTTAACACTGCGCAACAAAAAAGTCGTTAAAAATGGTTACTTATGTGCGATATAAATATTATAGTAGGGCCAAAACAGGCTATAAGGACTTCCAAACATAGGTTTTGCAATAAGAGTTGGTTTTCTGTTGGGCGTTTTGTTACTGAGTAATAATGCACATTAGACTACTCATGAACCAAAACAAAGCATTTTCAAAGATCTTTACACGGCTACTGTCCATTTTTTATACCCTCATCACATTTAATAAGAAGTTTAAAGTTCTTTAAAAATATATTTACTAGGTATATATGTTTTTTCTTAAAACATTTTTTTTGTTTATCTTAACTTTTTCATTTGATAGTGCTCCTTGCCCATTTAAAAATGAGCCTCATATGATGTATGGCGAGATGATGACGGAAGATTGAATAAAAACATATTAACATTTTTAGATTGGAGCATGTCTGTTGTCACATTTTACTGATAAACTTACTGCATTCACTAATGTTGAAGATCTTATCAATTTTATCAAAACAGGTAATGAATACTTATGGTTTCTTTTATACCTATAGAATTTTGATAAAATCTGTTTATTTATGCATTAATTAAAAATTGTATAGAACAGGCATGGCCTGATATTTATAAAGGTACAACCATTCTTAGTTATAGAGTAGCTTTGCTAAATGAATTTGAGGGAAAAATAATTGTGGAAAGTTTCTTCATGATTATACAACTCTGTACGTCTTTCTCAGAGAAACGTTATGACTTATTGACATACAAGACCTAAATTTAGAAAAGATTCACTTTAAAAAACAAATATAAATGAAAAGGATTTCTGAGTATATCAAAATATCTTGCTAACAGCTGAACCGATATGGTTTTCCTTTACAGTTGATCTTCTCATAGGTCCAGGAAAAGTTTTTAATAATTTTTGGGGAAGGTACTGGTACCACCCGCACCAAATAGAAAATATCCTGGAAAATGTATTTTACTTTTTTAATACTAATTGAAAGTAAAGGGTCGAATTATCCCCCCCCCCTTTCACTCAAGTGCCTCTAGGGGCGTATTCGTTTGTCATAAAAAAAACATAGTTTCAATTTTTGTGTTAGATATCCCTGAGTCGAAAGGAGAAGTTTTGGAGAGCATTATTCAGCGAGCAGCTCAAATGTCAAATGTGGATTCTAGGCTTCAAGTTTTTAAGGTAATGTTGAGTTTTAATGTAGTCCATATACTGCAGACAAAGAAAGTTTTTTAAAAGAAAAAAAAGGTGGGGGGGGGGGGGGAGGGTTATTAACCCTCCAAGACATCTGATAGGCAGGTACTGAAATCTTGTTATTCTGTCCATTACAAAAGATATAAAGTCTGTTAGATTTTATATTATCGACCATGTATTAGGCCATAACTTTGTCAAAATTGCTTATTTGTTTAGGATTTTCTTTCTGTGGAATATAAAGATATCTAAAAACTGATTACTTGGGCTATTAAAGAACCTCTTTTAGTATCTTAGGTCTAAAATAAATTTTTAAAAGCGAAGCTTTTCTATAATTAGGGTCGGTCCGTCCGTACGTCCGTCCGCCCGTCCGTCCGTAACGGATAGCTTTTAAAATTAATTTAAGCATGTTAGAATTGTCCTATCGATTTCAAATTTTGCATGGTGATTCCTTTAGTAGCTAGGTACGATTTAGAAAGCGTAGCAACTCTATAATCATTACCAAAATGTCCGTACGTCCATTTTAAACATGTTGATTTTTTTACTTTTTTAACAACAAATTTTTATGTGAACTAATCATCTGATTGATCTAATTTTTGGTATATTGATTCCTGAAACAACAAAGTATAATGTAATAAGCGAAGCAACTCTATAATCAAGTCCTAAAAATGTAAGTATGTCCATAAACATTATCCCGAATCAAGCAGTTTTTTTTTCAACAAATTTACTTACAATTTTGCTTTGACCCTTATACATTTATATTATGATTATTCAGTTCTGACACTATACAAGTGTTAATGTCCGTTTGTCCTACCGTTTCAATGCTTCGCTTTTATGGATGTTGTCATCCTTGTTTTTATAGAGTTATTGCCAAATACATATATTATATATATGCTTGAAATGTGAAATATGCGTTAAATTATAGACATACAGAGTGAGAGAAACAAAGATTGTTGGATGAGAATTGGTTGGAAAAGACATATTTAAATTCATGTGTGAAGATTTTTAAAAAACACAAATATTTTATATAAAGTGGGTCATTTTTTCCTATTTTCCATGAAGTTGTGTGTTAGTCCAATTTGCTTTTTAAGTCAAACTGTACATTTGGTCAAAATTAAGAACAGTTTGACCTAATAAGCGCATTTGACTTAACACACACCTTTACGGAATATAAGTGAAAAAATGACCTTCTTTGTGATATCCTAAGTTACAAATACATTTGTAAAGGTTGAATATATTGTGATATAAGAAGAGCTGTCTTTAAACTACAAGATCTGTATTAGCTTCCTATACTCTTTAAGATACAAATATATTTGTAAAGGTTGAATATACTGTGATACAAGAAGAGCTGTCTTTAAACTACAAGATCTGTATTAGCTTCCTATTCTCTTTAAGTTACAAATATATTTGTAAAGGTTGAATATACTGTGATACAAGAAGAGTTGTCTTTAAACGGAGGAGCTTCGAACACAGACCTCCTCAATGAAAACAAAATGCTGAAAAAGTAAGATTTTTTTAGTATTTTTGTCTTTAATTATTTTGTAATTTTTCACTGTTCTTTATTTAAAATAATAGGTTAGGTAATGTTAAATTTTCTTTCATCGTTATGTGGCATTATTGGCGTGTACAGGGTTTTGCCAGGAGGATGCACGATGCGCATCCAAAAGTCTGTATACCTCTCGATTTTCGATTACCCCTTTAAACCAAAAATTTAGATGGTTTGGTATTATCAATGGGGCGTGCAATACATACAGCTAGAGAAGTGTTGTACTAACTTTAGGTTGGTGTAGGGTGTGATGCAGACATTTAGTTGGGTGTAAAACAAAATACCCAATATGCCAACGAAATAATATTTTCTGTCAGACAGACATCTAGATTTACTGTTTATTTGTATTGTTAGCTTTTTTTTCTCTTTCTAACTATATTTTTTTCTCATTTTTCTACAACTTCTTCCCTACACCTTATTTTTCGTTTATTATTTCAATTGATTGTTATTTTTAAAGGGAAAATGATGATTTGAAGAGTTATATAAACAGTCTGGAAGAAAAGATGGAGAATATGAGAAAACAAATGGATGAAATGCAGAATAAGCTTAAACAATCTGACCTACAGGTTGCTGTCATTATTACACCAAATATTTTTTAGCTGGACGTTTGTTAGTCGATAGATAAATCTTATACTATAAGTAGTAAGAAATTTTGTCTGAAGCCAAGGATTGTGGAAATTGTTGGTCCGAATTTGTTTTACTTTTCAAGGAAGATTTTAATTATTGTCTTTAGGCTTTTTAACTGGACACATCTGTCATCTCCAAGAGTCTAGGTACTGATCAACTAGTTTTATATGTAAGAAAGCTTCACATGATAGTGCTACCCACTTAATAGGAATAGCTTTGGAAAAAAAATCTCGGCTAATATTTGCATCTAAAACTTAAGGTGGGAATGTTGGCCCTGTATTATATAATCCTGGAGGATAGGGTGCTGCCGCTAGTAATTTATGTCTATCATGTGCTTCCATCCACATGTCATCATAAATCTTGGAAACGGTTATTCTGATAGGGTTATATTTTTTAGGTAGGCAACGTAATATTATTCTTCATTGTTGTTTCATTTTTTGTTGCTGATTTACCAATAGTCAAAATGATCCTTATTAATACCACTTTAATCTAGGAATCTCCAAGTGTGGAATCAAGAGCAGAGCAGTTGGAAAGAGAAGCTCTACTAGCCGCTAAGAGAAAGCTGTCACTTGGATGACAGCTACATATTTCAAAACAGATTTGTTGAAAGACGACATTTTTTTTATCATATAATATTTTATTTGGATCATGGAAAGAAAACGAAGCAGCGGGTTTCGTCGTATTTTCACAGCAGTTTTTCTCCTATTTCAAGCCCCTGTGGGGGCACTCAAAATCTAATGTGAAAATACGACGAAACCCGCTACTACGTTTTCTTTCCATGATCCTTTTATTTAGTATGTTATTGTTTATTTACTTTAAGATGATTTAATTGATATTGAATCTATCCTTGGTTAGAAATCCTATTTTAAAAGTGAATTAAAAATACTTAAACTTTTTTATCCAAATATACTACAATTTTAGTGAATCTTCCATTAATTTTAAGAATCTTTCGTCCAACCTCTTCACTTTAATAGTTACTAATTGCTGCGCCCCCAAGAGGCCTCTAGGGGCACTTGATGAGGGGGGAGTTGAATTCAATAACCCAATTTATTTATTTTTTGAGGGGGGGTGGATAATTTTTTTCTAGGGCGATTTCTCTTCCCAGGACCTATGACAAGATACCCTGTAAAGGAGAACCATTTCGGTTCAGTGGTCAGCGAGATTCTTCGGTACAAACAGACAGACATCCTGTTACTCTTTTATAAGGTTTTATCGCATCTTATTAAAGACAGCTTACCGCAGATATTATAATGAAAAATTTTATGAATAAAACCATTTTTATTAGCCCTGGGGTTCTCTAAGGTCCGGGATAAAAAAGCTGGTATTAATTTTATGATTTTTCAGTATTGTTGAGAACCAGTTTTAATCCAGGGGATGTTAATCGGTTTCGAAGCAATACTGAAAAAAATAGTAAGGGGGGGGGGAAGTTTGTACACTTATAGGAAATAAAAATTCAGTACCAAAGTTTGGGAGGGTCGTATGGGCTTGTTTTTAAAGTTATCAACCTAATTCTTTTTGTAGGCTGTCTTATATGACTTGATATACACGGAAAACTTTGAAAATTGAATTTTGGGACTTTCCCTCTAGGGGCTAGTGGGGCAAAAGACCCCCCGAAACACTAAAATTTTAAGTTATGAGCTTATTTTTAAAGATATCGAGCTAATTTTTTAAATGGAACCTTTTATTACATAGATGAGTTGATTAGCCACCCCATATTTCATTTTTGCACTTTACTTCTAGGGGCTTTTGGAGTAAAACAACCCCCCCAAATACAAAATTTATAAGTTTTGAGCTTACATGCCCCTAGAGGTAAGGTGCAAAAATGAAATATGGGATGGCTAATCAACTCATTTATGCAATAAAAGCTTCCATTTAAAAAATCAGCTCGATATCTTTAAAAATAAGCTCATAACTTAAAATTTTAGTGTTTTGGGGGGTCTTTTGCACCACTAGCCCCTAGAGGGAAAGTCCCAAAATTCAATTTTCAAAGTTTTCCGTGTATATCAAGTCATATAAGAGAGCCTACAAAAAGAATTAGGTTGATAACTTTAAAAACAAGCCCATACGACCCTCCCAAACTTTGGTACTGAATTTTTATTTCCTATAAGTGTACAAACTTCCCCCCCCCTTATTATCTTATTTTCTTATTATATTCGATATTCTTTTAGATTGATGGTAATAGTAAAATAATAATAAAATATAAATGCAAATAGTTAGTTGTATTGCTGTGTATTTCTTTATTCTTGTTTTCATATCAAATAACATATGTATGTTGTATGTAATCCAGTTTTAATAATAATTATAAAAATTTATCTTAATTTTAATTTAGTGGTGCAGGTACTCTAGGGTTTTGTCCGTCATTAGGTATTTAAGTCACTGCCCTCCCCTCTTAACCCCCCCCCCCCCCTAGATATACCACACTTTTCTGGGATCTTGCCAGATCAAGTATCAACTGTGGGGAATACCAAAGGATGACTCCATGCAAAATTTGAGCCGGATCCGGCCAAAACCGGCCGGGATTTTTATAAAAAACCGTTTTTTTTCCGGTTTTTAGGGGGTATCTGTAAATCAAGCCCCCTCCTGGGTACGCCCAAATGATGATTTTTGCTTTAAGGTCTGATCTGAATTCCTCAACACTGGATATGACCCCTAGAGTTGAAAAAATGGTTAAAATCCGGTTTTTTTGACCGGTTTCTGGCCATTTCCGGCCCAAAAAAAAATTTTAAAAATCAAAATTTCATCTAAAATTTAAAAAAAATGCTTTAAATTACAATTTTCATTAATAATTTTTCAAAAACCAAAAACCTTAGGTAATGAAGATAATTTTAGCAACTTAAAATGTGAAAAAAGGTTGAAAATTGACAAACTTGTGTCAATTTGAAAAATGTTGGTAAATCTTAAAAATTTGACGGATTTATACATACATAAGAATTTAGGTTGACCATGGTCTTTACCTGTAAAATACCTCTTATGGGCGAGGCTGACAGCCCGAGACCAAAACCAGTCCGAGTCCACCAGCCCAGGAAAACTAAGGGGAGCAGTAGTGTCCCCTTTTCTGTCCATTCACCCTAAATAATTTCAGTTTAGTCTTGATAATCTTTTTAGGTTTACCCTTAACGTCACCCTTATATCCCCGCTAGGGCCGCAGCCCTTAGAGGGATTTTTATGGGGCGAGTTAGAGTTTCCCCTTCTCTTTATTCCTGAAATGGTTAAGATTAGTATAGCTGAGTGCAGTCTTCCTAAAACTAGTTTCTAAGGTTAGTAAGGAAAGATTTGGTGAAAGTGTACAGATACAGGAGAAGTCATGCGCGCGCTTAATTTTTCAGGGGAAAGTTTTCAGTTGAAGGTAAAAACATCAGACTGTGGATTTAAAATGTCTTTTAATGCAAATATGGAACTTTGGACTGAGATGAGTAACCGTTTACAAGGCCTGCGAGCGGCTCTGATGAATAAGGCTCGGACTGACGATAATAATGTTAAGAGAGAAGTTGCGAAGAGTCTGTATAATAATGGATATCTAACCACCCAGCTTGAGTACAGCCGCCCCACCCCTGAGCAGCCTGCGGATGCCCAGGCTGATGAGTTGGCAGCACTCCAGCATGAAGTTGATATGCACGAAGCCACCAGCATTGCTATTTAAGGCTTTTAGCCTTAAGTACCTAGTTAAAACTGATTAATTATTAAGATTCAGATTAAATAAATAATTTTATCATGAAAAATGTTGGAGTCCTATCTATAATTTAGAAAATCTAACTCTAATAAATCTGATAAAAACCTAATGTTAATAGTTATTAATACTTTACCGCGACCTGTTAAGCAGTTGGATGTTTGTCTGTCAGTTTCGCCTTAAATGTTTTAATATTTCAAGTCCGATATCTATAGTTATATAATTATAATTTAGGTGTAATTTTATTAGAATATCCTTAATTTATTCGGCTAGGTTTTAGCCGCTTTAAGTCTGCAAGGTTTTTGCAAGTGTAAACCAGCTAGTTTTCCTAGCTTTTATCTAGTATTATTGCAAGGTTTTTGCAATGCCTTTTTCATGTGTGTCGTAGTTTTCCGAGATTATTAAATTTTTCACCTAAAATTATCTGGCTAGGTTTTAGCCATTCCAGACTTGCAAGGTTTTTGCAAGTATAATCTTAGCTAGGTATTCTAGCTTTCGTTACCTAGGTATTTTTGCAAGGTTTTTGCAAATTTTGGTCGACTAGTTTTTCTAGTCTTACAATATTATGGTTTTACGCTATTTTTATTCTAAATAATCGAACCTACGCGTCGCCTTAATGAATTTAAGTACGTTGTCAAGGTTAAGGGTGGGGAGATCTATAACTCGCAAGAAAATATGTCCTAGATGTTGTTGTCTTGCATGGCTGAAGGCTGGGCATTCTGTTAGGTAGTGTTCTACTGTTTCAGCATCATCAAATTCTTCACACTGTTTGCATGTAGGTGCGGCCTCTATTTTCATGTTATTTAGGTGGTAGCCAAGTGTTGCATGGCCGGTATAAATTTGTGTGATCATGTTCATCATCCTTCTTGGTTTAGTTATCAGTTTTCTCCACATACCGTTTCTGACGCTGGGTAGCATCATTTTTGTTTGTCTACATGTTGTGATCTTCTCCCATTCTTTCTGCCAGTTTTTGAAGGTGAAGTCTTTAATTTCAGCTTTTATATTTGCATCTGAAATAGGGATACATTCTCCAGGTGTGTGTATTTTCATCATTGCTCCCATTTTCTCTTTTCTATCGGCCACCTCGTTTCCAAGGTGGCCTTCGTGTCCAGGTACCCAGGCTACTAGCACTCTGTTGTCTTCTCCAAGTTTGTTTAACAGTCTTTTGGTTTCGAAGATGACTTTGCTTCTTATTTGATAATTTTGAATTGCTGTTATAGCAGAGGTGTTATCTAGGTAGAAATTTACCGTCTTATCCTTTATGTTGTTTGATATGAGTGTGAAGGCTGCTTCTGCCAGCGCTAACAATTCAGCCTGATAGACCGTCGTATGACCTCCCAGGTGTTGTGCTCCACTGATCTTCAATCCTCCTCCAGTTATAATGTAGCCAAATCCTGCTCTTCCTGCCATCTTACTGCTGTCTGTGAAGCATGTGATTACTTCCTGGTCCCTTCTACCTGGCTTCAGATTACTTTCTCTAGCCTCTTGTCTAGTGCCGATTTTTGTTTTAAAATGTGTTGGTACAAATTGTTTGTGTACCATTCTGTCTCTTGGTAGAAAGATTGTTTTAATGTTCTTTGCAAGTTTGCGGATAATAACTGCATGTGATTTTTCACTGACTATTTCAGCCTGCTGCACTGTCCAACCGTTGTTCCATATCAGTCTCTTGTAGGTGTTGATACTTTGTGCCTGTAGGTGAAAGACTATAGGTTCTAGTCCCAGCATCACTTCCATCCCCGCCGTGGGGGTGGACTTCATACTGTTAAGTATGGCCAGACATCCTTTCCTTTGCACTCTCTCCAGTCTTTTCCTATTCTTCCCATTCAGTTTACCTGTGATACCTTCAATCCAAATCATGGCTGCATACGTCAAGACCGGCCTCACTACCGCTGTGTATAGCCATCTGCATATCCTTGGGTTAAGTCCCCAATTTTTTGATACCATCCGTCTGCAGTACATCATGGACATGGTTGCTTTGTCTGTAATATTTCTTATATGAAGATCCCATTTGAGAACACTTCTGAATGTAACTCCAAGGTATTTCATACTGGATACATACTCCACATCAGTTTCATACATATAAATTTTTGGTAGTACAGGATTTTTCTTGTTGGTGAACAGCATCAGTTTAGTTTTGCTCGCTGAAAAGCTAAGCCTGTGGTCTTCAGCCCATTTCTCCAGTATGTGTATGTCTCTTTGTATGTTTTGTGCGCAGGATATTTCATCCCAGCCGATTGAGATGTCCAGTATGTCATCTGCAAATATGTAGAGATCTGTTGGATTTCTCTCTGGCATTCTATCACTTAGGTTCTGCTGATTATTATTCCATAGGTGAACGCTTGCTACGGAGCCTTGTAGTGTGCCTCTAGTTGTTTGCTTTGAAACCATGACGTCATCATGCATAGCTGTTACTTTTCTATTTTTAAGCATTGCCTCAGTCCACATGACAGTTTGTCTTGATGCCCCCATCCTTTCCAGATTATGTATCATCATATTTATGGAGGCGTTGTTGAAGGCGGCGTCGATGTCTGCGAACAGAACAATCGCACACTCGCCATTCAACTTTGCCTTCTCGATTTTCGCCACTACAGCATGGAGACAGTCTTCTGTGTTGGTGCTTTCCTTGTATGAGAATATTTTCTTGCTAGTTTTAGATCTGAGATGATTTTCACTAACTTCCCAGTAAAGTGTTCTTTCTAAACCCTTTAATAGGAAGCTAGAAAGGCTAATGGGTCTTTTGGATTTGGGATCAAGGCTGTCTTTTTTACCAGGCTTATCAATAAACGCTACCCTGGTATCTAGCCAGGTTCTTGGGCACTTACTTTCCCTCACGCTTCTACGCCACATCTTCACAATGTCCCCCCCAATGATTTCAATGCCTTTCTGTAAATGACATGGAAAAATGCCATCCATGCCAGGAGATTTAAACGGTTTAAATGATTTTAATGAATTAATAACTGTTTCAATATTAATAACTTTTTCAATATCGATAAAATTATTGTTATTACTATGGTCATAAGGCTCCGTATGTCTGTCATCTTGTTCGTCAGGAAAATGTGTATTTAATAAAACATTTAAGGTGTCCTTGATGTTTTTTGTGTACTCCCCATTAGGTTTTCTCACAGTACCCAGCTCTCTATTGTTGTTCATCTTCATCAGTTTCTGTATCCTGGCTGCTGCGTCAAGCTTATCCATTTCCTGGCACATATTGTACCAGGCTTTTTTCTTGGCTGATTTAACTAATGTATCATGCCTATTTCTAACCGCCCTATATTCTGCTGCTCTTTCTTCATTATTAAATCTACCTACCCTTCTCCTATGAAGGTTAACTAATTTTTTACTAGCCTCAAGGTTCGAGCTCCACCATTGTGGACGGTTTTTTGTTCTTTTCTTAACACTAGGACAACTATCATTGTAAGCATCTATAATATCATCCCTGAGCTGGTCTGCAGCTGTATCTAAGTCTACCAAATCTACATTACCTCTTACGGCAACCCTGTCTCAAGTAGTTACACATATTGCCGTAAGGAGTCGCTAGGGTCACCATTGTGTACACTTAGATTAAGCGTTACCGCAAATTTTCAAGTTCAAGTTCAAATTTTATCAAACAATGGTGAAAAATAGTAAATATATTGTTAAACTTTTTAATTAGTAGCGACTATTCTTAAAAAGTGAGTCAGGGTTTCAGTTTTTAATATTTTTATTAGGACAAAACTTAACTTCTTTTCTTATTCCATAGCTTACTTACTTCACTTAACTTAAGCTCATGGACTCAAGTAGAATGTTTTTGTTATGTAGCATAAGATCTCAGACTCTTGTCATTTCCTCCATCTATCCCTCTACTTTCTTTTCCTTTCTTCACCAAGATTATTTAAATTAACTGCCTATGGTTAAAAATAAATTAATCTTGCAGAACTTCCTTAAAAAATGAATCAAGCCAAGAAAACAAGCAGAGATGGAGGGCGCGTCGGTGGTAGCGGCAGCGCGGTCTCTAGGGGCGGAACATCCCCGATGGTTACCGATACCCACGCCGGAAGTGATCCTGAGCAGGCGGAAGGCGTTGAAAGGGCTACTGTACAGGTAATGCCAGGGGGTTTCGGAAACGAAAGGACCCAAGGCAAGAACTTTGAGAACTTAAAAAGTCAGAATGTACATAGGGACTCGTCTACAAGAACCAATGCTACTAATGATGATTATGTCGATATTGATGATGACTCTTTTAACAATGACGCACAATCGATCAAGGATGATAGTCTTGAGCTCAGTGCCATGAGCTTGGAAGACAATCAGAAAGAGGAAATAAGAAAGACTGTTGGACACTTACAGATAACTGAAGAGATAACAGAGCTTAATTGGACTGCAAATGACAGTAAATTAGACATGGAAGGAAATACTAAGGACATTACTTACGTAGACCCAGCTATACTCGACATGGACGATGAGGATGATGATGACAATGAACCTTTCATTGTGGTCAAAAGCAGAGAAAACAAAAGAAAGACTGAAATACAGAATAAAGAGAAAGAGAAAAATGTAAACACTAATAATATTTCTGATATTCAGGAAAAAAGAAGGAGAACTGGTGCTGATAAGCGTGCTGCGAAAAAACAGCGAGATTTTGAGTTCAACAAGCTCAAGAGAGCAAAAGAAGAATCTACTGGTGGACCATCTATCACAAAGCTCATAGAAGAAGAAGTGATGGATGAAGTTCATAGCAGACCTAGCTATGCAACCCTGGCAGCTGATAATATCATCTATGAATTCCGCTACGATGACGACAGCATAGCGATAGATCAGGCAGCTTTTGACCATGTGGACGCTACCATGGTCAACAAGTATTGTGAATTTCTGACAAATGGAAATGAAGACTTTGATCTTTCAATCTTTGGCGGAATCAACAATCGTATAGGCTGGATTGCTTGTAACAACAGCAAAACGGCCAAGTTTGTCCAGAACGAGATAAGAAGGATGGACCCTCACACAGAGGAGCTCAAGGATATGGGCATAAGGTTTATAATCTACAAGCCACAGGAGAGACTATATCGCAGTATGAAGGGCAAGATCCACACAAAGTTCTTCTGCGAGGATCTGACAACAATGGAGATCAAGATAAAACTGTGGAACAAGATCATAAAGGACAAATATGTCAACCCTGAGACCGGAGAGTCAAGGGACTATCATTTCAAGGTGACAGAGATCACCAAGAACAAGCTGTCAGACACGGAGAATGGCTTCTTCACAGTCGGACTGCAGGTGGATGAGAAGCTGTTCAAGGAACTCATCAGGCTAAAAGGCCGCTTGAAGCTCGGTATGTCATATGTCTTCCTATCCGACGGTGGAATGATCACCGCGGTGAAGGAGGACTTGAGAGACAAGGCATATAAGAAGTACGAGAGCATACTCCCTGAGACAAATGCTCAACCCAGTGCTAACAAATAACTACACTCCAATCTCCCAGGCCAACCTCCACCGGGCTGTCTCTGCTACAGTTCAATGTGGTGCCAGGCTAACTGGGAGCCATGACCGGACGGATACAACGATGACGACAACACATGCTCAACGGACAGGATTTAGACGACAAATTATCTTGGTACAAGAACCGTATATTTCAAATAATAAGGTAAAATTTTTTCACAATGTTAATGTTTATTGTAGTAAAGATAATGATAATAGGGCTTGCATAGCTACCAGCAAGGAGGTTAGGGGTTGCCAACTTAACCAATTCACGGACAGAGATCATACAGCAGTTCTTTTCAGGTTTAATAATAAACAAATAATCTTTTGCTCTATTTATTGTCCAGGTGAACCAGAGGCGGAGAAAAAATCGCCGCCCGCCAAAAAATTAATAGAACTGGTTGAATACGCCAGAGTTAATAGCTTACCACTTATCATTGGGGGTGATGTAAACTCAAGACATCTGAGTTGGGGCTCGTCAGAGTCCCAAAAGCGGGGAGAAGACTTACTTGAATTCATAATTTCAAAAAACCTTATAGTTTTAAATGAAGGTAACAAACCAACTTTTTCTAACATCTTGAGAGGCGAGGTTTTAGACATCACTTTTGTCTCGGACGTTCTGATTAATAGGGTCGTTGGATGGAGGGTCAGTGACATTGAATCCTTTTCTGATCATGCGTATTTAGATTTCGAACTAACTGAAAATATTAACATAAATAACTCTGATAATTTTAGATGTATAAAGAAAACCAACTGGTGGAAATACAAGGAGATTCTACAAGAAAAACGGAATAAAAGAGGTAATGTAGATTTGGTAGACTTAGATACAGCTGCAGACCAGCTCAGGGATGATATTATAGATGCTTACAATGATAGTTGTCCTAGTGTTAAGAAAAGAACAAAAAACCGTCCACAATGGTGGAGCTCGAACCTTGAGGCTAGTAAAAAATTAGTTAACCTTCATAGGAGAAGGGTAGGTAGATTTAATAATGAAGAAAGAGCAGCAGAATATAGGGCGGTTAGAAATAGGCATGATACATTAGTTAAATCAGCCAAGAAAAAAGCCTGGTACAATATGTGCCAGGAAATGGATAAGCTTGACGCAGCAGCCAGGATACAGAAACTGATGAAGATGAACAACAATAGAGAGCTGGGTACTGTGAGAAAACCTAGTGGGGAGTACACAAAAAACATCAAGGACACCTTAAATGTTTTATTAAATACACATTTTCCTGACGAACAAGATGACAGACATACGGAGCCTTATGACCATAGTAATAACAATAATTTTATCGATATTGAAAAAGTTATTAATATTGAAACAGTTATTAATTCATTAAAATCATTTAAACCGTTTAAATCTCCTGGCATGGATGGCATTTTTCCATGTCATTTACAGAAAGGCATTGAAATCATTGGGGGGGACATTGTGAAGATGTGGCGTAGAAGCGTGAGGGAAAGTAAGTGCCCAAGAACCTTGCTAGATACCAGGGTAGCGTTTATTGATAAGCCTTGCAAAAAAGACAGCCTTGATCCCAAATCCAAAAGACCCATTAGCCTTTCTAGCTTCCTATTAAAGGGTTTAGAAAGAACACTTTATTGGGAAGTTAGTGAAAATCATCTCAGATCTAAAACTAGCAAGAAAATATTCTCATACAAGGAAAGCACCAACACAGAAGACTGTCTCCATGCTGTAGTGGCGAAAATCGAGAAGGCAAAGTTGAATGGCGAGTGTGCGATTGTTCTGTTCGCAGACATCGACGCCGCCTTCAACAACGCCTCCATAAATATGATGATACATAATCTGGAAAGGATGGGGGCATCAAGACAAACTGTCATGTGGACTGAGGCAATGCTTAAAAATAGAAAAGTAACAGCTATGCATGATGACGTCATGGTTTCAAAGCAAACAACTAGAGGCACACCACAAGGCTCCGTAGCAAGCGTTCACCTATGGAATAATAATCAGCAGAACCTAAGTGATAGAATGCCAGAGAGAAATCCAACAGATCTCTACATATTTGCAGATGACATACTGGACATCTCAATCGGCTGGGATGAAATATCCTGCGCACAAAACATACAAAGAGACATACACATACTGGAGAAATGGGCTGAAGACCACAGGCTTAGCTTTTCAGCGAGCAAAACTAAACTGATGCTGTTCACCAACAAGAAAAATCCTGTACTACCAAAAATTTATATGTATGAAACTGAGCTGGAGTATGTATGTTCTTTAAGACACACCATATCCAATAAAATTGCAATGAGAAGGTCTAAATGTTTTTCTGAACCAAAATTCTACATACCCTGGCGGTTCCAGGGATATATCATTAAGGCCATACGGCTGGCCAGAAAGCTTTTAACAGGTGGCCGACTAAAAGCCGGATTTTATAGTTATCAACCGTAAAAAGTAGCGATTTTCGTTTTTTTGGCCAAAACTCATGCAGGGAGTTGTGTTTTGGGATTGACACATGAAAGCAAGTTTGTACATCTTTTTGGGGCAGACCTTTTTTTACATACGCATTATCTGCCACGGGTGAACTGTTTGGCCGATACGCGCCGCCAAAGGCAAGATTTTTGACGATTTTTCAAAAATCTTGTTTTTTTGCCCCTTTAGGGGATGACGGAGCCGATTTAGCAACTTAGGACACTTCTTCATTAATGTTTAACTTTTTGAGGCGGACATTTCTTTACTTATGTATCATTAACCTCTGGCGGACCGTTTGGCCGTTATTCGTCGACGAAATCGCAATTGTAAATTAAATTAGCTACATTTCATGTAAAGTAAATGTTTTTGTGCGTCCAACCGTTTTTGTTCCAGTTGAAATTTAAAAAAAAGGAAAACAATTACTAATTACACCAACCCCATGAAATGTATTTCCCCCCCACAAGAAACAAGTTTGGGTGAAATAATTTTTTAAGACGCAGGCTCCAAATTATCTTATTATTGATTATAACACTATAATCATGAATTATATTATCTTACCATATTTATGCATAATAATTATGATTATCTTATTATTATTATTCAGTTATAGTATTATAAGTATTAATTATCATATAATATAACCTATTACAAATCAATCAATAAATTATATTACATAACCTATTTTAAATCTATCAATAATCTATTATCTTTTTATTACTTATTATTTATGATTTTATCATTATTAATCATATAAAATATCCTATTACTAATTGATCAATACTTATTCATATTTTTATAATTTTTTTTTTATAATGTAGTAACTATCACCATTTCTAAATTACTTTATTTGATTATCACTTGAACTACCTAACCTAATACATATATTATAGTAATTTTTATTACTTTTTAGTTTATAAATAATTGCTAGAGATGAATAATAAGTATTCAGATTTACAAAGTAATAATCATTAGAGATTAATCAGATAATTAAAAGATGAATTAAAAATTACCAAGTAGTAAATATCAGTGATTGAAATGTGCAATTAATTATCAAAATTATGATGTACTAACAATTAGTGTTTAATTAGTTTTAAAATTACAAGAAAAAAATAATTATAATTAAAAAGTAATAATTTTTAAATTTCAACTGGAACAAAAACTGTTAGACGCACAAAAAAATTTACTTCACATGAAATGTAGCCAATTTAATTTGCAAATGAAAAGTATTTCGGAGTTATATTGATTGGATGACTCCTTCCCCTCAAAAATGGTCGTTAAAACCTCGTGAACGGCAAAATCGCCGAAAATCGCGATTTTGGCGGCAAATAACGGCCAAACGGTTCACCCGTGGCAGATAATGCGAATGTAAAAAAAGGTCTGCCCCAAAAAGTTGAACAAACTTGCTTTTGTGTGTCAATCCCAAAAAACAACTCCCTGCATGAGTTTTGGCCAAAAAAACGAAAATCGCTACTTTTTACGGTTGATAACTATCAAATCCGGCTTTTAGTCGGCCACCTGTTTAAAGCTTTCTTGCCAGCCGTACGGCCTTAATGATATATCCCTGGAACCGCCAGGGTATGTAGAATTTTGGCTCAGAAAAAACATTTAGACCTTCTCATTGCAATTTTATTGGATATGGCGTGTCTTAAAGACCATAGTCAACCTAAATTCTAATGTATGTATAAATCCGTCAAATTTTTAAGATTTACCAACATTTTTCAAATTGACACAAGTTTGTCAATTTTCAACCTTTTTTCACATTTTAAGTTGCTAAAATTATCTTCATTACCTAAGGTTTTGGTTTTTGAAAAATTATTAATGAAAAATGTAATTTAAAGCATTTTTTTTTTAATTTTAGATGAAATTTTGATTTTTAAAATTTTTTTTTTGGGCCGGAAATGGCCAGAAACCGGTCAAAAGACCGGATTTTAACCATTTTTTCAACTCTAGGGGTCATATCCAGTGTTGAGGCATTCAGATCAGACCTTAAAGCAAAAATCATCATTGGGGCGTACCCAGGAGGGGGCTTGATTTACAGATACCCCCTAAAAACCGGAAAAAAACGGTTTTTTATAAAAATCCCGGCCGGTTTTGGCCGGATCCGGCTCAAATTTTGCATGGAGGCATCCTTTGGTATTCCCCACAGTTGATACTTGATCTGGCAAGATCCCAGAAAAGTGTGGTATATCTACCCCCCCCCCCCCTCCCCCTAAGTTTACATACAATCTTTTTCTAAGCTTAAGATCTCAATAAATACTGAACTGATTGTGATTTCTTATATAGGTAAGCTTCACAGAGCTGCGATGATTATAACTCATTCTATTTTCAGAAATAAATCTTAGGATGTTTTAATTTATTTGTATTTATTTGTAATGCTCCTCTCTGCCATTTCGAATACAGAACTTCGTGATGTCAGGGGGGTAGCCGCTAGTCCTTTTATATTAAGTAATAAGCTTTCAATAGATACTGAACCGATTGAGCTCCCTTACTAAGTAAGCTTCACAAAGCTCCTGCGATGGTTTTAGACCATTCTATTTTCAGAAATAAGTCTTGGGATGGTTTCATCTAATATTTTAGCCCATCTCAACAACTTCGAAAACAGAGCACCTTGAGGCTAGGGGCGTATCTGGTAGTTCTTTAAATAAAACTAGCGGCTTCGCCCCTAGCCTCTAGGGGCTTTGCCCCTAGAAAAAAAATAATTTTCTGCACCAGCACCAGCAGCACCAGCAGCACCAGCTGCACCACCTGCACCAGCAGCACCAGCTGCACCAGCAGCACCAGGAGTATTTTTTTGGGGGGGGTAAATTTTCATTTTTGGGGGGGTTGGGGGTGTCCCACCCCCCAAGAAAATAGCTTAAAACCACCACAGGACCAGTAGGTATATTCCCTGAAGAGTAGAGCCCATTCGGTTCAGCGGTTACCGAGATCTTAAGCTTCAGACGGACAGACGGACAGACGGACAGACAGACGGACAGACATCGTTCTACTTTGTATTATAGATAAACCTTTATTGAATAGGAAAACTAATTTATCTTCTATACTACACATACTAGATACAAGGAATTGCAACATTCATAAAAGTGGAGCTTGAAAATCAGACATTAGAAAACATTACATTGACCATTAACCAAAATTTATCCTAGGACATAAAGCAATGAGTTATCGCTAAACACTGATCCAGTTGAGTTCTCAAGCATAAGGAAGCTTTATATATGCTAAATAATTTTTAAAAAATAAAATCTTAAGGTGTCGTTAGGCCTTTTTTCTGTCCCCTTTTTACCCATTTGAATACAAAGCCTCTAGAGTCTACAGACTAATCTATCGTTTAAATATTAATAGAAGAATTATAAAAAAAATGGTATAAGAGATAAAAACATTTACAAATGTAGGTAGACAAATTAACTTTTTGGTATTTTTTACAGGGATCTTCATGTAAAGTTTAAAATTAATAGGACAATTTATTAGGCCTAAATTTAAGATAAAAGCTATCCTTCACGAACAGATGGACACATTGTAAATGTATGAAAACTTTGGTGTAAATGATATCCATAAATAATGTATTTGTGAATCTAAAAACGATATCTATCTGTCACGGAATAATCCTCACTGAATCATAAATACATTTACAATCTTTCTCATATAACAATTATTATTTTCAACCTCATATGGAAGAGTTGTGATAATCCTGGTACCCAAAGTTTTATAACCACGCCATTTTATTCGTTGGCTTAATTAATTCAATTTACTGAATATTGCATATCCCTTAAGAACGATGAACTTTACTTTAAATACGTTAATAAAAAATAATCTAGCTACAAATAAAGAAATGTCTCGCTTTGAATTTGTTAAACGCTTTACAAAAGTCTAAGTGACTTAAACTTATTCATATTTACCTTTTTGAATAACTATAAGTAGTAATTTTATAATACTAGCGGCTACGCTCTTGAAAGGCTGAAAGGTTTTTTTTTATATCTAGGGCTATTATTTTTAGGAGGGTGGAGGTACCCTTCTCCAAAGTAATTGTAAATTTACACTGGACCTATAAGAAGCTTCACTGTAAAGGAAAACTATATCTTTTCAGTGGTTAGTTAGATCCTTCGCTAAACACACACAATCAGAAAGTCATCCTGTTACTTTTATGTGAGTATCATCTAAATAATGTTTATTCCTTGGATTATTTGTATTATCTGTTGTACAAAGGAATGTACACATAGAGGATGCGTGGTATTAAGTAAATCTAAACAAATATAAATTATTTGTAAACAATCTCTACATTACAAATCTAATTATACATATTTGACCATCTTCTTACAACTGGGTGTGTTGTACAGAGGGTTATGTAGTCAGTGGGGGGTAAGAAAAAGGATTGGAAGATTTTTTTTAAAAATATCACTGCAATATTTTAAATTAATAAAACACTGATCACTTAATAATCTTATAATTAAAACTATTCAAGCATATATATATGTTTTTTTTCTTAAAGAAATATGCGATTTCAAAAACAGATTTATTTTTTATCATATAAAAACAAAATCCATATTGCATTCAATTAATGCTATCAATGTTAATGAATAACATTATTGGCAGCAAATGTGAATTTTTGAAAATCATTAAAATGACTCTTTGTGTATGAAACAAAGAATAAAATAACATTAAAATAATATATACAACTTTTTTTATTTATGCTTTTCAAAAGCCTTCAATGAATATGATAATTATTTTTCTAATATACCTCTGAATCCAATTCATATCAATACAAAACCAGTTCTTAAATATACTGGTTTCTAATATAGTTTTATAGAAATTTCCACAAAAAAAAAAATTACAGCATTGTAGTATTAATCTCTACTTTTTCCTTTCTGATTAAATCAAGAATAAACTAATCCTATTTTTTTATTATTTCTGTCTGTATAACTGTCTTGCTTATCACATTATAAAATACATTCCTGTTAAATTCAAGTGATGTAAGTGATTTTTTTTGTTAAATTCAAGTGCTGTAAGCGATATTTTTTTGGTTTAATGTTAAATAGTAAACCAAATTTTCTTTATTCCCTCAACTGGTAAAGGGATTAAGGTAAGATGCATGTTATCCCCTAACTTTATCTCCAGAACCAGAAAACAAATACATTGTAAATACATCAAATTGCAATAGGATAAGAAATTTAACTGAAAGTTGACCAAGAAGATTCTCTCTCAAACTTATGGTTTGATAGAATAGAGATATATTTTGATTGCAGATAACTATGAGTAGAAAAAATAGAAATTGGTTACTCTTTTTCTTAAATTTTATCATTTTTTTTGCTTAAAGGGTACAAAATGATAAATACTAATTAATTACAATATTCTGCTGTAATAATAAACAAATAAAATTAACTTAAACATTCAATAAATTATCAAATTTGCTCTGAATTGTGTAGTAAAGCCATGTAAAATAAATTGAACCAACAATATCATATGTAAATATCACATTCAAATACAAATATTAGGCTTCTCAATTCTAAATAATTTTGTAATTTTATGTTTGCAATATACGGTTACATTTACAATTCAGAAAATTGGCAGATTTGTTTATAGTAAATTCAGAGTCAATAACGTTTTGACATTTTTGGAATTTAAATTTATAATATCAGATAAAGGATAAAAATAACAAAACCTCTTAAAGCAAAGTTTGACATCAAATAAAAATAATTTTTTACTACAAATATTTTATATTGGTAGGGGTTAAACACTTATCAAAAACAAAGAACAATTTAATTATTAAAATAATTTTTAAAATTTAATTGCCTGTAACTTTTGTTATACATCAATTCCGATTTCTTTAATCCCTTATTTTTAAGATGAAATTCAATTAATATTATTTACTAAGTATATTTGCGATTACTTTTATTTAATGAAATCTTCCAATTTTTAACATGTACAAAACGGCCTGCTTAATTGCTTCAAGATCCATGTCAGATCTATATAGGAAATAAATGTCTATAAACGAGCTCAAGTTTTCCAAAGAATATATGATTAAAACTTATAGTGCTTCAATAATCCATAATAAACTCTCATTGCCCAGAACGATAAGACCCATTATTTTACTTTATTAAAAATAAATTCATTTTTTTCATTTCATGTTGCTATTTATCTTATATTGATGTATTTAATTTCTAATCATAAAAAAGAAAATTTTAATTTATAATATGATAAATTTAAGAAAACTATGTTTTAAAAGAATTCGATTGTGGCGACATTTTGTGTGTTCAAATATTAAACTAAAATTGTAATCATCATCATTAACCCTTTGGTGATGGTAATGTAAAGAAAAAAATATAATTTAAAAAAATCATTTAAATTATTAAATATTTACTTTCTTTTAGATAGTAATGCCGGGTGAGGAAAATAGATTTATTGAGAAATAGATATGCATATAGAAAACTAGCCAATAGGGAGATAATTATATCGAGCCAACTCTAGTATTAAATATAATTATAAAATAAATGAATAGTACCATTTTAATATAAGATATAACATGAAATTTTCTTTATAATATTTATTTTCTTTATAAACACTACTTAAGTATAGAAGGGAATGTAAAGAGAGGGAACGGAGGTTTTCCCCGATACTTTACACTGTAAGCTCCGGTAAATTGGCAAGATATAAACCAATAAAACTAACTAGATCCCACTTCATAACCCCAACTCTCTAGCATTCATATATTTCTTCTTTCCCACCCCTTTTTTATTGTTTTATCTCTCTCCCCTTTAATCCTTCTCTCTCCCACTCCCGCTCTTTCTCTCTTAACTCTTTTAGATATCCATTTGTCCGTCTAAATATTTTGATGTTTGTGAAATGGTAAAATGGTTGTTTCAGACTATTCACCGCGTTACTCTACCTACCCTCCCCCCCATTACAGAGGAACGTTGTATTTAGTTTCGGTTTGTTAGGCTTCGAGGGGGGTACTCAGCTGTGAATTTATATTTTGGTTATTTAGACTTTTATCATTGTATTTAGAACATTTTTACTAATTTAAACAATTTAATTTTTTTAATGGACATTAAGAGGTTAGTTAACCTTACACAATTTCGAAATGTATTTCAAAAGTAATTTATCTAATAAAATACCTTTTTTTCAAGAGTTTGAATATTAAAGTAACACATTATTAATTGCCTAATGTATAACATAGATATATCATTTTGAGCAAAGCCGTTATTATAGTATAAGAATATCTGTCTGTTATGCATAAACTGTTTACATTTAGAATAATTAAAGAACTTTATTATCGCATCGTATTATAGAAAGCATTACAACGTATTACAATCGATTCTAATACAGCGGATATCAAACGGTTTTGAGGCCATACTGCAAAACTAAATCAGCTGAAACTGTGTTTTATTGCCGATTAGGTATAATACCATTCGTTTTAGGAGACGAAACTCATTACCAAGATCTGTAAAGATTTTCAGACAAGAAACATCTTAACTCTAAATTAGCTACTGTGGTATGCGGCAGCTCTGGACCATGCAGAAACCAAGACATTATAGTGATGCTACGCACCTAGCTAAATCCTGTTGTTCTACAATTATAAAGCCACCTGAAAATATGTCAGATAACGGTACTGGTTTCATCCCTCAGTTGTCCTGCAAATGGAGGGAGGGGGTGTTACCCCTCCCTCTCCCATCTTAAGCACCGGAACCTTCCCCTTCAACCACCAAGTTATCAGCACCACCTCAACCCTGAGGATAAAGGATCTAAACCTGCCCTCACCTGATAGGATCACCCCCACACAGACTGTTGTTGTCACAAGTAATCATCAAACCTTCCCTCTTTAGTACCCAGACCTACCACTCAACCCCTCTATGCTTATCTACCTATTGTGCTGCTCCATGGGCTATCCTGCCTGCCCCAGACAGGGATAGCCATCTACCTAACCATTGCAATTACCTATGTTTTACTGTATGATTTATCTTTAACTATCTTTATTCCTAATCCATATGTATTTATATTATGGTTAACTGTATTCTTAATTCCCCCCACCCTTTCCAGGGATGGGGACTCATGATTGCCCAAACTGACTGTTGTATATGTATTACAATGCTTTTATGTTATGATTATTTATTCCTATCCATTGTAGTTAATGTTTGTTGTATATAGCTTTAGTATATCTTAACCCTTCAATAAAGTGACAACTGAAAATAGATGTTGATCATTATCTAGTGAAAGCTAGAGAAGCGTAGCTTCTCTATAGTAAGGTGTCCCCGTCTGTCACACTGCCGTAATCTAATTGAACTCCGGTGTCTGCCATTTATCCTCGGCGGATACCACAACTTTGGTGACAGCTGTGTGAGATTACGGCGAACCACAAGTGTAGAGCAGACGCGCATCTGAGGCTAAGGTACTCCCAGCAGTGAATCTGGCAAAACTGACGCAAGCAACCTGAATTACCCACCCTGGACAGCAAAGTTTAACTCTGCATCCGGCAGTTGTGGAAGCGAGACAGCGAAATTTGATGAATAACCGCGAGCAGCGCTGATATCTAACGGAGAATTGAGCGCCAAAAGGGCTGAAACAGGCCTGCGGACCGGCTGAAACAAGCCAAATAAGTGTAAACGGCTGAAAATAGGCCAATTTTACTGCAAGAGATAGCAGGATCCGAACCAGTGGCGCTAGCAGGACGGGACATTCCCTGCCGCCATCAGCTGGATTTGGATAAGCGGCGCTAGCAGGACGGGAAATTCCCTGCCGCCGATAGGCTGAAACACGCCACATAGCTGCAAGCGGCGCTAGCAGGACGGGACATTCCCTGCCGCCGATAGGCTGAAACATGCCACATAGCTGCAAGCTGCGAGCTAACATACGAGTGTAGTGCACCAGAACAGAGAAAAACTACGTCAACCCCGAGTATCCTGAGAGGCTACAATGCAGCCACCCATCTAGAAAACAGATATTATATCACATTTTCAGGGATTACCACCCTAGTGTGATGGCCAAACAATAGATTTATGAGCAAAGCTTGGCAAACAAATTGTTGTGTTGTGATAAATCTAAGAATAGAACAGGCTTGGATTATTGTGTATTGTGATAACAGCTAAAAATAGAACAGAGTTGGTAAACAAATCTGTTATGCAATTGTGATAAGGACAGAAATAGAAGCTAGATGTAACATAATAAAGACCCTGATATACAATCAAAACAATCTCAAGCCCACATCACAACAACAACAATACACCCCTTAGTCCAAGGGAAGGGGAGGGGCCCCTCTCCATTGAAGGCAAATACAATCAGGGTGATATAATAGATAAACCTAGGATTAAGAAGAAAAGGCCCTATTACACCAGCACACAGTTACCCCCCTCCCTCACAGGGGGAACGGACGGAGTTACCCCCGTCCCCTCACGCGCTTCCCCCTTCCTACTCACACTAGACTAAGTCCGTCTGTAGTGTGGGGCTAGCGATCGGACACACAGAGCGCCATTCACGGATAGCGCAACAGAGTGCGGAAAATATCATAAATCCAACGGACGAAGCGGACCAATGAGAGAGCGAGTTGAGGGGTGAGAGCGCGTTTTCCCCGTGTGCGCGGATTTGACGGCGCGGACGCGCGTTACAAGGACAGGAGATTCCCCGCACACACACACACACACACACCCACACAGGAGAGGGGCCATTCTATAGCATACATCATAGATATTTTTTTAGGAGAAAAACTTGCAAGCTCCTCCCTCCCTGTCTACAGTGTGATAAGGAAAACTAAACCAGTTCCTTAAACCCGCTCAGACCCTCAACATCTTCCTAGCCTGCCAACCCTACTTCAAAGCTGAATGGTTAGTGAAGCAAATATATGTATATATAAATACCCAAGTGATAAATAAGGTTGTTTTTTTTTGTACCATGGGTACAAGTAAGTGAATACTAACCTCACCAAACAACACTGGAAACTGATATGGTAACTGAACGAAAGTACGCCCACCCTGTGGACATAGCCTGACTTGCTGCCCCACACTGGGCAGTGGTGGTGTGTACCTGGACCATCGACCTTCATAGTTGTGAACTATATACAGAGGAAGCGTGATTTTTTTGGAGCAAGGAGGAAAAGCTAGCTAGCTCTGGGGATATTCCTATACACGTATATATATATATATGGGCGTGTAGCCATGTATATATATAGATAGCCTACCTATCCATATATCTACTAGCGGATACGCTCCTAGAGACATCTGGGGATACCTAACATATTCCCTGTTACCTTTAAGCTAAGATCCGCTGGTTACCACAGAAATCAAGAGCTATACTGGAAAGGAGAACAACTCAGGCTCAACAGTTAAACAAGACGCTGGCACAAACAGACCAACCCCCTGCTACTTATCATGGGGGCGCGCCAGCCACAGAAACTCTTGAGCCAGGAGGACCGAGCCTACGGCTACGTGGACTACCACCCTAATTACACAGCTATAGTATTTATACTAGGGGTGAGCCGGCTCGAACCTCCTTGCGGTGCGGCTACTCTACTCTGCTCCTATATCTACAAGATACTGCTCCTGTTATTACTTTGGCCTACTGTGTTGAGTACAGTGAACATCAAACACATGCCAGGTCACAGACCCCTGGTCCCTGAGATGCCCTTGTCTGGAAGGATGACTGAATGTCCGCTGCACAGCTCCTGTTCAGTTGGTGCTCAACGTACGAGAAATAGCAATACTGGACTGGGGATTGCTGAACCTGTAGGTGTCCCCCTGGGGGTGTTGAACGATGCAACTGAGCCTAATGAGAAGGTGACAAGCTTCAGAAACTTAGTGGCCAGCCCCAAGATGGACACTATTACCAGAACTGAGACTCCAAAGGGGCCCAGCCCTAGGGCCAGTACCACCTGTTTCTGGGGTGGAAAGGTCCTCCCTGGCACTGGCCTCCCCAATCTGGAGGATGGGGAGCTGTCCCAGGGGAATAGGCCCTTCACCCAGATGCCCGACGCGTACCTGGGGGTGGGGGAGCCGCCACCCAAGCCTCCCTGGGAGCCCCCAGGCATGGAACGACTGGGGACCGGCCTAAGGATGGGGACTGGTGACCTGCCGCAGTGGAAGACTTTACCCAGCACGGAGGGAGCAGGGTTGACCCGCAGCAGTGAGGCTGTCCCCCCACACTCCAAGACCAGATGCCGCTACTTTGTTGAACCACTGCACATGTCCCAGCCAAGTTCCTCCATGCTGCTGAAGATGGAGGCCCACCAGGATGCAGAGCTCAAACTAGGGGAGTCAATAAGAAGGCCACCACCTGCCAAAACCAGAACCACCGCAGGGGCTCCCCACCAGCAGCTGACGGAGCCTGGCAGGGACGCAATACCAGCTGGCAACTCTGGCCCAACTCAGGTGGCTACCAACAGTCTGCTGACAGTCCGGAATACAGTCCAGGCTACCATCAGTATGGCATCTTCTGGGCCTTGCTGGTCCACCAGTGGGTACCTGTCCACACACTGGCCACAGGTACCCCCCAGAGCTCATAGCCCCCTTTCCGACTGGCACCATCAACGGCCTTTGCTACCAACTACCTGGCATACCCAGAGGGAGGATCCCTCATGTGGAGAAGCACCTGCAGAAGCTAAGGCCGAGGCTGGCCTCGCCACCCAGGGGAGGAGAGCCGCTGTTGGATGGAAGGAACCTGTGTGTATGGGGAGGAGGCTGAATGTAACCAAGGGGCCACCACAAGCAGCCCAGCACCGCCTGACCCCTAGTAGGGGAGACCCTGTTTGTCAGCTGGTGCCCCAACTGGAGGAGGAGAGACCTGGCAGGTTGATACACCCTGGGGAAGCCGGCCTGATGGGACCCAGCTGGACGAAGGGGCGCTGCCGCTTCAACGGCCACACAGCCGCCAAGTGTAGAACCGGTTGGGACCAAGCAATGAAGCAACACCAGGCCGCCCAACAACCTGCATGCAACCAGTCTGCCACCCAGGTCCACCTGGAGGGAGATGCCCAGCCGTCACCCCAATTAGCTGCCGCCGCTGGGGCCGCGGCTACCCAGGAGTCTGTGTCTCAGATTGGGACCATAGTGGCCAGGATCAACGTGCTGGGAGGAGCGGCTGAACCCAACCGGGTTGGCCTGGACCTCAGCCTCAATCACAGGGGACCGGTGTCCGTAACCCCTGTCGCCCCCAGCAAGAGCCGAGGGGCGCTACCCAGCGAGTCTGAGTCGATGTATGGGACGCCAACCGGCGTCGCCACCTGGAAGGAACGAGAGGTGCTTCCCTGCACCACCAAGCTGATGTCTGGGGCGACAACCGTCGCCGCCACCTGTGAAGACTGGGGGGTGCTATCCAGCGCCCCACGCTGGTGCCTGGGGCGACAACCGTCGCCGCCACCGAGAGACCTGGACCCCTGTGAAGACTGGGGGGTGCTATCCAGCGCCCCCACACTGGTGCCTGGGGCGACAACCGTCGCCGCCACCGAGATACCTGGACCCCGGAATGAGCCCGCAGCCCCAGAGGAAGGGGTGACACCCGTCACCCCCAGTCAGCCAGAGCCCCCAGCCAGCAGGGAGGGTCCAGCTGTCCCTCACCCTCAACTGCATCCAGCTGTCTACCTCCCTCAGCCAAGCCAAGGTAATTGTATTGCACTGGTGTACCAGGAAGTTTGGGCTGGGCCAAACTTGCCTGCGCCCCCTGCATCTGCCCCAGGAGCCAGGATATCAGCCATTACCAGCCAAACTGAAGAAGCTTTGACCGCTGCCTGGGGAGTAACACCACTAGATGTGCCAAGTGCCGAGCCTACCCATAGAAGTAGAGGATCCCCAACAATTATGTCTACCCAAGATGGAGACAATGTGCCTGGACCCCTTCAGGCTAGGGGAGGAAATCCGGAGCCTTGTGCCTCCAGTCTACCAGCAGCAGTGGCCGTGGATGGGCCTGTCTCCCAGCCAACTAGAGCGGAGCCACCCTTGCAGATCCAAGACAGCCTCCGGCATAAAGGATGGACTGTTACCTTTCCCTACCCCGCAGGTCGGACTGCCATGCACCACCCTGCCAATGTCCAGAATGAGCCTGAAGGAGGCAACGCTCCTACAGTATGGCAACCACCACCTGCCCGCGTTGACAGAGACCCTGGAAGCCGAATGAACCTGACCAGCCCCGAGGGCGAAGAAACTGCGCCTGCATCCAGTAGCCAGCCTGCCAGCAGCAAGGTGACCAACACGATGGAGACCACCAGCCCAGTGGAGAAACCTGAAGAGGTGTATACCAGGCGGCTGTTGGTCCAAGCCCCCTCATGTGCTGTGCCACTCCTGGAGGTTGCCAGGGTGGCCTCAGAGGTACACATCCAACGGCCAGAATATCCAACAGGACCAGCTATTCCAGCAGATATAGCCGATTCCGTTAGACCTGGGGAGGGCTGGAGTCCACCACCATCCAGCAACTGGTATCCTGGCGGACCCATTCCACAAGGACAACAAACTGAAGGCCGCAACCACTGTCGGAAGTCTGGCGGTGCAGACAACCCCTCCAGCCTTCCGAGGGGAGAGTTGTGGTATGCGGCAGCTCTGGACCATGCAGAAACCAAGACATTATAGTGATGCTACGCACCTAGCTAAATCCTGTTGTTCTACAATTATAAAGCCACCTGAAAATATGTCAGATAACGGTACTGGTTTCATCCCTCAGTTGTCCTGCAAATGGAGGGAGGGGGTGTTACCCCTCCCTCTCCCATCTTAAGCACCGGAACCTTCCCCTTCAACCACCAAGTTATCAGCACCACCTCAACCCTGAGGATAAAGGATCTAAACCTGCCCTCACCTGATAGGATCACCCCCACACAGACTGTTGTTGTCACAAGTAATCATCAAACCTTCCCTCTTTAGTACCCAGACCTACCACTCAACCCCTCTATGCTTATCTACCTATTGTGCTGCTCCATGGGCTATCCTGCCTGCCCCAGACAGGGATAGCCATCTACCTAACCATTGCAATTACCTATGTTTTACTGTATGATTTATCTTTAACTATCTTTATTCCTAATCCATATGTATTTATATTATGGTTAACTGTATTCTTAATTCCCCCCACCCTTTCCAGGGATGGGGACTCATGATTGCCCAAACTGACTGTTGTATATGTATTACAATGCTTTTATGTTATGATTATTTATTCCTATCCATTGTAGTTAATGTTTGTTGTATATAGCTTTAGTATATCTTAACCCTTCAATAAAGTGACAACTGAAAATAGATGTTGATCATTATCTAGTGAAAGCTAGAGAAGCGTAGCTTCTCTATAGTAAGGTGTCCCCGTCTGTCACACTGCCGTAATCTAATTGAACTCCGGTGTCTGCCATTTATCCTCGGCGGATACCACAACTTTGGTGACAGCTGTGTGAGATTACGGCGAACCACAAGTGTAGAGCAGACGCGCATCTGAGGCTAAGGTACTCCCAGCAGTGAATCTGGCAAAACTGACGCAAGCAACCTGAATTACCCACCCTGGACAGCAAAGTTTAACTCTGCATCCGGCAGTTGTGGAAGCGAGACAGCGAAATTTGATGAATAACCGCGAGCAGCGCTGATATCTAACGGAGAATTGAGCGCCAAAAGGGCTGAAACAGGCCTGCGGACCGGCTGAAACAAGCCAAATAAGTGTAAACGGCTGAAAATAGGCCAATTTTACTGCAAGAGATAGCAGGATCCGAACCAGTGGCGCTAGCAGGACGGGACATTCCCTGCCGCCATCAGCTGGATTTGGATAAGCGGCGCTAGCAGGACGGGAAATTCCCTGCCGCCGATAGGCTGAAACACGCCACATAGCTGCAAGCGGCGCTAGCAGGACGGGACATTCCCTGCCGCCGATAGGCTGAAACATGCCACATAGCTGCAAGCTGCGAGCTAACATACGAGTGTAGTGCACCAGAACAGAGAAAAACTACGTCAACCCCGAGTATCCTGAGAGGCTACAATGCAGCCACCCATCTAGAAAACAGATATTATATCACATTTTCAGGGATTACCACCCTAGTGTGATGGCCAAACAATAGATTTATGAGCAAAGCTTGGCAAACAAATTGTTGTGTTGTGATAAATCTAAGAATAGAACAGGCTTGGATTATTGTGTATTGTGATAACAGCTAAAAATAGAACAGAGTTGGTAAACAAATCTGTTATGCAATTGTGATAAGGACAGAAATAGAAGCTAGATGTAACATAATAAAGACCCTGATATACAATCAAAACAATCTCAAGCCCACATCACAACAACAACAATACACCCCTTAGTCCAAGGGAAGGGGAGGGGCCCCTCTCCATTGAAGGCAAATACAATCAGGGTGATATAATAGATAAACCTAGGATTAAGAAGAAAAGGCCCTATTACACCAGCACACAGTTACCCCCCTCCCTCACAGGGGGAACGGACGGAGTTACCCCCGTCCCCTCACGCGCTTCCCCCTTCCTACTCACACTAGACTAAGTCCGTCTGTAGTGTGGGGCTAGCGATCGGACACACAGAGCGCCATTCACGGATAGCGCAACAGAGTGCGGAAAATATCATAAATCCAACGGACGAAGCGGACCAATGAGAGAGCGAGTTGAGGGGTGAGAGCGCGTTTTCCCCGTGTGCGCGGATTTGACGGCGCGGACGCGCGTTACAAGGACAGGAGATTCCCCGCACACACACACACACACACACCCACACAGGAGAGGGGCCATTCTATAGCATACATCATAGATATTTTTTTAGGAGAAAAACTTGCAAGCTCCTCCCTCCCTGTCTACAGTGTGATAAGGAAAACTAAACCAGTTCCTTAAACCCGCTCAGACCCTCAACATCTTCCTAGCCTGCCAACCCTACTTCAAAGCTGAATGGTTAGTGAAGCAAATATATGTATATATAAATACCCAAGTGATAAATAAGGTTGTTTTTTTTTGTACCATGGGTACAAGTAAGTGAATACTAACCTCACCAAACAACACTGGAAACTGATATGGTAACTGAACGAAAGTACGCCCACCCTGTGGACATAGCCTGACTTGCTGCCCCACACTGGGCAGTGGTGGTGTGTACCTGGACCATCGACCTTCATAGTTGTGAACTATATACAGAGGAAGCGTGATTTTTTTGGAGCAAGGAGGAAAAGCTAGCTAGCTCTGGGGATATTCCTATACACGTATATATATATATATGGGCGTGTAGCCATGTATATATATAGATAGCCTACCTATCCATATATCTACTAGCGGATACGCTCCTAGAGACATCTGGGGATACCTAACATATTCCCTGTTACCTTTAAGCTAAGATCCGCTGGTTACCACAGAAATCAAGAGCTATACTGGAAAGGAGAACAACTCAGGCTCAACAGTTAAACAAGACGCTGGCACAAACAGACCAACCCCCTGCTACTTATCATGGGGGCGCGCCAGCCACAGAAACTCTTGAGCCAGGAGGACCGAGCCTACGGCTACGTGGACTACCACCCTAATTACACAGCTATAGTATTTATACTAGGGGTGAGCCGGCTCGAACCTCCTTGCGGTGCGGCTACTCTACTCTGCTCCTATATCTACAAGATACTGCTCCTGTTATTACTTTGGCCTACTGTGTTGAGTACAGTGAACATCAAACACATGCCAGGTCACAGACCCCTGGTCCCTGAGATGCCCTTGTCTGGAAGGATGACTGAATGTCCGCTGCACAGCTCCTGTTCAGTTGGTGCTCAACGTACGAGAAATAGCAATACTGGACTGGGGATTGCTGAACCTGTAGGTGTCCCCCTGGGGGTGTTGAACGATGCAACTGAGCCTAATGAGAAGGTGACAAGCTTCAGAAACTTAGTGGCCAGCCCCAAGATGGACACTATTACCAGAACTGAGACTCCAAAGGGGCCCAGCCCTAGGGCCAGTACCACCTGTTTCTGGGGTGGAAAGGTCCTCCCTGGCACTGGCCTCCCCAATCTGGAGGATGGGGAGCTGTCCCAGGGGAATAGGCCCTTCACCCAGATGCCCGACGCGTACCTGGGGGTGGGGGAGCCGCCACCCAAGCCTCCCTGGGAGCCCCCAGGCATGGAACGACTGGGGACCGGCCTAAGGATGGGGACTGGTGACCTGCCGCAGTGGAAGACTTTACCCAGCACGGAGGGAGCAGGGTTGACCCGCAGCAGTGAGGCTGTCCCCCCACACTCCAAGACCAGATGCCGCTACTTTGTTGAACCACTGCACATGTCCCAGCCAAGTTCCTCCATGCTGCTGAAGATGGAGGCCCACCAGGATGCAGAGCTCAAACTAGGGGAGTCAATAAGAAGGCCACCACCTGCCAAAACCAGAACCACCGCAGGGGCTCCCCACCAGCAGCTGACGGAGCCTGGCAGGGACGCAATACCAGCTGGCAACTCTGGCCCAACTCAGGTGGCTACCAACAGTCTGCTGACAGTCCGGAATACAGTCCAGGCTACCATCAGTATGGCATCTTCTGGGCCTTGCTGGTCCACCAGTGGGTACCTGTCCACACACTGGCCACAGGTACCCCCCAGAGCTCATAGCCCCCTTTCCGACTGGCACCATCAACGGCCTTTGCTACCAACTACCTGGCATACCCAGAGGGAGGATCCCTCATGTGGAGAAGCACCTGCAGAAGCTAAGGCCGAGGCTGGCCTCGCCACCCAGGGGAGGAGAGCCGCTGTTGGATGGAAGGAACCTGTGTGTATGGGGAGGAGGCTGAATGTAACCAAGGGGCCACCACAAGCAGCCCAGCACCGCCTGACCCCTAGTAGGGGAGACCCTGTTTGTCAGCTGGTGCCCCAACTGGAGGAGGAGAGACCTGGCAGGTTGATACACCCTGGGGAAGCCGGCCTGATGGGACCCAGCTGGACGAAGGGGCGCTGCCGCTTCAACGGCCACACAGCCGCCAAGTGTAGAACCGGTTGGGACCAAGCAATGAAGCAACACCAGGCCGCCCAACAACCTGCATGCAACCAGTCTGCCACCCAGGTCCACCTGGAGGGAGATGCCCAGCCGTCACCCCAATTAGCTGCCGCCGCTGGGGCCGCGGCTACCCAGGAGTCTGTGTCTCAGATTGGGACCATAGTGGCCAGGATCAACGTGCTGGGAGGAGCGGCTGAACCCAACCGGGTTGGCCTGGACCTCAGCCTCAATCACAGGGGACCGGTGTCCGTAACCCCTGTCGCCCCCAGCAAGAGCCGAGGGGCGCTACCCAGCGAGTCTGAGTCGATGTATGGGACGCCAACCGGCGTCGCCACCTGGAAGGAACGAGAGGTGCTTCCCTGCACCACCAAGCTGATGTCTGGGGCGACAACCGTCGCCGCCACCTGTGAAGACTGGGGGGTGCTATCCAGCGCCCCACGCTGGTGCCTGGGGCGACAACCGTCGCCGCCACCGAGAGACCTGGACCCCTGTGAAGACTGGGGGGTGCTATCCAGCGCCCCCACACTGGTGCCTGGGGCGACAACCGTCGCCGCCACCGAGATACCTGGACCCCGGAATGAGCCCGCAGCCCCAGAGGAAGGGGTGACACCCGTCACCCCCAGTCAGCCAGAGCCCCCAGCCAGCAGGGAGGGTCCAGCTGTCCCTCACCCTCAACTGCATCCAGCTGTCTACCTCCCTCAGCCAAGCCAAGGTAATTGTATTGCACTGGTGTACCAGGAAGTTTGGGCTGGGCCAAACTTGCCTGCGCCCCCTGCATCTGCCCCAGGAGCCAGGATATCAGCCATTACCAGCCAAACTGAAGAAGCTTTGACCGCTGCCTGGGGAGTAACACCACTAGATGTGCCAAGTGCCGAGCCTACCCATAGAAGTAGAGGATCCCCAACAATTATGTCTACCCAAGATGGAGACAATGTGCCTGGACCCCTTCAGGCTAGGGGAGGAAATCCGGAGCCTTGTGCCTCCAGTCTACCAGCAGCAGTGGCCGTGGATGGGCCTGTCTCCCAGCCAACTAGAGCGGAGCCACCCTTGCAGATCCAAGACAGCCTCCGGCATAAAGGATGGACTGTTACCTTTCCCTACCCCGCAGGTCGGACTGCCATGCACCACCCTGCCAATGTCCAGAATGAGCCTGAAGGAGGCAACGCTCCTACAGTATGGCAACCACCACCTGCCCGCGTTGACAGAGACCCTGGAAGCCGAATGAACCTGACCAGCCCCGAGGGCGAAGAAACTGCGCCTGCATCCAGTAGCCAGCCTGCCAGCAGCAAGGTGACCAACACGATGGAGACCACCAGCCCAGTGGAGAAACCTGAAGAGGTGTATACCAGGCGGCTGTTGGTCCAAGCCCCCTCATGTGCTGTGCCACTCCTGGAGGTTGCCAGGGTGGCCTCAGAGGTACACATCCAACGGCCAGAATATCCAACAGGACCAGCTATTCCAGCAGATATAGCCGATTCCGTTAGACCTGGGGAGGGCTGGAGTCCACCACCATCCAGCAACTGGTATCCTGGCGGACCCATTCCACAAGGACAACAAACTGAAGGCCGCAACCACTGTCGGAAGTCTGGCGGTGCAGACAACCCCTCCAGCCTTCCGAGGGGAGAGTTGTGGTATGCGGCAGCTCTGGACCATGCAGAAACCAAGACATTATAGTGATGCTACGCACCTAGCTAAATCCTGTTGTTCTACAATTATAAAGCCACCTGAAAATATGTCAGATAACGGTACTGGTTTCATCCCTCAGTTGTCCTGCAAATGGAGGGAGGGGGTGTTACCCCTCCCTCTCCCATCTTAAGCACCGGAACCTTCCCCTTCAACCACCAAGTTATCAGCACCACCTCAACCCTGAGGATAAAGGATCTAAACCTGCCCTCACCTGATAGGATCACCCCCACACAGACTGTTGTTGTCACAAGTAATCATCAAACCTTCCCTCTTTAGTACCCAGACCTACCACTCAACCCCTCTATGCTTATCTACCTATTGTGCTGCTCCATGGGCTATCCTGCCTGCCCCAGACAGGGATAGCCATCTACCTAACCATTGCAATTACCTATGTTTTACTGTATGATTTATCTTTAACTATCTTTATTCCTAATCCATATGTATTTATATTATGGTTAACTGTATTCTTAATTCCCCCCACCCTTTCCAGGGATGGGGACTCATGATTGCCCAAACTGACTGTTGTATATGTATTACAATGCTTTTATGTTATGATTATTTATTCCTATCCATTGTAGTTAATGTTTGTTGTATATAGCTTTAGTATATCTTAACCCTTCAATAAAGTGACAACTGAAAATAGATGTTGATCATTATCTAGTGAAAGCTAGAGAAGCGTAGCTTCTCTATAGTAAGGTGTCCCCGTCTGTCACACTGCCGTAATCTAATTGAACTCCGGTGTCTGCCATTTATCCTCGGCGGATACCACAACTTTGGTGACAGCTGTGTGAGATTACGGCGAACCACAAGTGTAGAGCAGACGCGCATCTGAGGCTAAGGTACTCCCAGCAGTGAATCTGGCAAAACTGACGCAAGCAACCTGAATTACCCACCCTGGACAGCAAAGTTTAACTCTGCATCCGGCAGTTGTGGAAGCGAGACAGCGAAATTTGATGAATAACCGCGAGCAGCGCTGATATCTAACGGAGAATTGAGCGCCAAAAGGGCTGAAACAGGCCTGCGGACCGGCTGAAACAAGCCAAATAAGTGTAAACGGCTGAAAATAGGCCAATTTTACTGCAAGAGATAGCAGGATCCGAACCAGTGGCGCTAGCAGGACGGGACATTCCCTGCCGCCATCAGCTGGATTTGGATAAGCGGCGCTAGCAGGACGGGAAATTCCCTGCCGCCGATAGGCTGAAACACGCCACATAGCTGCAAGCGGCGCTAGCAGGACGGGACATTCCCTGCCGCCGATAGGCTGAAACATGCCACATAGCTGCAAGCTGCGAGCTAACATACGAGTGTAGTGCACCAGAACAGAGAAAAACTACGTCAACCCCGAGTATCCTGAGAGGCTACAATGCAGCCACCCATCTAGAAAACAGATATTATATCACATTTTCAGGGATTACCACCCTAGTGTGATGGCCAAACAATAGATTTATGAGCAAAGCTTGGCAAACAAATTGTTGTGTTGTGATAAATCTAAGAATAGAACAGGCTTGGATTATTGTGTATTGTGATAACAGCTAAAAATAGAACAGAGTTGGTAAACAAATCTGTTATGCAATTGTGATAAGGACAGAAATAGAAGCTAGATGTAACATAATAAAGACCCTGATATACAATCAAAACAATCTCAAGCCCACATCACAACAACAACAATACACCCCTTAGTCCAAGGGAAGGGGAGGGGCCCCTCTCCATTGAAGGCAAATACAATCAGGGTGATATAATAGATAAACCTAGGATTAAGAAGAAAAGGCCCTATTACACCAGCACACAGTTACCCCCCTCCCTCACAGGGGGAACGGACGGAGTTACCCCCGTCCCCTCACGCGCTTCCCCCTTCCTACTCACACTAGACTAAGTCCGTCTGTAGTGTGGGGCTAGCGATCGGACACACAGAGCGCCATTCACGGATAGCGCAACAGAGTGCGGAAAATATCATAAATCCAACGGACGAAGCGGACCAATGAGAGAGCGAGTTGAGGGGTGAGAGCGCGTTTTCCCCGTGTGCGCGGATTTGACGGCGCGGACGCGCGTTACAAGGACAGGAGATTCCCCGCACACACACACACACACACACCCACACAGGAGAGGGGCCATTCTATAGCATACATCATAGATATTTTTTTAGGAGAAAAACTTGCAAGCTCCTCCCTCCCTGTCTACAGTGTGATAAGGAAAACTAAACCAGTTCCTTAAACCCGCTCAGACCCTCAACATCTTCCTAGCCTGCCAACCCTACTTCAAAGCTGAATGGTTAGTGAAGCAAATATATGTATATATAAATACCCAAGTGATAAATAAGGTTGTTTTTTTTTGTACCATGGGTACAAGTAAGTGAATACTAACCTCACCAAACAACACTGGAAACTGATATGGTAACTGAACGAAAGTATGCCCACCCTGTGGACATAGCCTGACTTGCTGCCCCACACTGGGCAGTGGTGGTGTGTACCTGGACCATCGACCTTCATAGTTGTGAACTATATACAGAGGAAGCGTGATTTTTTTGGAGCAAGGAGGAAAAGCTAGCTAGCTCTGGGGATATTCCTATACACGTATATATATATATATGGGCGTGTAGCCATGTATATATATAGATAGCCTACCTATCCATATATCTACTAGCGGATACGCTCCTAGAGACATCTGGGGATACCTAACATATTCCCTGTTACCTTTAAGCTAAGATCCGCTGGTTGTAGTTAATGTTTGTTGTATATAGCTTTAGTATATCTTAACCCTTCAATAAAGTGACAACTGAAAATAGATGTTGATCATTATCTAGTGAAAGCTAGAGAAGCGTAGCTTCTCTATAGTAAGGTGTCCCCGTCTGTCACACTGCCGTAATCTAATTGAACTCCGGTGTCTGCCATTTATCCTCGGCGGATACCACACTACTACAATAGCTTTGCTTTTATTGACGATGTCACGTTGACATTCAAGGGCGTTTAACCCCCTCAAACTTCAAAACAACTCATTTTACCCCCATCAAAATAAAAAGCTTGGACGTCCCTACCATCAGATGTCATCCTTGTTGTAATAAATGAAGAGTATAATAATAATATTATTACATACAACAACAATTATTTATTTTAATGTAAAATAAAGGAAACCTTTGTTTTGTTTATTTTATTGAGTTTTACTATATTGTGTCTGGGAGGGAGGGGACATTGGACTGTTTATTACACTAGTCCCCAAAGTTTTATAATAACGTTTTCTTATTATTTGGCTTAACAACTCTGGCGACTTAAAATGAATTTTGATATGTTGGCCCTTTAAGTTGAGTGTCTAAAATTTTTTAACCACCAATTTTAATCTAGAGAAGGGATAATTTTATGTATCATCATTAGAAATAGTATTGCCATAGTCTTATCCATTTAGATCCCTGATATTTGTGTAGGCAACAACTGCCAATTTTCTTATTTCCCAGTTATTTATTACAACACAAAATTAAATATCAAATATATTTGTATATGTATGAATACCAGGGAGCTAAAGGAATAAGGCAATGGCCGATAAATTGATGTTTATCCCCAATCATGATACGCGAAATTAAAACATTCTGTATATTACAAATAGTGGTTGATACATTAGGACAAATCAATAAAAGTTTCCAGAGCTATTAAGCTAACGTATAAGAAAACGTTATTATAAAACTTTGGGGACTAGAATAAAAACAGCCCAATGGCCTCTTCCTTCCTGATGAATACAGAATTATATTAATATTCATGCTTTTCTAAATGTTATACAGTTTTTGTTTAGTCAATTTATAAATTGACAATTTATTTAATCATTTTTTTATGGTTGGAATTTAAATAAGAGTTTTTCTTTCTAAAAATTCACTTTTATACATTTTCAATTAAAGTAAATGATTATAATTTTGTTTTGTATCAAAAACAACTCATTTTGTCTATATATTTTTTCTATTTATATTCTATCAAGAAAATTCAAAATTAATTTGATTTCCTCTATCTCCCAGTCTTTTCCATTATCATATTGTATAATTATAATTTTCATTGTATTGTATACTGGCTACTGCACCCCTAACATCTAAGGGCTCTGTATTCAAGGTTTAGATTTAAAAATAAATTAGCCTAAAACCGGGACCTTTAAAAACTTCCTTACAATTGGGAAATTAGGTTTATGGTCAGCGAGATCTTAACGAGCAGCCAATAAAACCTTACTACTTTTTATAGAAGGATGAGATTAGATGTTTTAAAACAGATAAAGCTCTAAATATCAGAGTTAATTAAGAGAAACTGTTGTAAAAAAAATTTGCATACCAACCAGCCAACCATTGTTTTGTCTGAATGAAGTTTGTATCTGGAATGTTAATATTCCAGTATGGCTTCGAATCCGATTTATTTCCGCTGGATTAGAGCCGGTTCTAAACCATAATAAAAAATAATATATCATATCGTATAATATCCAGTTTTCTATAGGTAGAATAATGTACAATCATAATATTAAAACCAGTTTTGTTAGCTCGTGCCTTCGGAATATCGGGGATAACAAAATCAGTTTTTTTTAATACTTGTACTTTTTATCCGCGGAAAGCTGTTTATAATACGATGCCATAAATAAATATTTTTCTCCACAACTTGGCAACTTGATTACAGCTCTGCAGTGTTAGGAGACTCAAGCAGGAACTGAAATACTAAAAATAAAAATAAAAATATTTTGGTGGGGAGGTAACTTTAATTTTTTGGTGGGTTGGATGTCCCAACCCACTAAAACCAGCGTAAAACCACCACAGGACCAATATATTCACTGAAGAGTGGTAACCGAGATCTTAAGCTTCAGACGGACGGACGGATTGGGGATTTACATCAATTTATCGGTCATGGTCTTATCCTTACAGATCCCTGAAAAATTGGGCAAAACAGAAGTAGAAATTATATAAATAGGTCATAAAATGCTTGAATTAGTTTAAATTTCCTTGGGTACTTAAATTTTGTATAAATTCTAGAATCTTTTTCACTATTCTTTAACTTTGTATCTCTCTATATTACTGTTTGTCAATCCATTAATTTTCTTTGGACTTGCTGATATGCTTTAAGGTGTAAAATTGAAAAAATGTGTGCATTGATAGACCCCCCTCCTATTATTTTTTTTTTTTTACAAAATTTTAAATAAATGTTAGTGGGGGGGTAGTCTTTCTTCCTATGCCTGACCTCTGTAGAGGGTTCTAACCATGTGGGGTCAATAACTTCAGTGTCCTAACCCTGTGGGGCTACTCATTACCCAAGATGACCTGACCTGACCTAAAGTCAAACGAAAAAACTATTCCATTTGTTGAATAATGGCGTACAATTTATTTTGTTTGAGAAAATTTTTGAATGGTGTTTTTTTTTATAGAAACCCTGTATTTAAGAGTGTGTGTGTTTATGGGTGTGATTGTGAGTGTTTGTGTGTGTGTGTTTATTTTAACATATCAACCTTTTATCCGCAATGGCCTAAATCCTGTTTTCTATCTTCTAGCCCCCACCATAGATAACACAGCTTAATTTCATTGTTATTGCATTTAACATTTTTAGGATTAATATGTTATGGCTTAATATCAAGAAAAAATTACAAGAATCCTTATATAAAAGTAACAGGATGTCTAATAATCTATCTGTCTCTTTGTTTCTGTCTGCATCGAGGGATCTTGCTAAGTAATGAATGATATGATTCTCCTTTACAATGTATCTTCTAAAAGGTACTAAGAAGGTTTAAAACTAATTTTTGGGATAAAAGATGATTTATTTTTTATTTATTTGAATTCAATATTTTAGACCACTAGCACAATATTATTAGAGCTTATAAAAGAATTTTTCATTGCTTTGTCTATGGAATATTTCTTCCATTTTCTTAGTAGAGAGAGACAATAATTTTTATGCATTATGGCGTCTTTTTACATACACATAATAATTACACTTTTCTTTTAATGGAAAACAATAGCCAAATTGACTGTTTTACATACATTATTAAATTAAAACTAAACAATAGAGTGGGAAGGGTTTAAATTACTATATTTTCGTACCCCGTAGACTCTTTGATGACTTTTAATTGGGTCTTTGAATATCAGCCAGTAACGTCGTTAATATAAGTCGCTATAAAAGAGCAGAAAGCAATTTTTTAGCAGACAAAAAAGGTCCCTAAAAATTAATCCAGATAGTTGTCTGGGTTATAATTCTATTTGTCCATACAATGACGCTTTTAGTAGCGCAGTTACTCTATGATTAAAATATTACTTATATATATTTGATGTCTTTTGTACTTAAGCAACAATAATAAATGGATATTATATACATTTTATTGGTATGGTTGTTTTAGATGAAAATTTTCTTTCCAAATGGCAGTTTCTTAGAACGTAAGAAGTATGCAGTATTGTGTATTCACACATTGTTTTCATACAGGCCATATGATATAAGTAAGACTTAAAATATTAAATGATAGATAAGTCTCACGCAGTTATTACAATAAAATAAAATTCTGGAAATTTTTAAGCTTCGCATCTCACTAACCTTTTTGTCCTTTATAGTTATAATATATTAAATAAAAAAACTTCATTTATGAATTTAATAAAAAAAATGATGTAAAAGGTTAAATATTACACTATCTTTTCTTTTTACTACTACTAGTAATTATAAAAAGTTTCATATGTCATTTTTAGTAATTCTATATTTTATACTTCAAATATTACAAATATTAGAAATACACTTTTTTATATTTCATAAAACATTTCTTAAAATTTTTAAGTTATATATTTTTTAGTAGCGAAGATACTCTATAATTCACTTTGTCCGTCCGTCCGTCCGTAACGCTATGGGGGAAACGTGATTTTTTCGGCTCCTATACAAGATAGACAGCAGAATTTTTTAGTGAAGATTCCTATGACACATGCCCATCTAATTTATACATTTTTTTGTCCGTCTGTCTGTTATTTGGGGTGCTAGATCGATTCCTAGATTTTCAAGTTTTCGTAATTTTCTCAATTCCTTTTCAAGATAGAGGGCTGAAATTTTCAGAGATTGATTAATTCCAGATTATACTTATTTTCACGAAGTTTTGAAAAGATTTGTCTGATAATTGGGGTGCTAGATCGATTACTAAATTTTTGGGTTTTCTTGATTTCCTCGATTCCTATTCAGAATTGACGGCTGAAATTATCAGGAATTGGTTGTGCTCACATTATTCATATTTCCATCAAGTTTTATTAAGATTTGTCTACTAATTGAGGTGCTAGATCTATTCCTAGATTTTTAAGTTTTCGTGATTTTTACTTAATGTTAAATGTTTATTGTATGACATTGTTCTATAGTAAATTCATCATTTTTGAGCTTCGCTACTTATGGATGTTGTCATATAAAACTTTTATATTATCTTAATCTCAAACTGACAGTATTCATTGATTTTAATTTTGTGATGTGTGAAAACCAAGGACGTTCAAACATTTTAATGTAAGGGGAGAGGGCTAGTAAATGTGACATGTAAAAATACCAGAACTTTGAACTAATCTCTTTATGCGCTCTTGCTGAGACTGTTTTGCGTTGTATAACTAATTTGGCATGTTAAAATTTTAGACACCTTGACTTTTGTAAAGCGTTTGACTACATTTAAGCAGGGAGGGAGGGGATATTGTTTATTACACTAACAACTTTTAGGACTATTATCAAATTTTGATTTTTGGTTTGATAATTTAGGTGTCTAAACGTTTCAACCACTATTTGTAATATACAGAATGTGTAATTTTGTGTATTATTATTGGGGATATACAATATACATCAACTTATCCCTTAAGATCCTTGACGTTTAAGTCAAAGGCTTATACTTTAAGGGATCTTCAGTGATAAACAATCGACTATAAATTGATTTACAAACCCAATTATGATACACAGAATTTATCCTTCTGTAGATTTAAATTGTTGGTTGATATGAATTAGACACTGTTAGATTTTTAGAAACTCAATATGGAAATAATACAGTCCCGAAGGTTTTAAGTTAACGAATAAGAGGACGAGTTTCTAAAACGTTAAGGGGAGTTCAATTTACAGTGTAATGTCCCCTCCCTTCCTTCTACAACTGCTAAATGATATAAATCAATAAATAATGAACTAAATCGGTTACACAATACAAAAAGTATTAATTTATTGTTATAAATTGACGCTGTAATTTGATTTCTTCTAAAAAATGATTTCCAAGTTTTGAATTTGCACTATGGAAGATTTGCCCATAAAAATAAAAAGGATAGGTATATAAGCTAAACCTATATAAAAGTAACATGATGATTTTATCTATCTGTCTGTCTGTAGGTTGTTTAATATCTATTATCGGCTGGACTAAAAGGGCTCTCCTTTACAGTGAAGCCTCCTATAGGCCCTCGGAAGGTTTGTAACATTTTTTGGATAGTGTAATTTCTACCACCAAAATATATTTTAAAGTGTAGCTAGAGCCGCAAGTATTAAGATAAAGAAATAATCCTCCTATCATAGAAAGGCCTTGCTAAAAGATTGCTTAAACAATTAGGTATCATCTGGCTAACCTTTTAGCTCTGTAATCGTTACCAGAAAGTTAATTCTTCTTTAAGTTTTGGATACACATTTTGTATGAATTGAGTGTCATATAGACGATGAGTGAAACCTAAAACGAATAAGAATAATTTTAGAGTTTCCATTAATATTTCTAAAATAATACTTTGTTACTTCAGTTTTAAAAGCTATATCACTCTATGATTGCTATTGTTTTTTTTTTCTTGACTTTTAAATTAATTGAGCTTCACTTTTACTTACTCCAAAATTTATCTAAAATATTTTACATATTTGTTTATTCCTGGGCTTGGTAGCATGTTTTTTCAATGTTTTGAATGCAAATTCTTTACCTAATCCAAAGTTTTATTGTTTCATATTGAATGCCCAAAAGGAAACTCAAATTTTTAAATTTTTGTTCAATATTTTTGTTTGCAAAAATATTCTATGGAAATAATACAATAATGTTTTAGTTAATTACCCCCCCCCCCCCAAATAATTTGAACGAAAATATGTGTGGTTGTTTTTTAAATTAGCTTTTGGTTTTTGCTTCGCTTTTAAAGACTCGGAAAGCTTATAGATGACAAGATACACTACACTCTTAAAACAACCAACTCTTTAATTGCACGACCTTTGTCGATAATTCCTAACTATGTATATTAATAAGTTGCGCCTGTTTTAGCCGAGACATTCCCACAGAACTATCTATGACGCACATCTGATAAGGTACCAGTAGAAACCATTTCTAACGTTTTATTATAAGACGTGTTCATCTGATTTTTGAAATAATGATTCTTAGGACAACAAGGTAAACTTTTTTCGGATCATGGAAAGAAAACAAAGTCATTCCTTAATTAGGACAGAAGTCACCTTCCTAGGAAGGACATAAGTAGCTTCCCTTATGTGAGATTTTGCAAGATGAAGGACATAAGTAGCCTCCCTTCACCACACAAAACCTAGCTTTTTGGTCCTTCACATAGCAAAATCTTGCATAAAATAGTTTATCTGTCCTTCACATAGCAAATTCTTGCAAAACATAGCATTTATGTCCTTCACATAGCAAATTCTTGCAAAACATAGCAAATTCTTGCAAAACATAGCAAATGTTTTACAAGAATTTGCTATGTTTTGCAAGAATTTGCTATGTTTTGCAAGAATTTGCTATGTGAAGGACATAAATGCTATGTTTTGCAAGAATTTGCTATGTTTTGCAAGAATTTGCTATGTGAAGGACATAAATGCTATGTTTTGCAAGAATATGCTATATTTTGCAAGAATTTGCTATGTGAAGGACATAAATGCTATGTTTTGCAAGAATTTGCTATGTTTTGCAAGAATTTGCTATGTGAAGGACATAAATGCTATGTTTTGCAAGAATTTGCTATGTTTTGCAAGAATTTGCTATGTGAATGACAGAAATGCTATGTTTTGTGAGGTTTTGCTATGTGAAGGACAGAAAAGCTAAGTTTTGCAACTTGAAGGACATAAGCAGCCTTCCTAATGTAAGAATTTGTCAGACAAAGGACATAAGTCACCTCCCTTAAGTTAGATTTTGTTAGATGAAGGACATAAGTAGCCTTCCTTAGACCAATTTCCAGTGACTTCTGTCCTAATTAGGAATAACTTTGTTTTCTTTCCATGATCCCTTTTTTCTATTTCAAAAAGGCATCAGTTTTCATGAAAACTTTATAATTGAAACTTCTGACTGTCCCTTGAGAAGAGTGACAGCTATTTTACTCTGAATGCATAAAATATTTTCTCGTATTCATTTGAATCCGGTGGATAGGAACCGGTTCTCGTGAATACGAAAAAAACTATGTCTAGCATCGTATTATATCCAGTTTTCTACGAATATAGAAATGTATAATCATAAGATTAAAACCAGTTTTTTTAGCCGGTGACTTCGGCACCACGGGGCTAAAAAAACTAGTTTTAATCTTATAATTGTACATTCTATATCCGCGGAAAGCCGTTTATAATACGATACGAGAAATAACTATGATATAATATTTGACCTCTGAAATAAGTAACAAACTATTCCATACAAAAAAATATCTCGAAACAAAATTATAAATAACAAAATCCCATAATTTTATTTTTCTTTCTTTTCAGGAACAAAAGCAACTGTATAAGGTTTTATATGGAAATATAATAAAAATTCACAATTTCTAATGAAAATATTAAAATTGTAAAAAAGGTAATATTAAGAATTTATAGGATTAGGCCCAATAACCAGGATTTTATTAGGGTAAGACAATGGCCGTTAAATTTAAGTACATCCCTATTGATGCTACACAAAATTACTCCTTATTATATTTTGTATATTACAATTAGTGGTTGAAACGTGTGGACACTCAACATAATGAACCAACCAATCAAATTCAATGAAGGTCCCAAAAAGATTTTAAGGCAACGTATAAGAAAAGTTGTTAGAAAACTTTGGAAATTAGTTTAATAAACAGCCCATAAACCCCTCCCTCCCTAAAGATTATCTAGCTATTTTTATATAATAAAGCATGCTTCGTTTCTTGTAAAAACACTATACTTGTTTTCTATATCAGCGTTAAGAAATGCAACATTTATATTATATATATAACTTTAAGATTTATATTTTGTAAAATATAAAATTTTTCAACCAAGAAAAAAACATTTATTTTGGTCAGATAATGCATTGGTATACTTTATTTTATTTTCCTTTTTGAGGTAGGTCTGTTTATGCTTTGTTTCATTCTAGTGGCTTCAGCCTCTGTTTAAAAACAAAATACAAAGAAATATATATTTTTTGGGAAATTTTGAAGACGGAGAAAGTCACTCAAAAAATCAGCATGTTTCGTCATATAAACGAGGGATTGTCCATATCGTTTTTAGGGGTTTTCTTTCCCACTCCACCTCTCCTCATCCCTCATTTTTATGACGTCATTGAGAGACTTTCTTCGTCTTCGGAAATTATAAGCTGTCAAATTTTTTAAAAACTCCTAAAAGTGATTATTAGAATATATATGTAAATGAATCTAATTGTTTTAGCGATTGCCGAGATCTTTTAGAATAGACAGGCAAACATAAGTTTTTCCTTTTTTATACTCTTAATTAGAAATAAATGTTTACTTGCTTCAATGGTCTGACTTCAACTTGTCATCGACCAATATATAACGGATGTAAATTCATGGATGGGACATTGGGCTATTTATCAAAGTTTTCTAATAACGTTTTCTAATTCGTTGACTTAACAACTTTTGGGACTTTTATTCAATCATGATTGGGTAGTTCTATAAGTTGAGTGTCCAACCAATAATCTAAAGAAGGGGTAATTGTACGTATCAGAATTGGGGATGTAAATCAATTTATTGGCTAATGTCTTATCACTTTAGATCCCTGTGTAAAATGTTGCACATTTCTTCAGCTGTTTATGATTGTGATATTGCTGTATTGATAAATTTATAAAATATTTTATTTTTATAATTTTTATAGAGAAAATAACATAGATCATTTTCTATAGCATTATGTATCTTACAGGCTTTTGAATAGTCGCTTCGAAATGAATGCATTATTTAAAATTAAAAATACTTAAAAAAATTATTTTTTATATGCTTTGTCCTACTATCAGTTTTAAATCTGGCCCTTTACAAGATCTAAAAGAACAAAATATTGTTAGTCTATGATAAAAACAAAACATCAGCCTTGTTTATATCAAAAATCCAATGAAAACGGTTTTTAAAAAAGACTTGCAATTTTTTTGACGATTTTAAATTAAAGTATTCATATAAAGGAGTATTTACGTGTAAGGTAAAGCGAAGTTTTTTTTTTATAATTAGGGTCGATCCGTCCGTCCGTCAGAACATGTTAGAACTGTCCCAACGATTTCAAACTTTGCAAGATGATTTTTATAATAATTAGATACGATTTAGAAAGTATAGCAGCTCTATAATCGTTACCAGAAAGTCCATTTAAAACATGCTGATTAAAAATATATTAAGGTTACAAAATTGAAATTATCATAATAAATTTAAAAACTGGGTGTATCACTTTTTATGGTTCCAGGAATAGTTCATCAAATGTCAGCCGGATAATTCACAGGAATCTAAAGGGATTACAAAATTGCTGATAAATTAATGATACAGAAAGTTACCCCTTCCGTAGATTAAAATTAGTGTTTGAAACGTTCGAACACTCATCTTAATTAACCAACCAATAAAAATTCACAAAAGTCCCCAAAGTTGTGAAAAGAATAAGAAAAAGTTATTATAAAACTTTGGGGACTAGTGTAATAAAAATCCCATTGTCCTTCCTCTCTCTCTCTCTCTGATAATTCAGCTTCCATAGTTTTAATTGATATTAAATTTAGATTTTTAATAGAAATTTTTGTCGCAATTATAATTACTCATCCCTAAAATCTGGAACAACGTCCATGTTTTTAGGATTTAACTTAACATCAAACATACCACTTTCAGAATATACTAGCTGCTTCGCCCCTAGCAGCCCCTGGGAATATTTGAGGGGAAGGGGTGTGAGAAGTCGGCTCTCAATTTTTCATTGTAAGTTAAAACAAAAAGTAAAAAAAATATTTTTATGAGAAGAATTTGTCACTTTTTCTTGTGGCTATTTCTCTTGGAAATGGAGGTACCCTAGCCTACCCCACAATAGCTATAAAACTTCTCTGGATGTATATGAAGCTGCACTATAAAGGAGATCTATAGTGGTTCAGCGATTTATTAAATTGTTTATGCATAAATCTTAAAAAAGATTTAATTTCACTTTTAATAAAATAAGAAGTTTGAACTTTGTTCTTTTAAACAGAAGACCTCCATTTTTTTTAGAGAGAGGGGGTGGGGGCGTGAAATTTTGAAGGTGATAGAACAACACTAAATCATTTTCCGTTGAACATCCTTGTTTAAAACCATGTCAAATATTTAAAATATAAGATTTGAAATCCTTAGAATTCCTGAAGATTATCAGCTTAGTCTTAAGGTGAACAAATTTGTCTCAACATTTTTAAAAACAAAATTATTCATAGATATTTTTACAAATAACCAGAAGGCCATAACAAGAACCTTTATCTGGTTGTCCTAACTGTGTATGGCAACGGTATTGGCCAAGGCATTCCTCTCAGGGAGGGAGGAAACATTAGGCTGTTTATTACAATAGTCCCCAAAGTTTTAAATAACTTTTTCTTTTTTGCTGACTTAACATGTTTGGTGTCTTCTATTGAATTCTGATTGGTTGGTTCATTAAGTTCAGTGTCTAAACGTTTCAACCACTAATCTACAGATGGGGTAATTTTGTGTATTATCATTGGGGATGCACATCAATTTATACCTTTAGATTCCTACATACCTTTACAAATTTTGCCAAGCATTGGCAAAACTAGAGAGGAAATGATTATCATGATTTTGATGAAGATTTAAATATGAAAAAATATTAAATTCAATTATCTTAATATTAATTAATATAATTATCTTAATGTGATAGATTTTCTGGAATGAAACATTTTCTTATGGATCTATGACCCTAATTAGCATAATTCATAGCCATTACTCAGGAATAAGGTATAGCCAACAAGCGAAATATATCTAAAATAATATTTGGGGGGCAAATAAAAAGGTTGTCAATTCTACTATGTGTTGCCCCCCAACGACAGCTGAAAATCAAGTATAGGTTTCTTGATTTTTTCCGAATTAATTTCGTTGTTGGTCAATACTAAATTTATACCTTAACTGCAGTGAGGATTATACAAGTTTAAACTTTAAGTTTTTGGCGGAAGTATTTTTTAGATAGCAAAATGGTATTGAGTTTATTTTTAAAAATACAGAAAATTCATCCATCAAAAGCTTTTATTTTTATTTAATTGCAGTTCGTAAATTTGTTAACCTTCTTAAAGCAAAAAAATATGTATAAGAAAATACTAAAAATAATACTTTTGCGATGCAAAATTTTCATGATTTGATTGGAGGGGAATTTACAATTGGGACAACGTCCAATAAAGAGAGGGGTGCGGGGGGGATTGTAGGATAAATGTATAAAGAAATATGTAGAAAATAAGACATATCACAAGACTAATATCATTATGATAAAGTAACAGAATCTCTGTCTGTCTGTACCAAAGGATCTCTTTAACCGCTGAACCTATATGGTTAGATTAGGGTAGATTCGCATAGGTCCTGGGAAGGTTTATAACTATTTTTGGGGGAGGGTACCACCTATTTGATGTAAACGCTTTCCCTGAATCAGTATATTTAGAAAATCAACAATTTCTTAAGGACTAATGGATGAACACAATGTTAGAAGAGTTTTTTTTATTAACACTTAAGTTTAGCCCTATTCACTATTCCCTCTATTTCTGGGAAGAAAAAGAGAATAGTTATTTTTTTCAGTATTCTCCTTATCTATTAACAAGGATGATTGCATCTATGACAGCGCAGTGAAGCATGATTAGTAAGATAAAGTGTCAAAAGGATAGCATAACATGTCCTTGGATGAAGTAGAATTAGATTTCTCTAGGGGCAAATCTTTGTTACGGGGAAGGGTTAAGACGACATCCACTTAGGATAGATGTACTTTTCACCATAATAGTAATAATCTGTTTTGAACCTTAGTCAAGGAGAATCATATCAGTTCAGCGAGAACTTAAGCTACAGACAAAAAGACACACACACGAAGAACTATCTCCCGTCCTTTTTTAATGACCTTATTCGTCTGCAACCAAATAGTTTTCAGCTACTGGGCTGTGTTAATACACACCACACCATTGTTTGATTTTGAATGACCCAATTGAAATTCGGCTTAAGGACAGTGCGATGGGGAGCTAGAGTTATTTAACCCTTTCTCCCTCTAGTGTTTAAAATAATTTAAAGTAAATTTTTAACAGTCATCAGTTTACAAATTACCACACTTACATAGAAGCCCCGCTTTTAATAAAAACAGAGAAGAGGGGGGAAAGAAAGGAGGGAGGGTACGTTAAATTAGTGAAATGCAAGGGAGGAGAATAAGGGGGAGTTGGGGGTGGCTTAAGACTAGATTTCGAGAATAGAAAAGGGTTGAGGGGTAATTTAATGCATCTTTAGAGGTGTCTGCTATGGAATCTTAATAGCCTTTCAATATACCAAGAATAAAAGGATTAGAATTTTGTTTTACTTTAAATTTTATTATTTAATTTAAAATTATGATAGCCAAAAGAAAATTACAATTAATCCTATTATACAACAAAGTAGCAAGGTTATTTTAATTCATATGTTTGCTCAGATTTAGATAACCACTGGTCCGAATGGTTCTTCTATTCTAGGAAGTTTCACAGAAGTCGGGGGATGGTTTTAGACTATTTATTTTAAACTTAAGTCTGAATGGATTAAGATAATTTTCTGGCACCTCTATCTCCCATCCTAGATGCTAGGAACGGAGGCGCTATCTAAAATACAAAGTAAAACGATGTTTGTCTGTCTATCTGTTTGTTTGTACCGTAGGATCTCGCTAACCGCTGAACCGATCGGGTTGTCCTTAACATGGTGCTTCTCTTAGGTCATGGGAAGGTTTATAACTATTTTGGGGGAGGGTACCACCACCCTCTCAAGAGAAAAAGCCTCTAGAATAAAATTACCCCCTCCTCAAATTTTTTTTTTAATAGCTAAAATAAAAAATGGGTTTTGGGATTCAAAAAAACACGGGGTCTCCCCCCCCCCCACCAATTTTTTATATTAATTTTACTCATCCCTTAAGCCTTGTAATTTACAGACTTTGCAAAGTAAAATTATTGCATTCAGGTGGGTTCCTCACCTCCCCACTATCAAGGATCATATTCAGTAAGGTTGTAATATTATTATATTCATGTTCCTCACCTCCCCACTATCAAGGATAATATTCAGTAAGGTTGTAATATTATTATATTCAGGTTCCTCACCTCCCCACTATCATGGATCATATTCAGTAAGGTTGTAATATTATTATATTCAGGTTCCTCCCCTCCCCACTTTCAAGGATAATATTCAGTAAGGTTGTAATATTATCATATTCAGGTTCCTCACCTCCCCACTATCAAGGATCATATTCAGTAAGGTTGTAATATTATTATATTCAGGTTCCTCACCTCCCCACTATCAAGGATAATATTCAGTAAGGTTGTAAAATGACGTCATACTGGCCTACCAGTGGTCAATTAAAATGTATACTAGCCTGCCATTGGTAATTTGGTCTGTGTATTGGCCTATCATTGGTCAATTGTATTGTATGACGTCATTTTTTTTCCATAGGCATTATAAAGAGCTTCCTCACCTTCCCAATGCTGGAATGCATGGTTAAATGTAAGTAGACTTTTAGTAATGAAACCCTGGGCATTACAAAGTAATCTATTTAATTTCTTGAGCGAAAAAAAATTGTACTCTTCTAACCTTAATAATAATTGTAACCTTGCATTTCTTAATCAATACAATAATATTTAGACAGTACAGCCAAGCGGCCTAGATTAATAAAGCGAAGCTTTTATACAATAATGTGTATTTGTCTGTCCATCTGTCTGTAACGGCTAGCTCTAATTATTGATTTAGGCAAAACTTTCAAAAGCAATTTTGTAACAAAATAACATCTTAAACACGTCATACGATAAAATAACCAATGAGAGGCCAGCATAAATTTTACCATTAGTCAATTATAGTGTATACTGGCCTCTCATTTGCTATTCTATCGTATGACGTCATAATCTGTTGAGGGACTTTAATTATCTTCAATTTTTGTTTCTAAATTTCAGCAATTTTATAGACTTAATAGTCCAAACAAAATAGTCAAAAAATCTATAAATATTATCGGGTAAATCATATATATTATGTTCTCACAAATTTGTAATTGAAAAAAGAAAGCCTATAAATATTCGGTAATAAATATTGCATCATTGGATCTTGGCTATTCTAGATTTTTTTAAAGACATTCTCATACCGCTTGTGACGATGTACAGGCTTTACAATGTACATTAAGCCGTTTGGCAGTTTCTAGAGTGAACTAACCTGATATAAAATAATTTTTGGGATATTTCAAATGTTTTACTATAGTCAAAGTGACTAAAATAGAAGATTGCTGATTGTTTAACAATTTAAACAAACAGGTCTCCGCGGATATTAAAATAAAAATTATAAGATAAAAACCAGTTTTTTAACACCAAGAGGTCGAAGGTCCGGGCTAACAAAACTGGTGTTAATTATTTTGATTTTTATATAATATTCATAAAAAATCTGTAATACAATGCTGTACACGATTAATCAGTATAGCTAAGAACCAGTTCTAATCCAGCGGACATTAATCGGTTTCGAAGCCATACTGGAAATATGATTTGGATGCAATAAAATTTGAAAAACTTTGTGTCTACATTGTAATGCAAAGCATTATTACCCATCCTTACATACAAATAAAAAGAATAGAAAATCGATTTATCTTTTCTCTATGCTTATGTGGGAAAGCGGTATGGCCTGCTGCACTATTTAGTGCGGATTAAATCATCAAGGATCTAAGGGGACAAGTTAAAGGCAGATAAATTTATGTAAATATCCAATGATGATACACAAAATATCCCCTTCTATAGATTAAATTTTAGTTGAAAAGTTTGGACGCTTCAATTTTAATACCAACCAATCAAAATTCATTAAAGTACCCAGCGTTATTAAAATTAGGGTACCATGTCTAATGACCCCTCCTCCATCCAGTGAATTCAATGGCGCTTGCAATACCTTGAATATTATTTTAAAATAACTAGGTTAGTTAGGTTAGGTTTTATTGGGCAGCCTCACAGGGTCAGGGCCTTACTCAGTAGTTAAGCATCTGAAAAAATACACTTATTGTCAATTTTTTTTTCAAATTTCAGGGTAGCTTTAAAAGGTTTCATGTTAAGAAAATATGGGGTTTGATATTGAAAAATATAAACAAACATTTGAGAAACCTTTCACAATACTTTCTTTTCCGCGGGCAACGATCCTTTGGTGTAAGGATAATATTTGGATAACAATAGTAATGTCGGTTTTATCTAGGAATAAAAGTATTTTGTAAAGATCTATGGGGGATATATTAGATATGTATCTTTTACCAGGGAGGGAGGGGACATTGGGCTGTTTATTACACTAGTCTCCAAAGTTTTATAGTAATGTTTTGTTGTTCGTTGTCTTAACAACTTTGGGGACTTTTCTTTAATTTTTATTAGTTTGGTTCATTTAGTTATGCGTCTAAACGTTTCAACCACAGGAGGGTTAATTTTGTGTATCATCATAAGGGAAGGTACACAAATTTATCGGCCATTGTCTTATCCCTTTAGATCCCTGATCCTTTACAATAACAGATGATAATTATTTTTTTCTTTATTCAATTCGAAAGAATCGTAGCTACTCCAAAATTTATTAATCTTTATAAAACTTTTTTTGTGGGGAGTGAGAGAGATTTATACTATATATAAGGATCTGTTCTGTAAAGGGGAACTAAAGCGGTCCAGCGGTTAGAAGAATCTATTGGTACAGATACACAGACAGAAAGAGATCATGTTACTTTTATTTAGGGATAGAATATATTTTTATATTTCAATCAAAAGAATGTTTGTAGACTTTTTTTAAAAATGGCCTAGAAATCCTAAAAAAGTTGTATTAGCATAATATTTTTGGCTAGTATCTCAATTAAAAGTTTATTTTTTAGTCTTCTGAGTCAAAAAGAAAAGCTATTGTGCTATTGAATTATCCAATCTGTTTATATTTTGACTATACAAATGTGTAAACTTGGTCTCTAAATACAAAGATAAAATATAACTTTTCCTGTTTATACAGATTTACTATTTGTAATTCTTTTCATGCTATATGTGCATGTGTGTGTGTGTGTGTGTGTGTGCCTGTGTGTGTGTGTGTGTGTTTATGTCTATCCGCTTGTTTGGTTGTTTCCCTCAAAGGTGCTAGTCAAGCACAGAAACCTATCCCCCTCCGATTATCTAAAGTTAAATTTAAAATAAGGGAGGTAGAGAGAGATGGGACAATGGGTCGTTTATTACACTAGTCCCCAAAGTTTTATAATGATTTTTCTTATTTGTTGGCTTAACAACTTTGAGGACTGAATTTATTGGTTGATTCATTAAGTTGAGTGTTCAAACGTTTCAACCACTTCTTTTTTTTACACAAGAGGTAATTTTGTGTATCATCATTGGGGATGTACATCAATTTATTGGCCAATATCTCTGCAGGGGATTTGCAGAGAGAAAAACCCTTTATTTCAAATTTAAACGAGGAATGGGGGTGGATCTGTGCTCGCTAGGCACTTTTAGGCAAAGCGCCGTTTGTTTTGATTGTGTTTGTAAACAAAATCCATTTCTGGGATATAAATTTGTTTTCTTTGCAGCAATTCAATTCTTCCTATTTAGCCTATACAATTTAGATATTTCTATGTCTTGCTACACTACATATTATTCTTAATTTCTTATTGCTATTCATCTGATTTTTGGAATGGTTTTAGGCTTTGTTTATTCTTTCTAGTTTTCCCTTCAAATTCAAAGTAGGTACATGCTAGAGGCACAGCCTCTAGTCTTATAATAAGCGTAAGAATATCATAACCCCTTATATAAAGTAGAAAGATTTTTTATGTTTGATACTTAAGATCTTAAACTACTGAACCGATCAGGTTCTCTGTTTTAGGTATGCTTTACGTTCGTCCTGTAATGGTTTTAGGATATTTTCCAGAATAAGTCTTTGGATGGCTTAAAGCTATTTTACTAGGCCCTCTATACCCATCCAAATATAATGCCCCTCGGAACGAAGCTGCTTAGTTGGCTTATAAATTAACTTCCCTTTGTAGATTTATAGTTATAGACATTATACAATACAATTTAGAACAGTTTTAGGGATTAGTCCCTTTCATAACATCGCCCCATAAGGGGGATTCGTCGTATTTTTAAAATGGCCATTTTGGGTTAGGTTAGGTTATATTGGGTTAGGTGATTGCCCTACAGGGTTAGGTAATTGACCCCGCAGGGGCTAGAAAAAGCTATTGTGAAAAATACGAAGATTCGCCCCATAAGGTGCGATGTTACGAAAGGGACTATACCCCAGTTTTATCTAAATCTACAAAATTTGTTTGATTTTGCTTTATCTATTACAAACATCAAAATGCAGAAGAAAAGGAAAAACAAAAAGATCTTTTTATTTTAATGTATTTACATTCTACATATTATTAGAAAACAAGGGTAAAAAAGCAGAGAGGAAGGGAACATTGGGCTTTTTATTACAATAGTCCCCAAAGTTTTCTTATTTGTTGGCTCAACAACATTGGTTGTTTCATTAGTTTAGTGTCCAAACGTTTCAACCAATAAAAATTAATATAGAATGAGTTATTTTACATATCATCATGGGGGATGTACATGAATTTATCTGCCATTGTCTTATCCCTTTAGATCCCTGATATTACACATATATTTTTTGATATATTCTCTAATAAAACTTAAAAAATCAAAATTAGAATTTTATAACAAAAGTTCAAACAGGTCAAAATTTGCTTTTGCAGGAAAGAAACTTTATTTTACAGAACATTTTTTGCGTGTTGAAAAAAGCTTCCGGCAATAAAAGGCCTCTACTCGCTAAGATTTTTGTATTAGGGTAGATGAATTAAATAATCCTTATATAAAAGTAACAGGATGTGTTTCTATCTCTATACCAAAAGATTCGCCAACCGCTTGACCGATATTTTTCACCTTTACAGTGAACCTTCTCATAGACCTAGGGAAGGTTTTGGAGGACGGTAACTTCACCCTACCAGGAGAAACCTTCCCTAGACCTATAAAAAGCCTTACTGCAAAGGTTAGCCAGTTTTTGGTACGTATATTAGCGAGATTCCTATATCCCCTACACACAGACAGACAAACTTCATATTATTTTAGCATGCATAGTTTGAAGTAAAAACAATAAACTTTTAAGATAGATTGTTTGTATTCTGTTAAATTTATTTTTTCCTCCACCTTTTCTGATAACCTTGTCTTTCCTTTCCTTGTTTCTTTATCTCATAAATAACTAATTTAATATTTTACTGCTTTGCGAAGAGAATGCATTTATTTTCAGGGCTCGGCAGCCGTGCTTCAGCTTCAAATCTAAACCCGCTTTTGTGCCAAAAAAAGAAACATATGAATTGATTGTCTGTTTAGGATCACACTTACAGATTCCTCTGAATTTTTATAAAGTTATAAAATGACGATTTCACAAAGGCTCACGCGCAACTGCCGAGCCCTGTTTATTTTCATCATAGAATTATAAAAAAGATTCAAAATTTCAATATGTTTTTAGTTATATTTCTAATGTACTAAAAATTTAAATTAATATTCTAATATTTTTGGTGGATCCCTCTCCCAAAATATATGTAAACCTATAAAAAAGAAGCTGCCTTGTGAAGGAGAACCATATCGGCTCAGCAGTCAGCGAGATCCTTTGTTACAAACAAACAGACAGACAGAAGACATCCTGTTACTTTATTATAAGGTTTATGTATGTTATTAAAAAGATAACTGGTTCACTTAAATCTTAAATATAACGAAGTATCCTTTGCATATATGTATTTGGGTTGTTTTAGGCTATATTTCTGTTTTATGCCAACTTCACCCCAACTTTAAAAGCATTTTTCTAGAGGCTTGTGGCTAAGCCAATATTTTAAGTATAAAGAAAAACTAAAAGTCATATTACTTTTAAAAAAAGTTTAAATTAAAATATTTAAAAAGTTATCTAGTTTTAATACTTTTTTATTTAGCTTAGGAATCTACTATTTCCAGAGCCAAATAATTCCACACAAACACACACACAAACACACACACATACACACATACACACAAACAAACAAACATACACACACACACACACACACATACAAACACACATACACATATGAACAGATGATATTTAATACTGAGTGCATCAAAAACATATCTTGTTTTATAATTTCTAAAAGTGTAAAGATGTCCGTCTGTCTTTCCTTACTAAAAGATCCTGCTTAGTTTTCTTTTTTATGAAAGCCAATTTTATGTCGTGGGTTGGAAATAGGTTTTATATATTTAGGTGGAGGTCTAACCCCCCCCCCCCCCCAAAAAAAAAAAAAATAAACTCCTCACATAATTATTCAGAATTTTAAAAAGATGCTTTCATCCCAAAGTGCCGGTTTATTTTCCACAACCCTAATTTTGTAAATAAATTGAAAATATTGGGGGCTAATGTTTTTTTTTCGACTGTGGTGCTTTCACCTTAAGTGTTCTAAGTACCCAATTAAACCAACCCTACCTGACCTAATGTAATAAACAAACAAACAAAACTACCACCCCCCCCCCTTCTCTTTTTTCTAGTTATTTCAAAATGAGGAGGGTGGAAGTTTTCAGTGTTTTAGCGCATATAATCAAAACATAAAAAATAAAACAAAAGTTAAAAAAGTGTTTAAGAATCATCCTTTAAATCCAACCACACAATACACAAACTGAAAAAAAGAAAATTTTGGTAACACAGATAACAACCGGTTCTTAGAATAATGTTACAGAAAAGATTCATCTCTTACTTCCATGATACCTTGCTGTCATTATTATCAACAAAATAGTTTTTAGGCCGGACCAAAGATATGGCAATTTGGTACATTTGACACCTTGATAAATATTTATACTCAGATACCTTTTCCAAACAGGGGTGTGATGCCTTCAAAGAATTAGTAAAAAGTAGATATCAATTATAGAAAATATTAAAATGAAGCAAAGAAATAGTGCCTATAAAAATATCGTTATACAATTCAAATGACCAACTATAGGTCAGTATACATTTTACCATTGGTTAATTAAACTGTATACTGGCCCATCATTGGTCATTTTTATTGTATGGCATCATTAGTTTTGTAGGCACTATAAGCTGCTTTATTAAAATCAACGTTTTAGATGAACTAATTAAATTTACCTAAAATATTTCATAAGAACTTGTTAAAAACACATTGATTTAAAACATAGGCTTCTAAGCTTATGAAAAATTACGCCAAACTGGTCTATTATTGGTCAATTAAAATGTATAATGGCCTAAAATCGGTAAGTTTGTGTATTGGCCTATCATTGGTCTTTTATCGTCATACAAAATTTTTTTACAGGCACTATGAAGAGCTTGCATCATACACTTTTGTGAATAAAGAGATCCTCATCTCTGTTTTAAATGATGTTTCTTTCTATTTTGAGAAAATATAAGAAATTTTACACAACAAGAAAGAACAAATCCATTAATACATTCAATACATAATTTAATAATACATTAGGTATTGCAGGGCTCTTCTAACCTTTACTTAATCTAACACTACCTAATATAAATATTAGAATAATTATAGTCTGGCAAAAATTAGTGTTTTCCCTAAAATTACCAGTGGAGCTATACTATACCCCTCTTTATTTTTGCATTAAAAGGAAATTAAGAGTAGGAAAGGGTAATTTTTAGTAGCGAAACTACTTTATAATTCACTTTGTCTGTCAGTACGTCCATAATGCTATGGGGGAAACGTGATTTTTTCGGCTCCTATTTAAGATAGACAGCTGAATTTTTCAGGGATCAAACAAGTTTACATTCGTCATATTTCAACCAAGTTTCATCAATATTTGCTCAATAATTGGGGTGCTAGATCGATCCCTAAATTTTCAAGTTTTCATGATTTACTCGACTCCTATTTTAGATAGACGGCTGAAAATTTTAGGGATTAAGTAGATTTTGTTAATTTATGATTTGTCTAATATTTATGCTAGATTGATTCCAAGCTATTTAAGTTCTCCTGATTTTTAAGATTTCATGTTAATCATATTTAATGTTTCTTTTTATGGCACTGCTCTACAGTTAATTTTTTTCCGATATCCATCAATAATTGTTGAGCTTCGTTACTTATGGATGTTGTTATCTTTGTTTTCACTATGCTAACCCTATTTGATTTAAATAGTTTATACATATGTTTACTTATTCCTTTATCTATAAAAAATCTGAAAAAGTATTTCAAAAAGTAATATGAAAAGAATAAGATATCGATATTGTATAAACTATGACAGTAATTTTGCAAGTAAATATGGGGCTACACAGTTTTATAAACTTTTCATTGTTGTAAATAGGGTTTTTTTTATATGGAAAAAATAATTACATCGATAAATATACTCCTTTTTTTTAACAACTAGGGGCTCTGTATACGAAGTGGTAGAGTTGGGACTAAAACCAACCTGGAATATATTTTAAGCTTCCATAAAATTAAGAACTCAATCAGTTCAGTCAAACACCCTTTTTTCGTTGAATTTAAAAGCAATTGACTACCAGTCAAAATATGTCTTAATATGTCATATTGTTTTCGAACATTTTTAATATAGGCCCTTGTATTGTTAACTTACAATGGCTTCGCTACCTATGAATATTAGTTTCTTGTTATAAACCAAAACATACCTATTTTACTTTAATAGATGTAATACTGTATATGTTTTGTCGATAATAAACTCACAATTTGTAGCATTAAAGTTAAACAATAAAGGGGACGGGGGTTAGTATGTCCCTAACCCGTAGACCCTGTGCTAACTTTGAATTGAGTGTTTGAATATCAGCCAATCGCAAATATTATTATAGCCAAGTCGCTACAAAAGTGCAGAAAGCAAGAAAAAGGTCCACAACACTGTATCCAGAGGTGGATTCTTAAAAAACTTTTTGGCCCACTGCACTGGCTAACTAAAATAAGTTAGGCTCGCTAAAAATGTTTCGTGATAAATCCTCCAAAAACATAAGATTTTGTTTAATTTTTGTAGATTTTTTATGCGATTTTGGAGGATTTTTCACAAAATTTTTTAGCGAGCCTCACGGATTTTATTGAGCCAGCGAGCCAAAAGTTTTTTAAGAATCCACCTCAGATAGTTATCCGAATTATATATCTATACTTATACATTTATTGTGATATCTATTTCAGATATAATCCTTGTACACAGCTTAGAAAATGTTTGGGATAAAAAACTTTTGTGTCAGCTTTATTGTGCTTTACCTAAATCTTCTTTATCTGGGATTTGTAGGTAGGTAACATTATAGTTAGCTAGCTGGTATATAAAGTGTTTTTTTAGTAGCAAAGCTACTCTATAAATGTTTGTGTTTGTTAGTTCTTTTATACCGTTTGTCTGTCTGCAATATTGGGTTTCCAATGAAGATTTTTATAGTGCTTATAAAAAATAGCGTCATATTAGAATAGTCCATTTTTCTAACATGACTTAATTCGGATTTTTTTGGCCAAATGTTTTTAAATTTAGTGCCTATGAAAAGAGGGATAAATTTAAACACTTTTGGCAGAAAATCCCAAATTAAATCATATTATAATAATTGACTATTCTATTATGACGACATTTTTATACGCACTATAAAGAGCTTCATTTCCAATTTTTAAAGTGAATATAATTTGCTTTAATTTATTTTAAGAAAGTGACAGAATCCTGTGCACGCTTCTCATGTGTAGGTATACATTCACTGAATATTGTCATCCTTGTTAGATCTGTCACAAATAAGCATTACAGATTTTTCAATAGTCTCCAAAAGTCTTATAATAACGTTGTCTTATTCGTTGGCTTTACAACTTTAGGAACCTTTATAAAATTTTAATTAGTTTGGTAATCAAGTCCAGTGTCCAAACGTTTCAACCCCTAATTGGCCACTTACTTATCCCTTTAGATCTCTGAGGTTTTGTGTGCACAAATAATCTTATTATATAAAAAAAGTATTTTTCTAAAATAATTTCCTACACCTTTAAAAAAAGTGCTTATTATTTTGTTTATTATTTTTCGCAGAAAAGATAACAAGAATAAAATGGTTGGCATTATCCTTTTTATACTGAGTGGGCCTTATAATAATCCCCCTTCTAAATGAAAATATACACGGTGTTTTTTTAATAGGACAAAAGTATTGCTTTATATAACCCACTTGCCATTGACAGAAATTAATTATCTATATTTTAATTTCTTCATTGGGTTGGGACATTTTGTAAAAGAAAAAAATATTTAGCGATTTTTAACAAATTATGCTTTAAAAACCGGTTTTTCCAAAGTACCTAATTTTGGAAGAATGGGCAATTTTTTTTATTATTGATTATAATTATAAAACTTACAATATGAAGCTTTACTTTATTTCTTGCAGTAGATTTTTTCTTAGAATTTTAAGGGTTTATGTATTGAGGGAAGGGTTATACTTGTCCCCAAAGTTTTATAAACTCTAGTTCGTTTGCTTATAAAATTTTGAGGCCTTACAGTTAATATTGATGCAGTTCACCGAGAATACGGAGTACTTATGAAATTCTTAAAGAACTTTGAACATTGAGCTTTTTGATTGTTAATGTTTAGAAGATATGGGTATTAAATATTCTTAGCAAATCTTAGCCAAGCATAATAACCCTTATGTAAATTTAGCCTTTAAGATGTTTTCATCCTTGTTTATATTAAGTCTTGTTATTAGGAGGTAGATATGTTTGGTATCACTTGAACCAAACAGGATATTTCCCGGGTGTTTGTTAGTTTATCCTTGGGTACAGATAATCCAGAGTTAGGGAGGGGACAATGGGTTGTTTATTACACTAGTCCCCAAAGTTTTATCATAACGCTTTCCTATTCGTTGGTCTACAACTTTGGGAACTTGATTGGTTGATTTGTTAAGTGGAATGTTCAAACGTTTCTGCTTCTAATTTTAATCCACAGAAGGGGTAATTTTGTTTATCATCATTGGGGATGTACATCAATTTATCGGCCATTGTCTTATCCCTTTAGAACCCTGCAGATTATCTCCTTTATTTTTCTCTTTTCATCCAGCTCATGTCAACCTAATAAAGATAACAATCATAAAAAATTGAAGAAAATAACCTCTGACAAAGAAATCATATATTTTCATTTTCTTTCTGCCAACGTATGACATTCTTTCTATTCTATATTGAACCGATTTCATGGCGAATCTATTCTATTATAAGGTGATATTCGTTGACACTCCGCAAAAATTTTTAACAAGAATGACAACATCCATAAGTAGCGCGGCACAATAATTAATTGATGAACAAACAGACAAAGTGAGTCAGAGTTGAAGTTCAGTGGTCATAAAAAAAGGAAGGGAAGAAAATAAGGAAAGAGAAAAATAAGTTAAATTTTTAAAATTATAAAGTAAATATATAACATTTTTAACATGACCGACGTACCAAATGAATGATACTTGATAAGGAGTATCTTCACAAAAAAACAGTCTATCTTAAATAGCGGACATTATAATATAAAGAAAAGAAAAATAACCTTAACTTGATGTAGAAGTTCTTCTTTTATTAAAATTGTTATATGGATTACAAAACTGATAGTTTTTGCTAGTTTGACTTTAGAATCGCGTTTAATGAACGTATATTCTTAATTTGAAGACCCAAATTTTGACTTTAAAAAAACTGTGAGGGGTTTGTATATAATATAAAATAAACGGCAAATAGATTGATAAACTACAATATTTCGTTTTTTCATTACATACACATCATTTTTTTACCCATAGAGGACAGCCCATCCAGCACGCTCCTAGCATAAATAAAGGTCTACCTTTATCTGATTGTAATTTAAAAATGTTGCTAAAAATATTTTGAAATAATTTAAGAATTTTGCATTTTAGGATCCGAACAGGAGACATGGTTTGCGTCGAAGCCACGTCATTTTGAGGTGAAATCTGGTGCGGATGTCATCTTTCCTTGTAAACATAATGGGTCAGGTTAGTACATGTTTTTCCTTACTTAAAAGTAACTTGTCTGTAACTTAAGATCTCGCTAACCTTTAGAGTCCTTTAGAGTGTAGCTTCTAATAGGTCCAGGGAAGTTTTTGAATAATTTTTGGGGAAGGTATCGCCATCCTTTTAAGATAAATCACTCCTGAAAAAAACACCCAACACAAAACTTTTTAGAAGTTATCAAGAATGTTTAACGCTAAATCTGTTAATAGCATTGTCTTTAGTCCTTTTTAAAAGCGAAGCTTTTCTATAATTAGGGTCGGTCCGTCCGTACGTCCGTAACGGATAGCTTTTTTCGTTAATTTTGGCATGTTAGAATTGTCCTATCGATTTCAAATTTTGCATGGTGATTCCTTTAGTAGTTAGGTACAATTTAGAAAGCGTAGCAACTCTATAATCATCACCAAAATGTCCGTACGCCCATTTTAAACATGTTGATTTTTTTACTTTTTTAACAACAAATTTTTATGTGATCTAATCATCCGATTGATCTGATTTTTGGTATATTAATTCCTGGGACAACAAAGTATAATTTAATAAGCGAAGCAACTCTATAATCAAGTCCTAAAAATGTAAGTATGTCCATAAACATTATCCTGAATCAAGCAGTTTTTCAACAAATTTACTTACAATTTTGCTTTGACTCTTATACATTTATATTATGATTATTCAGTTATGACACTATACATGTGTTAATGTCCGTTTGTCCTACCGTTTCAGTGCTTCGCTTTTATGGATGTTGTCATCCTTGTTTACCCTTAATATCAAAAAAATTGTTCTATCTAATGTACTTTTGTTTTGTGATCTTTTAAAATAACATAAATTCTATTAGATGTAGCTATTCTTGTTTTATATCTTTGCATTGCTTATTTACTCCACTCAACTTTACTTTTTTTGTCAATTTGATATATGGTTACAGACGTACACACCTTTTTGTAGAAAAATTATGCAGATAAAAAAACTAACTGCATTTAAAGTAGATAAAACTTAAATAAGCCTTGTATGTCTGGCCCTTGTCTTTATTTCACACATTAGAAAAAACATATCTAGATGGTTCATTTCACGGCAAAACGCTTTTGTTTATTTTTTTGCAATATACATACGATCCATTCAAGTTTTACAATTTCAAGAAAGCCAATTTTATCCTAAGAAATTCAACTATTCATAGCTAATTTATTACATATTTTGTCATATGCTTCACATTATACCAGGAAAAAAGCTCTATTTTATGAAATGCGACTATTTATAGCTGACTCATTATGCGAATGAAATAAAAAACATTATGCCTCTCCTACCAATATCTGTACACAATTTCAACCAATGCCATGGCCCGGCTGTACCTCCCCAGATATCCTATTGGCTGATTTAAAGAATGTGTCTCTAGAATATCTCTATTTTTCAAACATAGCCCTATAACACTTTAACACTGTTAAACTTTCCAAAACTTTGTAAGATTTGTAATCTTTCTTCAATCTTATTTAACATGCAGTCTAAAGAAAAATTAAACAAGGATGATCAAGTATAGTTGTAGCGTAGCTTTATGTGACAAATATAGGTTAATTTTCAAAGCTCTTTAATTCAAGATGTCCGTATGTATTTTGGCTAATTTTTTGTGAAAGATTTATCTGTCTAATTAGTTACTGAACTCACCTTATCCATATGTCCATAGGTCATAAGTATGATGTCATAAAATTAAGTGCTGGAAAGTGTTATATGTGACGTCATAAAAAAAGTTTATTATCCATCTCTTTATTAGGGGTTTCCTTTCCCACTTCTCTTCTCATCCCTCCTTTGTAGACGTAGTTTTATGACGTTTGAAACGACACAACCCAATCTTTCCCGATTTTGTATAATTTTTTGAGAAACACGACTCCAGCGACGTCATAATTTTCTTTTCCGAAAAAGGGAAGGGGGGAAGAAAATCTCTTCAAAAGAGATGGGGAAAACCCCCTTTTCTCCCATCTCTTTTTTTTCTTCCCCCCTTCCCTTTTTCGGGAAAGAAAAATATGACGTCACTGGAGTCGTGTTCCTCAAAAAATTATACAAAATCGGGAAAGATTGGGTTGTGTCGTTTCAAACAAATATGTGAATTTTCAAAGCTCCTTAATTGAAAATGTCTGTCTGATCGAATGTAAGTAACATTTAATATTCGGCTGATTATTTTTGAAGATTCTATACTAAGCTATAAAAATTGGAAAGAATTTTAATGAATATAATAGATTTGAAATCTGCATAAAATTTTAAGGATTTTTTATAAAATTCGTTTTTATATAATTAATTATTTAAAGCGCAAATCCAATTTAGGTTAATAAATTTTGACCAATAGAATAGGTGGATTGGAAAGTACCTGCGCTCTAATTGGTTGAATGATGTACGTCACTTAAGCTTCTCCAGTCAGGGCGCAGATAGTTTTCAATCCACCAATCACAGATGTCAAAATTATTTAACTTAATTTGTATTTGCGCTTATGGATAAAGAATTATACAAAAAACGAATTTTATAAAAATTCCTTAAAATTTTATGCAGATTTCAAATCTATTATATTCATTAAAATTCTTTCCAATTTTTATAGCTTATTCTATACTCTTTAACTCTTTAATTTATCGATCTGTCGTAAGTTAGATGCCTTAAAATTTTTGTTTTAAAAATTAGCTTACCAATGCATGCCAACACTACACAACTCTTTAGGTCCACTTGTCTGTCTCTAAGCAGAGAGAGAGAGGGGACAATGGGCTGTTTATTACACTAGTCCCCGAAGCTGTATAATTGTTGTTTTCTTATTGGTTGCCTTTAATCGATTTTTGATTCGTTGGTTTATAAAGTTGAGTGTCCAAACGTTTCAACCACTAATTTAAATGTACAGAAGCTGTATTTTTTGTATCATAATTAGGAATGTGCATGAGATTTAGTTCCCTGGTTTCTAAGCCCATTGTTAATGTAAATGTAGATATATTTATGATACTTTACAAAAACGCTTAACAATGATTATAACATCCAAAACAGCGAACATTAAAATTTGTACATTGTCATAAAGCAATAAAGAAGAAGAATATTAATACACAAGTCTAAAATAAATTGTAATTGAATTTGTTGCGAAACAGGATACTGTTTAAGGCCATACTTACATTTAACTTACATTTAACTATGAAGATGCTTTGCTTATAACATTGTACCTTGTGGTAATATGAATCAGTATTCCAAAAATCAGATGAATAGAATAATTATAACATACAAAAATTTGTTGTCAAAAAAAATCATCATATTTTAAATGAACGTACGAACTTTCTGGTAACAATTATAGAGTTCAAAGTGCTTAGATTGAAATCATAGTACAATTTTAACAATTATAACAAAAAGAGCTAACTGTCCGTGACGGACGTCCGGACAGACGGACCAACCCTTATTATAGAAAATCTCTGCTTTTAGAATTTATTGATCTAATGTTCTAAAATAAATTGTGGTGTGAGTAGAACACTTTATCTTTTCAATTCAATTTCAAACAAATTCGTGTAAAGTTTTGAGTCGCATAAAAGTATTTAGGGACCGCCAGTTGACATTTTTTCATAGTAAAAATATGTTGAACAAGGGATCTAAAGGGATAAGACAATGGCCCGATGAATTGGTGTACACAATTAGTGGTTGAAACGATTTGACACTGAATATAATTAACTAACCAATTAAAATTTAAAGTTGTTAATACAACTAATAAGAAAAAATATTATACAACTTTGGGGACCAGTGTAATATACAGCCCAGTAACCCCTCCCTCCCTGATGTTAAACTCAACAATTTGAATACTTGGTAACTTCACTCAAATCTAGTTCTTGAACACTGTTCGTGATCACTAAAATAAATGTATGATGTTTAATCCAGATAACTTCATGGCCTAAGTTTTGGAGACACATTTCGTCTGCTAACAAATTACTTTTAGTTTTTGTCTAGGCACTTGGCTGTGTTTATATTTCCGACGCTATTGGCTAATTTCAAAGACCTAATACAAAAATGGAACAGGGTCCCCAACAGTGTATGCAGAGTTATATATAGCTCATGTCTATTTTTTTACTTTAATCCCCCTAACTTAATTTCAATTAAGCTGTGGGGAGCTTTTACCCTAGTGAGCATTTTTAAAAGCAAAGCTTTTCTATAATTAGGATCAGTCCGTCCGCATTGTGATTCCTGTAGTAGTTAGGTAAGATTTAGAAAGCACTACAAGAATGTCCGTGCGTCCATTTTAAAAATTTAATTTTATGATTTTTTTACTTTTTTTTTACAACAAATTTTTATGTGATCTAATTATCCGATTCCTAAATTAGTCCTAAAAATGTAAGTATGTCATAACATTATCCCGTATCAATTAGTTTTTCAACAAATTTACTTACAATTTTGATTCGACTCTTATACATTTATATTATGATTATTCGGATCTGACAATAAGGCGATTATCGATCCCTTGATAGAAAAAAGATTGATTATTTTGTATAAAATTCCTAATTTCCCGTCTCTGTATTTTAATCCATTACAAATTGAAAAGATTATACTTGGGCCTTGGCAAGTTCAATCTAAAGGGAAACTTTTGTGTTTAATTTAGCACTGTTTTATACCAGGGAGGGAGGAGACGTTGGGCTGTTTATTACACCAGTTCCCAAAGTTTAATAATAACGTTTTCTTATTCGTTGGATTAACAATTTTGGGGAATTTTTATCGATTGGTTAATTAAGTTTAGTGTGTTTGTGTAATGTAGGATCTCGTTAACCACTGAACTGATATGGTTCTCCTTTTAGTGAAGCATCTTATATTTCCTGTGAATGTTTTAGGAAGTGTAAATCCACACTCTACATTACCTTTACCTTTGAGTGATATTGAAACCTTTGTTTTTTCAATCAAAATAAATATTTCAATTTAATATGAAAAATGGATATTTTGGATTATACTTTGAAATGTATTTAAAAGTTTGTTGGATGGATATCATTAGTAATTGAAAAGATTTTCTACAGACAGCCAGTTCAGACTTTAATTCATTTGATTAATTATTTAAACTTACAAAATTTTACTTTATCTTTCTCTCTTTCTCCCTCTCTCTTTCTCTCTTTCTCTCTCTCTCTCTCATCTTGTCTTGTCTTGTCTTGTCTCGGGTATTCTATCTCGAAAGATACTCCCCATCTTCTTACAAGCAGTTTAGTCGTTTGTGTCTGGCCAGGTTATTTGATGATATTTGGGCTCCACACCTGTCGCATGGAACTTTTGGCTTGGCCGTCGTCGTATTTTGACCTCTATTTTCTTCAGGTGCACACTTTTTTCTGTGTCTTGCAAAATTTGATGCAGACACTTCTTTTAGACATTTATCACATTTCTTATTATTAACATTTCTAGCCACTAATCCTGTACAGACCTTCTTGTGAGTGGTTAGGTTTGATTTTCCTAGGAAATTTTTATCACATTTATCACATTTGAACATTTTTTTCTGACTAGATATTTCATGTATTCTACGTTCATGGTTCGTCACTCCTGTTTTTGTGAGGCATATTCTGCCACATCCTTCATATGAGCATACTAGTGACAGGACTGTACCTGGATCCTGGTTCCTGTGTCCGCTCATTTCTGGAATCTTCTTTCCTTTTCTCCTCTCCCATTTTTCCAGGTATTTCATCCTGGTTTTCACAGCCTTCCTCCAGATCTTTCTGTCCTTCGTTATTTGACCAATTTTTGTCCAATCCATGCCCGCCTCCTTGATGATTCTTTTCCAGTACAGCACTGTTTTTCTTTTCTTGCCCGGAACTTTCTCTACAGCCTCCAAGTCCTCCAGCCAGCCTAGAATTACAGCTTTGGTCATCCTGGAATCATCCATCCTCATAACATGGCCTATCCTTTGGAGTACACGTTTTTCAATTTTATATCTTAATGTCTTGATTTTGAGTTCATTACGAATATCTTGCATATTCTTTCCCTCCTCCTGCATTTGAAAAAGTGGTGGTTTTGTTTTGTTACTCCAAATATAGCGGTATTTTTTGTCCATTGTCCTTTGCATTTTTAGAATTTCCCCGACTTGCCAGGTTCGGGTGTGGCAATCAAACAGCATAGTTGATTCTATGCACGCCTCTATAATTCTTGCTTGTAGACTTTTGGATATTTTAGTTCCCTTTAAACGATGTTTTACCTTGACCCATGCACTTCCAGCTTTTTTGATCCTGTTGTTTGTGTCTTCTTTCCAGCCCATTAAACAACCTAGGACGCGAGTTTTTCTGCTCTCAACCTTACCAAAATCTAGGAACTCTTCTTTATCTTCGTTGTTCCGCTCTTCAAACTTGTCCATCACTTTTTTAATCTCTCTGACTCCTTGTTCCAACTCTTTCTTTTTTCCAATGACTGTTGTATCATCCGCAAAAAGCCCTTGGGAGATTTTTATCCTTTTGGCCTCTGAATTTCCTTTCTCCCATCTGGCTTGGCTAGGGAAACAGCTTCCAGGAACCCAGTTATAGTTTAATCCATAATCCAGGTTGGTTTCCTCAGCTTTTCTTTTCCTAGCTTTTTCACCCTGCCTCATAACCACCTGGTGATATATGTTGAAAAGTTGGGGGGAGGAAGGTCCCCCTTCTCTTAGTCCTCTTTCTGTTGTCCATTCTTCACTCTCTCCTTCTCTGCTTTTTATACGGTAGAACGTAGTTTCATGAAGATCTTTCAGCACTCTTAAAAATTTTGGCCCCATTCCACATTTCTCTAGTATTCTCCAAAGAGCTGGTTTATTAACTCTTGGGTAAGCTTTTCTTAAGTCTAGTAATCTTGCTGAGGGTCTCGAGTCTTCAGGTAGAGTTTCTCCCTTGGCCTCCAGCCTCTTTAATAGATCCTCTGTGTCCTCTAGGATCCTGTACATAATCTGGGTTACGTCCGCCGTAGATCTTTCTTTTCGAAACCCTGATTGATCATCGTCCAGAAGATTAAGTTGTTCTGACCAGATTCTTAATCTATCTGCAGCGATTCTGCCTAGAATTCTGGACCCCATGGCCAGTAATACAACCCCTCTGAAGTTGTTGGTGTTGTTGCGGTCTCCTTTTTTAAACAGAGGTATGACTTGTCCTTCCTTCAACTCTACTTCCCATTCTATGGCGTCATTCTCGAACATAAACTGTATCAAGTCCACAATTTTCTCCAGGATGATTGGTCCACCTTGAAGTATGTAAATCAGTCTAACTCCGTCCTTGCCTGGTGCTGAATTTTTCATCTTTTTCATTTGTGTTAAAATCTCCTCTCTTGAAGGTGTTTCGTCCAGCTGAATTGCCCACCTTCTGGCCTCCTCGTTGTCACGTAGGTCCTCCATTTTGTCGACGGCCTCGAAAATTATCTCTGGGTCATTTTCAAATCTATCTTTGGATATTCTTTGGAAATGATCCTTAAATTCTTCTTTGGTAATTGTGGTGGTTTCAGGAGCGGTTTTAAAGCCTCTTGTTCCAAGTTTTTTTAGAGTTTTATATAAGGTTCCAGAGTCACCTTTTTCTCCAGCTTCTTGGCACTCCTTGATTATGTTTTCCCACCAATCTTTCTCCCACTGTCTTGTCTGTCTCTGTAACGTGCTTCTGGCCTCTTTCAGATCTGTCTTGGCATTATTCAGATCTGTTTCAATCTGTAGTCTTTCATCATCTGCTGTCTGTCTTGACCTCTCCATCAATTCATTTCTTCTATTTACACATACAGTAATCCTTTCTCTTAGTCTTTTCACTTCATCTTCTTTGTCTATCATCCATGGGTTCTCTATTTTTTTCTCTTCAATTCCACACACTTCTGTTGCGGCTTTGATTGTTGTATCCGTTATCTCCTTCCATCTGTCATTTATATTTTGATTGTTGTTGGCATCCTCAGCTTCTTCAACAATGTTATTTATTCTCTCACGATAATTATTGACTACTTCTGCATCTCTTAATCTTTCCCATCTTATTTTGGGCGATCTTTTCTTTGGTCTGTCATGTTTCTTTGGTTTGTTTAAAATTATTCTGACTCTCACCGGTTTATGATCTGACAATGAAATTTCGTTTATCACATTAAGTTTTTGTACCAATTTGTGTCTTTGATTGCTTTTCACCAGGAAACCGTCCAGTTCATACCACCTCCTTAATGCTGGATTAAACCATGTTCCTCTTCTTTTGTTTTGAAAATAACTATTGACATAGGCTAAATTGTTTTCTTGGCAAAAATCTATGAGTTCTTCCCCTTGTCTATTTGATGATCTTAATCCGAAACGGCCGCAGACATCTGGCCTCTCTTCTCCTTGACCTACGTGGGCGTTGAAATCTCCACCCACTAATAATATTTCTTCTTTCTTGACTTTTTCTACATGACTTTTAAGATTTTCTTTGGCTGTCTCTATCTCCTGTTCATTATTTCCCGACCACACTGGCATGTAAGTGGCCGTTAAAGTTAGGTCCTTTATTTTAATAGATATTGTCCTCTCGTTTCTTACAGTTACTTGACCAGTTTCACACCAAAGTTGAAGTAGCTGGTCTCTTAACAGAATGGCGGCTCTTTCCGTGAATATGATGGCAGTCAGTAGCTCATCTTGTCCTAACCAATAAATGCCACCTGTTTTAGCTTTAATCTCCGACAATAAAACTGCGTCCCATTTATTCTTCCTTGCAAATTCTGCTACAGCTTTAGCTTTCCTTTTGTTAAAATTATCTAGTGGCATTCTCTGTACGTTCCAGGTTACAACATCAAAGACATTTTCTTTAGCTTTATTTTGTTTGAGTTTTCTTTTATCTTCCCTCCTATTTTTTCTTCTTTCCCTTCTTCTTGCTTTTCCTTCCATTGTTTTATCCCTTGGTCCTGGGTTGGGGTGAATGGTCCTAAGTTTGTAAGTTATGTGTGCAACTATATTACGACGACTTTTGTATACTGCTTGCTTGAACTTTTGCCTCCATGTTTTTTGAGAGGGAGAGGAGTCGGCTGGTTTCTTCCCCCTCTGTTGCCAAAAAAAGCCCCAGTAGCTTCCAGGTTGCCCTGTACTTCTGCAAGGTTTTGCTCCTTCTGACCTCCTGGTCCTGTTTGCCATCCTGTGGGATGTTCCCGCTTGCGCCGCTGGGAGGCCTGACCATACCACATACTCTCTCTCATCTATCTATCTCTCTCTCTCTCTCCTCCTCCTCCTCCTCTCCCCTCTCTCTATCTATCTATCTATCTCGTATGTTGAAAATATTTTAATTAGTTTAAAATTGTTAAAATCCCTAAAACTTGGTACGTACTCTTAGAAATTATTATTTAAAATTTTTTAAATTTATGTAACCTAAATTTTTAGGATTTTATTTCAAGAAGTTTAACTTGTGGAGCAACCTTTAAATTATGTAAAAAAGAAATTTTAACAAGAAAATTAACACCACTAAAAGCAAAGCTTCATGCTCGCAATTTTTTTTTATAAAGTCGCAGCAATTTCCAAATCGTGCCTAACTTTTACAGGAATCTATTCTTCATATCCAGTTTGATATCAACTGTTCAATTAATTTTTTTTGCTAATTTTGGACCAGCGCACAATGCCGCTAAATATATATTCTTGTAGCAGACGAAGCTATTGCTGAAAATAAAATAATAAACAATAAGCATCAAGATGAATAAATCCAAAACGAGACTCTTTTTATAAATTGGGCTGTATATTACTTCAGTACCAAAAGTTTATTAATTACGTTTTCTTATTCGTGGCTTAACTTTTTTTTAAATTTTGAATTGTTGGTTCACTAAGTCGAGTGTCTAAACGTTTCAACCAGTAATTGTAATCTACAAAAGGGATAACTATGTGTAACATCATTGGGGATATACATAAGTTTATCGACCATTGTCCTATCCCTTTAGATCCCTAATTTTTGTGTGTGAATATTTCTAATTTCTAGTGAGTGCTGTTATAAGCTGGTCTTGGAATGGAAGGTTGATCACGGCTGGACCTACCAGGGTAAGTTTGTTTATTGTAATCAACAAAATCATCATATGTAAATCTGTTGTAAAATACAGAATCTTGATACGGTCTGACTTATATTCTAAAGTTCTTTGCATGTCATATTGTTCCAAGAATCAGCATTTAATTATATAACGTACAAAGCCATAAAAATCATGGTTTAAGTAAACGTACTTATTTTCTAATTTAGAATTGCAACGTTTCGAAATATTATTACAACAAGAAATCTAATATGAGGTCTGCTAATGCTTGAATTAACGACGGACGGACGTACAAACACATTTTAAATGTAGAAATGCTTTCTTAAAAGTACTTGGAGAAATAAGTTTTCAAATTGAAGTATACCTTGAAATAAAATAAAATTTGTTGAAACTTAACCTCTTCTTGAAAAAAGAAAAATAGTTTTAAAGTTTTGCCGCGGGCCCAACAAAAGTTCGGGTTGTGCCACAATTTCCGAGGCTAAACCACATAAAGAAAACCTTTCGAATATGTTAAGATTGACATTATTATCCTAGAAACATTGTCATAGGATTAATGAATGAGCCAATAAATGTATCAAGTAAAGATGTATGAACCAGACAAGTATCTGGACCAAGTCTTGGAGACGTTTTTCATTTGCTAGCAAATTGCTTTCTGTTATTATGAAGCACCTTGACTTTGTTAATATCACGACGCTAATAGCTAATATTTAAAGACCCAATTGAAAGTAGACACAGTGTCTATGAGCTGTGGACTTTGTAATCGAATTCGACATCCCCATATTTTATCTTAGTTTTATAAAGAAAAAGTAAGAAAAAATGGGGAAAGGTTTATTTTTTTTGGAGGGGTAATTTTTTTTCTAGGGGTTGGTTGTGGTTCCTTGTTAAAAACCTTCCCTTGACCTACAGAAGCTCCATTGTAAAGGAGAGCCATATCGGTTCAGCGGTTCAGCGAGATCCTTTGGTACAGACACAGATTATACGGATTTCTAGTAAAGCTTTACAAAGCAATATTTTATGTAACAAAATAATTATTGATATGAAATTAATTTGAATTTGATATTTTTGTGAAATCGATGGCACGCCAAAAGTTGGACAAGAAATAAAATTCAACCATTTTTGGCTTAAATTTTTGTACATTTTAACACACTTCTATATAAAATGTGATGCTATGAACATTGTTAAGATATCATTTTTACTTAGATTTATGAATGCAAAATATTCAGAGAAAGAGATAGAGACTGTTTATTACACCATTCCCTAAAGTTTAATAATAACGTTTTTCTATCTCAACAACTTTGGGGACTTTTGTGAATTTTTATTGGTTGATTCATTAAGTTATATTATGTTCAAACGTTTTATCCACTCATTTTAATTACAGAAGGGGTAATTTTGTGTATAATTGGGGATGTACCTCAATTTATCGGCCATTGTCTTATCCCTCTAGATCCATGAAAATATAATAAAAGAACAAATATAAAATGTTTATATTTTTAAATTTCATTTTATGATTATCCAAAAATCTTATTGGCCTAGAAATTATTGAATCACAGATAATAAATATTTGCAAAGTCATAGTCTGAAATATTTGAATAATTTTGCTCGGAAAAACTGTATACCAACAAGGATGACTACAACCAAATCAAAATTTTCAAAAAAGCCAAGCAAACGAACAGACAAAGCAAGTTAAAAAGCTGATGCTCACCAACATTAATTGTTGGATTCTTATTTTTAAGCAATTTTTATCAAAATTCAACAAGGATGACAACATTTATAAGAAGCGAAGAAGAAACATAAAAGTAAGGTTTGTCAAGACAAGCCAAGCTGACAAAGTAAGCTATGAAGAAGTTGCTCGCTATTTTTAACTATCGGATTCTCTTATTCTTGTGTAAAAAAAACTTCAAAAATTAGGCATAATAATTTTATTTCTTTGATAAAAATAATTTATTTTTATAGGGTGGGCCATAGAAGATTTTATAGATCCATATTTCTAAGTATAGCTGGCATTGCACTGCTGTAAAATCTTTTAAAAATCCATGTTTTATTGGCAGTACTGGCAGTGGCGACGGCTAAGGCTACGGTTACGAATACGACTACGGCAACGGCCGCGGTCACAGCTACGGCTACGGCTACGGCAACGACAACGGCTACACATTTAAAGATCCAGCCCAGAGAAATCTTCGCAACTAACTTCAAGTATTTTTTAAAATTCTGCCGTCTATCTCAAATAAGAACTGAGTAATTTTCATTTGCACTGACTAAGGTATGGGCTGAGAGATAAAGTAAATGATAGAGTGTGTAGCTTGCTTGTAAAAATGATAATATTTGGAGAAAATACATAATATGAAATATGTAAAAGTGTATGAGCCAAGCCACTGAGAACTACTGCATCTAAATATCTTGCATAATTAGGCTTACATATTATCTTTACATTAGAGGGTTTTTAAATTATAGATTTTTAAAATTTCTATTAATAAAAAATATTTCTTTTGAATAATAATTTATTTTTTTTTCTCAAGCCTAGTTAAGCTTATTTTGCAGATTATTATTAGTATTAATAATTGTAGCATGTTACGTCTTTTTCATATGTAATTTAAATTAAATAAAGTTTTATTAAATTTGAAATCCTAAAAATTATTACCATATTCATATGTTTGAAATAAATGTTGAAATCTTGCTATCTAAAGTATTTTTAAACACTCTGATATACATATTACATTTATTATTAAACTATATTTACAGACAGTTTACATATAATACATGCTAGACTGTCGCAAAGTCTTTTAACCAGAAACATAAGGATTTAAGTTTTTTGAGATTAAGGGTACCAAATACAAGAAAATATAAAGTTTTGTTTTGTTTTAAAACGATATATTTCAACTTTTGGAAAAGATATCATAAATATTATAATAAAAAATCATGAATTTTCTCCATAAAAATAAGAATAAAAAGATCTGTAAAATATGAAAAAAATAGTAGTAAAGGTTTTTTTGTCTAAAGCTAAAAATCTCAAAAATTGTTGGTCTTTTCATGGCTTTCTTATAATATCTTCGGGTGATTTTAGGCTATTTTCTTGTTCACCTAGCCCTACCCTAGAGGTTAGGGGCGAGGCTTATGTTCCCCAAATTAAGAAATCTGTACAGATGTCACAGGAGGGGGGGGGGGAGGTTAAGGCTATTCAATTTTAAGAATTAAGCCTTGGGATGGTTTTAGGCTATTTTTCTGCGAAATTATAAGGGCGCAGTGACTAGTACTCCCAAAAGGCAAGAAAACAGGTTGTTGGAAGATATGCTTTTCCGCGTAAAAAAAGTTTAACTTTTGTAAAAGGCTAAAATACATTTCTTTAGAGTATTAACCTAGTTTTTAACATAAGTAACTGTATGTATGTCTATGTACTTGTATGCAGGGAGGGAGGGGATATTGGGCTGTTTATTACACTAGTCCCCAAAGTTTTATATAAAAGTTTTCTTATTCGTTTGCTTAACGCCTTTGGGGACTTTTATCGAATTTTGATTGGTTGGTTCATTTAGTTAAGTGTCTAAACATTTCAACCATTATTTTTGTCTACAGAAGAAGAAATTTTGTGTATTACCATCATAGAATAAGGAGGAATAGAAATGAAAACCTCAAATATTTTAGGGAATATTGAAGAAAAGTTGCGCTTGCGCAATAAAAACATAATATGAAACTTGAATGGTACACATGTCAAGTTGGGACAAAACTGAAATAATATCTTTTTAGTGAAAATATATCGAAAAGTATTAGATTTTTCCTCTAACTTTATGTCTCTACTGCATAGAAATTAAATTTATGTTTATCTAATATTGTTTACATTTCACCACTGTCAATGTACTTTATGACGCAACTTGCGTAATCACTCGATTACAAAATGTAAACGTAACTTGCGTATAACTCAACAATTAATAAAATAATTTATGATAATAATTGAAATTAAAATACTTAAAAATATATAATTGGATATAAACATCTTTTACTCTCAGACCTTGAAAGAATTAAAAATCAGCTGCTAAGGATTTTTTGTAAACAAATTCATGCGCAACCCTAATACAAATGCCGTGATCATTATTTCTTAACCAAATATTTTTAAAGTCATTTTTTTTACTAAATTCATGTTGAAATGAATTTTTTTTAAAAGTTTTGCTCATACTATAAGGTTTTAATCCATTGTGAATAGGACAGATATGGCTGGACGATTGGCTGTATGGCTTTTAGTATACTATTAAAAAAGGCATTTATTTTTCATATCATTTCTCGATAATATCTGAAATCATGTGATTTTACTACAAGCCTTGTAGCCATTTAGGGCTTTCAAAAGTTCCAATTTTATTTCAGGCTAGCCAGGCAGAATCTTCTACCTGGATTCTATTCTATACTTTATCTTCTTTGATTACCATTAGGGATGTGCATCAATTATTCGGCCATTGTCCTATCCTTTAGATGCCTGACATGTATGTATATGCAAGCTTTTAAAAAGTTTTTGTTTAATAAATTTAAGGTTAGTGTACTTAACATTTTATGCAAAAAAAACTGATTATATTATTATGATATATATCAAGTAAATTTTTGTCCATGAAAAGCGCAGCACTAACAAGAAATGAAATTTTAGATTAGTGGCTCTTTATTGGAAAGGGCAGGAAAATAGTAAAAAACCATACCTGAATTAAAAAAATGAAATAGCCACAAGGTATCACTTCAGAGGACAGCTGCCAACCTCCAGATGACAGGATGTAATTAAATTCTTGTTAGAGATAATAATTAGTTTTTTATTATGGTAAAAAAATGATAATCTAAACCTTAATTTTGGGGATGATGATTATAAAGACGCTCTTGCTGTTGGTGATGACCAAGATGGTATCAAAATACATGAGTATTATAACAACTTATCTATTAAACTAAGGTCCGATTTTTGTATTTGTAGCATTCTCCAATCAAGAGAAATCCCAAAACATACTATCCTGGTTTTTAAATTCTCGAATTCATAAGGTAAATACAGTAGTTTTTAAAAGATGGTTATATTCCTTGTTACAACTTTTTTTTTGAGAATGCTGAAAATACAAAAATTGGACCATAGTTCAATAGATGAGTTGTCATAACGCTTATGTACTTTATTACCATCTGGGCCATCATTACCACCAGTAAGAGCGTCCTTAAGATCATCATCATTTAGATTATCATTTTTTACCATATTAAAAAAATTTTTTGTTTTACTTTTAAAAAAAAGTATTTAACTACATCCTGCCATCTGGAGGTTGGCAGCTGTCCTCTGATGTGATAGAGGTCGAATTTCTAATTTTCCAAATTTTCTTTCTTTGAAATACATTAATTTCTACCCAATATCATGTTTCAGTATAATCAATGCTTAAATCCCTTCAAGAATAGCCAATTTAACAGAATCGAACTTTAAAAATGAGAGAAAAGTAAAAATAAGTAATTTTATGTTGATTTTATGGTATATAAAAGGTAACACCCAAATTTGACTTTTTTTGGTATTTTCCTTGAAATATAAAGATATCTTAAAACTAATTGATTTGGCTTGTAAAAGGAACCACCTGATTTGTGAGCATTTTTGACCAAGTTGTGGCCAAATGATAATGAAACATATAAAAAGGTAACACACTTTAGATGTACCTTACTAGTTTATATTTCTAAGACGTCATTATTCCAAAAACTTTTGTTCTTATACTTATTATTGCATTTTTAGTCCAAATAAAGTGGATTACCAACAATTTTCTGCATAAATTACATATTAAAGGATAATAAAGAGAGTAACTTTATACCAGGGATCTAAAGGGATAAGACATTGGCCGATAAATTGATGTACATCCCCAATAGAGATACAAAAATACTTTCGGTAGATTACAATTGGTTTACAAAATGTTTGAAAACAAAATTAATGGACCAACCAAACAAAATTTAATAAGGTCCCAAAAGTTGAAAGCCAACGAATAAAAAAATGTTCTCATAAAACTTTAGAGAATGGAGTAGTAAACAGCCCAATATCCCCTCCCTCCCTGACTTTTAACCCTTTTGCTGACAACAAAACAACACAAAAACTTTAGAGAAGTTTTCTAATATAATATTAAAAGAACATATATTATACACTGCACCAAGCAGAACTGTTTAAAAGTTATTTATTGCATCTTATTATAGACAGCTTTCAGAGGATAATAAAATGAAAAATTTGAGGTTAAACCCCTTCTTGTTGTCCAGGTTAACATAACTGGTATTAATTTAATTTTTTTTTGAATATTCAAGGAAATCTGTCTGTAATACGATTCTATACATAAATTTTTAGTATGGAGAGAAGAAGTTCTAATCCAGTGGATATTAATCGGTTTCGAAGCCATACTGGGAATAATATTCTTATTTTTAAGATTGAGTAAAATTTCCTTAGATTTCTAATTGGATTTCTAAATGCTTTGCTATTATTAAGAAATTTTAGAATTAAGATATAAAACTTTACAGTTATTGTATACATTTTCTTCAAGTACTAAATATGAAAGACTTTTATCACATTTTTCGATGATGGATGAAAAATTAGTTACTTTAAAAATAAAATGACTTCATGAGAAAAATATCAAATTAATACACCTAATTGATAAAAATAGAAAAGTAAAAAATGAAAGTTATGCTTTTTAGAATATGGAAAATTATTTCTATATAAAAAACCCATAAAAACATTTTCCAGTGTGGATTTCAAAACCGATTAATATGGTTGAAAGCCGTTTTTGAGCCATACTTCGTTTTGTAGACAATTTTCAACGAATAATAAGATAATAATCTTAACATTTACGCCAGTTTTGTTGACCCAGGATTTCTTTTTACAACTTTTAAAAAGTATGGTTTAAAATTCCAAAATTGCTAATGCACAATTTGAGCTGTGTTGAGAAGAAACTGTGTGTACTTGTTATCTCTTCTTAAACAGGAACTTTCTATACACAAACTTTCAACATATAATGTTCTAATTTACCTAAGGGGACACTCTTAAGAATAAATGTAATAAGTATAGACTTATAATCCATACAACTAACTGGCCCCTGTTTTGGGAACCTTTTTCGTCTGATAGCAAACTGCTTTTCTTTCTTTTGTAGCGACATGGCTAGCCTATGTTAATATTTACGACGCTATTAGTCGTTATTTAAAGAGCCAATTGAATGTCGGCATTGGGTCTACGGGGTGGGGACATGCAGTTATTTAACCCCAACCTCCTCAATTGTTTTACTCTAATCTCTCAAGTTAAAAAGAATTATTACCAATTAACTATTAGTAATATATGTACGAAATCTTAAATTTTTTTTTCGTACCAGAAAGGAAGTTTAATAATTTATAACTGTTTTTAATACAATTTTAATTCTTTTTAATGCATACATCATTTCTTATTCAACATGACATGCATTGATATCATATTTAATGTTCTTTTGAACTTAACAAAGCATTTAAAAAAACACAAAAAAGGCTATTGACTTTGTTTGGAATATTTGCTCATAATCATTTTTAGTTACAAAACTGCAGTATTATTAGCAAAAGTGGTCTTTCATTTAATCTTTAAGGTTAACTTTTTAAAGCATTTTTAGTCACAAAAAAAGTATATACATATATACTTTTTTTAACAAGTTTGTACGCGATTACCTTTTATTTGAAGGGCATTTTGTCTACAAAAAAGAATGGATGTTAGAGAAGTCATTTAAACACAGACAAAAGAGATTCCCTTTAAACTTTGCAGAATTATGAATATTTTATATGAAGATGTATTATATTCATTATTTAAAGTAAACAAAGGAGAATTTACTACAAGTTTTAAAAAGTCCACACTAATCAAAAGGTAAAAGGATGTATTTTACTTTTTAAAAGGGGTTTGTTTAATATTAAAATATTTCAATGTTTGAAAAAAACATATTTTTGAACTATGATAATTAAATATTCAGTCATTAAATAGGTTTTGTATGCCTATACATTTTTTCCATTTTCATAAAAAAAACAATATTAATTCATTTCATTTAATTCATTTTTATTTAAGTCCTCTTTAAGCTTTGCTGCAAATCGTTCATTTTTGGAACTTTAAGAAAATCATCTTGATGTAAATATTAACATACATAATATACTTTTTTTTTACTTTTTACATCAATTTAGAAAAGCAAGTAATTTGTTAATATAGATTATCAAAAACTGTAAAATAATAAAATTATTTAATATTAAAAAAATGTTTTAATTTTGTAAAAATGATTAGCTTTTTTCAATCAAATTTATATAATTTAATCCGATTTTGATGAAAGGCATTTAATCTTTAAACAAATTTAATTTCTTAAAGAGAACATTTCATATTAATTTTAAAATATTGATATTTTGTAAATAAACAAATTTAAGTTTGATATTAAAATTTTATTTATAAGGAGAAATAAGATTTTCGGGTATAGTCCCTTTCGTGGCAACGCACCTTAAGGGGCGATTCTTCGTATTTTTCACAGTAGGTTTTCTCCTATTTCTAGCCCCTGCGGGTCCAATTGTCTAACCCTGTGGGGCAATCACCTAACCCAATATAACCTAACCTAAAATGACCTATAAAAAGCCATTTAAAAAATACTACGAATCGCCTCTTAAGGGGCGTTGCCACGAAAGCGACTTTTCCCACATTTTCAAGTGAGCTTCACTTATATTTTATTCTTTTACGGCAAATTAAAAAATAAGAATTACAAGAAAAGTAATAGGAGTATTTTAGTTTTGAAGATTTTCCTTTGCAGTGAAGCTTCTGTTAAGTCAAGGGAAGGTAAATACTCTTGAAATACGATTTCCAGTATCGCTTCAAAACCGATGGATTAGGACCGGTTCTCAGCCATACTGAATAATTATGTATAGTATTGTATTCTACTAATATAAAAATGTACAATCATAAGATTGAAACTAGTCTTTTAGCCCGTGACTTCGGCATCTTGGGACTAAAAAAAAATGGTTTTAATCTTATAATTGTATTTATTTTATCCACGGAAAACTGTTAATAAGACGATGCGATCAGTAACTACCTTTAGATCCCTGCAAACATTATCTTGTTTTAGGTACTGGAAGAGCCTCGTATTGGAATTATTGAGTTTGGACAGGAGTTGCTCATTAGATCTGTCCAATCCTCGGATTCAGGTATTAACCCTATTATTTTTTTTAGGGGGGGGATGGGATGGGGGGGGGGCATTAAAACCTTTAGATGAAGAAAAAAGGGGGGAGGTGGATGATGCAAGAACAAACCTGTCTCCTTTACTTCTCTTTTATGATGTTATATACCCTCTAACTATTGTGTATTTTTTTCGGATTATGAAATGGGAATGTGATCGTATTGGAGTTGAATGCCACTCTTCTTAGCAACAAAATTTGATTTTTTTTTCAACAGAAGAATTTACCAAAATTTTTGTATCTTGCAAATTGCCTTATACAGTCAAGAAGATTGTCCATAAATCTTTAACGACGTCAGTGTAATTATGCATTGATATAGATACATCTTATAGATAACCAACCCATTAAATCGTATGGTCTTTAGATGATAATTGGTTTTGCCTATTTATAGGCCAAGGAATTTTCCCTTCTATCCTAGCACCGGGCATAGCATCAGCGATACTATTTTTAACGTATTTAGTATGATATGATATAGTTTAGATTCGAACCTGACTCCTAAAGCAATGTGGTAGAAGCCTTTTATAGTGTCTATAAAAATTACGTCATATTGGCCTACCATTGGTCAATTAAAATGTATACTGGCCTGCCATTGGCAGTGTATTGGCCTATTATTAGTCATTGGTATTGTATGACGTCATGTTTTTTATAGGCACTATAAAATAGCTTCAATATGGCACGCTATTTAAGTTAGGGACCATTGTATAACAGAAAAAACTTATTATAAGAACTTTAATGTAGCTTTGCTTATAAATATAAAAGAATATGTAATTCTAAATATATTAGAAAGCAAATCTAATAATAAATTGATTCATTAAAAATAATGTATAAAATTCATTACATTACATGGTAATAAATAATGCAACATTATTACTCTATTTTTCATATTTTATTGATTTGCTCAAAAATTATTAATAAAATAACATGAGTGTTTTCAAAAAAAAAATATTTAAGAATGAAACACATTTTTGAACATTTGTTAGACTTTTCTAACCCTTAAAACACTTAATTATGTAACTTTTGTCGGTACACCGACAAACGTCCTACCGCGACAAACGTCCTACTACGACAAACGTCCTACGCGACAAACGTCCTAAGCGACAAACGTCCTACTGCGACATCTCTTAAGTAAAACGTCCTAAAAATTTAAAGGTCGAATTTTGTAATGCAAGGATGTATCGGGTTCGAAACCATACCATTTGATAGCCAACACAGACTTTGGGAAAACTGTCGGACAGATTTTTAAAATTTAGCCTATGGTTAAAGTTATTCAAAAAATAAATTTCAGTTAAAGATTATTTTCCTGTGTTAATTATCGCCATTTTGAATTTTATATTGATAAGTATTCTTACAATTAGAGGATTTTGTCCTTAAATTTGGAAGATTTTTTTTATTTCATAATTTTTGAAAATTTTTAGGACGTTTTACTTAAGAGATGTCGCAGTAGGACGTTTGTCGCGGTAGGACGTTTGTCGCTTAGGACGTTTGTCGCGTAGGACGTTTGTCGCATTAGGACGTTTGTCGCGGTAGGACGTTTGTCGGTGTACCACTTTTGTCCCGTTATAACTTTTGCCCGATTAGGTCTTTTTTATAGGTCTTTTGTCTATAAGGTCTTTTTGTCCAATTTGTATTTTTTTCCAATATGTCATTTGATCTATTAGGTCTTTTGTTCATTATGTCTTTTCTACTGTAGGCCTTATTTTTTAGGTCTTTTGTCCTATTAGGTCTATTCTTCTTTTTGTCTTATCCCATTAAGACTTTTGTCCATGAGGTCTTATGTTTTAGGTCTGTTTTTCAATGTACTGACGCTCCTTTTCCTACTATTCATTAGTTTATTTGTTTGCTTTTCAGGGGAGTATACCTGCACCTACAACCTGAAGTATAAACCAGTCACACTCTCTCATAGGCTTGATGTTCTAGGTAATCCTATAAAAAAAGTAGAACGATGTCTGTCTGTCTGAATCTTAAGATCTCAGTAACCACTGAACTGATTGGGCTCTACTCTACCTGTGATTGTGATTCTGTTCAACCCCCCCCCCCCCCCCCCCTCCCTCAAGTGCCCCCAGAGGCCTCTAGGGGGTGTAGCCGCTGGTTGCCTATATAATAGTAAACCAGAAGAAGAGAAAACTTAGAAAGAAAGAAGAAAAGTTCAACAAAGCCTACAAAGTGAAAAAAATCTTTCTCATATAAAAGTAACAAAAGTAACAGATTATGTGTTTATAAGTGTTAATTGAAGGATCTCACTTACTACTTAACAGATTAAATTCTTTAAAGAGGACTGAAATAATAATATTATATTTTTATCTTGTAGATATTTTGTGTCAAAAAGTATAAAATCATTATTTTTATAATAGATATACGAAATTATTTTCAATGTAAAGAAACATTATATATAAATTATCAAAGATGTCCTGTAAGAATTTATAGACGATCAAACAAAAATAGAAAAGCTACACAGGATTAGAACTAGGATAGGTTCAATCGGAATTTCAGTAAAATATAATTAAAGGTTAAAAAGATATGAGAAGTAATCAATTTTAGCCAAAAAAATATATTTATGAAATAAATATATTTTAGTTACACCGACCTCCCGAATTTTATCAACAAGTAAAGAGATATCCTTGAGAGAGGGAGACAGAATACAGCTTCATTGCGAGGTAATTTTATACAAAGTCCCCAAAGTTTTAGAATCCCTTTTTCTTATTCGTTGGTTTAACAATTTTGGGGACTTATAATGGAATTTGATTGCTTGGTTTATTAGGTTAAGTGTCTAAACGTTCCAACCATTAATTGTAAACTACAGAAGGAATAATTATGTGAAACATTATTGGGAGTGTACATCAATTTATTGGCCATTGTCTTTAGATACCTGAATTTAATATATTTTTATGGATTTTGAATGATTAGTAGCGAATCTACTCTACAATTTTTCATATGTTGAATTTACAATTAGATATAAAAAATTTTATATTTAACCCAGCAATTTAAACTTTAAATATGATTTATACAAGGTATTAGGCAATAACCTTTATTTCAAAATAAAAAAAGCCCTGGAATTATTCATTATTTTACTTCATATGATTTTTTGTTGTTGTTATTTTTGAATATATTGGTGTGATTTTTTAAAGATAGATTTTGTGTTATTTTTAAGCTAGGTCTAAAATACCTCTTTTTCTATTCCTTATTTTGGTCCCAGGAAAAACGCAGGAGTGTCAAACGTCGGAGTGGCCACTTAACCTAACTTAACCTGTTTTAAAATATCTAATAGGTTTTTTAAATGCGTATTTGTAAATTCATATCTTAACCTAACCTAACTTGCAAAGAAATACTTAATCAACTTCATATTTGACACATTACAATCTTTCCCGATTTTGTATTACTTTTGCGGAACATGATTCCAGTTACGTCATATTTTTCTTTCCCGAAAAAGGGAAGGGGGGAAGAAAAAAAAGATATGGGAGAAAAAGGGGTTTTCCCCATCTCTTTTGAAGAGATTTTCTTCCCCCCTTCCCTTTTTCGGGAAAGAAAAATATGACGTAACTGGAATCATGTTCCGCAAAAGTAATACAAAATCGGGAAAGATTGTAATGTGTCTCATATTTTAGAAATTCCGACGTTTGTCAATCCTGTGTTTGTCCTGGAACCCTTATATTCTTATTCACAAAGTTTAAATCAGAACTGAAGTTTTTAACAGACTCTGAAGAAAATGCGCAAATCAAATTATAAAGAAATCTTTGAAAAGTTTTAAACATACTTTTGGGGTTTTTAGCGAGGGATGAGACATTAGACTTTATATTAGTATCAAGAGAATTATAACCACGTTATTTAATTCGTTCGCTTAGAAAGATTGGGTACATTTATTGAATATTGATTGGAAGGTTTTAAACAATAATTCTAATCTGTAGAAAGGTGTAATTTTTTTTATCATCATTGGGGATGTACATCAATTTATTGTCATTTGTCTTATCCCTAAAGATCCTAGAGTTTTTAAAGTAATGTAAAATCATTATAATTATAAAGAATATAGATAAAAAATAAAAGAGCGAGAGATAGAGATAGATAGATAGATAGATAGAGAGAGAGAGAGAGAGAGAGAGAGAGAGAGAGAGAGAGAGAGAGAGAGAGAGAGAGAGAGGGAGAGAGAGAGAGAGAGAGAGAGAGAGAGAGAGAGAGAGAGAGAGAGAGAGAAAGAGAGAGAGAGAGAGAGAGAGAGAAAGAAAAAGAAAATAAGATAGATAAACTTTATAACACCAATCAAAACTTTCAAACGATTAGAATTGAGAAGGCTTGAATAAAGCAAAATATATTTTCTACTAAGAAGTTTGTTCTTGTTGTGTAGTATAGCTCTACTAGCCGCTCGTTTTTGAGAAAAAAAACGGATCATGGAAAGAAAACAAAGTCATTCCTAATTAGGACATAAGTCACTGGAAATTGATCTAAGGAAGGCTACTTATGTCCTTCATCTAACAAAATCTAACTTAAGGGAGGTGACTTATGTCCTTTGTCTGACAAATTCTTGCAATAGGAAGGCTGCTTATGTCCTTCATCTTGCAAAACATAGCAAATTCTTGGAAAACTTAGCTTTTCTGTCCTTCACATAGCTAATTCTTGCAAAACATAGCAAATTCTTACAAAACATAGCAAATTCTTGCAAAACATTGCAAATTCTTACAAAACATAGCAAATTCTTGCAAAACATAGAAAATTCTTACAAAACATAGCAAATTCTTGCAAAACATAGCAAATTCTTGCAAAACATAACAAATTCTTGCAAAACATAGCAAATTCTTGGAAAACTTAGCTTTTCTGTCCTTCACATAGCTAATTCTAGCAAAACATAGCAAATTCTTACAAAACATAGCAAATTCTTGCAAAACATTGCAAATTCTTACAAAACATAGCAAATTCTTGCAAAACATAGCAAATTCTTACAAAACATAGCAAATTCTTGCAAAACATAGCAAATTCTTACAAAACATAGCAAATTCTTGGAAAACTTAGCTTTTCCTGTCCTTCACATAGCTAATTCTTGCAAAACATAGCAAATTCTTACAAAACATAGCAAATTCTTGCAAAACATTGCAAATTCTTACAAAACATAGCAAATTCTTGCAAAACATTGCAAATTCTTACAAAACATAGCAAATTCTTGGAAATATTAGCTTTTCTGTCCTTTACATAGCAAAGTCTTGCAAAACATAGCAAATTCTTACAAAACATAGCAAATTCTTGGAAAACTTAGCTTTTCTGTCCTTCACATAGCTAATTCTTGCAAAACATAGCAAACTCTTACAAAACATAGCAAATTCTTGCAAAACATTGCAAATTCTTACAAAACATAGCAAATTCTTGCAAAACATAGCAAAATCTTACAAAACATAGCAAATTCTTGCAAAACATAGCAAATTCTTACAAAACATAGCAAATTCTTGCAAAACATTGCAAATTCTTACAAAACATAGCAAATTCTTGCAAAACATAGCAAATTCTTACAAAACATAGCAAATTCTTGGAAAACATAGCAAATTCTTACAAAACATAGCAAATTCTTGGAAAACATAGCAAATTCTTACAAAACATAGCAAATTCTTGAAAAACTTAGCTTTTCTGTCCTTCACATAGCTAATTCTTGCAAAACATAGCAAACTCTTACAAAACATAGCAAATTCTTGCAAAACATTGCAAATTCTTACAAAACATAGCAAATTCTTGCAAAACATAGCAAAATCTTACAAAACATAGCAAATTCTTGCAAAACATAGCAAATTCTTGCAAAACATAGAAAATTCTTGCAAAACATAGCAAATTCTTGCAAAACATAGCAAATTCTTACAAAACATAGCAAATTCTTGCAAAACATAGCAAATTCTTACAAAACATAGCAAATTCTTGCAAAACATTGCAAATTCTTACAAAACATAGCAAATTCTTGCAAAACATAGCAAAATCTTACAAAACATAGCAAATTCTTGCAAAACATAGCAAACTCTTACAAAACATAGCAAATTCTTGCAAAACATTGCAAATTCTTACAAAACATAGCAAATTCTTGCAAAACATAGCAAAATCTTACAAAACATAGCAAATTCTTGCAAAACATAGCAAATTCTTGCAAAACATAGCAAATTCTTGCAAAACATAGCAAATTCTTGCAAAACATTGCAAATTCTTGCAAAACATAGCAAATTCTTGCAAAACATAGCAAATTCTTGCAAAACATAGCAAATTCTTGGAAAAATTAGGCTTTTTGTCCTTTACATAGCTAATTCTTGCAAAACATAGCAAACTCTTACAAAACATAGCAAATTCTTGCAAAACATAGCAAATTCTTGCAAAACATAGCAAATTCTTGCAAAACCTAGCAAATTCTTACAAAACATAGCAAATTCTTGCAAAACATTGCAAATTCTTACAAAACATAGCAAAGTCTTGCAAAACATAGCAAATTCTTACAAAACATAGCAAATTCTTGGAAAACTTAGCTTTTCTGTCCTTCACATAGCTAATTCTTGCAAAACATAGCAAATTCTTACAAAACATAGCAAATTCTTGCAAAACATTGCAAATTCTTACAAAACATAGCAAATTCTTGGAAATATTAGCTTTTCTGTCCTTTACATAGCTAATTCTTGCAAAACATTGCAAATTCTTACAAAACATAGCAAAGTCTTGCAAAACATAGCAAATTCTTACAAAACATAGCAAATTCTTGGAAAACTTAGCTTTTCTGTCCTTCACATAGCTAATTCTTGCAAAACATAGCAAACTCTTACAAAACATAGCAAATTCTTGCAAAACATTGCAAATTCTTACAAAACATAGCAAATTCTTGCAAAACATAGCAAAATCTTACAAAACATAGCAAATTCTTACAAAACATAGCAAATTCTTACAAAACATAGCAAATTCTTGCAAAACATTGCAAATTCTTACAAAACATAGCAAATTCTTGCAAAACATAGCAAAATCTTACAAAACATAGCAAATTCTTGCAAAACATAGCAAATTCTTACAAAACATAGCAAATTCTTGGAAAACTTAGCTTTTCTGTCCTTCACATAGCTAATTCTTGCAAAACATAGCAAACTCTTACAAAACATAGCAAATTCTTGCAAAACATTGCAAATTCTTACAAAACACTGGAAATTTCTTGCAAAACATAGCAAAATCTTACAAAACATAGCAAATTCTTGCAAAACATAGCAAATTCTTGCAAAACATTGCAAATTCTTACAAAACATAGCAAATTCTTGCAAAACATTGCAAATTCTTGCAAAACATAGCAAATTCTTGCAAAACATAGCAAATTCTTGCAAAACATAGCAAATTCTTGGAAAAATTAGCTTTTCTGTCCTTTACATAGCTAATTCTTGCAAAACATATCAAATTCTTGCAAAACATTGCAAATTCTTACAAAACATAGCAAATTCTTACAAAACATAGCAAATTCTTGCAAAACATAGCAAATTCTTGCAAAACATAGCAAATTCTTGCAAAACCTAGCAAATTCTTGCAAAACATAGCAAATTCTTGGAAAACTTAGCTTTTCTGTCCTTCACATAGCTTATTCTTGCAAAACATAGCAAATTCTTACAAAACATAGCAAATTCTTGCAAAATATAGCAAATTCTTATAAAACATAGCAAATTCTTACAAAACATAGCAAATTCTTGCAATAGGAGTCCCAAACTCAAAAACAAATTTTCAGCGCGATCCGACCACCGGTTCTTGAGATACGGTGACCTGGTGTCCTTGGTACCGACTGTAAGATTTGGGAAATGGTTCGAATCCTTAGTAAATTTGGCTAAGTCCAAAAATATTTTGACACTTAGTCAAATTTTTGAAGAAAAAATACCCAGGTGACACCAAGCGTACCTACTGAGTGGACACCAGGTCGAAAATATTCTAAGTGCCAAATTTATTAAGGATTCGAACCATTTCCCAAATCTTACTGTCGGTACCAAGGACACCAGGTCACTATATCTCAAGAACCGGTGGTCGGATCGCGCTGAAAATTCGTTTTTGAGTTTGGGACCCTCCTTGTATGAATTTGCTATGTTTTGCAAGAATTTGCTATAATTTGTAAGAATTTGCTATGTTTTGTAAGAATTTGCTATTTTTTGTAAGAATTTGCTATGTTTTGCAAGAATTAGCTATGTGAAAGGACAGAAAGCTAAGTTTTCCAAGAATTTGCTATGTTTTTAAGAATTTGCTATGTTTTGTAAGAATTTGCTATGTTTTGTAAGAATTGCTATGTTTTGTAAGAATTTGCTATGTTTTGCAAGAATTTGCTATGTTTTGTAAGAATTGCTATGTTTTGCAAGAATTAGCTATGTGAAGGACAGAAAAGCTAAGTTTTCCAAGAATTTGCTATGTTTTGCAAGAATTTGCTATGTTTTGCAAGACTTTGCTATGTTTTGTAAGAATTTGCAATGTTTTGCAAGAATTTTGCTATGTTTTGTAAGAATTTGCTATGTTTGTAAGAATTTGCTATGTTTTATAAGAATTTGCTATGTTTTGCAAGAATTTGCTATTTTTTGTAAGAATTTGCTATGTTTTGCAAGAATTTGCTATTTTTTGTAAGAATTTGCTATGTTTTGCAAGAATTAGCTATGTGAAGGACAGAAAAGCTAAGTTTTCCAAGAATTTGCTATGTTTTGTAAGAATTTGCTATGTTTTGCAAGAATTTGCTATGTTTTGCAAGAATTTGCTATGTTTTGCAAGACTTTGCTATGTTTTGTAAGAATTTGCAATGTTTTGCAAGAATTTGCTATGTTTTGTAAGAATTTGCTATTTTTTGTAAGAATTTGCTATGTTTTGCAAGAATTAGCTATGTGAAGGACAGAAAAGCTATGTTTTGCTATGTTTTATAAGAATTTGCTATGTTTTGCAAGAATTTGCTATTTTTTGTAAGAATTTGCTATGTTTTGCAAGAATTTGCTATTTTTTGTAAGAATTTGCTATGTTTTGCAAGAATTAGCTATGTGAAGGACAGAAAAGCTAAGTTTTCCAAGAATTTGCTATGTTTTGTAAGAATTTGCTATGTTTTGCAAGAATTTGCTATGTTTTGCAAGAATTTGCTATGTTTTGCAAGAATTTGCTATGTTTTGTAAGAATTTGCAATGTTTTGCAAGAATTTGCTATGTTTTGTAAGAATTTGCTATGTTTTGTAAGAATTTGCTATGTTTTGCAAGAATTAGCTATGTGAAGGACAGAAAAGCTAAGTTTTCCAAGAATTTGCTATGTTTTGTAAGAATTTGCTATGTTTTGCAAGAATTTGCTATGTTTTGTAAGAATTTGCTATGTTTTGCAAGAATTAGCTATGTTAAGGACAGAAAAGCTAAGTTTTCCAAAAATTTGCTATGTTTTGCAAGAATTTGCTATGTGAAGGACAAAAAAGCTAAGTTTTCCAAGAATTTGCTATGTTTTGCAAGAATTTGCTATGTTTTGCAAGACTTTGCTATATTTTGCAAGAATTTGCTATGTTTTGCAAGAATTTGGTATGTTTTGCAAGAATTTGCTATTTTTTGTAAGAATTTGCTATGTTTTGCAAGAATTAGCTATGTGAAGGACAGAAAAGCTAAGTTTTCCAAGAATTTGCTATGTTTTGTAAGAATTTGCTATGTTTTGCAAGAATTTGCTATGTTTTGTAAGAATTTGCTATGTTTTGCAAGAATTTGCTATGTTTTGCAAGAATTTGCTATGTTTTGTAAGAATTTGCTATGTTTTGCAAGAATTTGCTATGTTTTGCAAGACTTTGCTATGTTTTGTAAGAATTTGCAATGTTTTGCAAGAATTTGCTATGTTTTGTAAGAATTTGCTATGTTTTGTAAGAATTTGCTATGTTTTGCAAGAATTAGCTATGTGAAGGACAGAAAAGCTAAGTTTTCCAAGAATTTGCTATGTTTTGTAAGAATTTGCTATGTTTTGCAAGAATTTGCTATGTTTTGTAAGATTTTGCTATGTTTTGCAAGAATTTGCTATGTTTTGTAAGAATTTGCAATGTTTTGCAAGAATTTGCTATGTTTTGCAAGAATTTGCTATTTTTTGTAAGAATTTGCTATGTTTTGCAAGAATTAGCTATGTGAAGGACAGAAAAGCTAAGTTTTCCAAGAATTTGCTATGTTTTGTAAGAATTTGCTATGTTTTGCAAGAATTTACTATGTTTTGCAAGAATTTGCTATGTTTTGTAAGAATTTGCTATGTTTTGCAAGAATTAGCTATGTGAAGGACAGAAAAGCTAAGTTTTCTAAGAATTTGCCATGTTTTGCAAGAATTTGCTATGTTTTGCAATAATTTGCTATGTTTTGTAAGAATTTGCTATGTTTTGCAAGAATTTGCTATGTTTTGTAAGAATTTGCTATGTTTTGCAAGAATTTGCTATGTTTTGTAAGAATTTGCTATGTTTTGCAAGAATTAGCTATGTGAAGGACAGAAAAGCTAAGTTTTCCAAGAATTTGCTATGTTTTGCAAGAATTTGCTATGTGAAGGACAAAAAAGCTAAGTTTTCCAAGAATTTGCTATGTTTTGCAAGAATTTGCTATGTTTTGCAAGACTTTGCTATATTTTGCAAGAATTTGCTATGTTTTGCAAGAATTTGGTATGTTTTGCAAGAATTTGCTATGTTTTGCAAGAATTTGCTATGTTTTGTAAGAATTTGCTATGTTTTGCAAGAATTTGCTATGTTTTGCAAGAATTTGCTATGTTTTGCAAGAATTTGCTATGTGAAGGACAGAAAAGCTAAGTTTTCTTAGAATTTGCTATGTTTTGTAAGAATTTGCCAAGTTTTCCAAGAATTTGCTATGTTTTGTAAGAATTTGCTATGTTTTGCAAGAATTTGCTATGTTTTGTAAGATTTTGCTATGTTTTGCAAGAATTTGCTATGTTTTGTAAGAATTTGCAATGTTTTGCAAGAATTTGCTATGTTTTGCAAGAATTTGCTATTTTTTGTAAGAATTTGCTATGTTTTGCAAGAATTAGCTATGTGAAGGACAGAAAAGCTAAGTTTTCCAAGAATTTGCTATGTTTTGCAAGAATTTGCTATGTTTTGCAAGAATTTGCTATGTTTTGTAAGAATTTGCTATGTTTTGCAAGAATTAGCTATGTGAAGGACAGAAAAGCTAAGTTTTCTAAGAATTTGCCATGTTTTGCAAGAATTTGCTATGTTTTGCAATAATTTGCTATGTTTTGTAAGAATTTGCTATGTTTTGCAAGAATTTGCTATGTTTTGTAAGAATTTGCTATGTTTTGCAAGAATTTGCTATGTTTTGTAAGAATTTGCTATGTTTTGCAAGAATTAGCTATGTGAAGGACAGAAAAGCTAAGTTTTCCAAGAATTTGCTATGTTTTGCAAGAATTTGCTATGTGAAGGACAAAAAAGCTATGTTTTCCAAGAATTTGCTATGTTTTGCAAGAATTTGCTATGTTTTGCAAGACTTTGCTATATTTTGCAAGAATTTGCTATGTTTTGCAAGAATTTGCTATGTTTTGCAAGAATTTGCTATGTTTTGCAAGAATTTGCTATGTTTTGTAAGAATTTGCTATGTTTTGCAAGAATTTGCTATGTTTTGCAAGAATTTGCTATGTTTTGCAAGAATTGCCTATGTGAAGGACAGAAAAGCTAAGTTTTCTAAGAATTTGCTATGTTTTGTAAGAATTTGCTATGTTTTGCAAGAATTTGCTATGTTTTGCAAGAATTTGCTATGTTTTGTAAGAATTTGCTATGTTTTGCAAGAATTTGCTATGTTTTGTAAGAATTTGCTATGTTTTGCAAGAATTAGCTATGTGAAGGACAGAAAAGCTAAGTTTTCCAAGAATTTGCTATATTTTGCAAGAATTTGCTATGCTTTGCAAGAATTTGCTATGTTTTGTAAGAATTTGCTATGTTTTGCAAGAATTTGCTATGTTTTGTATGAATTTGCTATGTTTTGCAAGAATTTGCTATGTTTTGCAAGAATTAGCTATGTGATGGACCAAAAACCAATTTTATGCAAGATTTTGCTATGTGAAGGATCAAAAAGCTAGGTTTTGTGAGGTGAAGGGAGGCTACTTATGTCCTCAATCTTGCAAAATCTTTGTTAAGGGAAGCATGTTATGCCCTTCATCTAACAAATTCTCACTTAAGGAAGGCTACTTATGTCCTTCCTAGGAAGGTGACTTCTGTCCTAATTTAGGAATGACTTTGTTTTCTTTCCATGATCCAAAAAAACTAGTAACTATATGTGTTTTAAAGTCCATTGCCTTTTCCCTTAAGATAAGTTTTTCGTGTAATGTACAGTAAGATAGAAGAAAGGGAGAGTAAGAGAAAAATGAAAGGGAGAGGGGAGAAAAATGAAAGGGAGAGGGGAGAAAAATGAAAGGGAAAGGGGAGAAAATTAGATAAACTTTATAAAACCAATCAAAACTATCTATATTTGTTTATCTTACTTTACATAAATGTCAAATCAGGAAACAAAATTGTTTCTTCATTCTAGCAATTATTATAAAACAACATATATTCCTTAAATTCTAACCATTTTTATGCATATGAGCAAACCATTAAGCTTGAATAATGGCTAAAAGTATTTGGGTGGCGTATGCGTGTGTGTACAAAAAGATCTCGTAACCTGTACACCAATTTGATTTTTCTAGACTAGAAGAAGGATTTTTCATATCTATTTTAATGTTCATATATTTAGAAGGCTATCAATAGTTATTTATCGCATCGTACTATAAACAGCTTTCCGCGGATATGAAAATGTCCAATTATAATATTAAAACAAGTTTTTTTAGCCCCGAGATGCCGAAGGCAAGAGCTAAAAAACTGGTTTCAATATTATAATTTTACATTTTTATATTTGTAGAAAACTGGATATAATAAGATGCTATAGTATAGCTGAGAACCGGTTGTAATCCACCGGTTATTAATCGGTTTCGATACTGGAAATGTTTTTCTGATTACTTATTTAATTGTAAATTCAAAAAATCTAACCTTTTAAATACCCTCTGGTGAGAACATTATTTTGTTTTCCTATGTGTCAGAAGCACAATTATGTTAAAGAAATAAACTTTCTCTCAAATAAAGGACCATCTTCACCTTGCAATGTCACCAACTGTTTGTTTATTGTTATAGAAATTGTTGGACAAGTAAAAATATCGAGAATAGTCATTTTCGTTGCATTTTACGGGGCGATTCGTCGTATTTTTAAAATGGCCTTCTATAGGATAGTTTAGGTTAGTTAAGGTTATTTTGGGTTAGGTGATTGCCTTACAGGGTTAGGCAATTGGCCCCGCAGGGTTAGAGCCCCCTGCAGGGGCTAGAAATACGATAAAAGCTACTGTGAAAAAAACGAAGAATTGCCCCTTAAGGTGCGTTGCAACAAAAGGGACTATACCCAAAATGTCTAAAACAAGGATGACATCATCTATTAGTAGCGAAGGACAAAAAATATTGATCGGTAAACAGACAAAACCAATTATTGAGTAGGCTTTCAGTGTCATAAAATAATATTCCTAGAAAGTAAAAAAATCATGCCTTTCCCATTCTTACATACGAACGGGCTGTTATTTCGAAGTATAGAAAATCTTCGCAAAAAACTAACCTTGCAGATAATTTACATGTTTTTTTGGGAGAAGTTTTTTGATGGTCCTTGTCTGGTTTCAGACTTTTAGCTATTTCTTTTTAAAAGTAAATTTAATAATACCTTTATCAATGATGTTTTGGCGTTTGAAATCACTTACCAATTGAAAAAATAAACAGGAAACAATTTTAGGTACATTAAATCAGATACTTTTATTTCCTATTGGATTTTAAGTAACACTAGCGGCTTTGCCCCAAGAGGTATAATTACAACTTTTATTACCTGGAGATCCCTCACACCACCACTATTTTGATTAATTTAAAAAAATGGCGGGGGGAATTTTTGGTTTTTTTTGAGGGGGGGTTGGGGGTGTCCCATTCCCCAAGAAAATAGCCTAAAACCACCACAGGACCATTAGGTATATTCTCTGAAGAGTAGAATCCGATCGGTTCAGTGGTTACAGAGATCTTAAGGGACAGACGGACAGTCAGAAGGACAGACAGACGTACAGACATCATTCTACTTTGTATTATAGAAAGCTACTCTCAACTTAAATAAAATATTTGTCCGTCCATTCGACAGTCAAAACGTCTGTAACGAAATGATTGACATTGAATTTACTCAGCTTATAATCAAAATAGACGGCTGAAAATTTCTCTGATTGAATAATTGAGGGTATATATTTGTGTTTTATCATTGGGGGATGTACATAAATTTATCGGCTTTTGCCTTATACTTTTAGATCCATGGTCTTTAAAAATTTTGTTTGATTATTCTTATGTTATGTGGATTTCAATTAATAAAATGACATAATTTTTTTAGGTTACTGGTTATCCCGTCCCAGAAGTATCTTGGATTAAAAAGGTACACAATTCATTCACAAATTACGAGCTTTGCTTTCTGAAAACGAAAAAAGCCCCTAATAAAATCTGCATGTTACGTCATAAAAACGAGGGTTTATCCATCTCTTTTTTAGGAGTTTTCTTTCCCACTCCTCCTCTCCTCTTCCCTCATTTAATGACGTCATTGAGAGACTTTCTTCGTCTTCTTGCTTTCTATATATATTTAAAATTTTGATGCTTTCCCTTAAAGTTAAATACTGACACTGTATTTTAAAATGTAACATATAAAAATAAGGGGGCGGGGTGTGTTTATTTTCTCCATGCCAAAACTCAGAGGGGTTACTTAATACCCAATATAACCTAACCTAACCTAATGAAAAACTAACAATCCCTGTTTTCAATTTAAGTTTATTGCGAGGTATTTTTTAGCTCCAAAAGGCACTTCGATTAAAATTGCCAAAGTATTGAAATCTTACAATACTTTATTTTAGGGTCTTGAACTGCCTTTTTCTGACAAGCAGACGCTAGAACTGGATATTGTGGACAGGAATTACAAATATTAACATTTATACTTTGCGATGTTGCCATCCTTGTTATTTTATATTTGGATTTTAAAACATTACTTGAGAAAAGATAATGTAAATCAACGACGTCGTCCAAAGGTCGGAATGGATGAGATTAAATGGGTAATATCCTTCCCAATAAAATTTGTGGTCCCTAAACATCTTGCGTACAAGTACATTATCATTATTTATTATTTAATACTTATATATTAAGAGATATAAGTTTTCCGTAATTTTAATGTAAGGAGTAGATTTGAAATCTGCCTCAAATTTTAAGGATTTTTTTTATAAATTTCGTTTTTTGTAAAATTCTTTATCTAAAAGCGAAAATACATTTTAAGTTAATTAATTTTGACCAATAGGATAGGTGGATTTTAAACTACCTGCGCTCTAATTGGTTGAATGATGTACGACATCCAATCAGAGCGCAGATTTTTTAAATCCACCAATCACAGATGCCAAAATTAATTAACTTAATTTGTATTTCCGCTTTTAGATAAAGAATTATACAAAAAACGAATTTTATAAAAAAAATCCTTAAAATTTGATGCAGATTTCAAATCTACTCCCTACATTACAATTCCGGAAAACTTATATCTCTTATTATATATGCGGGAACTTTTGTTTAATGAAATCTTCCAATTTTTAACATTTACAAAACAGCCTGTTTTATTGCATCAAGATCCATGACAGATCTATATAGGAAATAAATGTCTGTATATGAGCTCAAGTTTTCCAAGCGGTAAATGTTTAAAACTCATAGTGCTCCAATAATCCTTAACTCTCATTGACCAGAATGATAAGACCCGTTATTTTACTGTATGAAGAATAAATTCATTTTTTTTTATTTCATGTTGCTATTTGAATTATATTGGAGTATCAAATTTTTATGCATAAACAGAAAATTTAAATTTATAATATAGTAAATAAAAGAAAACTTAGTTTTAAATTAATTTGATACTAGCGATACGTGCGTAATGTGGTCATATATTGAACTAAAGTTTAACAGTTAACTAAACATTTTAACCCATTAAGGACGATAATTTGAAATAAAAAATATTAAGATCCTAAAATAGTTTAAAGAAAGAAATCGTCAGAGAGAAGATAATGGAAGAATAAGGTTAATAGTCAGAATTCAGATAATCAAAAGAAAGTAAATAAAACATTGAATAAACCTAGCCAACAGCGAGATAATTATATCGAACCCAACTCTAGTCATAACATATCTCAAAGTCCATTGTGTTTTACAAATTAGGTAATTTTTGACATATCATACACCAAAATGTAGGGAAAATCCCTCTGCCCCAAAAACATAATTGGACCTCCTTGGTCAACCTTCTTTCTTTCAAAACTAAAATGTTTAGTAAAGCACTTTCCTCAAGGCTAGGGTAGAAATAAAACTTTGAATTGATAATAATATTTTTGATCCTTCAGAGATGACCAAGGTCTGTATACCTGTAGCGCCTCCAACTCACAAGGAATATCTCATGATTCTATTCAGATTGTTATCCAATGTAAGTATTAACTATCAGGGATCTAAAGGGTTAAGACAATGGCCAATAAATTTAGGTGTAACCCGAAATGATGATACAAAGAATTACCCCTTCTGTAGGTTACAATTAACAGTCTAAACGTTTGGACAATCAACTTAATGAGTCAACCAATTAAAAATTCCCATAGTTGTTAAGCCAACAATTGAGAAAATGCTGTTATAAAACTTTGGGGACTAGTGTAATAAACAGCCCATTGTCCCCTCTAACTGCATGATTAATTATAGCGTTTTTACTTTCGTAGTTCGGATGTGGCAGGGAGGGAGAGGACGTTATCTTATTCATTGGCTCAAAAATTTTGTTACTTTTATCGAATTTTACGTTTCTATTAATAATTTTAATGTACAGAAATGTTTTTTTTTTATAATCATTGGGGGTGTGTTTATATTAATTTATCGTCCATTGTCTTATCCAATGAAGTTCCTGGGAATGGGGAATGGGGTGTCAACACTCTCTTAAACAATATATTAGAAAGAACTGCCTGCCCCTATGTTCACTCCCACAATGTTTCACACCCTCTGTGCATTTTCATGTGCAAGCCATTGTAAGTAGTATGAATTTAAGAGCTTTTATAATAGACTATAAAAGTTTTAAAGATTTTTAATCAATATAATAGATTTGAAATCTGCATAAAATTTTAAGGATTTTTTATAAAATTAGTTTTTTATATAATTCTTTATTTAAAGGCGCAAATACAAATTAAGTTAAATAATTTTGAGATCTGTGATTGGTGGATTGAAAACTATCTGCGCTCTGATTGGAGAAACTTAAGTGACGTACATCATTCAACCAATTAGAGCGTAGGTAGTTTCCAATCCAGCTATCCTATTGGTCAAAATTTATTAACTTAAATCGTATTTGCGCCTTTAAATAAAGAATTATATAAAAAACGAATTTTATTAAAAAATCCTTACAATTTTATGCAGATTTCAAATCTATTATATTGATTAAAAATCTTTAAAACTTTTATAGTCTATTTTATAATTATTCCTTCTTAAAATTCTTATAATGAAGTAAAAGGATATCTGTCTGTGTGTTTGTCTGTCTGTACTGAAGAATCTCGCTAACCGTTCAACCTATATGGTTCTACTTTACAGTGTAGCTTTTCATAGGTCCTGGAAAGGGTTATGACTATTTTGGGGAGAGTACTTACACCCTAGAAAAAAAAATGTTAAGGTTAACAAAAAGGATATTTTTTTGTATTTAAAAAACAATTGTACAAGTGACTATGTATTTTTAATTTAGTTTTTTTGTATAGCTTAATGTTTCAAAACACGGATGCAACCGTCGGTCCTTTAAAAAAAAACTTGATAAAGTTTTAAAAGTTAATAGCGCTACCTTCCCATTCCAAACCAATTTTAGAAGAAAACTTTCTGTCACAATGCAACAGTATTCATCAGCAGGGATCAAAGGGATAAGACAATGGCCGTTAAATAGATGTATATCCCATATGATGATACACAATTACCCCTTCTAGTGTAGATTACAATTAATAGTTGAAACGTTGACCAAACAACTTCTTGAATCAACCAATAAAAGTCCCCAATGTTGTGAAGCCAACAAATAAGAAAACATTATTATAAAACTTTGGCTGATACCCTACAACCTAAAGGACTTCAAACAATTAAAAAAAACTAAAAAATACACTGGTACCCAAAGTTTTATAACAAAGGTAGCCTGTTCATTAGCTTAAAAACTTTGTGTACTTTCATTGAATTTCGATAGAATGGTTTAACTAACAGTGTTCAAGCTTTTAAAACAATACTTTTAATCTACATAAAGTTTAATTTTAATTACCAGCATAATGTGCATCAATTTATCGTCCATTGTCTTAACTCTTAAGAATCCCTGGCCCAAAAATACCAAAAAATCCGCAAAATTTGAATGCTCTGTCCCTGTGAATAAAAGTTGACCTATTCTGGATTTATGCAAAATTTGTGCCACAACTGGATTATAACATTAAACAAAGTATTCATATGAGAATTTGAATAGGTTTAGAAATGATAATATGGTAGGTGCTTTTTCACTAAATACCAATCCCTCTACACTTTTGTAAACTTGCTTTCCTTTATGATTTGTTTTTACATTGATTGAAAAAATGTATTATTCTATTAAAAATCTAAGAAAAATTAAGCAATATCCAGATTCTCGAGCGTCTTTTAATGATTTATCAAGAAATATGGGCTCCAAACGCTAAAAAATACTTTTTTGTGGGTCATGCTGTAAATTTGAAAAAAAAATAAATATAAGGTAGGGGGCATTTTTATTCTGTCATACCTTACCCCTACGGTGCTCAACCCTGCGGGGCTAACAAGTACTCAACCCAACCTAACCTGGATAGCAAATTTATAACAATTCTTTTATTGGTGCATAATTATACTAAAAAAACAACCCAACCAAATCGTATCACAATAAAAGGATCAATAACTTAAGTAATAACCAAATAATGTACATGCATTATTATATTTTAAAGTTTATTAAAAAGGTTAATGTCCCAGGAGCGCATTTACTTATAGACAACTTTTGTTAAAACTTTGTAAATTTTGTAAATTATGAATCTAATTATATGCACATAACTTAACCCTTAACGGTCGGGGGGGGGGGCGTTGAACGCCCCCCCATCCGGTTTTTTCTATCTCATTTTCTGTGTGTGAAAGATAAAGAGCCCAAACTGCTTGACTTTTTAAGTATGGGTATGACACATAACTGAGAGTTGGAATTTTTCGAATATCTCCATCCTGGCGGGCACAGGATGCCAGCAAACCTGGCAGGGTCATCCAGGTAAAGAGCAAAAATATTTTTTAGACTAAAACAAAGCATTTATCATACCAAAATACTAAAAAAATCCTCTAGTAGTACATCCTTATATGAAATACAGGTGTTCAAGTCACTTTCAGGTTCCAGGTATAATCCTGCAGGTCCTGATCCTCCAGGTCTCCAGGAATCTTTAAAAGGCTCCTGTGGCCTCAATTTTTGACTTAGAGACATCAAATTTTAAACTTAAGCTTTTCTTACATGTCTACATAACGTATTAAAATTTCATTAAGATCCGCCGCCGTTTTCCCGCCGACCGCCGACTGCGGCGGCTGGCAGCTGCCAAGTACAGCTGCGGCCGCTGAAATTTATATTTGATATTTCTAATGTAAAATTTACATAAAGATAAACATTTTCTGGAAAAAAATTTTTATTCTAGCTTCAAAAATAAGAAAATTACAGCCGTTTGAAATTTTTAAGTAAAAAAAGACCTAAAAACAAAGGTTGTTAAATAAAAGGGTGAAGGAAGCGAAAATTGACTTAGACTTATAAAAGGTCGGAAATTCATTATCAAACAGGGGACTTGCACAAAAAAATTTAGCCCTCTAGCTCTAATAGGAACTGAGATAATAAGGGGGGGCGTTGAACGCCCCCCCCCCGACCGATTAAGGTGCGGCAAGGGGCCCGACTGTAAAGGGTTAAACAAAGTCTTGATTAACTTTACAGTTTACATCCCCCCCCTCAATATTATCTAATCAAAACTACAGGGTGCTAGAATAATAGTTTATAGTTTACACCCCTCCCTCAATATTATCTAATAAAAACTACAGGGTGCTAGAATAATAGTTTATAGTTTACACCCCTCCCTCAATATTATCTAATCAAAACTACAGGGTGCTAGAATAATAGTATATAGTTTACACCCCTCCCTCAATATTATCTAATCAAAACTACAGGGTGCTAGAATAATAGTATATAGTTTACACCCCTCCCTCAATATTATCTAATCAAAACTACAGGGTGCTAGAATAATAGTATATAGTTTACACCTCTTCCTCAATATTATCTAATCAAAACTACAGGGTGCTAGAATAATAGTTTATAGTTTACACCCCTCCCTCAATATTATCTAATCAAAACTACAGGGTGCTAGAATAATAGTATATAGTTTACACCCCTCCCTCAATATTATCTAATCAAAACTACAGGATGCTAGAATAATAGTTTATAGTTTACACCCCTCCCTCAATATTATCTAATAAAAACTACAGGGTGCTAGAATAATAGTTTATAGTTTACACCCCTCCCTCAATATTATCTAATCAAAACTACAGGGTGCTAGAATAATCGTATATAGTTTACACCCCTCCCTCAATATTATCTAATCAAAACTACAGGGTGCTAGAATAATAGTATATAGTTTACACCCCTCCCTCAATATTATCTAATCAAAACTACAGGGTGCTAGAATAATAGTATATAGTTTACACCTCTTCCTCAATATTATCTAATCAAAACTACAGGGTGCTAGAATAATAGTTTATAGTTTACACCCCTCCCTCAATATTATCTAATCAAAACTACAGGGTGCTAGAATAATAGTATATAGTTTACACCCCTTCCTCAATATTATCTAATCAAAACTACAGGGTGCTAGAATAATAGTATATAGTTTACACCTCTTCCTCAATATTATCTAATCAAAACTACAGGGTGCTAGAATAATAGTTTATAGTTTACACCCCTCCCTCAATATTATCTAATCAAAACTACAGGGTGCTAGAATAATAGTATATAGTTTACACCCCTCCCTCAACATTATCTAATCAATACTACAGGGTGCTAGAATAATAGTTTATAGTTTACACCCCTCTCTCAATGTTATCTAATCAAAACTACAGGGTGCTAGAATGATAGTTTATAGTTTACACCCCTCCCTCAATATTATCTAATCAAAACTACAGGGTGCTAGAATAATAGTTTATAGTTTACACCCTTCTATAAAGACTAAAATTGAAAGTGAAGCTCTAACTTCCAACCCCATTCTCTCGAATTTTAAAGAGGCCTCTAGTAGCGTTATATTTACTAGTATGATACAAAATACCATAAAAACCTTTTTTTTCAGACAAGCCAGTAACCCGGCTGGATAAGAGGACAGTGATGTCTGCCTTTGGTTCTAGCAACCAGAGAGAAACCATCTTCACCTGCTATGTGGATGCTAGTCCAGAGGCTGAGGTAACTATCTATCTTTCTATCTATTCATCTATCTATCTATCTATCTATCTATCTCTATCTATCTATCTATCTCCATCTATCTATCTATATATATATTTATCTATCTATCTATCTGAGGTATCATAATAAAAATATCAGTAGAAAGCTACTCTATAATTCACTTTGTCAGTAAGTCCGCTTTAGGGGAAATGTGATATATAAGACAATTAGTTGGCATCTAGTATATTATTTTCTTGATCCATTGGTCTGTCACAGTCATAATAAAAAACATATATTCCGTGATTTTTATTCTTGATTTATGATCACTGATTATCTGATTATATACACAATGATGACAAAATATTAATGATTATGCTAACATAATTATTCTGTAAGAAAATCATCGAATGTTTTTATGTTTAAAATTTGTACAAGTCAGAAATGCAATTGGGATTAATTAAGTTTTGCAAATTTAATTTACTTTTTATTTCCGACCTGAAACCATAGATGGGGACCTTTTTATATGAGACAAGGACGATAATGTCCATCTTAATCAGAGAATTCCAAGAAAAGGCAAAAGTAGAAAAGTATGTATGATGGGTATATATCATCCTTATTTACTAAGTATATTTGCGATTACTTTTATTTAATGAAATCTTCCAATTTTTAACATTTACAAAATGGCCTGCTTTATTGCATCAAGATCCACGACAGATCTATATAGGAAATAAACGTCTATAAACGAGCTCGAGTCTTCCAATGGTAAAGTGTTTAAAACTCATAGTGCTCCAATAATCCATAATAAACTCTCATTGACCAAAGCGATAAGACCTTTATTCTATTTGTTTATGGAATGAAGGTTTTTCACTTCATGTAGATATTTGAATTACATTGAAGTATTTAATCCTTATTTCATAAATAAAAAATATACGTTCATACTAGAGTAAATCTAAGAAAACTCTATTTCAAAAGAATTCGATTGTGGCGACACTTCCTTTGTGTTAAAATATTAAAACTAAAATTTTAATCATATTAACCCTTTGGTGATGGTAATGTGAAAAAAATATAATTGAAAAAATCTTTTTAAAATCATTTAAATTAATAAATGTTTACTTCTTTCTTTTAGATAGTAATGGCGGGGGAGGAAAATTGATTTATTGAGAAATAGATAAATAGATATGTACTTATAGAAAACTAGCCAATAGCGATATAGTTATATTTAGCCAACTCTAGTATATGTATATTAGCAACATATTATCTACTGTCTGTAGCTAAGAATCTCGCTTACCGCTTATTGAATAAAGGTTAGGGCCAAGATTGCTAGAATGGCTTAAAAAGATAAATATTTTTTAAAAACTCAAAGATACATTACTCAAACACATAATAAATTGTTTTGCAGCTTTGCTACTTCTAAAAAAACCAGATCATGTGGGAGCAAAGAGTTATGTAAATAAAAAATATTTGTTCAAAAAAAGTTACAAATTGAAGAACAATGTTCCTTTAAGTATAGTATATATTGTGCAATTAAATTACAGTTACAGTTAAAGTTACAAAAATAAGGAGAACTAAAGTGACTGTACATTCACAGGTGTATATTCTCAAAATTAAATTACAGTTACAATTAAAGTTACACAAATAAGGAGAACTAAAGTGACTGTACATTCACAGGTGTATATTCTCAAAATGCCTGCTGAGTAATCAACCCCCCCCCCTTCCCAACTCGGTCCCCTTGCTTTTTAAAATTGTTGAAAAAAAGGTTAGTTTTCTTTGTGTGATATGATATAATAAATACCGGGCAGTGGGCATCGCAGGCTCCTTAGAAGGGTATGCATAGGCAAAAAAACTACCTCGCCCCTTTTTTTCATGTTTCAGTGCTCACCAGGTACTTTGCAGAAAAGTACTTGTTCACAAAAGGACAAGCATCCTTAAGCATTTCACTAGAGAATCCTAGAATAAATAATTGTTTTTGAAATACAGAAATCAGCAATTGAGATATGGACACTTTCACTCCAAGTACCACCTATCGACAAAAAAACCCTCTCCACACACCTTATTTTTAAAAAATAATTTGAAAATAAATAGGATATAGTTTTTTTTTTTCAATTAAGAACACGCGCAGTAGGCCCTAACCCTTGGGGACCAACCGATGGGACTATGCAATCCCCAATATTACATAACCTCAAGTAAGAAACAAACAAAGGAAAAACTAGCACCCCCTAATTTTGCATTTATTTTAAAATAAGGTGGGTTGGTTAATATGGTCGTCAAGGCCTTAAAGGCAAAACGCCGTTGTTTTTGCTGAACTATAAATGAACATAATATTTTTTTACTTGAAGTGGTATTAAATAGATAAATGGGTTTATATTTATATTTTCATTTTGAGTATTTAGTATTCCAATAATTTGAAAGTAGCATGATATTGATTAGTGAACAATTTAAGCTAATTTTGTTAATAATTGGATTAATTATGATTATATGGTTAAACTTTATAGCACAAATTGATTTATAGACATCGCTCTTGTGTTTCTACTGTAAAGCAAAATTAAATTTTAGTAAATGATATTTAAAAAACGTTAAATGTAAATTTTATTGAATGATGAGGGGTGTGGGGGATAACTTTTTATCTCCCCCTCACATCTAGGAAAAACCTACTCGGGAAGTAAGTTTTTTAATATTCTTTAAATTTAAGGTAACTTATCAATTTAAGGGTTAAAAGTATTTTGGTTAAATTGAATACTATCATCAAAACCACTTTGCAGGTCATATTAGTTATACGATCTATTTCCTTTAATTGCAAACTGTGGTTGCGGAATTTTAATAGGGTTAGAACTCGATATACACTATTAAAAATTTACTAATATTTCTTAATAGACATGCACAATATCTGAAGAGACACAATTTCATTTACGGATGCGCACTAAATGGAATCTATGTGTGAACTAAGGCTAACGATACCGCAAAAAGTTTTTAAGTGTAGATTCTAGAAATAGTTGGTCTTATAAATGATCTACAAAATACTGTCAAAATACATTTGGTGAATGTGTAAGGAAATAAAACCATTCAGCAATTTAAATCGCGCTTGTTTATGATACAATTTTTTTTATAAATAATGTATGGAAATCCTTTCTATATCGGCTAAAAGACTGAAAAATTTCACTTCTTCTTAATAATCTTAGTAAAATTTTAATCTTTTATATGGCCGTTGTCTTTATCTTATTTCATATGCTCAAAATATCTTGTTAATAGAAATTTTTTTGACACCTTACACTTAGATATTTATGTAAACCTACGTTTATAAAAATGTACCTAAATCCACCACATAGGGAAATCTACTTTAGTTTTTAGGTATGTCTGAATATTTTCATTCCAATTCAATAAATTTTTACAGTGTGATACTTAAATATACTTAAAGATGTAATAAATATTAATATCATTATTATCAATTCAGGTCAAAGAACTGCCAATTCTAAGGAAAGATAAAATAAAAATGGCGCTTATTCTATATCTATCTATCTATCTAGGTAACTTGGTATAAAGGAAACATCCCTATCTACCCTGGAATATCTTATATTAAGTATTCTATATCTATCTATCTGAGTATCTATCTATCTAGGTAACTTGGTATAAAGGAAACATCCCTATCTATCCTGGTTATCTTATATTAAGTATTCTATATCTATCTATCTATCTGAGTATCTATCTATCTAGGTAACTTGGTATAAAAGAAACATCCCTATCTACCCTGGAATATCTTATATTAAGTATTCTATATCTATCTATTTATAAGAGTATATATCTATCTAGGTAATTTGGTATAAAGAAAACATCCCTATCTTTCCTTGAATACATTATATCTATCTATCTATCAGAGTATATATCTATCTAGGTAACTTAGTATAAAGGAAACATCCCTATCTACCCTGAAATATCTTATATTAAGTATTCTATATCTATCTATCTATCTGAGTATCTATCTATCTAGGTAACTTGGTATAAAGGAAACATCCCTATCTACCCTGGAATATCTTATATTAAGTATTCTATATCTATCTATCTATCTGAGTATCCATCTATCTAGGTAACTTGGTATAAAGGAAACATCCCTATCTACCCTGGAATACCTTATATTAAGTATTCTATATCTATCTATCTGAGTATCTATCTATCTAGGTAACTTGGTATAAAGGAAACATCCCTATCTACCCTGGAATACCTTATATTAAGTATTCTATATCTATATATCTATCTATCTGAGTATCTATCTATCTAGGTAACTTGGTATAAAGGAAACATCCCTATCTACCCTGGAATACCTTATATTAAGTATTCTATGTCTATCTATCTATCTGAGTTTTTATCTATCTAGGTAACTTGGTATAAAGGAAACATCCCTATCTACCCTTGAATATCTTATATTAAGAATTCTATATCTATCTATCTATCTGAGTATCTATCTATCTAGGTAACTTGGTATAAAGGAAACATCCCTATCTACCCTTGAATATCTTATATTAAGAATTCTATATCTATCTATCTATCTGAGTATCTATCTATCTAGGTAACTTGGTATAAAGGAAACATCCCCCTATCTACCCTGGAATACCTTATATTAAGTATTCTATATCTATCTATCTATCTATCTGAGTATATATCTATCTAGGTAACTTGGTATAAAGGAAACATCCCTATCTACCCTTGAATATCTTATATTAAGAATTCTATATCTATCTATCTATCTGAGTATCTATCTATCTAGGTAACTTGGTATAAAGGAAACATCCCCCTATCTACCCTGGAATACCTTATATTAAGTATTCTATATCTATCTATCTATCTATCTGAGTATATATCTATCTAGGTAACTTGGTATAAAGGAAACATCCCTATCTACCCTGGGATGCCTTATGTTAAGGAAGCGGAACAGGTAAATTCTTGATATAAAAGTAACAGGATGTATTTCTGTCTGTTTGTAAATTAAGATCTTGCTAACCACCGAACAGATATTGTTCTTATTTAAAGTGAAGCTTCAATAGGTCTCTGGCATTTTTAAAACTAGTAATTAAACACTGCTGGAAAAAATACCCATCCCCATTTCTTTTATTTCATTTTTTTTACCTAAATGGAAAATGGAGGGTTGACTCCCCAACAACTCTATCTTTTAGATGCTTCTTATCCTATTATATAAAATAGTAAGCTTTTTTTTGTCTGAAACTTAAGATTTCAATAACTACTGAACTAATTGGGAAGTTTCATATAGATCCCGAAATGGTTTTAGGCTATTTTATTTTTATGTTTAAGCTTCAGAATGGTTTTAGGCTGTTTTTTTGCTTTTTTCTTACCCCTTTGACCAAAAAGCCCATGCTATGGGGGCAGCGCTATTTTTACAAATCCGAAAATTGGTTATAATTCTTTCAAACTTGGTATTTATCAAAAGTAAATTATTGCGTTGGAAAATATTGGATTAACCTATTAAAGAAAATACCAATTATAGAAATATTTGAACCAATTTTACAAAATTCTTTATTTTCAATAAATGATTTCAATTAACAGAAGGTGTGATTAAATACAGGGACCTAAAGGGATAAGACAATAGCCTATAAATTAATGTACATCCCTAATGATGATACACAAATTACCCCTTGTGTAGATTACAATTACTGGTTGAATCGTTTGGATACTTAATGAACCAACCAATCAAAATTGAATAAAAGTCCTTAAAGTTGTTAAGCTAACGGATAAAATACCGTTATCATAAATCTTTGAGGACTTGTATAATATACAGCCCAATGTCCCCTCCCTCCCAGGATTAAATAAGTTTAATGTGGGTCAGTACTTGTTAACTTGTCAACCTTTTTGACAGCTAATGTTTTGGTTAATGAAACAATAATTATCTTTATTTTATTTTTCAGTTGAAAGATGGAACAAAGTACAAAAGTCATATTTTGAAGTTAAGAAGTTTAGAGGTATATATTTTGTTTCTATCTATCAATCTTTTCTTCTATCTATCAATATATTTTTCTATCTATCTATTCCTCTACTATATATCTATTCTTCTATTTATCCATTAATTCTCCTATCTATCAATCTATTCTTCTATGTATCAATCCATCCTTCTATCTCTCAATCTATTTATCTATCTATCAATCTATTCTTCTATCTATCAATCTATTTTTCTATCTATCAATCTATTCTTCTATCTATCAATCTATTCTTCTATCTATCAATCTTTTCTTCTATCTATCAATCTATTCTTCTATCTATCAATCTATTCTTCTATCTATCAATCTATTCTTCTATCTATCAATCTATTCTTCTATCTATCAATCTATTCTTCTATCTATCAATCTATTCTTCTGTCTATCAATCTATTCTTCTATCTATCAATCTATTCATCTATCTATCAATCTATTCTTCTATCTATCAATCTATTCTTCTATCTATCAATCTATTCTTCTATCTATCAATCTATTCTTCTATCTATCAATCTATTCTTCTATCTATCAATCTATTCTTCTATCTATCAATCTATTCTTCTATCTATCAATCTATTCTTCTATCTATCAATCTATTCTTCTATCTATCAATCTATTCTTCTATCTATCAATCTATTCTTCTGTCTATCAATCTATTCTTCTATCTATCAATCTATTCTTCTATCTATCAATCTATTCTTCTATCTATCAATCTATTCTTCTATCTATCAATCTATCAATCTATTATTCCATTTATTAATCTATTCTTCCATTTATTAATCTATCTTATTAATCTTATATCTATAAATCTATTATTCTATTTATCAATCTTTTCTTCTGTCTATATATCTATCAATCTACCTATCTATCTATCTATCTATCTATCTACCAATCTATCTATTTATCTATCTTTATATCTAGGAGAAGGACTATGGAAACTATACCTGTGTTGCCAGTAATTCACTTGGAACCTCTTCCAGCTCTTTCTCTGTTACAGGTAACAAAATATAAAATATACTGGATACTTATACCCCCAGCCCACATGGATTAGACTACCCTCCCCACATATTTCCAATTTACTTCAGGAAAAACAAAAAAATTAATTCGATGGAAAAATCAAATGTTCTTAAAAAGTTGTATAATAGTTAAAAGGTCATCTTTCTTCTTATTCTTTTATTCCATTTTTAATGACCGTAATCATAGAATCTAGAAAAAAAAACTTAATATAAAATTTTCGACACTTTTAGGAAGTCCAGATCAACCCATGATTATTTCACCTTCACAGAGCAGCTCTAGGTAAATTCATATTTTTACATAAAACAAAAATAGTTTGGGGATACATTGTTAGAGATGACTCTAAACAGCACTAAGAAATGTATCTTCCTTTAGAATATGCGTCAAAATTATAGAAGGAGACAAATTGTCGTCAATTTAGGTTGTTATTTCCCATGTCATTTATTGTTATCTATCTATCTTTATGTTTAGTGAAAGCTACACAATAAACTAGAAAGTTTGGACCGCTCACACCTTCCCAATTATAAAGTATCTATCTATCTATCTATCTATCTATCTATCTATCTGGCTATTTATCTATCTATCTTTATATTTAGGGATAATTACACAATAATCTGTAAGTTTGGACACCTCACACCTTCCTAATTATAAAGTATCTATCTATCTATCTATCTGGCTATCTATCTATCTGGCTATTTATCTATCTATCTTTATATTTAGGGATAATTACACAATAATCTGGAAAGTTTGGACACCTCACACTTTCCTAATTATAAAGTATCTATCTATCTATCTATCTATTTATCTTTATATTTAGGGATAGCTATACAATAATCTGGAAAGTTTGGACACCTCCCACCTTACCAATTATAAATTATCTATCTTTCTATCTATCTTTATATTTAGGGATAGCTACACAATAATCTGGAAAGTTTGGACACCTCACACCTTCCCAATTATAAAGTATCTATCTATCTTTATATTTAGGGATAGCTACACAATAATCTGGAAAGTTTGGACACCTCACACCTTCCAAATTATAAAGTATCTATCTATCTATCTTTATATTTAGGGATAGCTACACAATAATCTGGAAAGTTTGGACACCTCCCACCTTCCCAATTATAAAGTATCTATATCTTTATATTTAGGGATAGCTACACAATAATCTGGAAAGTTTGGACACCTCCCACCTTCCCAATTATAAAGTATCTATATCTTTATATTTAGGGATAGCTACACAATAATCTGGAAAGTTTGGACATTTCACATCTTCCCAATTAAAAAGTATCTATCTATCTATTTATCTATCTATCTATCTTTATATTTAGGAATAGCTACACAATAATCTGGAAAGTTTGGACGCCTCACACCTTTCCAATTATAAAGTATCTATCTATCTTTAAATTTAGGGATAGCTACACAATCATCTGGAAAGTTTGGACACCTCTCACCTTCCCAATTAGATAGTATCTATCTATCTTTATATCTAGGGATAGCTACACAATAATCTGGAAAGTTTGGACACCTCACACCTTCCCAATTATAAAGTATCTATCTATCTATCTATCTTTATATCTAGGGATAGCTACACAATAATCTGTAAAGTTTGGACACCTCTCACCTTCCCAATTATAAAGTATCTATCTATCTATCTTTATATCTAGGGATAGCTACACAATAATCTGTAAAGTTTGGACACCTCACACCTTCCCAATTATAAAGTATCTATCTATCTATCTTGATATCTAGGGATAGCTACACAATAATCTGGAAAGTTTGGACACCTCACACCTTCCCAATCCTGAATCAAAGCATCCTCTACAGAAAAGTTGCAAGGGTAAGTTGTTATTAGTAAAAAATCCACAAAATTCCAGAAAGCTTACATATATATAAGCCGAGGGGTTGCGGCTTTGGCTAAGTGATTGATGGTTAGAATGGCATATTCTTTATGCAAGCCGCGCAGTTTTTTTGTTGCAAGGACTGCAAATTGGTTAGAGAAGCGTCGTTAAGTTCAGTAAAAAGACTGCAGCTTTTTAAAAGCTTTAAATATGAGGGTGTTTCATGGCGAAGGTGATAAGACGAGCAGCTGAATTCAGCAAAGACTGCGGATATGGCTACTGAGCCCTTTTATAAAATTAAAATTAAGAAAACACTTAATTTAAAATCTTGAAAAATACGTATAGTAGTTGTTTAAATTTTAAATTTAATTAAAAATAATGAAATTTACAATATGAACTATATTTAATTATGAAGAGTTAAAATTATAAAAATATAATTCTAAAGTAGAAGAAATTTTATTTAAAATTGAAGCACGTTTTATTGTAAATATTGTCGACATTCCTTAACATTTGTCAAAGGTACACCTCAAGTTTTACATTTTCATTGTTTACTAGGACCCTAGAGGCCTCTAGTGGACCTTGAGGTAGGGGGGAGGAAGGGAATAGTCGACTCCACCCACTTTAAATTATAGTTTAAAAGAAATAGCTAAAACCTTCCCATGAGAAGCTACACTGTAAAGGAGAACCATATCGATTCTGCGGTTAGCGAGATCCTTTGGTACAGACTGACAACCACACACACACTAACAGACTATTCTAATATGACGTCATTCGGGATACATCAGCCACAATTTTTAATTTATACCCTTTGTTATGGGCACTATAAAGAGATTCTTGTATGAAACAGGATACATATAAAATGTAAATGAAAGAATATACTTTTAAACATATTCCATTTGTTTTTTGTTGATGTAATTTAAAGTGTTGTAGTAATACTAATCTTTACTCATTACTTTCCTACGTGATGTAAATAAACAACATTTTAAATTCTATTTACTTATCACATAGATCTATCTATTATATGTATATTTCTATGTATTATATCAATCTATCTATCTACCAAGATGTATGTATGTTTTATATTATATGTTTTAATTATGTATTTGTTTTACATTGACACCTGAAGAGTGCAAACATGTAAGAACAATTTGTATTAACTAAATAAATATGTAAAATTCACATTTTGTTTGTGAGTTAACCACTTATATATGTATCTATATGTATATACTGGAGAGACAGTGACAGATCCAGAGGGTACCTGGCATAACCTGGCTCTCATATGTATCTATCTATCTATATGTATATATCTAGGCTACTGGAGAGACAGTGACAGATCCAGAGGGCACCTGGCATAATCTAGCTCTCATATGTATCTATCTATCTATATTTATATATCTAGGCTACTTGAGAGACAGTGACAGATCCAGAGGGTACCTGGCATAATCTGGCTCTCATATGTATCTATCTATCTATATGTATATATCTAGGCTACTTGAGAGACAGTGACAGATCCAGAGGGTACCTGGCATAATCTGGCTCTCATATGTATCTATCTATCTATATGTATATATCTAGGCTACTTGAGAGACAGTGACAGATCCAGAGGGTACCTGGCATAATCTGGCTCTCATATGTATCTATCTATCTATATGTATATATCTAGGCTACTGGAGAGACAGTGACAGATCCAGAGGGTACCTGGCATATCTAGCTCTCATATGTATCTATCTATCTATATGTATATATCTAGGCTACTTGAGAGACAGTGACAGATCCAGAGGGTACCTGGCATAATCTGGCTCTCATATGTATCTATCTATCTATATGTATATATCTAGGCTACTGGAGAGACAGTGACAGATCCAGAGGGTACCTGGCATAATCTGGCTCTCATATGTATCTATATGTATATATCTAGGCTACTGGAGAGACAGTGACAGATCCAGAGGGTACCTGGCATAATCTGGCTCTCATAGCGGAGAAGAGAAACACTTTCCAGGTAAAAAACTAATAAGTAGCGCAGCTACTGTATAACAATGTAGGGTATGTCCCCACATATTCATAATACTATTTATATGAAAGTTTAGGACGTATCTAGTATTTTTTTTCAGTAAGAAATTGTTCACTGCGTATTCTATTGTGATCAATTAATTTTGCACTGTATAAGAGTTAAGAGGTATAGTCCTTTCCACGACATCCCTCCATAAGGAGCGATTCTTCGTATTTTTAAAATGGCTTTTTATAGGTTATTTTAGGTTAGGTTAGGTTATATTGTGTTAGGTGATTGCCCCCACAGGGTTAGGTAATTGGCCCCGCAGGGTTAGAGCCCCCCGCAGGGGCTAGATATAGGAGAAAAGCTACTGTGAAAAATACGAAGAATCGCTCCTTATGGAGATATGTCGTGGAAAGGACTATACCCGAGTTAAGTGTTATTTTTCTTTCCAAAAACATTTTAAAGTAGCGTAGCTAATTTATGACTAAGGCATGTTCTTTCGTCCATACTATTTTAAGGATCATTGTCAGTATGTCTACCATCACTTTACCTAATTACTTTTTTTTATTAAAAACTATTTACTTTAAATATAACTGAGTATGCTACGTTATAATATTACACTGAATAACAGTTCATTGTAATTTCTTTCCTTATAAATTGTTTTTTTTTCTTATTGCTGTAACTTATGAACATATATATTCTTGTTTTCAATAATTTATGATGTAAATTTTATTAGAACAAACATAATAAAAAAATCATAATATAAATATATCAAATGTTCTGCTAAAGTCAAACTGCTACAAATTACTCCAGGATTCCTACCGTATGGATCTGACCGGCCTAACCCATGATTGCGAGTACGAGGTCAGGATTCGAGCCATGAACTCTCAGGGATGGAGCCCACTGTCGAATCCTTTCACTTTCAAGACTGCAGGTAATATTGGAGCAAAAATCTTTCTCTTATATCTTCTAAACCGATTTTTATCCTCTGGATTAGAACCGGTTCTCAGTCATACTGAAAAATCATGCATAGTACCGTATTAAAGACAATTTTCTACGAATATTAAAATAAAAATGATAAAATTAATACTAGTTTTATTAGCTCGGGCCTTCGGCCACTCTGGGCTAACAAAACTAGTTTTACTCTTATATATTTTCATTTTAATATCCACAGAAAGGTGATAAAATGCGATAAATAACTATTAAACAAAAAAATAAAAAAAATTTATAATTAATATTTTCTTTATCCCAGGTGACATCTACCGACCACTGCCAGCTGTGTATCACGAGGGACAAATCTGGTCTTCGGATGCCGCAATCAATCAATCAACAATCAAACTAATGTCAGCTGTCGTCATTATTCTTCTAGCATATTTGTAGATTTTTTCTAGTGATAATTTTAATTTAGATGTATGTTTGAATTAATGAAATAGAAGTAATCAAAAAAGTTTTCATTCATTTCATCAGCAATGCTATTCTTTAAGTCTAAATTAATAAATTTTCCGCTTTAATTTTATTATTCTGCTCGCTATAAGTTATTTCACTAGTTCTCATTTTTGAAAACAACGCATTAATTATGAAATTATTGAGGTATTTGCTTTTTCTCTCCATAAAAATGCATATTCTACATATTTAAGTAACCAAAAAAAAACTTTTTTCAACGTTTAAAGTATAAGTTTAACTGATAAAGTAGGAATATCCTAAGGAAAAATTAGGGGTCAATGAAGAGTTTAGGAGGTATACTTTATATTGTTGTTATTGTATTGGAAACAACTAAAATAAAAATGAAATTGATATCCAACATAAACAAAATAAAATGACAAACACATATACCATAACAAATACAAATGAAATGAATAATTAATTTTAATATGTTTCTACTTTACTTTTACGTTAAACCCAATTGAATAATCTAATTTATTTTTTCGAACTCAAATCTTTCAAAAAGCGCCCTTTTGTTTATAAATGTTCTTATTCCTATAATTTGGAAATATCCCAAAGACAATGGAATGTTATATATTCAAACTGTTTGTAGCCTTAATAATTTATTTGAAAACCAATTACTTGATGCTGCAACCAAATAGTGTTCCTTCAAACAAGAAAACTTGTTTACATTGAACAAGGATGACAACATTCATAAAAGCGAAGCTCTGAAACTGTAAGACAAACGAACATTAACACTTGTTGAGTGTCAGAACTGAATACCTAATCAGAATATAAATATATAACAGTCGAAACAAAATTGTAAGTAAATTTGTTGAAAAACTGCTAAAATATAGAATATAGTTTAAGGACATACTTACATGTTTAGTACTTTATTGTAGAGATGCTTCGCTTATAAAATTAAACTTTGTTGTCATAGGAATCAGTATTCCAAAATTCAGATCAATCGGATTATTATATCACATAAAAATTTGTTGTTGAAAAAGTTTAAAATCGATAAGACAATTCTAACATGTCTAAATTAACTATAAAGCTAACCGTTACGGACAAAGGATTCTTGAAATCCAGTTTTACAAAAAAAACTAAAAATAATTTTATTCTTGATTTTTATTTACCAGCAGCTTATGATGCAATTTAGTGAATAAGGAAAACGGGATCATAGCAAGAAAACGATGTAGCGAGTTTTGTCGTATTTTCACAATGGCTTATTTTAGGAAGTGTAAATGTTAATGTTTGCCCCGCAGGGTTAGCGCCCCCTGCATGGGCTAGAAATAGGAGAAAAAACTACAACCCTTTTTCAACAAATTGCTGTTACAGCCGCCTCGCCAATGGCAGCCTTTAGCAACTCATTTAGGTTTACATCCCTTGAATTTCCTGCTACTTAAATTTCTTACAGCATTACAAAAACACTGTAAACTTATTAAATTATGTTAATTTCTGGGGGTTTAGTTTCAACTTTAGTGTTGATATATTTCATACACAAAGACGGTTTCTTTAACTGTATTATTATAATAATTTACAGAATGTTTTGATACTATGATAGTCAGTAAGTTTAATGTAATTAAACTTTGAAAAAAGTTATTAAAACCATCGTTAACCTCACCTGAATTAAAGTATGTGTGCGTAGGTGTGTTATAATTTCCACATAAAACAACGTAAAATTAAGAAAATCATATTAATGAAAATGTTTTTTTAACTAAAACAATTTAATCAGAGATAATCCAATGACCGATAAATTGATGTACATTTCTAATTATGATTAATAATATTTTGTAGATTACAATATGTGTTTTAAACGTTTAGACACTCAATTAATGAACTAACCAATCTAAATTCAATAAATGTCCCCTTAATTTTCAAAATAGAACCCGTTTTCATTTGAAATATCGTAATTATAGAAATAAAAAAGTAACAATTACACAAAAAAAACCTTCCCATCATTTCAATGTATGAGCTGATTATTGTACGGAAATTTTGGCACATCTCGCTTGTAAAGTAAAGTTTGGATATTACTCTACAATGTAAATTATATCCAATATGCAATCAGGGAGGGAGGGGACATCAGGCTGTTTATTACACTAGTCCCCAAAGTTTCATGATTTTTAAGCATTTTAATGATGAGCATTTTCTTATTCGTTGTCTTAAAAACTTTGGAGAGATTTATTGAATTTTGGTTAGTTTGTTTACTAAGTTGAGGGTCCAAACGTTTTAACTAATAGTTGTAATCTACAGGGTAATTTTGTGTATCATAATTGGTAATGTACGTCATTTTATCGGCCTTTGTTCTTTCCCTTAACATCCCTGTATACAAATAAGAATAATTAAATATATCGTAAGCTCCATTTGGATAATTAGATCATTAATGTCGAAAATCTAATGCTTCATTAGAAAGCTCAGATTTTATAGGGCATTTTTTTATATTTGTTTTCCAAGCCAAATCATTCTACCAAAATATATATTATATAAAAAGATGATAAGCTGCTTTTAACCTCTTTAGCATGAACAAATCAAACCAATAACAATACTGGATTCTTAAGAGATGGCCGACAAATTGATATACATTCCCAAAAGATAAAATATTTTCTCGTATTCATTCGAATCCGGTGGATAAGAACTGGTTCTCATCCATACGAAAAAGCTAAGTCTATCATCGAATTATATCCAGCTTTCTACGAATATAAAAACTGGTTTTAATCTTATAATTGTACATTCTATATCCGCGGAAAGCTGTTTATAATACGATGAAAGAAATAACTATTCTCACTATCTAAATGCCACCTAACCCTAAAAACCAAAGTAATAAAGAATGTATTGTGACGGTGATTTTTCAACTATTTAAATAGATTACCTTTTCTTTTCCTTCTTTACATCTTATAGCTGTGACAGAGGCTTATTGAATGGCTTATGTAAGACCTAAGGCTGGCACATATGCTTCTAAAAGTCTAGGGGCTAACGACAATATGCTTCTGTAGGCTGCCCGACTGATGGCATCTGAAGCTGAAGAGCCCTGATGAAATAACTGTCTTTTGTGCATAAATAAATACTGTTCACAATGGGCTGTTTATTATACTAGTCACTAAAGTTTAGAATAACGTTTTCTTATTCGTTTGCTTAACAACTTTGGGGACTATCGTGAATTTTGATTGGTTAGTTCATTAAGTTGAGGTTTCAACCATTGATCTTATTATACAGAAGGGGTAATTTATGTATTATGATTGGGAATTATATAAATTTATCAGCCATTGTCTTATCCTTTTAGAACCCTGATTGCAAGAGTATAACATATAATGTAACTTTACCCTAACTATTACAAGCTTGGCTTGACAGTGCACCTACTCAGAGATAAGAAAATGGACGTTAATTTGATGTACTTCCCTAATGATAATTAAGAAAATTACCCCTTCTGTAGATTCCAATTAGTAGATGAAACATTTAGACATTTTACTTAATGAAACAACCAATCAAAATTCTATACAAGTCCCCAAAGATGTGCAGCCAACCAATAAGAAAACTTGATTACAAAACTTTGGAGACTAGTGTAATAAACAGCACAATGCCCCCTTCCTTCCTGGCACCTAACCATGTGGGTTAACCCTGTTTATAACTCTTTATAATTAAAGGTTGAAAATCTTTTAAACTAAAGTTTTAATAACTATGAAAGATGCCAAAAAAAATTAGGTCACCTTAACAATTAATAAGGATGACAACATCCATAAAATCTTAGCTGCAGTTATATTAAAGTTAGATAAACGATTATTGATATTGTAGATTGACTACGCTTTTGATATTTAAGAAATAGAATATTATTTAGATATCTTTGACTGTTTGATGTTAATCTTTAAATTGACATGCTGACTTTTGGTAAGGATTGAAGAATCCGTTATATAAGGTCGGATGGGTTAATGTCTAAATGAAGAAATGAAAAAACAAGGATGATAACATCTAAAAATGTGAAGCTCTCATATCAGATAGAAGAAAAGACTGATATTATCACTTGTGTCAGAATTTAAAAAGCAAAATACAAAAATTTATAGATCTAAAAAAATAGGCTAATGTTTGAGAACAAACAAACATTTATAGGCTTTGAATATAGAAATGCTTTGCTTTATAACATTGTACCTTGTTGTCCTAGGAATAATTATTTCATAAATCAGTCGAAAGGATGATTATATTATATTAAAAATTGTTACAAAAAAATGAGAAAAACAACATATTTAATTGGACTTACTGTCTTTATGGTAACGATTATAGAGTTGCTACGCTTTCTAAATCATACCTTATTGTTACAGAAATCATCATGCCAAGTTTAAAATAAATAGCACAACTCTAACATGCCCAAATTAACAATAAGAACTATCGTTTATATACGATGTACGAGCAACCCTTATTTTAGAAAAGCTTAGCATTTATTATTTAAGTTCTAAAGGGACAATGGACGATAAATTGATGTGCATCCCCAATGATGATACACAAAATTACCTCTTCTGTAGATCAAAATTGGTGACTGAAACATTTGAACACGCAACCTTATAAACCAACCAATGAAATGTCACTAAAGTCCCTAAAGTTGTAAAGCCAACGAATAAGAAAACGTTATTATAAAACTTGGGGACTAGTCTAATAAACAGCCCATTGCTCTCTCTCTCTCTCTCTCTCTCTCTCTCTCTCTCTCTCTCTCTCTCTCTCTTTCTCTCTCTTTCTATCTCTATATCTGGGTATCATGTATGTATGTCTGGTAAGCCGAGCGTTCTCGGCCCACGGGGTAACGAGTTCGGATTCAACGAGCCCTAGCCTTTAAGTATTCTACCAAACAAACAAGCAGGATTCAATCATACAGAAATTATATATTTAAACTGAATAATATTTACAAGTTATGTTTACTATATATATATAACAAAATATAACAATGGTTAGGTTTGAAGGGGGTGTGGGGCGCTAGGGCTTAGCGCCCGACGGTAGACAGGCTGTGGGGGCAGCGGTGGTAAAAGGGGAGGCAGCGCCTCCCGATTATATAAGCGCGTGAGGGACTCGTGATAGTTGCATGTTCAAGTCCCCTCCCCACATTTAGGCAGGCTAGTTTGACCGCTGGGTGCGGGGTCAACAGCGGTCATGAGATGGATAGTGATATAATAGGATTAGTGCGGGGGGTTTGTTATCATAAGTCACAGCGAAGCAACTCTGTAAACGGCCTGTCCGTCTGGGTGTCGTATTACCACAACCTCCCCTTCAAGGGTTGCGTGGCTCCTGAGCCACCAGGCCTTGAACCTGGGGATACGACAGCCGGCTCCTGCGCCGGACAGGCAGTTCTTGGGGCACAGCTCGATGGAGGGCAGCCCGGGCTACACAGGCTCCCTGGGACACTCGTTGCTCGGTCTGACTGTGGTTGGTGATCAGCATTGTCAGCTCCTGGTTGGCTTCTAGGCGTGGGTTGGCGACGGCCAGGCCTCGCCGCTGGAAATTTTGCCTCGTCTGCAGGATCAGTTCTGTCGCGGCTGGTAGCTGGACACGGAGGCCTAGGCAGACTCTGGTGGTTCCTAAGGGTGGAATGGTGATGGCAAAGGGTGCATAGAACTCCATGGGGGCGCCTGCTTGATTCAGGTTGCTTGGCCTCCTAGCTCCTACCCGGATGGGGATGGCTGTCATCAGCAGGGGGCACATGGCTTCTTCTTCTTCTTCTGGGGCGGCCTCTTCCATCGCAGTGGCTGGCTCTTCTCCTACAGGCTCGCTGCTGGCTGGCAGGTTCTCCATGTCCGCGTCAGGGTTCCAGATGGCATCTCTGAGTGGCTCTGGAGCGGGCGGCGGCGGCGGTGGTTCGTTGGGCTGCTCCTGCAGGTTTTCCTCCACTGGGTCACGATCTTGGCCGCTAGGCTGTGGGGCGGCTGCGGCTGGCTGGTGCACTGGGAACTCTCCTGGGTTGCTAGCTGCAGGCGCCGCCGCTCCAACTGGCAGCTCGGTGGCATCCTCGTCGCCGTCCATGTCAACTTGGATGTCTTCTGGGATCTGGTGGGCAGTCACATCTCCAGTGTATTTGCGCAGTCGGCCTACATGCGCGGTAACTTCTGAGATCCTGGCTACTGGAGAGGCAGGTTTGATGACATAATGGACTTCTGTAGCTTTCCTCACTACTTTCCAGGGGCCAGTCCATCTCTTGGTAATCTTGGCTGCCTTCCCTGGCACCAGGCGGGGGGCCAGGTACCAGACCAAGTCTCCAACCTCATACTTGGCCGTGCCTTCGTAAGCTGCCGCGCTCCTCCTGATGGCTCCCTCCTCCTTCTGCTGGATGGCATCATACACTGCATAGTAGCGCTGCAAGAGAGCTTGGACGTTGGCTGGAACTGAAGCATATTCGGTCTCTGGCAGCCGTAGCACCATGTCCACCGGAAGTTTGGCCTCTCTCCCAAAGAAGGCCAGGAACGGGGTCACGCCAGTGGATCTGCAGGCCTTGGTGTTGTAGGCAAAGGCGATGGCAGGCAGGTGTGGCTCCTAGTTGTTATCGTCTCTGTCTAGGAACAGGCGCATGCCTGTGTTGAGCGTCCTATGAAACCTCTCCACTCGGTTGGACTGCGGGTTGTAGGGTGGTGGATGTGTCAGGCCAATCTCGAGCCTGGAGGCCAGTTCCTGGAATACCTGGCCGGTAAATTCCATTCCATTGTCGGAATGGATCTTCAGGGGGCATCCGAACGTGGCCAGGTGGCGGTGCAACAGGGCTTCAGCCACCGTGAGGGTGCGCTTGTTGGGGATGGCGTAGAGGCTGACAAACCGGCTGAATCCATCTTGGCAGGTGAGGATGTAGCGGTTCCCAGCTGGGGTCTCTGGCAGTGGCCCCACCAGGTCGATGAATAGGACTTGCTGTGGATACCCCTGGCGGGAGGGCACGTGGATCCCCTGCTTCAGCCTCTCCTTGGTAACTTTCTGGACACACTCAGGGCAGGTTTGTACCATCAGGCGGACGTCACGGGCCAGGTTGGGCCACCAGAAGTGCATGGCAACGCGGGCGATAGTTGCGTCCATCCCAAAGTGCCCAGCCATGGGGGTCCCATGGGCTAGAAAGAACGCGTCCTGCTGGAGGGCCGAAGGCAGCAGGTATCTTGTCCTCTCTCCTGTCAGAGTCTGGTCAGTGGTGGTGAGGCAGCCGTGCTCGTCAAGCCCCAGAGCTGGGAAGCGGCTGGCGTACTGCTGCTCGTCTCGTTCCTTGCCACGCAGCTCAGCCTTGGTTGGGGCCTTGCCATCAGCCACCCATTGGCGGACACGGAGCAGGAGGGGGTCCTGTGTCTGGGCTTCCAATACTCTAGCTGAATCCAGTCGGGCGGCAGGAGGCCGGCTAGCTGCGGCCTCCCCTAGCTGGCAAAGGTTGTGGATATACTCAGCCTGCTCTGCTAATTCTTCGGCGCTAGCCGTTGGCATGTTGGCATCTTCCCGGCGGCTGAGGGCGTCGGTATTCTGGGTGCCAGGCCTGTGGCAGACGGTAAAGTCTAAGGCCGCTAGCTCCTCCTGCCAGCGGGCCACCATCCCTGTGGATGTGTTCAGTGATTTCATCTGTAGCAGGGCAGAGGAATCAGTGTTGATCTGGAAGCTGCGGTAGGACAAGATGCCGTGGAATTTTCGGATCCCATAGATAATGGCGGCCATCTCTCCCTTCCAGGACGGGTAGCGCGTCTCAGGGTCGGTTGTCTTGCGCCCCACGGCGGCAATCAGCCTCTCCTTGCCCTCCTGGCATTGACTCAGTATGGCAGAGATGGCGCGGCTGCTGAAATCTGTGGTGAGCTGGAACACTGCTGGCAAATCAAACCTGGGCGGCGCTCGGATGGGGGCCTTGCGGAACTTGTCCTTGAGTTGCAGCAGCTGGGCTTCCATCTCAGGCGTCCAGGTTAGGGCCTTGGCCGTCTTCTGCCGATTCATCTCGTAGGTGAGGTCTGCATACTCTGGGATGAACAGGCGGTAGTATCCAAAGAAGCCCAGCAACGCCAGCAAATCCTTGGGGGTGCTAGGGGCTGGCCAGTCCAAGATGCGGTCAATATAGTCCTCTTGCATGGCTATCCCCTCACGGCTGAGGGTGTGGCCCAGATAATCCACCTTGGATCGGAACAACTTGGTCTTGGCTGGCTTGAGGCGGATCCCTCCCCTACGGTGGGCTTCCAAGACCTCTCGGAGCCTGGCCAGGTGGGCCCAGGTATCCTGATGGAAGGTCAGGACGTCGTCAAGGTATGACTGGAGGTTGGCTGTGCCTAGTGGGTTTAGGACCCCTGCAATAAACCTGGAATAGACAGACGGTGCCGTAGCCAGGCCAAAGGGCATCCTTTTCCATTGATACAAGCCCCTGGGGGTGGTGAAGGCGGTGCAGGGCCGGCTATCCTCAGACACACGGATGGTGTAGTATGCGGCCACCGCGTCTAAAGCACTGTAGACACGGTGCCCGCCAGCTCGTTCCACCAACTGCTGGATCCTAGGCAGGGGGTAGCTGTCCAGCTCCAGACACTTGTTGAGGGCTCTGTAGTCGACGGCCCAGCAGGTGCTCCCGTCCTTCTTCTTGATGGGCACCAGGGGGCTGCTCCAGGCGGAGTCCGACGGCTCTATAACTCCTTCCTGTAGCCAGGTGTCCAGTTGTTTCTCCAGTTCAGCCTCTTGCCGCGGGTTCAGATCCCTAAATCTCTGGCGGATCGGCTGGGTCCCTGGCTTGAGGCGCAGCTGCAGCTCAACCACATCTGTGCAGCCGGGGGTAGAATTGGAGAAGACGTCCCTGTACTCTGACAACGTAGTCCAGACCTCCTTCTTGAGCAAGGGGTCCTTGCGTAGGAACTCATTGTCTTCCATCTCCAGGGCCTCCCACAACTCCTGCATGTCTATAGGCTCAGCAGGTTCTTGGAACGAGTGGAGACGCGGGGGAGGCGTATCAGAGACCTCTAAAATGTCAGGTTTGACCAGCTCCCCTGCCACTGGGAGGCCAGCATCCAGCAAGAGGGGCACCTCCCCCTCATTGACCACCAGTACTCTAAACACAGTGGCAGAGCCAGGCCTGTGGGCATACAGGCCCTCTGGAATAACAAGGTCCTCCCCAAACCTCTGTTCTGGGGCAGCTAGTTGAATGGCATCCTTGGTGCGATGGCCTACTAGCTCAACAGGGACCGCCATAACCCCGCGGCCAGGCAGGACCACCCGCTTGGCTGTGCGGAGCTGGGGTGGTTGACCGTCAGTTGGAGTGACAGCGCTTAGCCTATACGTGGCTGGTGCGGGGTCAGCCTTGGCTCCGGGACCCACCGGCCGCGACTTGACGGGCTCGGCTTCTGGAGGGGCTGACGTGTCGGAGCCAGGCGTGGCTCCGGGGGCGTCCGGCCACGATTTGACGGGCTCGGCGCTGGGAGAGGCCAAAGTGCTGGGTCCAGCTTTGGCTCCGTGGGCGTCCGGCCGCGACTTGACGGGCACGGCGCCGGGAGAGGCTGGGGCCTGAGAGTTGAGTGTGGCTCCGGGTACATCAGACCGCGACTTGACGGGTCTGGACTCGGGCTTGGCTGGTGGACTGGCTGGAGGTCCCAGGTAGAGGGGGCCAGGTGGACACGGCTGGCCGTTGATAAAAATGTCGGAGGAGAAGATTGGTTCTGGAGGGCTGGCAATCTCAGGAAACGTTGTTGGCAGGCTCTCCCTTGGCACCTTGGGCACTGGGGGCAACCCCATGGCTAGCAGGTTAGCTCCCTTGTGTGCGTTGAGCTCAGCGTCCACCCAGTGTGTGCCTTTCTCAACCACACGCGGCTGCTCAGGCAGGGGGCCTGGCAGAGGCCCCTCATAGCTTAGCTCTCTCTCGGCTGTCTCCCGGTCAATGGGGACGCCACGGAGTGGGATAAACTCCCCACGCACCCACAAGCAAGGTGGTTGCATGTCGAAACAGAGCCTAGTTCCGAACTCCTTGAGAAAATACCCTCCTAGGTTCAGAGGGTGTGAGAGATTCCGGACCACAGTCACGTGGTATAGATGAAGTATAAGAGTGTGTGAAACTGCCATATATAACTCTTTTAATTTTCCGATTACCTGGAGGGGCTGGCCTTCCTCATTAGCAGTCAGGATCTGGGTGTTGTCCGGAATCAACATACGTTGCACGCCCATCGCGTGCATGAGATGCTCAGAAATTACAGCAGACCCTGGTACACGGTTGCCAGAATCAATCATGGCATCAACCTGTACATGCTGGGCAGGGTCAGGAGTAGGAAACCTCACCCTGACATGGCAGGGGAAGTGGAGGTCCTGCCCTTGAGACAAGGGGGCCTCTCGTTCGGCTGGGGTTGGCAGAAACTTTGGTGGTGGCCGCACCGCAGCTATGGTGGTATCGCTTACCATGGTGGCTTAGACTGTAGCTTCGAATCACTAGAGCTTATTAATTATCACTTGGTCAACAATTTTATATTTATTTTTATCACTTGGTTGACATTTATACACACTGATGTGTTGTTATCACTAGGAGCTCTAGGTGTGATTCTGGAAGCACTGGCAGCAGGGAATGTCCATCCTGCAAGGTTCAGAGGGGTGACGGCGGTAGGGAATGACCCGTCCTACAGCGCCGCTGGTTCGAATCCCGAAAAATGGCGGCAGGGAATGGCCCGTCCTGCAGCGCCTCGGGTTCAAATCCTGGGAGGCAGCGGCAGGGAATGTCCCGTCCTGCCGTGCCTGTGGCTCAAAATCTGCTATCCGTCGCAGTGGTAGGGCTTACTTGTGTGCTGAAGCTTCGCAGCCACACATTGCCTTCTTAGGGAGACCAGCACACAGCTGTCTGTCTCGTAGGTTTGGCCTGGGTGTCCTGGGGCTTGTCCCAGCTACACTTTCCAATTTAGACTCAGTTCTGTAGCCGTCTGAGCTAAATTATCCGATCGCCGTGGCTGCGCACCTAGCGCTACTCCTACACGACACGGAAAAAGCGTCTTAACTGGCGCTTTTAGCAGGCTAAATCTGCTTGCCGTAGGCCATAGGCCCACATATTGCGTTCAAAATGATGGAAATTCGACCTAAAAAGGCCGTCTCACGGGTCAGTTGGCGGCTGATTGTCCCCTTACTTGCCAAAGGGTCCAATCAGAGGTAGAATAGGCTAGTTTCTGTAAGGCTCGATTGAAACACGCTGACACCAAGTTCTGGTAAGCCGAGCGTTCTCGGCCCACGGGGTAACGAGTTCGGATTCAACGAGCCCTAGCCTTTAAGTATTCTACCAAACAAACAAGCAGGATTCAATCATACAGAAATTATATATTTAAACTGAATAATATTTACAAGTTATGTTTACTATATATATACAACAAAATATAACAATGGTTAGGTTTGAAGGGGGTGTGGGGCGCTAGGGCTTAGCGCCCGACGGTAGACAGGCTGTGGGGGCAGCGGTGGTAAAAGGGGAGGCAGCGCCTCCCGATTATATAAGCGCGTGAGGGACTCGTGATAGTTGCATGTTCAAGTCCCCTCCCCACATTTAGGCAGGCTAGTTTGACCGCTGGGTGCGGGGTCAACAGCGGTCATGAGATGGATAGTGATATAATAGGATTAGTGCGGGGGGTTTGTTATCATAAGTCACAGCGAAGCAACTCTGTAAACGGCCTGTCCGTCTGGGTGTCGTATTACCACATATGTATGCAATGATATAGTTTATATTCATAGGGCTTGAGCGGTGAGGACATGTAATAGAGAACAATATACAACAGAGTGATTGTATATATCTAAGGGACAGCAATGTCCATGTACGAAGTCCTTTCATTGTGGCTTTTAGAAAAAAAGTCATATAATGTTTTTTTTGCTTTAAAACTTTCGTTAGTAGGGATGGAATTCAGCTTGTTTTCTTTTAAAGGTCTAAAATCAGAATGTTTATTTTTGTTTTAAATATATTTATGCTTTCTTAATTCACAAGTCGCTTCACCCCTTGCATCTAGGGGAGGGCGATTAAGATCAGGAAAATAGCTTTAAACCTTCCCTAGGCATTCATAAAGCTGTTCTGAAAAGTATAACCAATGAGGAGTAACATTATTTGAGATCTTACTACTTTGTACAATAGGATGAATTTTTCAATGGGATGGGGGATGGTACTTAAATTTTGGGTACCAGTGACCAAATGTATCTCCAGTGTACATGTAATATTTGTAATAAAATTGGACAAATTCTCTTTTTATACCAATAATATCAATAAATGGCAAAAGTTTTAGCATCTATGATCAGTTTTTAAAAATAATTTCATATTTTTAAAATTACTAAAATATTGGAAGTTCAGTAGTATGATAATTCTTTTCTAAAATTTTCTATATGTATTTCAAAATTGGTTTTAATTTTTTTTCTTTTAGGGGGGGGGGTATATATTTCTCTTGGGAGGGTGGTTGTACCCTCCCCAAAATTAGTTATAAACCTTTTCTGGACCTATGAGAAACTACACTGTAAAGGAGAAAAATATCGGCTCATTGGTTAGTGAGATCTTTCGGTACACACACACAGACAGACACAGATTCTATCACATTTATATAAGGATTAAAAGCGCTGCTACCCTATACTTGTTATTATGTTATACCTGCCATGATTGCTTAAAGCTTTGCTCTTATAGATTTTGTCATTCTACAATTAAAAAAATATTGGTTTTAAAAACTGTCCTCTATGATACCCATTTTCTATATAGTTCAGTGTCTCTATAGTTTTATCTCACTCACATTTTCTCAAATATTGCCATCCACCTGTATATAGTAGTAACAGGAATGACGACCTTGAAGGGGCTTGTTGTCGCATTTGGTTCTATACCTCTCCACTTATCTTTAAACATACTCCGCGGTGTAAAGTGTCCATTCGTTCTATAGATAACCAACTCTTTGAGTGCACGACCTTTGTCTTTTTACGACTTTTCATAGTAATAATTGCGCCTGTTTTGGGCCAATGGAATTACCCCTATTCTAACATTTTTTGTGTCGCGCACCTGACAGTAAGAAACAATTTTAAAGTCGAACCTATCACCTTCCAGACGAAGAGCGGATGCGCAACGTGTTGAGCCACCTGTATTCCTGTTACCTGTCTGTAGTAACAGGAATACTCCACAAGTTTAAGTTTGTCTCTAATGGACTTTAACATTTTCCAACACTTTTTCCAGTTTGGCTTCGAAACCGATCAATATCCGTTAGATTACAATAGGTTCTAAGTCAGAATGAAAATCATGTATCGTATATTATATTAAGTTTTCTATGAACATTAAAGTGGAAATGATAACATTGATACTAGTTTTGTTAGCCCGTGCTTTCAGACTCTCGGGGGTGGTTTTATTTTAATTTAATTTTAAAATCCGCGGAAAGCTGTCTATAATACGATGCTATAAATAACTATTATATCTTTTTCTTTAATATTCCATCTTTCTCTATCTCTTATCATTATTTTACGATCTCGCAATCTATTTATTGTTCTATCCTTTTATCTGTCTATCTTTCTATCTATCCTTCTATCTATCTATCCTTATATCTATCTATCTATCCATCTTTCTATCTATCCTTCTATCTACATATCTATTTTTCTATCTATCTATCTATCCTTCTATCTATCTATCCTTCTTTCTATCTATTCTTCTATCTACATATCCTATTATCTATCTATTCTTCTATCTATCTAATCCTTCTATTTATCTATTCTTCTTTCTATCTATCCTTCATTCTAAATATTTTTAGATCTATCTATCTCTTATTCTATCTATCTATCCTTCTATCTATCTATCTTTCTATCTTTCTATCTTTCTATCTATCTATCTATCTATCTATCTTTCTATCTAGCTATCTATCCATCTATCTTTCTATCACTACTATTTCTTTTAATTTGAAATGTTTGTATGTCTGTATGAATGCAGAAATAATAAAGTTGCAATACAATTACCCCTCACAATTTACAAACTTTTATAATGTGCTCAATCTTCCTTAGATTTTTACTTTTACATATTTTGTCGATTTCCCCCTTATTTTAAAATAAATACTAGCGGCTTCGGCTTTGCCCCAAGAGATGGTAAAAAAAAGAGTGGAAACCTTCCACAAAGGCTACAAAAAAAAAAAAAAAAAAAAAAAAAATATGCAGCCTGCGGCAGCCTGTAGCAGAGCAAAATAAAAAATAAGGGGGGGGATTTTTTTGTTTTTGGGGGAGTTGGGGGTGTCCCACCCCCCAAGAAAATATCTTACAACCACCGCAGGACCAGTAGGTATATTCCCTGAAGAGTAGAGCCCATTCGGTTCAGCGGTTACCGAGATCTTAAGCTTCAGACGGACAGACGGACAGACATCGTTCTACTTTGTATTATAGATAGATAACGAAGGGGTTTGGGTTATTTTTTGTGTGTATATATCTATTACTATAAAAGCATTGCAGGTATAGGACATGCAGGGTTAGATTATTGGTGTTTTCCTTTATTCAGTAAAAGAGGAAGGGATTAGGTTAAAGAGGTAGGATAAGGTTATCGTTATATTAGCCTACTAAGTGTTTCGCATTATTAGAGAGCATGAAAATCTGGTGTAAGATCCAAGTAATGAAATATCAATTTAAATACAATACCTTACTGTGGCCCTAATGCTTCAAAAGTTTAAGATATCTTAATGGATGGACAATGACATCCAACTTTATAATATTTCTTTTAAATGTTTTCTACTAAAATCATAGAAATATACAAGGAGGACAGCATTCATAAAAGCGAAGCTCTGAAGGATATACCTTTGCTTATATAGAGATGCTTCGCTTATAACATTTTACTTTGTTGTCCTAAGCTGGATCTTTAAATCGTTTTTATAGTGCGCTGAATCGGGGCGATTCAGAGGTGATTTGTAGGTGCGCTGGTGGTTAGCCACAGCGCGCCTATAAAACATTGATATTTAAAAGATTTTCGGCGCGGTGTTCTTAAATCGCTTGCGACACTCAATAAAATATCGATCCGCGCCAGTACAACTTTATTACATAAGCCGTGTCAGTAAGGCATTTTATGTAAAATTCCGTGTCAGCATGGTATTTTATATAGAACATTAATATATAATTTATTTTAAAAATAACTATAAAAATGTTTTCACAATAATTTTGCAATAAAATATTAAAGTAATTAAAAAAAATTATTTATTTATTAAATAAATCACCCCGATTTAAACCGGCAATGCCACTCGGTGAGTGGCGTTGCCGCGCCGGGCCCGCGCCACTGCCCGATTCAAATCGCCCATGCAAATTCGATTTAAAGATTTATATTAATAATTTGATGGTGCGCCAAATGAATCGCCCCGGTTTAAATCACCTATAAACGATTTAAAGATCGAGCTCTAGAAATCAGAATTCAAAAAATCAAATAAATAGGATAATTATATAACATAGATAAATATTGTTATAAAGATGAAAATCAACATGTTTTAATTAAACATTGGGACATTATGGTAACGTTTATTGGTTTCTATGCTTTCTAAATCATACCTAACTTCTACAGGAATCACTATGAAAATTTTGAAATTGATAAGACACATGACTTAATTACCGAATAGAACCAACCGTTCAGGACAGACAATCAGACAGACGCACATACCTACCATAATTACAGAAAAGCTTTGCTTAAATAATTGATAATATCCGATATTTCGTTTAGAATGAAATAAAAGAGTTATTGAGAAAGCAAGAGGACTAAATAACAAGAATAGTTTTGTCCATAATAATGGTGTAGCTTTAATAAATAAAGGATGAAAAGTAAATTTAGGGTCTGATTTTGTACATTAATTTTTTTGGCCATAATATTAGTTGTTTACCTCAAAGTGCCTAGTCGAGCACAAAACACTACTCTTCCAAAAAATCCCCCCACCCCTGATTGTTCTTTTTCAAAAATAAACTTTGATTGTTACCCTCATAACCTTATGGGGCGATGGTCTTATAGTCAAGGGGCGCATCCACTAGTTTAGAAGGGAAAAAGAAAGGAATGTTATACTTTCCACTATGGCTTTGAACCCGATTTATTTCTGCTGGATTAGAACCGTTTCTGAGCCGTACTGAATAATCATGTAACGTATAGCATTATAGACAATTTTCTACAAATAATAAAATAAAATCAAAATATTAATTCCAGTTTTGTTAGCCCAGGCCTTGGGACCCTAGGAGCTGACAAATATGTTTTAATCATTTTTCATTTTACTTTCCATGGAAAGCTGTCTATAATACTATGCGATATATAACTATTATGTATGTTGTAGTGCAAAACTGATATTCAATAAACCATTATGGTAATTTTTTATGCAAAGACACTTTTAGAGTGGCATCGCTGGTAAAAAAAAATGGGACATGTGATTTTTCTATGGACAGTTTGAGGAGTGGTGGATATTAAAGTATGAATTAATTATGAAGTAGGAAATTACTTCAACAAGAAATATGAATAATGGATTTACAAAGATTAAATTTTCATTATAACATAGGTTTTGCACAGAAAATAGTCATTTTTAGCAAAGCAGCTCTATGATTAAGAAAGTCCGTCTTACTGTTCAGCAGTCCTTATATTATGAAAAAGAAAAGATATTGGTAATATTCGACTAATTTGAAATTGAATTCTGAAATTTCTTGTAAATGAGCATCTTCTGGTAGACTGTAGTTTATATTTGGTATGTTAGCGCTTATGGATGTTATTAACTTTGTAAAAATGTAATTTTAGCATAATGATTAAGTAGAGTATAGACATAATTGTTTAATTGCAAAGCAAATCTATGGTTTATTGATTGGTTAGCTGGTAAGCAAAGCAAGATTGCCTATATGGTCAAAGAGACGAAAAAACCAAGGATGGCAACAACCTTAAAAGCGAAGTTCTGAAAAGGTAGGACAAACAAACACCTTGTAGAGTGTCAGAACTGATTAATGTGAAAGTCTAAACAAAATTGTAAGCAAAAGTCTTGCAAAAATCTTAAATAACGAATACTGCGTCAGACATACTTTACTTTTTTAGGACTTGATTTTCTTATATCTGAATAATATATTTATCACGCTTGTTTTTCAAAAGTTATGCTACCATGAAAATAATTATTCTTGTTTTAATTAACTAAATCAAATTACATGTAATTATTGTTAAATTTATTGTTCAAATTTATGCTTCCTAATATAGTTAATTTTTATGCGAAAATATGAATAATTTTTGTTATATTTTTGCTAAATACATGAATTTATAAGAGCAAAGAGATAAATTTGTGTAATTTCCGTAATATAGTTCTTCTTTATTATGCAATTAAATTTACTAAACGTTTAGTAGCAAAGCTACTCTTTAAATTATAATTCATCTGTTGTTTGCTGTCTGTAAAGGTACCCACATCTTATTTATTGGCTTAAAAACTTTGGATACCTTTATTGAATTTGAATTGGAGGGTACATAAGTTTTAAACAAATAGTTTAATCTACAGAAGAGGTAGTTTTTTGTCTTTAGTACGATGCTATATATGATTTTTCAGTGTGCCTGAGAATCGGTTCTAATCCAGCGGATATAAATTGGTTCTTTTCCATTTCCAGTTAATTGTTAATATATGTCAATGAATTTTAAAAACTCCACTATAATTTAATATAATTGTCCTTTTTACTTGTTTAATAGAGTAATTTATAGTACTGTATTAAAATATGAATAAAAGTTAATCATCATCATATGTAAAAAGTAATTTAAATTTTCAATAGGCATTAATCATTGTACTTAAATGTAGCCTTCTATAATTATTGACTACTAAATTTTTAGTAGCGAAGCTACTCTATAATTCACTTTGTCCGTCCGTCCGCCAGTCCGTCAGTCCGTAACGCTATGGGGGAAATGGGATTTACTCAGCTCCTATAAAAGATAGAATGCTGAAATTTTTTGACAACATTCCCATCATAAAGGAGCACAATTAAGTATAAAACATCGATAGCAGTAGGACCGCTTTTTAGCAGGTTTTAGGCTATTTTTGTATTTTTCACATTTTTATCCATATCTTCAGTGTTTATGGTGCGATTTTCAAATTTTTTCGGTTATAGATATCTAAATTAAATTTCCAGTCGTTTAAACAAAACAACTATGACGGTCAGACTGCCTTTAAGCAGGTTTTAGGCTATTTTTGTATTTTTTACATTTTCTCCATATCTTTGGTGTTTATGGTCCGATTTTCAAAATATTTTTAGTAATAGATATCAAAATTAAATTTCCTGTCCTTTAAAGAAAACAACTATGACGGTCAGACTGCCTTTCAGCAGGTTTTAGGCTATTTTTGTATTTTTCACCATATCTTTGGTGTTTATGGTACGATTTCCAAAATTTTTTCAGTTATACATATCAAAATTAAATTTCCCCTTGTTTAAAGAAAACAACCATGACGTTCAGACTTCCTTTTTGCAGGTTTTTGGCTATTTTTTATATTTTTTACATTTCCCCCCATATCTTTGGTGTTTTTGGTCCAATATTAAAACTTTTTGGGATATCAGTATCAAAATAATTTTTCCCATTGTTATGAGCATCTTTTACGTAATTCATTTTGACCGTCATCATTATACAAAATATTTTCTCAAATATATCAATTAATAAATACACTTTAAATTTACTTCTACGTATTAACATCCATGATTTTTTTTGTGCTTCGCTACTTATGGATGTTGTCATCCTTGTTTTGTATAAAGATTGAATTACTGTTCAAGTTAATGAATTAATTTTATCGGCTATGTTGTTAGCTGTCCTAAACATCAGTATGCCAAAACTCAGATCAATCGAATAATTATATCACATAAAAGTTAAAAGGTAAAAATGAAAATATTTAAAATGGACGTACGGACATTCTGTTAACGATTATAGATTTGCTACCTAACTACTACAGAAATCACCATGCAAAGTTTGAAATCGATAAGACAATTCAAACATGCCTAAATAAACGAAAAGAGCTAACTGTTTCGGACGGACTGACGAGCAGACGGACCCACCCTAATTATAGAAAAGCTTTACTTTTAAAAAAGTAAACATGTCTTACACACAAAAATACCATATACATACACACACACCTACACATAAACACACACACACACACACACACACACATAAACACACACACATACACAGACAGACACATAAACACACACACCCACATACAAAACACACACACACATACACAGACAGACACACACAGACACACAACCACACCAACATACAAAACACATACCCACATACACACACACTCACACACATACACACTCAAACACACATAAAAGATAATTATGACCCCTGTTCTATGATTTAGCTGTCATTACACCCCACCTCAATCAACCCCTTCATATTATTGTCCCGTCAGGTTTTCAATTTTATTCAGTAATTACCCAGGTAGAAAGGGAGGGGACAATGGCAAAGGAAATAAATTATCGCAATAGTTATTTATCGCGCATCTTATTTTAGACAGCGTTCCTCGAATATTAAAATTATAATTTTATGATTTTAATGTTCGTGGGAAAAGCTATACTGCACTGGAATAGATATACTCCCCCCTTAAACCTTCTGGCTGCCACGGGAAGAATTTTACAAATTCCTCAGCGGATTATTATTTTCACGTATATTGGTCTATCCCTGGTAATTACTACAACTACTTTCTACTAAGGAGAGAGGGGACATTGGGCTTTTGTTTATAACACTAGTACCCAAAGTTTTATAATAACGTCTTTTTATTCGTTTGCTTAATAACTTTGGGGACTTTTTATGAGATTTAAATTTTTGGATGGTTCATGAAGTTAAGTGTCAAAACGTTTCAAACACTAATTGTTATCTAGAAAAGGGGTAATTATGTGTATCATCATTATTTTATTGGCTAATAGTTTTAGTTTACCAAATACTAAAACAGCTATACTTTGAAAAACATTTCACCCTTCATGACCTGAATATTTATATTGCTAAAGAAATCAGGGATCTAAAGGGATAAGACAATGACCGAAAAATCCACAAATTTAACCTTTCTGTTGATTATAATTAGTGAATGAAATTTTTGAACACTCAACTAAATAAACCAACCAATCTAATTCAAGTCCCCAATATTGTTAAGATAACTTATAAAAAACGTTATTATAAGACTTTGGGGACTTGTATGATAAACAGCCCAATGTCCCCTCCCTCCCTTTAAAGAAATACCATTTTGTTTGGGTCATGGTTATTGTGTTCTAGAAATGTTATTCTTCGCTAATGATTTTTTTCAAGCTAAGATTTTCTTTAACTAGGGTTTGTACGTTTGTCCCACTCTTAATCAATTATTTATAAATAATGAATACTTTGCATAATGATTCCTTTTACAATTTTACATAATCCAGAAAGTATGTACATCTATAGATGATGAAGCTGCTTATAGTACCTAAGAAAATGACGTCATACAATACAAAAGACCAATGATAGGCCAGTATACATTTTTCCATTGTTCAATTACAATGTATACTTGCCTATTATTGGCCATTTTCATTGTATGACGTCATTTTTTATTACTAAAAGCTGCTTTATAGTTTAAACATGTTTTTATATTTTAAACTTGTAGAATGGTGATGCCTTTGACAAAATATAATTTTACATATTTCTAAGTTTGCTTTGGTGGATATTGTCATCCTAGTTTCTTAACCACAAATAATCTATCTATCTGTTTGGTAATTTACATATAAGTATACTTATATTCTATACTTAAATGGTCTTTTCTAATTGTCTATATATCTATCTATCCATCTATCCATCCATGTATCTATCTATCTATCTATCTATCTATCTATCTATCTATATATCTATATATCTATATATCTATCTATCTATCTATCTATCTATCTATCTATCTATCTATCTATGTGTTGACTAATGAATGAGGTTATTGTGTTTGTAGAAAATATATTTGTGTATGTCCAGTTAATGATTTCCATGGATGAAGGAATATTAATGATACAAACTTTCAGCAACCAGGGATTGGTATTCTGAGAAAAATATTTTTTTTGTAGCAAATCTTTTTGTTGGTGATATTTCTGTATAATTGAATGAGTCCGTCAGTGCAGTGCAAGAGTTTTTTTTAGCCCCGAGGTGCTGAAGGCACGGGCTAAAAAACTGGTTTTAATGTTATGATTGTACATTTCTATATTCGTAGAAAGCTGGATATAATACGATGCTAGACATAGTTTTTTCGTATGGATGAGAACTGGTTCTTATCCACCGGATTCGAATGAATACGAGAAAAATGAAATATGTTTTTGTTTTAGAATGTCCAATTGTTGAAATTAGAAACTCATCCATATCATTACGTTTTTAAGGTTATTAAGCGACAACTTTTAGGTTATTGTCCAATAATCTGTATTAATTTTAATTTATATCAATTTAATATATTTTTTGTGTGTTATAAGATTGCATAATAGTAATTGTAAATATTGATCTTGATATTAGTTATTAAAATTTTATTAAATAGATAATCCTTATATTTCTTAAGGACAAAAAAAACACTCAATGTAATTCTAAATACCAAAGAAGAAAATAGATTTAGAGTCGAAATGAATAATTTAAAGGTTCATATGCTAAATGAAATAAAAATAATATTCTACAGTGGTTTTCTTGTATTTTTGTGTGATATAAATGAAATAATAAATATAACACCCCCAATTCCATAACTCGTTTAATATACATGATACACTTATATTACTTTTACATGTAAATGATTAAGTGTGTGTGTGTGTGTGTGTGTGTGTGTGTGTGTGTGTGTGTGTGTGTGTGTGTGTGTGTGTGTGTGTGTGTGTGTGTGTGTGTGTGTGTGTGTGTGTGTGTGTGTGTGTGTGTGTATGTGTGTGTGTTTATTAAACGCGTAGACTTTCTTAAATTAGAGTCGTCTTTTTATGTATAGTTAATTTTAAATCATTTCTTCTTTTTAATTACGTTGTGTTTTCAAATTAGAATTTTTAGCGTTTTTTAAGGGTTTATTTCCATTGGGTTGGTGGAGGTACCCATCCCAAAATTGTTATAAACCTTCCCTGGAAGTATAAAAAACTTTCCTGTAAAGTTTAATTATTTCTGCCCAACGGTTATCGAGATCTCAAGCTACAGGCAGACATCCTGTTACTTTTATATAAGGAATATATAATATATAACATTAATTTAAAGCGTTGCTTGTATGGATATTTTTAACCTTGTCATATTATCTATTAAGTATATATTGTCTTCATATATGTTATTATGGCCTGTTAATGGTCTTATTTTGCCAGCATTAAAAATAGTTTATACCAGGAATATAAAAGGATAAGACAATGGCCGATAATATAATGTACAACCCCAATTATATCACCCATTTCTTAAATATCAACAAAAACATCCTTACTTCTTTGTAAAGCTTCCCTGTAATGGAGAACTAGGTAGTTATTAAGATACTATGTTTCAGCGTAATCCACACAACTACCTGCTTCAAGCGGCTTTTTCTTGTTTAATAAAAATAAAAATCAAGTATAATGTTAGTTGACGTAAAACTATTTATAATTGAGTAAAGATTAAAAATCAATTATTCAGAAATTCCAAAATTAAGATTTAATTTTATTAATCAATAATTTTGTTTAATTACAAATAGGAATTTCTATAGCTAAGAATTAATATTTGAAATAAAAAACTTCCAGTAAAATCTAGATATAAGTGTTTACCATTTTTAATGCAAGATCTAATTAATTTTGAGTTCTTTACCTTTGCGTCTTATTCAAAAGGTAAAAGCATACTATTTAGCATTAGATTCAAACGAGACGATTGTTATACGAATTACTTCATGTCTATGACAATTCTCTAATTGACCTTGTTTTTTTTTATCTGTCGTTGTCGCTTTATAATATATATTTTTCTATAATACAAAGTAGCTTGATGTCTGTCCGTCTGTCCGTCCGTCAGAAGCTTAAGATCTTGGTAACCACTGAACCGATCGGATTCTACTCTTCAGGGAATATACCTACTGGTCCTTGAGGGCTTTAGGCTATTTTCTTGGGGGGTGGGACACCCCCAACCCCCCCCCCCAAAAAAAAAACAAAAAAATCCCTCCCCCATTTTTTTTTTATTTATTTTTTTTTTTTGTAGGAGATATCCTTGGTCCTTTTTTTGTAGAAGATTTCCTTGGTCCTTCTTATCTTTTTTTTCTTTCGAATTTCACCTTAACTTTTTTTTATCTTCTCTTGGGGCAAAGCCCCTAGAGGCTAGGGGCGTAGCCGCTAGTATTAATTATAGGGCTAGGGCATTAGGTATACAAAAATGCTTCAGATCCACTTATTTTCAATCTATTTAATCATGACAAACCGAAGTGTTGGTGGAAAGCATCTCATATAAACGGGTTCTACCTTGTTTCATTTTTTTGAACATAATTATCTAATTTTTTTGTACATTGATTCCTATAACAACAAGTCCTAAGAAAGTAAGTGTTTCCTTAAACAGTATCATGTATTTACCTACAACTTTGTCTAGACTCATATATTTATATTCCATTTTTTCAGTTCTGACACTCTACAAGTGTCAATGTTCGTTTACCCCTACCGTTTTAGATCTTTGCTCTTATAGATGTTGTTATCCTTATTTTTAAAAATGTCTTGCTTAAATATGACGCAATCATTCTTGTTTTGTTGAGAACCAATTCCTAATCTCTGCTTACTCATCTATATTTTGTTTGTAGTAGCAGTGCGCTAAAACTCAGGGAGGAAAGGGGATATTGGACTGTAAATTATACTGGTACCTAAAGTTTTATTACCGCGTTATTTTATTCTTTATGTACTTTTATTGAATTTTTATTAGTTGGTTCAAAAGCATTAGTGTTTAAACTTTGCAACCAATAATTATAATCTTATACAGCAGGGGTAATTTTGTTTATCAATATTAGGGATGTATTTGGATTTATCCCTAATTGCCGTATCCCTTATATCCCCTGCTAAAACCTTACACAACTTTAAACCAAACAACTTTTTATGCAAAGTTGGAGATATTAACAGGTATTTAGAGCAGTTTAACTTTAGCGTAGCGTTTAACAATTATTTTATAACTAATCCATACATAAAGAAACCTCTCCATGCAACTTATATTTTCAGTGTAAAGCGTCCATTTGCCCTATAAACAACTTTGTCTGCAAGTCCTAACTGTGCATGGTAATTAGTTGTGCCTGTTTATGGGCGATGGCATTCCCCCTACTCTGACTATTAATGTCACGCACCTTACATAGTAGCAGTAGGTGCCATTTTATACGTCTCACTTTAAACATTTAAACTTTAAACCAATTCCCAAAACATTTAATAGACTTTTGATTTGTTTTTCACTTTCTCAGTTTTCTAACCTTATCACATTATCCTTGTAACAAAGTAACAAACAAGAGACAGAATGAGAGAAAGAGAAAGGGTGAAGGAGGAAGAGAGAGAAAGAAAAAGAAAGAAGTATTTCTCTTGATGTATCTTTCATCTAATGTAATTATAAAACTTTGTACAACTTCGCACAGAGGTGAGGACAGAATTATTGATGGCACAACATAACTTTCAGGCAAATACAATAGATAGATAGATAGACTGATAGATAGGTAGTAGATAAATATTTCAAATAGAATATAAGATAGAATTATAGATGACACAACATAACTTTAATGCGAATGCAATAAATAGATAGATATATAGATAGATAGACAGATATATAGGTAGATAGATAGATATATAGGTAGGTAAATTAACAAAGGTTCGAATGGAATATCTGCTAGCAATATATATGGCGCAACTTTTAGGCGAATACAATAAATAGATAGATATACATATAGATAGTTATGTAGGTAGATAGATAGATATATAGGTAGGTAGATAAACAAATATTTCAAATACAATATAAGATAGACTATTTATAGCACAACATAACTTTCAGACAAATACAGTACATGGATAGATAGACAGATAGATTGGTAGATAGACAGATACCTAAGTAGACAGACAAATATATAGGTAGTAGATAGATAGAGATTTCAAATTGAGTATAAGATAGAATTATTGATGGCACAACACAACTTTCAGATAGAAAGGTAGATAGATCCATATATAGTAGATAGTCAGAATTAAAAGATAGATAAGTAAATAGGCAGAATGAAAGATAAATAGATAGATAGACAAAATTACAGATATGTAGATAAACAGTTAGATAGGTAGAGAGACAGTTGTATAGGTATAGAATGACATAGATAGGTAGAGCGATACAAATATAGATATATATACAGATAGATAGGTGACGCAAAAGATATATAGGCAGAATCAAAGATATATAGGTAGATAGACAAAATTTGAGATGGATGTACAGTTAGATAGGAGGGTAAATAGGCAGTTAGATAGGTAGATAGACAGAAATTAAGATAGGTAGGTAAGATGATAGATAGTTAGATAGATAGATTAGTAGTTACATATATTGACATAAATAGATAGGTGGAAACAGAGATGTAGTAACACAACAGACGAATGGTACTATTTCTATTATTTAATGTCAATTATATATCATTATATATCATAAATAGATGTTCATATGTACAAGTTTTTAAGATAGATTTATAGATAGGCAGGTATATAGATAGAAAGGTTGGAAAAAAAAGAGAAAACAAACAAAAGTGGTAAGACAGAATTATTAATGGTACAAATATAAAACTTTTGGGCAATCAGGATAGATAGATAGAGCCATAAATAATGATAGATAGATAGAGCCATAAATAATGATAGATATATAGAGCCATAAATAATGATAGATAGATAGATAGAGCCATAAATAATGATAGATAGATAGTTGGATATATTGACATATTGGGGTACAAATATCAGGGTTGGTCCAGATAATTTTTTGGCCGGATACCAGATATACAGCTAATTTCTAATGCTAAATATCCGATATCCGGCCGGATATCTGGCCAACACCAGATAACTGGCAAATTATCGGATATCGGGCCGGATAACCGGATATTCGGCATTGGAAATCAGCCAGATATCCGGTATCCAGACAGTTTTCTGGATATCCAGACAACCCGGATATCCGGCACAACCGTAACAAATATTACACAGAATTATTAATGTTCACAATGATAAACTTTAACTTTGTTTAAACCGAAGGATTTCAACCATTTGGGGGAGGGAGGGTACCCTCACTCTCCCAAGAGAAATCGTAAAGAAAAACAAAAATAACAGATCTGTAACAGATGTATAACTACATCCCTTCATTTTTCAAAGACCTCTTTTGTCTGCTTCTAAATTATTTTCTGTTATTTGGCTGTGTTAATATAAGCGACAACCATTGGTTGATTTTCAATGACGAATAGTAAGGTTGCACAAGACGGTTGAGATGAGGAGATACAGTTATTTAACCCTTTCTGCCTCTAGTGTTTTAATCTACTACAAAAATGTATCTAGTGCCATTTAGCGGCTGAGAAAATATTTTTAGTAAAAAGCATAAAAAACATATCACATTCCGCTGGAGGCCTCTAGGGGCATAGCTGCTAGTGACGAAGAAATAAGTAAGATTACACTAAATATAAATAGATTATGAGCTAAAATACCTTATATTATTAATAGATTTATGTAAACACTTTTTATGAAGAAAGGATGAAGAAATTAACGCTCCTTTCCTTTCATATTATTAGTGTCGCAGCTACTCTTTAGTGTGTTTGTTCGACTGATTATCTTTAATTGAATTTAGTTGGTCTATGGTCTTTTTTTTACTTTTTTACTTTCTAAAAATTTTAAAATGATATTGCTGCGCTTCATGTAGACCCAAATATCCTTTTTTATATGTAAATATATGAAATTTTACTATATATTAAAAATATTGGGTTAATTGCAGTTCACGGTAAAATATTCCTGGTAACGAATATTTCCAAAAATCTATGAATTTTAAAGACTGCTAGCTGCCAAACAGCTCAACATACAGATCATGCCCGCACACTGTTATAAGCGGCATAAGAAGGCCTACAAATAACCTGGAATAGCCATAAGTTAATAATAAATAATTATCTCGCAGTGCAGAGAAATGCGCGAAAAAGGCCTATTTTACGCCTTTTTTCTTCAGTAAAGCTTTCCCTGTGCCCCATTGGATCTTGGTTATTCCAGATTTGTAGGCCTTCTTATGCCGCTTAAAATGTTGTGCGGGTATGATCTGTACGTTCAGCCGTTTGGCAGCTAGCAGCCATTAAAAAATTCATAGATTTTTGAAAATATTCGTTACCAGGAATATTTTACCGTGGATGTACTTGTACTTGTTTATGATTATGTTTTTGGTTGTCGACTGTTAAACCCTTAGTTTTAACAATTTAGTCTGTTCTGTATCTAGTTAAAACCAGGGATGGAGATATATCTTTTTAAAAGCGAAGCTTTTCTATAATTAGGGTCGGTCCGTACGTCCGTCCGTCCGAGATAGATAGCTTTTATTCGTTAATTTAGGCATGTTAGAATTGTCCTATCGATTTCAAACTTTGCACGATGATTCCTGTTGTAGTTAGGTACGATTTAGAAAGCGTAGCAACTCTATAATCATTACCAGAATGTCCGTATGTCCATTTTAAACATGTTGATTTTTCTACTTTTTTAACAACAAATTTTTATGTGATCTAATTATCCGTTTGATCTGATTTTTGGTATATTGATTCCTGGGACAACAAAGAACAATATTATAAGCGAAGCAACTCTATAATCAAGTCCTAAAAATGTAAGTATGTCCATAAACATTATCCTGTATCAAGCAGTTTTTCAACAAATTTACTTACAATTTTGCTTCGACTATAATACTTTTATATTCTGATTAATCAGTTTACACTATACAAGTGTTAATGTCCGTTTGTCCTACCGTTTCAGTGCTTTGCTTTTATGGATGTTGTCATCCTTGTTAAATATTGAATTAGAAAAAGGCAAAAAAAGCTACTAAAATCAGTCAAAAAGCAGCCTGACTTGGTTTTAATATTATGATTTTTCATTTTATTCTTCGTTGAAAATTGTCTATAATACGACACGATACATGATTTTTCGGTTTGGCTCAAAACTTATATCAAAGCGGTTTATAATCCATCGGATATCAATTATAAAAAAGGCTTAAACTAGAATAAGCGAAGCTTTCTTTTTAAATTAAGGATAGATTTCTTTTTAAAAAGGGAAAATACAGGGTCAAACTAAAAAGCTAACAGTCATTTATATATTTTTTTCTTCAGAATATTTGTACCCTCCAAGTTTGAAGGAAAAAAGAAAGAAAATTGACATTTCTTTTCTTATTTTTCTTCCCAGATTATCATTTTGTTTTTCGAGCCAAAATTTGAGACTTTTCTTCTTTCTACAATACACAGCATAACAAAATTTGACTCTGTGTTTAGCAAGAATCTAAAGGGGAAAAGACAATTGCCGATAAATTGATGAACATCCCCATCGATGATACACAAAATCCCCCTCCTGTAGATTACTACTACTGGTTGAAACGTTTGGACACTCAATTAAATAAACTAACCAATCGAAACTCAATGAAAGTACCAAAGGTTGTTGAGCCAACGAATAAGAAAAAGTTATACTGCGACTTTGAGGACTAGTGTAATAAACAGCCCAATGTCCCCTCCCTTCCTTGTGTTTAGGCATAATAACGAGCAATTTTTATTTTAGAAGGAAATAATCTACTCTAAGCAAGTCGTACTAGTTGGTTGGTCAGTCCTTCACCTACCTTAAATTTCCTACCCTCAATAACAACACAGTGTGGGGACAAGGCCATCTAAAAAAATTCTTCAGGCTGTTCTGTTTGGGGCCAACTGCTGAATCACCTCAGAGGTTATTTAGCTCGTTCTGGAGTTTCTTCTCCATTTGATTGTGAGCATTGGAGCACCTCTCCGGTCTTGTGTCCTCCAGGTTCCAGAGGCGATTTCTTAAAAAAAACTTATGCCTCACTAAAATCAGTTTGCCTCTCTAAAATCAGTTTGTCTCCCTAAAATTTTAGTAAGGCAAAATTATCCCCTCTAAATTTTTAGCGAGCCTCACTGATTTTAGTGGGGCAAACTGATTTTAGTGAGGCAATTTTTTTTTTAAGAATTCACCTTAGGTAATGGCTTGTCTTTGTACCTCGGAGGTAGGTCGCCTCAGAGTTCTAACCATCTAAATTTTTTCCTTATTTGGGTCTTATTTGGGCTGTTTAGTTATCTCTCATTGATCCACATCAGAAACTTTTTTTGGTCAAAAAAATGTTCGTGCATTTAATCAGGGAGGAAGGGGACATTGGGCTAGAGGCCTCTCGGAGCGTAGCCGCTTGTATATAATATATATTTGTAGGTTTTCTTTCTCAACAAGATAGACATTTTGATAATTACTGAACTGAATAAGTTCTCATTTTTAGGAAAGGTTCACATAGATCACAGGGTTGATTTAGACTTTTTTTTAGATTTAAATCTCTTAGGCTATTTTTTGCTCTTACCTACCTATTTGGATACAGTGCTTTTATATGCTAGGGGCGCAACTGCTGGTTATAGTTCTAGAAATATTTATTTTTATAAATAATATTGCACTCAATGAGATGATTAATCTTAAATAACGTGCAAAATAGTAAACACTCTTAGAAAAGATAAATTTTTATTTCAGTGTGGCTTCGAAACCGATTAATATCCACTGGATTAGAACCAGTTCTCAGCCGGACTGAAAAATCATGTATAGCATTGTATTACCAACAATTTCCAACGAATATTAAAATGAAAAATCATCAGTTTTTAACCCCAAGGAAAGCTATTAATAACACGATTCGATAAATGACTATTAAAAAATTGATCGAAATCTCTAATTGTAAAATAGAGTTGTCCTACTGTAGTCAAACCTTAATAATGATTAAAGGTTAAAATTTTGGTTCTTTTGACTACAATACACGATGGTATATGGTTAGCATTAAAACAATAGAGGTGGTGGTGGTAGGGGGGAGGGGGGGGGGGTCGAGGGTTAAATATATGTATGTCCTCACTCCGTAAACCCTGTGCGACTTTTAATTGAGTCTTTGAATACCAGCCAATAACGTCTGAAATATTAATACAGCCAAGTCAATACACAACAGCAGAAGACGAAAAAGTCTACAACACTAGATCCAGGTAGCTATCTGGATTATATATTATATATAAACTTATAGATCTTTTATTTTTAATTCAAATTTACAACAAACTTTTGTTCTAAATCTGAAGAAGTCTTTTAATAATATGTTTGATTTAATCTAAAGTACTTTTTTTACTGCTTGTTTCCAAGTCACATTTGTTAACCATATTTTTTATCATATATATTCTTCTGTTATATCTATTTTCACTTTTTTTTGTATTGTAATATTTTCTTTGAGTGTAATATTATAATGAATTCTGCTTAATAAAAATGACCTTTGGCACGAAATAATCTTTTACGCTTTTATTTTTATTTAGTTTTGCTCTACATATATGAAAAATCCTAAAAAAAAATTATAACAACAAAAATCCTATTACATAAAGTAGCAAGGTTTTTTGGGTATTGTCGGTTTCGTCACATTGCCTCTGAAGTGGCGCTTCGTCGTATTTTCGCAGCAGCTTTTATCCTATTTCTTGCTCCTGCTGGGGGCTCTAATCCAGTGGGGCAATCATTATTTATTACCTAACCTAAAATGACATATTGAAAGCTACTGTGAAAAAACCCCCCTTAAGAGGTGATAATACGAACCCGACAAAACCCATTTTTTTGTGTGTTAAGTTTAAGATTTTGATATCCTACTGATAAAAAAGAAATCAAGAGGAGGCTGGCGGTCAAACGACTGAACATAAGTATTATATTAGAACAACATTGTAACTGTTAAAATAAATAAAACAAAATAGAATATATTCGATAGTGCATAATTATCTTGCAAATGCGCGAAAATGACTTATTTTAAGAGTATTTTCCTTTGTTATTCGCTCCAAGTGCAAAATTAGGTTGTTTCAGTTTTTTTTAAGGCCTTAATATATGATGTGCAGTGCAGGCATAACATCCTAAAAGGGATTTTTTCCTTACTTTTTTTCTCAAATCATTATCCACCAACCAATCAATCTTATTTATTTATCTATTTTTATCTATTCATGTCTCTTAATCCATCTCTCTTTATCTCTACTTATCTATCTATCAAAGATGTTATTTTAGGATAGCACGTCTCTCAATATATGAATAGAGATCCATTAAATAGAAGATATGGCTTTAATATCTAAGGCTGTTTCTAAAATATTTTTTTGTAAACAGCATAACATTAGAAATGCAGGAATAGTAAGGCTGATATTCAATTGTGATACAAAAGGACTCAACAATCATAGAAACTAACTCAACTCTGCACTTCTTAATATATATTAGACTTCATATATACATAGATTTAGTGTTATAAGGTTAAAAATTATAGTAGGCAGCTTGGAAGGAACGCCTGGCTGATAGAAAGGTAGATGTGGGGAGAGGGGAGTTTGTTTATTTACCAACCTCTAAGACATTAGGGGGGGGGGGATCACCACAGACCCCTTAATCCACTTAAAAGAATATATTTTGGTGCGTTTTATTATCATTTTTGATTGTTCTAGGATTAACTATGTCAAAAATCATTTCAATTCTTTCTTGCGAAAATGTTATTTCAAAAATATATAATCTGCATAAATAAAAAGACGGACGGACTGAAAATAATCAACAGAGTTGCTATGCTGTAAAAGTTGTCACAAGAATCCCCATGAAAGAATTGGAAACATTCAATGGTTTCCATTTTGGAAAAGTAAAGACAGACGCACAGATAGAGCCAACCTAAAAGTTAGATAAAAATTCATAAAAAAAATCTATATGTCTCGATTGGTCTAATACTAGTGGTCTATTACAAACACTCAATAACTTGCATATAATAAAGTAAAGGTGTAAAAATAACATAGAAAATGAAAGAATAAAAAAATAGAATTATAACATTAAAAAAGATAAAATATGCACATAAGAAATAAATCGTATATCCTCCATAGCGATAGTGACGGATAGACAGACAGACAAAGTGAATTTTAGAATACCTTTACTACACATGTATGTTGGTACTACGCCCCTTGAGGCCTCTTTTGGCATGTAAGATTGTTTCTTTTCAATTTATTTCAAAATATTTTTTTCGCTTCTAGTAGGTGTTAATTATGTTTTTAGCTAACTGCAAATATTTTTTTTCATTTTTTCTGGAGAGGGTGGTGGTACACTCCCCAAAAATAGTTATAAAACTTCCCGGGACCTATGAGAAGCTATCTTATTAAGGAGAACTCGATCGGTTCAGTGGTAGCGAGATCCTTCGGCACAAACAGACAAATAAAAAACACCCTGTTACTTTATGATAAGGATATAAAAAAGATATAAAATATATAACTTGGAGATGTGATAAGGTTATAAGGGGAGTTTTTTTAGGGAGCGGGGAATGCATACACCCCCCTCATAATCGTAAGGGGGTGTGAAACCCCTCTTTGACACGCCACTGCATGGCTTAAAATTAAAAGTAAAATTAGTGCTCGGAATAATTTTCATTGTACGGCTTTAATAATAAATGTATATGTATAACTACTATACCTGGATCCAGTGTTGGGGACCTTTTTCGTCTGCTAGCAAATTGCTTTTTCTTCTCTTGTAGAGACTTGGATGTTTTAATATTTCCGGCGCTATTGGCTGATATTCAAAGAACCAATTGTAAGTCGGAACAGGGTCCACGGGGCGTGGACTTTTAGTTTTTTAATCCCTTCCAACTCTATTGCCTCTAATAGTCGAAAAAAGAATGGCTTGGTAGCAGTTGATCAGTAAAGATTGTCGGCTCGGCTGCTGCAAGATAGGAACAGCTGCTGCTATAAATATCCAAAAAAGCGGCTGATAAGAATATATAAAATTAGAACTATAACAACCATAAAAACGAACATTATCGCTTATAGAGTGTCATAACTAAATAAGTAAAATATAAATGTATAAGTTTTAACAAAATTGCATGTAAATTTGTTGCAAAACTGTTAAATACAGGATTTTGTGGAAAGGACATACTTACATTTTTTAGGACTTGATTACAGAGACCCTTCGCTTTTAAGATTGTAATTTGTTTTCCTAGAAAATCTGATGTATAGTATAATTATATCACATAAATAATGTTCTTATGTATGTACGGACATTCTGGTAAAGACAATAGAGTTGCTGTGCTTTTAAATTTATTCCTGTTATAGTTATATAATGAGTCACCATGCAGTTTTAAATTGACAGGGCAGTTCTATTATGTCTAAAAAAACGAAAATGCTATCCGTTACGTATCCGTTTCGAACGGATGAACGAACCTTCCCTAATTATAGAAAAGCTTTGCTTATAAAAAGAAACAAATGCTAAACATTAAATTGTAAACCATTAAAACTATTGCTCTGGTATAAAGAATTATATTAATGTTTAGTTTTAGCTAGAATTAAGAGCTAAGAAATTAATTTCCTCTCCAACTCTTCAAAATAATTTTAAACAAAACGATGAAACAAGGATCGTTTTCCTAAAACGTTAAACGTTAAAGAATTGAAATAAAATATAGTTGTTAATGATAAAATGTAATAAAAAAACAATTTCCTAATAATAATAATAAAATCGCAAAACAATGAAGACGAAGAAAGTCGCTCAAAAATAATTCAGACGTCATAAAAATGAGGGATGAGGAGAGGAGGAGTGGAAAAGAAAACCCCCAAAAAAGAGAGATGGATAATCCCTCATTTTTATGACGTCACATTGAGCGACTTTCTTCGTCTTCCAAAACAATGAAAGTCCTACCATGCACAGTTAGGACTTCCAGACAGAGGTCGTGCGTGCAATCAAAAGGTAGGTTGTCTGAAGGGCGTTTGACCATATAATTAATCATGAACATAATAAAGCAAGATTTGGTTTAGAGAAAAACCAAAAAAGATCCCTTGGTAACTCCCGTCCTCAAAGGCTATTCCATGTAATGAAAAGATACATGTTATAAATAGTAAATTTAACGTAATAACAATAACATTCAGAAATGCCCTAGTTATAGAGCAGCTGCGTTTAATATGGAAACGAATAGAAAATCAAGGATCTAAAGGGATAATACAATGGCCGATAAAATGATGTACATCCCCAATGATGATACACAAAATTACCCCTTCTGTCGATTACAATTAATGGTTAATACATTAGGACACTCAACTTAATAAATCAACCAATCAAAATTCAAGTACAGTCCAAAAAGTTGTTAAGCCTATAAATAGGAAAACTTTATTATAAAACTTTGGGGACTGGTATGATAAACAGCCCAATGTCCCCTCCCTCCCAGTTAAAAAAATCCACTCTCTCTTTGTGCAAGAGAAAAGAAAAAGAAATAAACAATTTGAGAATGAAATTGAAATCTCAATATTTCAATTAAAACTTTTTGCCTCGAAATTTGGAAACAAATTTTATTCAATAAATTTCAAGAAGGCAGGGCCGGGACAATGGGCTGTTTATTACACTAGGCCCCAAGATCTTATAATAAAGTTTCTTATTCTTTTGACAACTTTGGGGACTTTTCTTGAATTTTTATTGGTTGGTTCATTAGGTTGAGAGTTTTTCAACCACTAATTACATTCTGCTAAATGGGTAATTTTGTGTATCAACATCAGGGGTATATATAAATTTATCGGCCATTATCCCTTTAGATCCCTGATAAATTTATTTCAATGTAAATTTTTGTTAATAAAATCAACTTGAAATTTAATATCCAAATAAACAAGGATGACAACATCCATAAAAGCGAAGCACTGAAACGGTAGGACAAACGGCCGTTAACACTAGTATAGTTTCAGAACTGAATAATCCTAATATAAATGTATAAGAGTCAAAGCAAAATTGTGAGTAAATTTGTTAAAAAACTGCTTGATACAGGATAATGTTTATGGACATACTTACATTTTTAGGACTTGATTATAGAGTTGCTTCGTTTATTACATTATACTTTGTTGTCCCAGGAATCAATATACCAAAAATCAGATCAATCGGATAATTAGATCACATAAAAATTTGATGTTAAAAAAGTAAAAATCATCATGTTTAAAATGGACGTACGGACATTTTGGTAATGATTATAGAGTTGCTACGCTTTCTAAATCGTACCTAAGTGCTAAAGGAACCACCATGCAAAATTTGAAATCGATAGGACAATTCTAACATGCCTAAATTAACGAAAAAAGCTATCCATTACGGACGGACGGACGTACGGACGTACGGACCGACCCTAATTATAGAAAATCTTCGCTTTTAAAAAGTACTCATTTTGTATATTTAAAACATATTTATAAGTACAGTGTCGAATTGCTATTATAAAAAGCGAAGCTTTTCTATATATTGGGTCGTTCCGTCTGCTCGTCTGTGCGTCCGGAACTTTTTCGTTATTTAAGGCATGTTAGAATTTTCTTATCGATTTCAAACTTTACATGGGGGATTCCTGTAGTTGTTAGGTACAATTTAGAAAGCGCAGCGACTCTATATTCGCTACCAGAATGTCCGTACGTTTATTCAAAACATGTTGATTTTTTAACTTGTTTTGACAACAATTTTGTTTATAGAACTGATTTTTGGAATACTGATTCCTAGGACAAAAAAATTACAATGTTATAAGCGAAGCATCTTTATAATCAAGTCCCTAGAATTTTAGTAATTACTAAAATATTATTCTTTAACTTTTTCCAACTAATTTTCTTTCAGTTTTGTTTAGACTTATATACTTATGTACATATATTCTGCTTATTCACTTCTGACACTCTACAAGATTTAATGTTCGTATGTTCTACCGTTTCAGGGCTTCACTTTTATGCATGTTTTCATCCTTGTTTATTTAAAATTAAATTTAAAGTATTTAGAATAAAATTAAATTTTGTAAATCTTATTTATCTACTTTTATATTATTTTCTTAAATCTAACTATTAGCTCTGAAACTTGAACATTTATCATTTATAGTTAAATGGAAAGAAGGGAGATTTTTGTGCGGTGCTAATCTACACTATTTTGTCACATAAATAGTACATGTTTTAAAGTAGATCAACAATTGAAACAGTCTATTGAATTTGAATTCCTGTAAATGACCCTTTATCAAACTTTTATAATGACAAACTCTTCTGAGATAGATCTAAAAGCAAAGCTCTAAAACTTGAAAAAAGGACAAATGAACAATAACTCATGTAGATATTAATAAGCAGAACATTGATTTGTAAGTTTAAATAAAATTGTATATAAATGTGTTGCTAGATTACTGAAATACAGGATACTGTATAGGAACATACCTTCATTTTTCGGATTTAATTTCAGAGATGCTTCACTTATGATATTGTACCTTGTTGTCCTAGGAAAGATTATTCCAAAAATGAGATGATTAGGATTCTCATATCATACGAAAAGTTATTATCATAAAAGCTAAAAATCAGTAGATATTGAATGGGTGTACGGACTTTTTGGTAACAGTTACAGAGTTGCCACGCTTCCTAAATCGTGCCTAATTGTTATTGGAATTATCATGAAATGTTTGAAATCGATAGGACAATACTAACATGTCTACATTAAAGAGAAGAATTTAAATTTGTATGTCTATAATTAATATCTAATGTAGAAGGAAAGCCAAAAAGGAATCTATTAATCTTGGCGCTAGAGCTGGGACATTTTATTATGTTTTTCTTACTATTTATCACGAGACTAGTTCATTAGGCTCCAAGTTTTCATTAATAATACAATAACAGTTACATGCAGGATGATTTTAAAATATTTTTCACTTTTATGCATTTAATTATGGTTTTTCAGTTGTGACACTCTATAAGTGTTTATGTTCGTTTGTTCTACAGTTTCTGGGGTTCACAAGAATATTTTTATGCTTGTTCTCTTATATATTGGTGATTTTGTTTCTTGACCAATAAATATATTTCATCATTGAGAAAGTAATAAAAATATGAAAAGTTATAATGGTCCAGCCATCAACATTTGTCACTATTTATCTTCAAGCTAGTTCATCAAATATTAACAACAATTGTTTTTGTTGGTAATTATGTTTGATAAACTACTTCACACCTTATTAATTGTTATTTCATAAGCTGCTCTTGGAGTTAAGTCGTCTGTCCGTCCGTCAGTCCATAAAACTATGGGGGGAAATGTAATTTTCTCAGCTCCTATTCAAAATAGACAGCTGAAATTTTTAGGGATTGAATAAGGTCACATTCTACATATTTTAACCAAGTTTCATCAAGATTTGCCTATTAATAGGTAATTTTGTTTGGTAAACTATGTCACATTCTATTACTTGTTATTTCTAAAGCTACTCTTTGAGTTAAGTTGTGGCAATCGTTCTTCTCCTAGTGGGAAGCTTTTTATGGTGCCTATAAAAAAGACGTCATATTGGCCAACATCAATTAAAATATATACTGGCGGCGCCAGTCATTGGTAATTTGGTATGTGTATTGGCCTATCACTAGTCATTTGAATTGTATGACGTCATTTTTTATAGGCTTTATAAAGTGCTCTCATAACTGGCAAACATTGTTGAAGCTAATTGCGCAGCCACAGTTAATCTAAAACTCATAAAACAATTATAAAAGGTAGATGCAAAAGACATAAAAAAATAAAAATAAAAACTTTTTTATTGTGCGCAGAAAGATGTCTATAATCTTGTATCTAATTTTCTTGCGTACCAATGGAACTGCTATGTGTTTTGTGATTATTTATCTCTTTTATGTACACAAAAGCAAATCATTTCGATAGAAAAATGGATAACGATAAAAGTTTACCTCACTGGTTTTAACAACAAACGTTTTTCCAGTATCGCTTCAGAACCTATTAATCTCCGGTGGATTAGAACCGGTTCTCAGCCATACTGAAAAATTATGTATAGCATCGTATTATTTCCAGTTTTCTACGAATATTAAAATGTTTAATCATAAGATTAAAATCAGTTTTTAGCTGGCGCCTTCGGTATATCGATAAAAATAAACTGGTTTTACTCATATGATTGTACATTTTTATATCCATGGAAAGCTGTTTATGATACAGCGATAAATAACTAATAAAAGTGAGGCTTTTCTAAAATTAGAGCCTATACGTAACGAATAACTATTATCGTAAATTTAGGCATGATTTAATTGTACTATCGATTTCAAACATTGCATGATTATTCCTGAAACTGTTGAGTAAGTCTTAACAACAACAAGTTACATTGTAAGTATGTCCTCAAAGTATCCTGTATATACATAATATATACACATGTTTTTTTTATACCTTTAAATAAATATTTTGCTTATTAAGTTTACAAACTCTACAAACTTTAATGTTCGTTTGTTCTAATGTCTGATTTTTCAGGTTGTTACTATTCTTGTTTTTATATATAATATGCGACTGCTGGTTTTTAAATTAGTTTTATTTAAAGAACTCAATTGATGACTTTGCAAATATAATTTCTATTTTACATTTTTAAAGCAATAAAAGTAAAATATGGAACATAGATTAAACTTCAAAATATTACAACTTTATTTTGTAAATAAAAAGAACTTTTTTATAGAATTATTAAAAAAACAAGGATGACAGCATCCATAAAAGCGAAGCTCTAAAACAGTATCACAGACGATTATCAACTCTTGTAGATTGTCAGAACTGAATATAAAAAATATAAGTTTGGACAAAATTGTACGTAAATTTGTAGCAAAACTTCTTAAATACAAAGTTCTGTTTAAGGACATACTAAAATTTTTAGGACTTGATTATAAAGATGCTTCGCTTATAATATTGTACCTTATTGTAACAGGAATCAGTATACCAAAAAACAGATAAATCAGATGATTATATCACATAAAAATAAAAAAGTTTAAAAATCAACATGTTTAAAATGGACGTACGGACATTATAATAACGATTATAAAGTTGCTATGCTTATACCTAACAACTAACAGGAAGCATCGTGCAAAGTTTGAAATCAATAGGACAATTCTAACATGCCTAAATTAACGAAAAGAGCTATCCGTTATGTACGAACGTACGTACCGACCCTAATTATCGAAAAGCTTCGCTTTTAAAAATTTTCGTCCATAAAACATTTTATTGCTTATGGAAATGATTGTCCTTCTTATTACCTACTTTATTTGTTAAAAATATTAACTTTAGTAAAGAAGGTGTATGGGGTTTAATATACACCCCTCTGTCAAAATAAAGGGAGGTTAGACAACACCCACTAAACCTCGCTTACACCCCCGTTAAGAAGGGTATGATACACCTAGAGCGGTGTATCCAATCCCCTGTCTGCTGTCTGTATTTCATTGGATCTGTGCACGCCACTGCTTGAATCTATGAATTATATAATAAGGGTAGGTCCGTCAGTCTGTCAGTAACGGTTAGCTCTTTTTTGTGTACCTGTTTGTTTATTTCTTTCATTTAGACATGTTTTAATTGTCCTATCGATTTAAAACTTTGCATGGTGATTCCTATAACAGTTTGGTACAATTTAGAAAGCGTAACAACTCTATGATCTTTAAAAAAAGTCCGTAAGTCTATTTAAAACATGTTGATTTTAAACATTTTAACAACATTTTTTAACTGATGTAATTATCATATTCATCTGATTATTATACAGATTATAATACAACACTGTACAGTACAATGTTATAAGCAAAGTATCTCTATAATCAAGTTAAAAAATGTGAGTATGTCCTAAACAGTATACTGTATTTAAGAATTTTTGCAACAAATCTACGTTTAATTTTGTTTAGACTTATACATTTATATCATGTTTATTTTCCACTTTTAACACTAACAAATGTCAATGTTCGTTTGTCCTTCTGCTTCAGAGCTTCTCTTTTATTGATGTTGTTATCCTTGTTCAATTTTCCAATTTGTATACAATTTTAGAAATCATATTTGATATTTTTAATTAAATTTACCTACAAATAGATAAATTGTATAAATTTTACTGCAAATTCATATTATGAACATGTTATATAGTAAGGGTAACTAACTATCCTTTACTAAAATTCTTTACTCTATCTTTCATAGTTGCTAAAAGAAAAAATTGTCATACGAACAGTCATCCGTAGCCAAAAGAATTTAATTTTAAAATCTTCGGGGACGTCCCTCTCTCCCTGATATAATGCTATGCCTTAATTGATTGTATGTAACCCTCACAATTTTTTTTGTACAATCCCAATTGTTCAGACGTTTTGCAATCACCCTAATTATAGAAAAGCCCTGTTGTAAAATCTAGAAAAATTATAAAATAATCTAGAGAAAGGACTAACTGTAACAAGGATGACAACATAGGACAAACGGACATTAACAATTGTATAGTGTCAGAACTGAATAATCAGAATATAAATGTATAAGAGTCAAAGCAAAATTGTGAGTAAATTTGTTGAAAAACTTCTTGATACAGGATATGGACATACTTATATTTTTAGGACTTAATTATACAGTTGCTTTGCTTGTGATAATGTACTTTGATGTACCAGGAATCAGTATACCAAAAATCAGAACCATCGGATAATCAGATTACATAAAAATTTGTTGTTAAAAAAGTAAAAAAATCGACATGTTTAAAACGAACGTACGGAAATTCTAGTAATGATTATAAAGTTGCTACGTTTCTAAATTATACTTTACTACCACAGGAATCACCATGCAAAGTTTGAAATTGATAGGACAATTCTAACATGCCTAAATTAACGAAAATAGCTATCTGTCACGGACGGATGGACGTACGGACCGACCCTAATTATGGAAAGGCTTCGCTTTTAAAAAGTTTTAAAAAAGAGGGGAAGATGGAAAAGTTTGTAGGTGTACATTTTACAAGCGAAGCTTCTCTGTAGATGATTTGTGTTTTCAGTAGACTTCGGAACCTATAAATATCTTCTGGATCAGAACCGGTTTTCAGCCCTAATAAAAAATTATACATAGAATCGTATTACAGACAATTTCCCATAATATTAAAATAAAAATCATAAAATTAATACTAGTCTTGTTAAACGGGGCAACGGTCCCTCGAGGCTATCAAAACTGGTTTTAATCTTATAATTTTCATTTTAATATCCGCGGAAAGCTATGTATGATACGATGCGATAAATAACTATTAGAAAAATTGTCTGCATGTCTGTCTAATTCTTTATGTTGTTATGCATTTATTCTCCAATCCATTTATTTTTAAACCATTCCAGGGCCTATGTGAAGCTTAATTGAAATTGAAAACTAAGTAATCCACTTGTTAGCTAGATCTTAACGGACAGACAATTAACGTTATTACTTTGTTTAATACTAGCGACTGGGCCCCTAACATCTATGGCTCTGTAATCGAAGGGGTATGGAGAAGAAGAAATAGCCTAAAACCATCTCAAAGCTTTAATTTAAAAATAAAATAGCCTAAAACCATCTCAAAGCTTTAATTTAAAAATAAAATAGCCTAAAACAATCCCGGGACTTATGTGTAGGCTACCCTAAAATAAAAAACCTAATTAGTTCATTTGTTATCGAAATCTTAAGATTAATAAAAAAGACTTACTTCTTTTATACATAAAAGGATGATACATTAAGCTTACTTTTTGTTTTCTACTGTTTTAATTAAAGGCTTCGCTATCTATTGTCTCCAGTCGTTCTTGTTTTGTGTATATTATGTGTGTGTGTTTGTGTGTATGTGTATGTATGTATGTGTGTGTGTATGTGTCATATTTTAGTGACACCTGTGAGTTAACTTTCAGTCAGAAAACTCATTAATTTTTACCCTATGTTCTTAGCCCAGGGTTTAAACAAAGAAAATTTATGGTTTTCCTTTTTTTGTAGCAATTGTATTCTCTAGTAATCTTGTCTATTTCTGAATTGGTTAAAAAGTTGAAACCTTTGCAAGGGAGGGAGGGGACATTGGGCTGTTTATTACACTTGTCCCCAATTTTTTTTATCATTAAGCTTCTTATTCGTTGGCTTAAAAACTTTGGGGACTTTTATTAAATTTTGATTAGTTATTTCATTGAGTTAAGTGTGCATACGTTTCAACCACTATTTGTGATCTACAGAAGTGGTGATTTTGTGTATCGTCATTTGGGATGTACTTCAATTTACCATTTATTGTCTTATCCCTTAAGATTCATGATATTTGATTAGTCCGAAATTATTATATCCAATCTCCCTTACGATAGGGACTCCAAGATAGGAAAATGGACGATTGATCAATCTTTCCCTTGAAATTGATATGTATTTTTTGTTTGGTGGTAAATACTTGGAGAATGTAAGAGTTGTAGAATAATTTTAAAGCCAATTTAGCCTCTCTCTCCCTTCCCGAAACTCATCAGAGAACTAAAATATAAACAAGGATGACAACATTCATAAAACGAAGCTCTGAAACGATATGACAGACAAACATTAACTTTTGTCGAGTGTCAGAACTGAATATACATAATATAAAAATATAAGGTTTGACAAAATTATACGTAAGTTTGTTGCAAAATTTCTTAAATACAGAATTCTGTTTAAGGACATACTGACATTTTAATACTTGATTATAGAGATGCTTCGCTTATAATATTGTACCTTATTGTAATAGGAATTAGTAATAAAAAAATCAGATTAATCGGATGATTTTACCACATAAAAAATTGTTATTAAAAAGTAAAAAAATCAACATGTTTAAAATGGACGTACGGACATTCTGGTAACGATTATTCTAAATCGTACCTAACTACTACAGGAATCAACCATGCAAAGTTTGAAATCGATAGGACAATTCTAACATGCCTAAATTAACGAATAAAAGCTAACTATCTCGGACGGACGGACGGACCGACCCTAATTTTAGAAAAGCTTCGCTTTTAAAAATGGATTTAACAGATAGAGATATGCTAGATCAGCCAATAGGAGAATATTTAAGGTACATTACTGACATGTCATTGGTTAAAATTGTGTAAAGATGTAATTTTTTCATTTCGTTCGCATCATGAGTCAGCTATAAATAGTCGCATTTCTTAAGATAAAGCTTTTTCCTAGTATAAAGTGAAGCACATGACAAAACCCATAATAAAATAAAAGGAAAAAGTTAGCTTTCTTGAAATATTCCTCTAAAATTTCGTCAAGTTATAAATCAAAATGCAAAAAATAAACAAAGGTGTATTTCTGCTATGGAATCCAGAGAGAGGGGACAATATGCTGTTATTTACATTGAATTTTGATTGGTTGGTTTATTAACATAAGTGTTCAAACGTTTCAACCAATAATTTTTATCTACATAAGTTTTTTTTGTGCATCATCATTGGGTATGTACTTCAATTTATAGGCAAATGTCTCATCCCTTTAGATCCCTGTATGGAATTCTTTTTAAGTTTTGGGGTGAGATAGACCATCTAGATATATTATGTCTATTTATAAAAGTTTGATTAGCTTTTGCCTTGGTTTAGTTTCCTCATTATTCTGAATCAAGGAGGGAGGGGACATTGGACTGTTTATTACACTAGTCCCTAAAGTCTTATGATAACATTTTTTAATCATGGGCTTAACAACCTTTTTGGGACTTTTTATTGAATTTTGGTTGGTTGGTTCATTTAGTTGAGTTTCTAAACAATTCAGCCACTCTGATTGAATTCTATAAAAGGGGTAATTTTGTTTATCATCATTCATGTGGTACATGAATTTTTCGACCATTGTCTTATGATCTTATCCCTTTAGATCCTTGATTCGAGATGCTCAAGGTTTCTCTTATAATTATAAATTGTAAAAATATATATTTAGTATCGCGGCTTCTCTATAGTATATGTTTGTACGTTCGTACTTATCCTAATATAAAAGTAACAGAATCTCTGTCTGATTGTGTGTCTGTACCGAAGGATCTCGCTAACTGCAGAACAGATTTGGTTCTCCTTTACAATGTTGCTTTTCATAGGCCCTAGGATGGAAATAGAAAAATTATCCCCCCACCCCCAAATTTTTTTTGAATTCTTTTTCCTTTTGAAACTTAAATTAAAAATGGCGGGTGGTCAATTCCCCACCCCCCTCCTAAAATTTTGTTTCACGTTTACTTCTTTAGACTAAAATAAAAAATTGGGAAGGGGGTAGAATTTGACCCCAGTTCACCTCATGTGCTCTTAAAAACCTTCATGGCATAGATGTCCAAGGGGGGGGGGGTAATGGGGTGATTTGATTACCCCCCCCAAAATATTGGATTTTCAATTTTTACCCCCCCCCAAAATAAAAAAATGCCTCTATGAAATAAAGATTACCTTCCCCAAAATTTTTATTTTCAAAATTTTACCCCCCCCCCCCCCCAAATAAAAAAGCTTGGACGTGCCTGCTTCATGGACATAACCGATGGTAGAAGTAAAGTAAAACTCTACACCATTTGGGAATAGTCCCATTCGTGGCAACGCCCCTTAAGGGGCGATTCGTCGTATTTTTTAAAAATAGCTTTTTATGGCTATTTTAGGTTAGGTTAGTTATATTGGGTAAGGTGATTGCCCCACAGGGTTAGGCAATTGGCCCCGCAGTTGGAGCCCCTGCAGTAGCTAGAAATAGAAGAAAAGCTACTGTGAAAAATTCAAAGAATCGCCCCTTAAGGTGCGTTGCCAAGAAAGGGACTATACCCCAACATTTGACCTCCTCACCCCAGCCCTACTTTTGAACGCCCTTGCGAGAGTGACAGATCTAATTCTAGCTGTAATCAAGTAAGAAGAAAGTTTGGAGTGCGTGACACAAATATTATACAAATACCAGGGAGGGAGGGCACATTAAATTTACAAATTGTTCTTGTATCCAAAGTTTTTGAATGTACTATCTTTTTGGTTGCCTAAAAAACTTTGGGTACCATTACTAAATATTAATTGGTCCAAACTTATCAACAAATATTCTATAGAAGTGTATTTAGTTTGTTTTAATTGGGGATGGGTTATAACTATTTATTTTTCATTGTCTTATCCCTAGTTCCCTGACAAATACTTTTATGACAAACAGACAAATGTGCAAAATTTGGTTATGTGGAAATTCTATTCCTTAGTTTACTTTGTTCGTCAGTACTGTCACGTTCCAGGGATCTACAGGGATAAGACAATGGCCAATAAATTTATGTAAGACTCTAATGATGATACACAATATTAGCCCTTCTGTAGATTAAAATTGGTGGTTGAAACGTTTGAATACTCAAATTAATGAATCAACCAATCAAAATTCACTTAAGTCCCCAAAGTTGTTAAGCAAACGAATAAGAAAACTTTATTATAAGACTTTAGGGACGATTCAATATACATTGTCCCAAGATTTTGGACATACATATACATTATACATCTATAATTTTTTCTAAACCATACAAATTTTACCCCAAGAGGCACCCATAAAATTATGTGATGGGGAATTACCCCACAGATTTTTAATTGTACAGTTTTTTTAACACATTGAATTATAAAATATCAACCTCCAAAATCCAAAATAGTTATAAACCGTCCCAGAACCTAACTTTCAAGTGAATTTGTATTGCGAATGAATGTGTAACTCGTTTCTTTTACTAAAATATATTTTTAAAAATTAATTAATAAAGTAAACTAATAGAGGGGTGAGGGGTACCCATCTGTGAATCCTGTGCCGACTTTCAATTGGGCCTTTAGATATCAGCCTATAGCGTTAGAAATGTTAACACAGCCAAGTTGCTACAAAAGAGCATGAATCAATATACTAGCACCCGAAAAATGTCTTACACCACTGGAACCAGGTCATACATCTATGAATGTTAACAATATTGTTATATCTTAGTAATTAGTTTAGAATACTAACTTTCAAGTAAAAGTATATGTATATGTGTAACTCGTTTCTTTTACAAGAATATTATTTTCAATAATTAAATAATAAAGTAAAATAATAGAGGGATTAGGGGTACCCATCCGTAGACCCTGTGTCTACTTTCAATTGGGTCTTTAAATATCAGCCAATAGCGTTGGAAATATTAACACAGCTAAGTTGCTACAAAAGAGCATAAAGTAATATACTAGTTGACGAAAAATGTCTCCCACCACTGGAACCAGTTTATACATTTATGAATGTTAACATTATTGTTATATCTTAGTAATTAGTTTAGAATACTAAAGTAAAAGTATATGTATGTGTAACTCGTTTCTTTTACAAAAATATCATTTTCATAATTAAATCATGGATGAAAACATCTATAAGTAGCGAAGCACATACAAATTAAAAGACTTTAGTAAGAGCAATGAAGTCGAACCCTTGTATGAGCAGGGTGTAAAGGTAAAGGACATTGGCCGATTAATTGATGTACATTCCAAACGATGATACACAAAATTTTCCAATCTGAAGATTACAATAGGTTGTTGAAACATTTGGATAGTCAACTCAATGAAACAACTAATCAAAATCACCAAAGTTGTAAGTCCAACGAATAAGAAAACGCATTTATAAAACTTTGGGGACTAGTGTAATAAATAGTTCAGTGGCTCATATCTCTCTGTGTATAAGGTGAATAAGTTTTAGAAAAATGTGTGCTTTGGCACGTGCAACTTAAAACAGCTAAATACATCAAATCTATATTATAAACGAATAGACGGATAGACAAAGTGAGTTATATAGTAGCAGTGCAGTGTAAGAAAAAATCACGTAAAATATACAATTACAAAATTTACAAAAAGGAAAAATATATAACTTTTGTATAATAAATACCAAAAAATATGAAAAATACTGATATCTTAGAATGAATAAATGATAATGTTATATATTTGTTTTTTTTTAGTACAGCAGCTACTCTTTATATTACTTTGTCGGTGGGCATTAATTATTTTTTGTACGCTTTTTGGCCAATATTTCAAACACTTTAGTACTAGGGATCTTAAGGGATAAGACAAAAATTATTACATCCTTAATGACGATTAACAAAATTACCCTTTCAGTAAGTTACAATTTTTGTTTGGACACTTTTATTTTAATTAGAACTAACCAATCCCAAAAGTACCCCGAAACATCGGATACCAGTTTAATTTGCGAAGAAACCAGTTTATTTCTGCAAAACCTTTCTTTATATCTTGTGAACAGCTGTGTTATTTACTGGAAACTTGTTCTTGTTGTAGTGTACATGGATATATAGATATTGAATATAAAGGTGAAAACTATCAGAAGTAGGGACATGTTGATCTAAAAATTAACAGCATCCCATATTGAAACAGTTGTATTCCATAGATAAAATGTTGAAGTTGTGTTTCTATAAATCCTATTCTAAAAAGTAAAGTTTTTTTTCTGTAGAGAAGGATCTTGCTAACCGCTGAACCGATACAGTGAAGCTTCTTATTGGCCCTGAGACGGTTTTAGGCTATTTTTTTCTAATAATAAGTCTTGGTATGCTTTTAGGAAATTTTCTGCCCTTCAATATCCCTTTAAATATAGATCTTCTAAATGCTATAAACTAGTAGGGTTTTTGTCTGAAGCTAGAGATCTTGTAAATTGCCAGTCTAAATTATTTGTAGCTTTCAGGGAATCTTTATAAATATCTTGGGGTGGTTTTAGACTATTTTCCTGACCTGCCCGCCCTCCTTTAGAGGCTAGAAGCGAAGTAACTTTTATTATTTAAATAAATCACTATCTTAACCCTATTTCATAAATTAGGAAACCATTATTTTTTTTCTAGAATAATTGTCCCTGTTAAAAAAAACCTATTGGAGCGGTGAATCAATTATTCCAGGATCATAAAATAAACATAAATATGAAAACCATACATAAACACAACCAGGGGCGTACCCAGGAGAGGGGGTGATTAAAATTAGTGGTTTTTACAAATAATAAATTGACAAGGTGTACTTACCTAACATAACATATTCATAACTATTTTTTTCACTAAAATTTTATATCAGCTGTATTTTTTAGATAGGAGCTAAATTAATCAAAATTTCGGGATTAGTCGTATTTTTAAATGACTTTTTATAGGTTATTTTAGGTTAGGTTAGGTTATATTGGGTTAGGTGATTGCCCCACAGGGTTAGGCAATTGCCCCCGCAGGGCTAGAAATAGGATAAAAGCTACTGTGAAAAATACGAAGAATCGCCCCATAATGTGCGATTTTACGAAATGGACAATACCCAAAATACCTTTCATTGCCTTACCGACAGTCCGAAATATTATAAAAATAATCAAATTGGTCGAATGAATCTTCATCAAAACTGTAAGCGTCTATCTAAAATAGGGATAGAGAAAATAACATTAATATTTAAAAAATTAGGGCGGACAGATAGATTCCAACAAAAAATACCAATATTCCTACTCCTGTAACCAATTTCAATATTCTATTAACCCTAGATAGACGGGGATATATGTGTAAATATTCTATTAAACCTAGATAGGCGGGGATATGTGTAAAAAATGCATATTAATTATAATGATAACTCTTGATGGAGGGGCATAACAAAATTATGTATTAATAATATATACGTTTAATAGTTTAGAAATATATTAATAATAGCATGCAAATTATTATTTTATTTTACACTAGGGTTAATGGTTTGCATTAGCGAACCTACTCAAGAATCTACTTTGTCTGTCCGTCCGTCCGTAACTGTAAGGCGGTAGCTATTGTGGATACACTTATTAAAGAGTATCTAGTAAATAATTTAATTGTCATGCTATAAAATATAAATATAATTTTTACTTTAAAACCCTTATTATCAAAAGGTTTCGGTTGACAAAGGAAAAAGTTAATGAATCCTGTAATGCTTAAAAAGCGTAGCAATTTTATAATTGGTACTATAAAGTTCGTACGTACATTTAAAACGTGATGATCTTTAACTTTGGACAACAATTTTTTAGATGATATAATTAGCCTATTCATCTGCATTTTAGAATATGATTCCTAGTACAATATTTCAAGCAAATCATCTCAAAAATTGTAAGTATGTCCTAATTAGTATCCTGTATTTACGCAATTTTGCAGGAACTCTATATACAATTTAAATTCTTACAAATTAAGATGCTGCTCATTAAGTCCTGACACTCTGCAAGTGTTAATGTCTGTTTGTTATACCGTATGATTGTAAAGGTTTGCTTTGATGGATGTTGTACAATGGGCTGTTTATTACACTAGTCTCCAAAGTTTTATAATAACGTTTCTCATTCGTTGGCTTAACAACTTTGGGGACTTAAGTGAATTTTAATTGGTTAGTTTATGAAGTTTAGTTTAGTGTATAATCGTTTCAACCACTAATTTTAATTTACAGAATGGGCAATTTTGTGTATCATCATTGGGGATGTAAATATTTTGCGAATTCGCCATCTATTCGCCATTTATTCGCAAAAATTGGCGAACAATTCATTGGGTAAGATGAAAGGCATACTGTCATAATTTTTAACCAAGTTATACTAAAGACACAATACGGTAGTTTGACATTAATTTATCAACCATTGTTTTATCCCTTTAGATCCCTGAATGCAATAAGCTTATTGCAATAAAAAAAGGGAAACCAAGAGAAAACTTTGCTTTAATACAATTACTTTTTTTTGTTGTCAAAACTGAGTTCTTTAGATTTTATAAAGCAGATAGATGGATGTATGTATGTGCGATTATAATAATTTCATTTCAAGCATACCATTGGATCCGGGCAGGTTCTAATCTATTCTTTGTAAATTACTGCCGTTACCATAAAGGCATTTGATTAATTTTATATTGTTTAAATGTTATTTTAAAAGCAAAACTTTTCTACATTTATAGATTAAACTTTACTTGGTGATTCCTATAACAGTTAGGTAATATTTATAAATAGTAGCAATTCCACAATCATTACCAGCAGATCCGTATGTCCTGTTTCAGATTTTTAAAAAAAATCTGATATTATCATTCTCCTTTACTTTATTTTTGGAATATGGATTCCTGAGACCATAAGGTAGAATATCATAAGCGGTTCAATTCTTTAAAAAATGTAAGTTTGTCCATATGAAGCATCAAATTATCTGAGTTTCAATTTATGTAATAAAAGCGGCTACGCTCCTAAAGGCCTGTAAACCTACAGCTCAGGAAACTCTCTCAATTGTATTATCTGTATAGTAAAAACAAGGAATTAAACACAGGAAGAGTCTCAAAGTTTGGAAGAAATATTTTAGGGAACAGTATGAAAAATATACCAGACAAAGATTTAGTGTTTAAAGGAAATTTTTAGGGTGGTGGGGCAATTCTTTTTGATGGTACTCTTTCCTCAAATAGTTATAAACCTTCCAGGGATCTATGAAAAAATACTCTGTAACGGAGAATCGAATCGGTTAACTGGATCCTTTGGTACAAACTGACACACACACAGACAGAGATCCTGTTACTTTAAAATAATGAGGGGAAAGAAAAATTATTTCTGGTGCTGATTTCTCCTCGGAGGATAGAAGTACCCTACCTCCAATTAAACATATACTGGACCTTTTAGAAGCTTCATTGTAAAGGAGATCCATGTAGATTACATGTTACACAAAGATATACAAACACAAAAACGAGCATCCTGTCACTTTTATCTCAGGATTAATATTCTTTTATATGACTTGTCTCTATTCTAAAAGGAAATCCAGAGAAGTTTTTGCGAGTTTTTATTTTTATAATGTTTGATTAAATTGATAGGTTATCATTATTTTGCTAAGAAAATATAACAATTGTTGATGATTTCTTACAAAGTACCTGTCGAGCACTGGAACACCCACCTTTATTTTAAACTAGTTCGTATATTTCCTACTTTTGCCTGCGTTTTCCGAACCCAGTTAAACCCATTAATAAATTTATAATAACCTATCCTAACTTGACATAAAGTAATAAAAATCAATCAAAACAAAACCATCCTGCCTTATTTCAAATTTTGCTTAATATTTAGGAGTGGGGAAGATTTAGTGCTTAACATGGCACTTTAAAGGAATACTTCCAATTGGGTGGGCATTCTTTTGACAGGGGAGGTTCTCTTGGGAGTTTTGAGGTCATCTCTCTCAAAATAGTTATAAACCTTCCCTGGACCTAAACGTAGTGAAGCTATAAAAGAGAAGCATATCGGTATAGCTGTTATATAGATCTTAAGGAACACGCAGACAGACATCAGAAGGCCATTGTATTACTTTAATAAAATAAATGTAATCCTAACTTATTACTGAAATTACTAATTATGCGTTAAACACTATTCAAAAGTCAAACTGCTTATAAATATCAATATTAATATTGGTTCAGGAATAGTTCAATGAATGAAAATACCTAATCTTTTATTATTTGTAAATTTGAAAAGTTGCCAATCTTTTTTTAAATTTCATGTTAGAAATGTTCTTTTGATTTTAAACTTTACAAGAGGGTTCCTATAACAGTTAGGTACGATTTGGAAAGCGTAACAACTATATAATTATTACCAGAAAGTCCGTACGCCCCAACAATTTTTTATCTATATAATCTATTCATAAACATATAAGTATGTACTGAAACAGTATCCTGTATAAACTTACTTAAAATTTTGTTTAGTGTTATACATGAATATTCTGCGTTTTCAGTTCTGACACTTTGTAAGTGTTAATGTTTGTTTGTCCTACCGTTTCAAAACTTCGATTTTATGGATGTTGTCATCTTTGTAAATTATAAGAAGCAAAAGGTACATTTTCAAGTGATGCATTCAGAAAATTACTAAAACAAGTTTGCTCTAAAGCTTTTTCCTATAGAGATCAAATCTAATTAGTTGGTATCTTCATAGAGACAGAAAGAATTATTCTTGAAAACCAATATTTTCCTATGATTTTATAATTCGAATCTTAAATATCTTTAAAGTAAAGAAACTTGTACATATACATGCTGGAATTAAGGTTACCGTTAGTAAGGACTAAAAATTGAATTAAATTAAACCATATAAAGCACAACGAACATGACAATTATGCTATTTTGTTAAAAAGACACATTTAAAAGTTGCTAATGCAAAGAGATTTTAATAAAATTGAAATTTAATTAGATTATATGACTTATATCTTAAATGTTACTATTGAATATAAAATTAAAAAGTATAAAATATTTTTTCATGGCTTTATGTCAATTTTTTTTTGTCTGAAAACAAATTTCTATTCCTAGTTAGTGGCCTCGTTGAGATTAAAAGCTGATCAAAAGCTGGTGGTCAATACAAATTTACAAAATCATTCACAATTAAAAGGACTCTCTTTGTATAATCTTTCAATTTATAATTTCATAAAAAAAAATTTTTAGACGTTTTTTTATATGAAATTGATAGCAGAGTATCTTTTCAGGAATCTAAAGGGATAAGACGATGGCCGATAACTTGATGTAGATCCAAAATAATGATAAACAAAATTACCCTTTCTGTATATTACAATAAGTGGTTGAAACGTTTGGAAACTGATCAAAATTCACTAAAGTTCCCAATGATGTTAAGACAACGAATAAGAAAAATTATCATTAAATTTGGGGACTAGTGTAATAATTCGAAATGTCCCATCTGTCTGTCTGTATGAAAGAAACGTGACTTTCTCAGCTGCTATTCAAGATGGACAGCTGGAATATATAAATAAGATTCCCTATACAAGTGAGCATCCAGTATATCATGTAAGTATATTCGGGAATAGTCCCTTTCGTAATATCGCCCCACAAGTGGCGATTCGTCGTATTTTTAAAATGGCTTTTTATAGGTTATTTTAGGTTAGGTTAGGTTATATTTTGGTTAGGTGATTGCCCCTCAGGGTTAGAGCCCCCCGCAGGGGCTAGATATAGGGGAAAGGCTACTGTGAAAAACACGAAGAATCACCCCATAAGGTGCGATGTTACGAAAGGGACTATACCCGTATATTCATATAAGGTTTTATGTGCATGATGATACTAAAATGTTATGGTTACTAAACATCTGCTCCATGATTCACTTTGTTCGTTTGTTAATGATTTCTTTTGCTTCGCTATGTATATAATGGATGATCGAATCTTGGCCCGAAACAGCGTCATAACTAAAGATGTTAAAAACAGTCCATACTGCTGCTATGTCAGGTGCGCGATATTGATAGTTAGAGTGGGGTAATGCCCTGGCTAAAAATAGGCGCAATTACCATGCACAGTTAGGACTTCTGAGACAAAGGTCGTGCAATCAAAGAGTTGGTTGTCAGGTGGGTGTTATTTAACTTAATATCCCAGTGTTTGGACGGAAAAAGAGAGATTTGGCTCCCCTTAGCTATCCTGGGTTGTTGGACCTGACGTAAAACTGTTATTCACAGTAGCCTCGCCCTTATGTGGTAGATTCTACTTTGATAAACTAATTTTGAAAATTATGTAGTTTCCTGTTATAGACTATTCAGAAAACAAAATGAATAATGAATAAACCAGACAAATGTTAAATCAAACAGGAAAATTTAATATAGTACTCATAATTAGATTAGCAAATTTACTACTTAAGCTTTTAATTACATAATAATAATAATGGCTATAACTAAAGTTATAAATAAGGTAAATGGAGAAAGTTGCTCAAAAAAAAAGACATGTGACGTACAAAAAATGAGTGATTTTCCATTTCTTATTTAGGGGGTCTCTTTCCCACTTCTCCTCTCGTCTCCCTCATTTTAATAACATCACATTGAGCTACTTTCTCTTTACTAAATAAGAAATCCTGCCAAAAATCACATTGTTATCAAGCAAACATGAGCATGCAGTTATAGTGTCATTATATGTTCGATATCATGTCAACCATGGCTACTTTTAAAGATATAAGCCCATATTATCCTGATGTGACGTCATACATTTCGGGAAAGGAAAGAAGAACCCCATTTCTCCCAAATTTGAAGAGATTTTTCCCCCTTCCCTTCTGCTATCCCGAAATTTATGACCTCACAACAGGACAATATTAGCTTTGTCCTTTCAAAAACTCATAAAGTCGACATAAACTCCAGAAATTGCATATCGAAATTTTAAAATTCTAAACATAAACCATTTTTAGCTAAGAAATTTATGCCTAATTGTTATAAGAATCAATAAAAATCAAGTGAATACAATATCATATAAAGAGTGATGATGTTTTCTAAATTGTATATAATTGCCTCAGGAATCATCATACTAAGTTTAAAATAGAAACCACAATTCAAATATTTCTGAATAAACTGATATAAATTTAATAAATCAGATCTATCCGTTACAGATGTACGGGCGCTACCTATTCTACATGTAAAAAAGCTTCGTCTTGAATAACTCTTAAAACGTTATTGTCCTTGTTAAATTTTGAGTTAATAAACACAATCATTTAGTAAATTATTCTCTTAACAACCAGGGATAGTGGGCTAGGACAATGGACAATTAATTAAATTGTAGAGTTCAACTCATTAGTATCAAAAACTATAATTATTTTTAAAAATTATGACAATTCAGCGAGGGCAAACTTTCATGATTTGGATAAAAAAGTAAGGGATCAAAGAAAAAAATTTAACTTAAGGTTTTATACCGCTAGTTTTTTTTATTGATTAAGTTCAGAAGACTTCGTCTGCTAGGAGAATAAGTTTTTAACGGCATTCTTTGCACTAGTGCGAAAGTATTTAAATTTAGCCAAACTAAGAAAAGTTTGGTTGATTCTATGTAGTATCCAAAAGTCCAAGAATCTAAAGAATAAATTTTGGATCGATTGTTCCATGCCTATATTTCTGATTAATAACATATGAATAAGTGAATACTATATGAGAGTAGAATATACTAGATATTAATATGTCAGAAACACTGTACATACAATTACATGTACAAAACATCTTTCATTATATGTTGCTCTAATTTTAGCTAAAATTAATATAAATCAACTTACAAATACACTTGGGCTGCTATTAAGCCAATAAATTTCCATTGAAATTTAATATTTTATTTTAGGGTAAAGTTGGCGTATAACTTATTTTTTAATGTAACTGAAGGGGAGTGGGTAAGAAGGAGAGAATAAAAAGAAAGAGGATGTGGGAAAATTTTTACATAGAATTTTTTGTCAGAGTAACAGTCCGAATTCCCTGACAAACACAAAAAACAAGGATTAAAATGCTTGTACCAATATAAAATGAACAACTAGAGGAAATGTCCCTAGAAACCTCTATCCCCATGACCCTTAGTGTGTTCTAAAGGGATAAGACAACTGCCGATAAATTCATCTACAGCCCCAATGTCGATACAAGATTACAACAGGTGGTTGAAACGTTTAGACAATCAAATAAATAATCCAACTAATCAAATTCAATAATAGTCCCAAAAGGTGATAAGCCAACGAATAAGAAAACCTTATTTTAAAACTTTAGGACTAGTGTAATAACCAGCCCAATGTATCCTCCCTCCCGGGTTATATTACAAAGTCCATAGTCATATACAATAAAGAATAATTAATCTTACATATTACTTTTATTTGTCTATGTTGTCTGTCCCAGGGATCTAAAGAAACAAGACAATTTATGTACTTCCCCTATGATGATACACAAAATAACCTTACTGTATATTACAACAAGTGGTTGAAACGTTTGGACACTCAACTTAATGAACCAACCAATCAAAATTTATTAAACGACCCAAGCAAATAAAAAAATCGTTATAATAAAACTTTGGGGACTAGTGTAATAAACAGCCCAATATCCCCTCCCTCCCTGTGTCTGTCCTGTACTGTACAACCATATTGTCAACTTTGTATTGTTATCATAAGATTTATAATGGATATTTCAGAGAAGTATATGGACATACAATGTCATGCTAACAAGTTGATAGACATTTATAGAACAAGGATGACAACATTCATGAGTAGCAAAGCACAAAATTGATTTTTACAAACTAGACGGGCAAACCGACGGACAGAGTTGATACTATACTAAATGCTCATTGGTACAGGGGATCTTCACCAAAAAAATAAGACGTCTGTCTTGGATATCAGTCGAGAAATTGCATTTCAACTATAACGTTACAGACTGACAGAAAAACAAAATTAATTATAGAGTAGATTTTCTACTAACAAGGATAACAAAATCTATAATAGCGCAAATCCACAAATCAGATAGTATGCAACAAACGAATATTTGGAAAGAAGGTGTATCAACTTTTTTGCTTTTTATTTAAGATAGCTAGCCGGTCCTTTCAGTAAGTAGTAGATGTAAAATTTTTCATAGAATTCAGATATGCAATCGTTTTTTTTGTAGACCTCTTATTTTTTAAGTAATTCAAGTTTTTAAAAAAAATAATTAAGTCGGTTTTAAGGTACTAAAACGCAACAAAATAAAAGAAGAAAATGGCCAGTATGAACAAAAATAGTAAGATCTTTAATTTGACACCTTACTTTTAAAATTCTGTTGAGTAATTATTGAAAAAATCTATTTTTTTAACCTCGGTTTAATAAAAACTTTAGACCTAAATATTTTCTCAAACAGACATAAATAACATGGGTTCATATATACCTTTAGAATCAGAAAAATATTACGAATCTATTCTAAGCAAAATTGAAAAAGTTTTATAAAACTATAATAAAAAAAATAAGTTTAATTTAAGAATCATAATTTTCGGCTTTAAAGGGTTAGCTTGAACCAAACCTGAACCAAACCTAAACAAAAGACAATGCAATGTAGCAGATATTTTTTAAACACAAGAAACAATAATGTATTTTTAACTGCATTGTTTTGAAGTTTATAAACAGACTGATGCATATTTGTTCATAATTTTTCATTCTTTACATGTTCTTTAATATCACTATATTTATTGTAGTATCTATTGTATATATTGTATGAACGTTCTCCTTTTTTTCTGGCAATTCTATAGGTTAATTTTAGAGATTAAGCTTCCCGATTCGTCAATTTTTGCGATTTGTGATTGGCTAGTTTAGTAGTTACAATTCTTAAAATAACTTTTTTATTTTTTCTATTTTTATTACAATTTTTTAAAACTTTTTCAATTTTGCTTACAATGGATTCATATTATTTTTCTCATTCTAATGGTATATATGAACCCATATTTTTTATGTCTGTATGAGAAAATATTTAGGTTTAATGTTTTGATTAAACCGAGGTTAAAAAAATAGATTTTTTCAACAATTACTCAACAGAATTTTAAAAGTAAGGTGTCAAATTAAAGATCTTACTATTTTTGTTTATACTGGCTATTTTCTTCTTTTATTTTGTTGCGTTTTAGTACCTTAAAACCGACTTAATTATTTTTTTTAAAAACTTAAATTACTTAAAAAATAAGAGGTCTACAAAAAAACCGATTGCATATCTGAATTCTATAAAAAATTTTACATCTACTACTTACTGAAAGGACCGGCTAGCTATCTTAAATAAAAAGCAAAAAAGTTGATACAACTTCTTTTATAAATTTTAATCAGTGTTCGGGAGCCGCGTGCCATCAGCGAGTAAGCCTTAAATTTAAACCCGTTTGGATGCTTTGAATTTTTTTTTCAAACAGGGAAATTTAAATACTTGGATAATGTTTAGACTTCCAGCCTATTTTTTTTTAATTTTAAAATTTTTATATCACCAAGGCTTACATGTAGCTGACGCGAGCTGCCTAGCCCTGATTTTGATCATAAATAAACGGAATAATTTGAATAAATATTACTTTGAATTGTGCTAAAAATCAAACTTTTAGTATTTATAAGTTACACTTTAAAAATTGCAGGAATCCTTGTATAAGTTTTAAGATCAAAAAAATTCTAGTTTGCCCATTTTAGAATTAGATTTATCCGTTATTGACATAATGTGAAACATCTTCCCTTTAAAACAATAAATATTAATAAATTCATTTTTAATACCGATTAATGATCCTCTGGGTATGAACTGGTTCACAGCCATACTGAAAAATCATGTATAGTATTACAGACACTTTTCCATGAATATTAATATAAAATTTAAACCAGTTTTGTTAGCCCGGGCCTCCTTTCCATTAGGTTTAATAAAACAGATTTTAATCTTAGAATTTTTAATTTGAACGCAGAAAGCTGCCATTAATAACTATTTTTATATCTCAAATTCACTAAAGTAATTTTTTTTTATTTCTCCATCTTAAAATCTCTTTTAGTGTTAGATAAAGTTTGTGAATTGTTGTAGCAAAGTTGGTAAGATTCCATGTAGTTGAAAATGAACCAAAAATCCTCCAATCAAATAATTTATTTAAGAATATATTTAGTTTTTTTTGTATGGTCTAAGGGTATTCTAGTCCTTGTTTTAAATGAACGTACTGACTTTTAAGTAATTAGTGTTGAGTTGAAACACTTTCTAAATCTTACCTTACTGCTACAGGAATAATCAATTAGTCTTTAAATCGATAGGACAATTCTAATATGCCTAAATTAACAATAAGAGCTATCCGTTACAGAAAGACGTACGGCCTGACGGATAAACTGACACCAATTATAGGGGAACTTCGCGTATAAAAATAAATTTAGTGACTTGTCAAACCGATAGAGAGAGGAAACATTTTGGACGCCTATCTTCAATATCAGTAAAGTAAATTAATGTATTGGATGTGAGGTCTTGTTTCAAAAAGAGGAATTGGTGTATAGTTCAGGGATCTAAAGGGATAACAAAATAGGTGATAAATTGATGTACATTCCCAATGATGTACAATAGAACTAGTGGTTGAAACGTTTGAACGCTCAACTTAATGAATAAAAATTAACTAAAAAATCAACGTTGTTAAGCCAACGAATAAGAAATCGTTATCATAAAACGTTGGGGACTAGTGTAATAAACAGCCCAATGTCCCCTCTCTCTCTATTGGTAGATTTATTTTGTTTCCACAAGCAAAGTAAAGGGATTATGTTGGAAAGTTGTAATTGATTGTGGCCATTAGAAAAACTATTAATTACATCCTTAATCTTATAGATAACATTACTCACAAAACTTATATAGAATACATATACTGCTCAATTAAGAGATAATTTTATTATCCTATAATATAAAAGATTTTTTGTCTGTAGCGAAGGATCACACTAACCACTGAACCGATATGGTTATCCCTTAAAGTGAAGCCTTTTGTGTAGGTCCAGGGAAGGTTTTAATTATTTTGGGGGATGGTATATCCATTAAAAAGGTCTATGGGTTGAATTCTCCCCCCCCCCTTCACCTTAGGTGCCCCTAGAGTCATTTTTGGGCGTTTCTGCTAGACATTATATAAAAGTAACAGTAAGACCTGATAAAGATAGACATTCCATCCACTTTTAAATTCGTTGAAAAAAAGTACATGATACTATTTCAGTGCATACCTGCATTTCAGGGCATACCTGCATTTCAGGGCACACCTGCATTTCAGGACTTGATTATAAAGAAGCTTGACTTATAACATTGTACCTTATTGTAATAAGAATGATCATTCCAAAAATCAGATTTATAGGAAATTTATATCACATAAATCTTATTTGTCAAAAAGATCTGTACCGAAGGATCTCGCTAACCGCTGAACCGATAAGGTTCTCCTTTACAGTGTAGCTTCTCATTGTAAGGTTTATAGCTATTCCCAAGAGAAACACCAAAAATACCAAACAATATTCCCTTTAAGCGGCGCCACCGAGTTTTTACTTGATTTTCCCTCCTACAAAGGTGCCAATTTAAAAAAAAAACTACAATTGAAAGTATGGGAGGAGAGGGGGGGGGGGATCGACCTCCCGACCATCTCAAGAGCCCCTAGAGGCCTCTAGGGGCTTAGCATCTAGTAATAGGATGTAAAATTAGATGTAATGAAAAATATTGATGTATTCCCATATAAATATATCTGTTTTCCTATAAAAATCCCTCAGGATAAATGATACAAAATACTCAGGGAGGGAGGGGACACTAGTCTCCAACGTTTTATATGACCGTTATTCGTTGGCTCAACAACTTTGGGGACCTTTAATAAATTTTGATTGGTTGGTTTATTGAATTGAGAGTTTAAACGCCTCAAACAATAATTGTAACCTGTAGAAGAGTTAGTTTTGTGTATTTTCGTTGGGGATGTACATCAATTTATAGGCCACTGTCTTATCCCTTTGGATCCCTGCAAAATTCTAGTTTACAATCTTGGGGAATATACAGAATCTTTAATAAAGGTAATATGAGCCATAAGAAAAATTTAAAAAATATGTTTTTTACATAATTAAACATTAGGTCCAATTAAAAAATGAATACAGAAATGTATGTAGAATTCGTGGAAATTGTGACGGAAATTTTTGTCGCCAAGCAAGGTTGCTAAAAGAGTCCTCATTTGTTGGTCAATACCGTCTTTTATAGTCAGTAGAGAGGAAGGGCTAAAGTCATAAGAGTTGAGGGTATCGTCATGCTAAAGAGAGAGCTAGGTAGATAGACAATGGCCGATAAATTGATGTACATCCCCAAATGACGTTACCCTTCTGCAGGTTACTATTAGTGGTCGGAACATTTGGAGACTTAACTTAATGAACCAACCAATTATTAAAAGTCTCCACAGTTTTTAAGCCAACAAATAAGAAGACGTTAGCATAAAACTTTGGGGACTAGTGTAATAAACAGCCCAATGCCCCCCCCCCCCCCCCCTGTATTGTATACCAAGCAGTTCTCCTCCTCTGTATACGCTGGTGACCCCCCCCCGCCCCACCTTTCTGCCTGGAAATAGAGTAATCCAGAGTTGTATTGAATTTAATCCTGCGGAGATTCAATTATCTTGTTTTCAATTTAAACTCTGCCAGGGTTGTCCAGCTGCAGCCGCTCTGTGTCCAGCCGCTTGTTATCCGCGCTTTTAATAAAAATTTGTTGCTAGTTTGAAGCCAGGGAGTAAGGGAGGGAACAATGGATCGAATATTTAATTTTTAGGAGTCTCAGACTTTGGGTACTGGCTTAAAGGGAATGTGCAAGAATTTAGTACTTTCTGACTGAGTTTGGGTACTAGCGCATGTAATGCCGCTACTCGTTATGAATAAAGCAGACAGAGAGTAGTTTAAACATAAAAGGTAAGAATGCACGGCCACCCTCCCATAATCTATTTCACTCCCCTCTCCCCTCCCTTTTTTAATGCAGACGATAGGGAAAAGGAAAAGATGGTGGGGGCAAGGGGCAAGGGTAATAAACAGGATATTCTTGCCCAGCCAGCTAGCTGTAGGTCCAATAATCTTGTAATACAAAAATCACATCATTGAACCTCATTATATTTTATCAACAAACAAGTTGTGATTTCGCCTGCCTGTCCCCTTTTTTCCCTCTTCATATAACTTGCCCCATTGCCGCCACCTCTCTTTTCCCTTTCCCTGTCATCTGGAGAGTTCAAGTGATATTTTTCTAGTAATTAATTACAGAATGGTTATGTCAGTCTGATATACTGATAATCCAATTTTGAAATGATTGCTTTTTTTCTTGGAACTTTTTTTCTTAGTTTATAGTTTATTGAATTTAACTAACAATCCCTTAACAATGTCCTCCAATTTTTTTTGATTAATCTGGATTTCATAGCCTTTCTTTTAAAACTCTTAAATTGAATTAATTGCCCATTGTCCCCTCCCTTACTCCCTGGTTTAAAGCACATTAGAGTAAATCACTAGAGAGGGAAAGGGGTTAAATAACTGTATTTCACTATCGCACTCTCCTTGTGCCTTATATTAATTTGGCCATTGAAAATCAACCAATTGTGTCGAGAATATTAACACAGTCAAGTAGCAGAAAACAATTTGGAAGCTCACGAAAAAGGTAATTGAAAAAGGGAGGATCTGTATATGCATCTAAACTATAGATGTTAGAGTAACAACGTGTTAATATTCAAAATTATCTAGTAATCGGACCAAAATTCCATAAAAACCTATCCTTAAATACTTGATTACAGGATGATTTTTTTCTAACAATAAATTCTACGAAACCTTTTAAAGTAAGGTGGAAGTACATTTTTTCTTTTTCGTGTAATTGAAGAGGGGTGGGTAAGAAGGGGAGGAAAAGGGGAAGGAGGTTGTGGGGAAAGTTTCCTTTAGCATTGTTTGTCAGAATACCTTTTCCCTGGCTTTTGCTTAATATGGAAATACTTACATTTTAAGACTTATCAAATTTATACCTTTTTTTTTATTTCGGGCCATTGGCACCTTGGGGCTAACAAAACAGGTTTTAATCTTATTATCTTACATTTTATGTCCACGTAAATCTTTCTATAATACGATGCGATAAGAACTAGTCTAAAAGTACTTTAATAGAAAGATTATACTATGTAAATATTGTGTTTGGCAATATATATTTGATTTTAAATAATTATTTTTCAACTCTTTTATATATTTTAACATCCGAAATTTGTTTTGTTTAACTCTTGGGACTGCTTATACTTAATTTAAACGAATGAAATTCTTAGTTAAACTTCACATTTTACCCTTTACTACTAAAATACTTCAATCTGATTTATAATAGATTGATACAATCGATATATTATTACTTGAATGTTGCATCAGATTTTCATTTACTCTGATAAAGTCATACTCGTAGCTGGCAAAAATAACGATACCCCCCATCCAACCCCTTTACCACATCCCTTCCCTTACTATTGGATGAACTAACTGACCAATAAATGAGGTCCATATTAGCAACCTAATATGACGGCAAATTTCCCCTCGTCAATATATCCTCGTATTCTATATCCATTATCAATACATAGAAATTTCAGTATATCACCTATATAATTCTTATTTACTCAGGTTGGAAAATAAATAATTCAAACGATGAATAATATCCTTTCCACATAGCCTTACTGAAGGACGGAAAGATAGACAGATGAATTGAATGATATATTAGCAGCGTTACTGAAATTAAGGCATTCAAAATTGCTTAAAACCTGCCTAAGACTAATCCCAATCCTCTCATAGAATATAGTAAAGTTTAGTTCTGTTTACGAGATCTTAAACCACAAACATATATGTAGTAATTGATATGTAGTTAATTAAGTTGAGTGTTCGAACGTTTCAACCAAAAATTTTAATCTGCATAAAGGGTAATTTTAGGGATCATAAGTGGTGACGATCATCACTTTATCGGACATTGTCCCATCTCTTTAGAAATACCCACTAATGTTTCTTAATATTTTTCCTAAATTGTTTCAAAGATAAACCACTTCATTAAAGTTTCAGCACACTTTAAGCCCCGTAATATTTTTTCTCATTTTCATTCGAAACCGATAAATATCCTATGGATTAAAACCGGTTCTCATCCATACAAAAAAAACCTATGTCTAGCGTCGTATTATATTTAGTTTTCTACGAATATAAAAATGTACAATCATGAGATTAAAACCATATTTTTTGTCCGTGCCTTCGGCATCTCGGGTTAATGAAACTGGTTTTAATCTTGTAATTGTATATTTTATATCCGCGGAAAGATGTTTATAATACTAACATATTCTTGAGTCCATGTTTGCAAATAATTTGCTATAGTTTATTTTATAAAGTGCCAGGTTTAGAGTTGGTACGGAAATTTGTGCAAGATTATTGACTGTTTGTTATAGTGGTTGGTCTCCAAAGTTTAGTTTATTTTATAAAGTGCCAGGTTTAGGGTTGGAACGGAAATTTGTGCAAGGTAATTGGCTGTTTGTTATATTGGTCCCCAAAGTTTTAAAATAACATTTTCTTTTTCGTTAGCTCAACAACTTTGGGGGCCATAATACAATTTGATTGGTTGGTTTATTAAGTTGAGTGTTTAAACGTTACAGCCACTAATTCTAATCTACAGAAGGTGTAAGTTTGTGTAACATCATTTGGGATATACATCAATTTATCGCCATTGTCTTATCCCTTTAAATCCCTGTTTAGTTGAGCCCTGAACCCCCACCTCCCTTTATTTTATAATGAATTTAAAAAAAGGGGAAAGGAGCATCGCTGGGTTAGGACTCCCCGCAGGGGTTAAGCATAGTGAAAAAACTACCCATCTTATTTTTTAAAACATTCAAAAGTAAGACATTAGATGGCATTAAATACTACGATGGAGAGGCTGTAGATAGGTTTTGCAATAGATAAAATGAATTTAAATTTGAATTTACTAATAAGAAAGTAAATTACAGACTATCATTTTCTTTCTTTAAAGCACATTTTTTTGAAAAAAAAATAAAGTTACTAATGCTTGCGGTAAAGCTACAAAAACATATAAAGCAAAACCAAATTAAAGAGAGGTTTGGTGATTATCTAAATATTCCCCACAGAAAAGATTTCTTTTTAGATATTTGTGAAATATCTGTAAAATAACAGTTTTGGCATTCACTACTCAAATACTCATACTTTTACACACATACATACACACACACACACACACATATTTCAAAGTTTTTCTTAGAGCAATTCAAATAGAATTTATACTCAGAATAGATTAGATTTATGTTCTTCTGTTATTTATCTAAAACTGTTGGCTGCTCCTCTAGCCACTTATTAATTATCACTACATGGGGAGGGGGGGGGGGGGCAGGTAATCAGAGAGAGAGAGGGGGCAATGGCCTGTTTATTACACTAGTCACCAAAGTTATATGATGTCGTTTTCTAATTGGTTAACAACTGAGGGGACTTTTAATGATTTTTGATTTGCAAGTGGAGATTCAGTTCTCTTCTAACCTTTAATAAACATTACAAAACTTATATAGGCATTAAAATAAATATTTTAAAAACTTTGTTTGTGGTCCAGAGGCAATATGTGGGAATCCTTTGAACAATTTCAAAATATGAGCCCTATGGGGTTAATGCCCTGTGGTTGCCTTCTAACCTTTACTTATCTAACATAAATTGAAATAAGCATCAAAAGAAATATTTTTGATAAAGTTCGTTTTGGGTCCAGATGCAATATTCGGGAAACTGCTTTGCATAATAAACCAGAGAGAAATGGGACAATGGGATGTTTTTTTCACTAGTTCCCAAAGTTTTCTGTTTCGTTGACTTAACAATTTTGAGGACTTAGTGAATTTTGATTGGTTAGTTCATTAATTTGAGTGTTGAAACACGTCAACTACTAATTTTAATCTACAGAATGGATAATTTTGTGTACTTGGTAATGTACACCAATATATCGGCCGTTGTCTTATCCCTTTAGATCCTTTATAATAAAGACACTCTGGTAGGGCGAGCCGGTTCGAAGCTTTACTTAACGCCGCAAGGTGATCAGCAATCTATTGGTAGATCTCTTGATAACAATGACAAATAAACAAGGCAGGAGCGTAGCAACTCTGTGATACAGCTGAGCTTCCGTCTACCACAACACCTTAAAGATATTTCTGTACTTGAAAAACTGCTCTGAAACACTCTCACTCATACACACATACAGACACACTGCAGGCGCACTTTACCAATTTGTCTACAGAATTGGGGTCGTTTGTTTAATAGCACAACTATTTATTAAAACATTCAATATGAATTAAACAATTTATACAGTTTATTTACAGATAAATAATATGCCTATTTTTTTCATTCATTTTGGTAATTGATATTTTTTTACTTGAAGTTTTTATATACTAAACATTAGAGGGGGGAGGGGGTAAATAACTGTATGTCCCCACCCCATGGACCCTGTGTCGACTTTCAAGTGGGCCTTTGAATATCAGACTACCAGAGTCGGGAATATTTACACATTACATAATCAATATTAACATACAAAAATGAAAAGAACAAAAAAAGGTAAAGAGTACTATACTCTCACAAGTCATATAAAATTTAAAATTAAGTTTCTACATCCTATCTAGATTATTATTTCAATAAATCATATTTCTTGCATAGAAATTTAATTTTCATACTATTTTAAATAAACAAACGAAGGATTTATGAATTTATAATAAGGATGACAATATCCATAAATAATAAAGCACAAAAAATTATAGATGGAAGTATTGACAAAGTGATTTAAAAAGCAAATTTTCAGTTGATTTAGATCAGGAATACAAAAAAAAATAGCCTTCTAAATTTAACAACATCGATTATTATCACATTTTTCGAATTGTGTTTCGGACTGACAAACGGACATACTATACAGACAAGTTTAATTTCAGAGTTTCTTCGTTTCTAATAAGTGGAAAAGAAAGTTTAAAATGTATATTATAGGAAACTTTAGCCTTTATCTCAAATAGGAGCCATTAATCTGCTAGAGAGAGAGAGAGAGAGACAGAGAGAGAGAGAGAGAGAGAGAGAGAGAGAGAGAGAGAGAGAGAGAGAGAGAGAGAGAGAGAGAGAGAGAGAGAGAGAGAGAGAGAGAGAGAGAGAGAGAGAGAGAGAGAGAGACAGAGAGACAGAGAGAGACAGAGAGACAGAGAGAGACAGAGAGAGAGAGAGACAGAGAGACAGAGAGAGACAGAGAGAGACAGAGAGAGACAGAGAGAGACAGAGAGAGAGACAGAGAGAGACAGAGAGAGACAGAGAGAGAGAGAGAAAGAGCGAGAGAAAGAGGGGGCAATGTTTATTACAAAAGTTCCCAAAGTTTTATAATAATGTTTTCTATACGTTTGCTAAACAACTTTGGGGACTTTAATGCATTGTGATTGGTTGGTTTATTAAGTTGAGTGTTCAAACATTTTAACCACTAATTGTCTTATCACTTTAAATCCCTTGCAACCGTGGTTTGTTTGATTACAGGATAATTATGCCAGCAATGGCTTTGATCTGTGTGTAATGATAGTTCAGGTTCATAGTTACAGGAATCTCCATCAGGGTAGATAAATTATAATCAAAGGAGGTGGGTAACACTTATTGTCTGATAAGTCCTAACTGTGCATGGTTATGAGTTGTGTCTATTTATGGGCTAAGGATTAGTTCGTTTATTAAGTTGAGTGTCCAAACGTATCAACCGCTAATTGCAATCTACAGAAGAGCATTTTTTTGTCATCCCTGGGGACATGCATCAATTAATTGTCCATTGTCTTATCCCTTTAGATCCATGAGATATAAAGGGCTACATGAAACAAAATATTATCTAGTCAAACCATGTGGCGCAAGGACAACTAGTATACCTGAATAAATAACCTTATAAAGTATATTAATAGAGCCTCACTATTAAGTGCATTCATGTCCTTAAACACTTATACACACAAACTTTAATAGGCTTAGGTCAATATTTGGTAGATTTAAAAGATTCAAAATGAAAATACAAATAATATTTTTAACATCTTAATTAGAACTGATGATCTATTAAATTAGTGAAACAATTGTATTCCATAAATAAAATGATAAAAAAATCTGTTTTTCTATAGTTTTTTGTAGATTAAGGATTAATTTACACATTTTTGGGACTTGATTATAGAGATTATTCGCTTATAACATTGTACCTTGTTGTAATTGTAATCAGTATTTCAAAAATCATATAAATACCTCTACATATCACATAAAAATTGTTGTATAAAAAGTAAAAATATCAACACGTCTTAAATGGACGTTTTAGAGTTGGTACGCTTCCTAAATTGGACCTTACTGTTATAGGAATCCTCATGCAACGTTTGAAATCGATAGGACAATTTAAACATGTCTAAATTGACGAAAAAAGCAAACCGTTCTGGACAGACGGAGGGACCGGCCCTAATTATAGAAAGCTTAGCTTTTTAAAGTATGTCATAAAAACATTGGCGGTCTATGAATGAAGAATATTGATGTTTTGTGTATTACAATTATCACCTCTTTAATACTTGGCTGTGTTGATATTTTTTTTCTTTCATATCTTTATAAAAGAAACTATTAAGAAATATGTCTAAGAAATAGGTCATTGATTTGATGGCATTGATTTAATAAACTACAACCGGCTACGTTCCTAGAGGCCTCTAGAGGCCCTCGAGGAGGAAAGTTAAATTCCATTTCTTAAGTTTAAGATTTTAAAAGGCGACCTATCACCCCTAGCAAGTAGGGGATCTGTATTCAAGTGAGGAGGCATTTGGCGGAAAAAATTTACTTAAACCATCTTAAAACTTAAATAATAAAAATTAGAAAGCGAAAAATCATCACGGGATCTATTTAGAGCTTCCTTAAAATAGAGAACTCAATCGGTTAGGTAATTATTGAAATGTTAAGCTATGAACTAAAAAATCTTACTTCTTTATGTAATATAATTAGACGGTTTCCCTCCAAGTGCCTAGAAGAGGGTAATTCTTCATTTGTTTATGTCTTACCTAATAATGCAGGTTAGAATAGCCCAGCAGGGCTTAGGCATCACAGGTTTGAACCCATATAGGGATTATGGGGTGTAGTTCTGTGCTCTTTATGCATTTTGGAACCACTTATAAAAATGACGTCATACAATTCAAATGACCAATGATAGCCAATACACAGACTAAATTACCAATGGCAGACCAGTTAGACGTCATTTTTTATATTTATTATAAAAAGCTTCACTATATTTCTATAAATCACAGTTTTTTTTTAATTAAAGACTGTGTAAAATCATGGTAAGCCTAGTTCTACCATTGCAAGTTCATTAATTTACCATCTTAAGGTTGCTAAGCATATAATTACACAAATAGAGCACACTCATACACCGACACAAACACAGACACACACAAATCTGTTTTAGAGGCATCAAATATTCATCAGTAAAGCAAGAAGAGAAAGTCTCAAAGTTCCTATTTTTACTGGTGCTTTATATTGGCCTTTAAAGATATGGATCAGTTTATGGATGGTATGTCAGCCGTACCAAAACAAATACAACAAGTAGACACTTTAAGATTCTCTTACCATTCAGAGATATTGTACTTTGAAACTAGCTATCGTCAAAATTAAGTTGCATACTTTACCTAAGGGATAGCAAAATATTCCCTTTTAAAAAATTGCTTTAACAAGATATTAGCTTCGACAGTATAAAAATGAGTATATAAAGTTCCAATCAATTTTGTACTTTTCTGTGAAAAATAAGGACCGATACTAAGCTTCCAATAAAATTATATTCTATACAAGTATCTATCTATCCTTGTATCCCTGTATCCTCTCATGAATATTGAAATAGAATAAAAATATATTCTGTACAAGTATCTATCCTTGTATCCCTGTATCCTCTCATGAATATTAAAATATAATAAAAATATATTCTGTACAAGTATCATCCTTGTATCCCTGTATCCTCTCATGAATATTGAAATATAATAAAAATATATTCTATAAAAGAATCTTTCCTTGTATCCCTGTATCCTCTCATGAATATTGAAATATAATAAAAATATATGCTGTACAAGTATCATTCTTGTATCCCTGTATCCTCTCATGAATATTGAAATATAATAAAAATATATTCTATAAAAGAATCTTTCCTTGTATCCCTGTATCCTCTCATGAATATTGAAATATAATAAAAATATATTCTATACAAGTATCTATCCTTGTATCCCTGTATCCTCTCATGAATATTGAAATATGATAAAGACATATTCTATACAAGTATCTATCCTTGTATCCCTGTATCCTCTCATGAATATTGAAATAGAATAAAGACATATTCTATACAAGTATCTATCCTTGTATCCCTGTATCCTCTCATGAATATTGAAATATAATAAAGACATATTCTATACAAGTATCTATCCTTGAATCCCTGTATCCTCTCATGAATATTGAAATAGAATAAAGACATATTCTATACAAGTATCTATCCTTGTATCCCTGTATTCTCTCATGAATATTGAAATATAATAAAGACATATTCTATACAAGTATCTATCCTTGTATCCCTGTATCCTCTCATGAATATTGAAATATAATAAAGACATATTCTATACAAGTATCTATCCTTGAATCCCTGTATCCTCTCATGAATATTGAAATAGAATAAAGACATATTCTATACAAGTATCTATCCTTGCATCCCTGTATCCTCTTATGAATATTGAAATAGAATAAAAATTTATTCTATACAAGTATCTATCTATTCTTGTATCCCTGTATCCTCTCATGAATATTGAAATATAATAAAAATATATTCTATAAAAGAATCTATCCTTGTATCCCTGTATCCTCTCATGAATATTGAAATAGAATAAAGACATATTCTATACAAGTATCTATCCTTGTATCCCTGTATCCTCTCATGAATATTGAAATATAATAAAGACATATTCTATACAAGTATCTATCCTTGAATCCCTGTATCCTCTCATAAGTATTGAAATATAATAAAGACATATTCTATACAAGTATCTATCCTTGTATCCCTGCATCCTCTTATGAATATTGAAATAGAATAAAAATTTATTCTATACAAGTATCTATCTATTCTTGTATCCCTGTATCCTCTCATGAATATTGAAATAGAATAAAAATATATTCTATACAAGTATCTATCCTTGTATCCCTGTATCCTCTCATAAATATTGAAATATAATAAAAATATATTCTGTAAAAGTATCTATCCTTGTATCCCTGTATTCTCTCATGAATATTGAAATATAATAAAGACATATTCTATACAAGTATCTATCCTTGTATCCCTGTATCCTCTCATGAATATTGAAATATAATAAAGACATATTCTGTACAAGTATCTATTCTTGTATCCCTGTATCCTCTCATGAATATTAAAATAGAATAAATATATATTCTATACAAGTATCTATCCTTGTATCCCTGTATCCTCTCATAAATATTGAAATATAATAAAGACATATTCTGTACAAGTATCTATCCTTGTATCCCTGTATCCTCTCATGAATATTGAAATAGAATAAAGACATATTCTGTACAAGTATCTATCCTTGTATCCCTGTATCCTCTCATGAATATTGAAATAGAATAAAGACATATTCTGTACAAGTATCTATCCTTGTATCCCTGTATCCTCTTATGAATATTGAAATATAATAAAAATATATTCTATACAAGTATCTATCCTTCTATCCCTGTATCCTCTCATGAATATTGAAATAGAATAAAGACATATTCTATACAAGTATCTATCCTTGTATCCCTGTATCCTCTCATGAATATTGAAATAGAATAAAGACATATTCTGTACAAGAACTCTTTATTTAGAGTTCACAAGGGGGACATAAACTTTATTTTCAACATAAATACAACAGTTTTATTACAGTATTTACCAACCATGTATAAAGCTCTGGAACAGTTAGGAACTTGAAACAAAGAGTTAATAGTAGATAGAATAGTTATTTATCGCATTATACTATACACTGCTTTTCGCACATATTAGAATGAAAAATTAAAGCTGAAAACTAGTTTTGTTAGCACTGAGCGGTAGAAGGTCCGGTCTGACAAAACTGGTTTTAGTTTATGATATATCTGTGGAAATTGTCTCTATTGCAATGCTATAAATGATTTTAAGTATGGCTTAGAACCGGTTCTTATCCAGCAGATATTAATCAGTTTCAAAGCCATACTGAAATAAGATTTTCTACTTCTAGATAAATAAAAAATGTCCATTGCTCTACTAATTCAAACAAATCTAAATAAAACAGTTAAAAGTTTTAAAAAATCATTTATTGAAGTAAAATAATAGGGGGGTTAGGGGATTAAATAACTGTATGTCCCCAACCCGTGAACCCTGTGCCAACTTTAAATTGGGTCTATGAATATCATCCAATATCGTATAGAATATTACCACAGCCAAGTAGCTACAAAAGAACAGAGAGCAATATGCTAGCAGACGAATAAAGGTCCCCAACACTAGATCCAGGTAGTTATATGGACTATATATCTATACTTATAGACATTTATTTTTCTATTAATTCCTATTATTCACAAACAATACTAACAATCATGACTATGATTTTTTATCTTGAAAAAGGAATTGAGTATTTCAAAGTTGGTTTCAAACACTTAACACAGTTAGGGAATCGCATCCATTTTTATAGAAGCAGAAATATAATCTATGATTACGGTTTTGACCCTCTAAAAAATGTAATCTACCATTCCAATTTTTCCTCTCTTGGTGATGATATCATCAACGCCATTATGATTTTTAAAATGTACCATTCCACTTTCAATAGAGGCGAAACTGGAATCGTACATTTATGTTTACATATCAGCATATTCATAAACATTGATTACCTTATTTAATTCGACATAATACTAATGGTATATTCTAGTTATTATTTTTATTTTACATAAAGTTTTTTTAATTATAAATAGAGTATATTATATTTTCCTACGATTAACATAATTTAAAAAAAGTATGTATGATTTCAATTATGTCATTGTCAATGTTAAAAGTGTAAACCACTATTCCAGTTTTGCCTCTCTTGAAAGTGGAATGGTACATTTCAAAAATTGTATCAGCATTGATGATATCATCGTCATGAGAGGCAAAATTGGAATGGTAGATTACAAAAATCATATCGGCGTTGATGATATCATCACCAAGAGAGGGAATGATAGATTACGTTTTTAGAGGGTCAAAACCATAATCATAGATTATATTTCTGCTTCTATAAAAATGGATTCAACTCCCTAACTGTAACAGTATAAATATCTAGAATATCAAAATATCTTCAGTTTTTTTTATGAATATTGTTGTATAAAAACAAGGATAAAACCATCAAAAAAGGGTACTTGAAAGTACATTTCTCAAAGTAGGTAAAATACCGGGAAGGAGGGGACATTGGGCTAATTATTATATTAGTCTCCAAAATTTTATACTTACGTTCCATTATTTGGTGGCTTAACAACTTCGGGGACTTTTATTGAATTTTCATTGGTTGATTCATTAAGTTTGGTATCCAAACGTTTCAATCACTAATTGTAATCTACAGAAGGGGTAATTTTGTATATCATCATTGGGGATTCACATCAATTTAAAGGTCATTGTCTTATCCCTTCAGATCCCTGAGGTAATTAGTGTATTGGTCAAAGAATTTTAAATTTATGTAGTAACAGCATCGTTTATACTTAGGGTATAGATTAGTGTTGTTTTAGGTATTTGCATTAAAGTGTAGTAATATTATAAAATATGCAATATATACATCAATTGATACATTCCCAAAAAATGCATGTCGAGCATTAACCACCCCCCTATTTTTAAAATAAATCAGAATAATAAAGCTAACCTAACAGGACCTAAACCAATAAACAAGCAAATCCATAAATCTAAATTTATTTTTAAAAAAATGGGGGAGGGGGTTTATATGCTCAAAGATGCACTTTGGGAGAAAACTCACACAGGTAATTTATATTTGCAAATTAATAATTTACAAATTGTAGTTGACACATTGGGAATGAATGTAAAATATACGTGGAAAAATTGTCGTCAATGTACCTTGCTAACATAGAAGGCATTTATTGGTAAGTATGAGTAGAGGGAGTGGGGTGAAAGAGGCGGAGGGAGAATTTTAGCCTACTGCGTGTTTCACTTTGATAGAGTACATGAAAATGTGGTGTAAGATCCAAGTAATAATATATCCATTACCTTGGGATATGATGAAAATACCTGGGTTCCAGCTCACAAATATTTGTCATCTTTCTAACTAGTTTTTTCCTTTGTATGCAGTCCCTAAAACAGTCTGCTTTTTAAGAGCTTTTCTATAATTAGGGTTGGTTCGTCCGTCCAAGACGGTTAATCTGGACATGTTAGAATTGTTCTATCGTTTTCAAACTTTGCATAATGATGCCTATAACAGTTAGGTACGATTTAGGAAACGTGCAAATTTTTGCTGGTCTTCGGGAATTCAGAATTATCTGCCTAGTAGTTTTGCAAAAAATTTGATTGTCATTCTTTCTTTCTGTCATGCTGTAGTTGTGATTAATATATTCACTGAACCTATTTATAAGAATCTTCACTGTAAAGAGGAACCAAATCACTCCAGAGGTCTCCTTTGTTTCAAACACACACACACACACACACACATCCTTTACTTTTACCTTTGAAAAGACAGCTTCTAAAAAGAGCAAAAAAATGTGCGAATTCTAAAGATATTGTGGTAAGGCGAAACTTTTACTAAGAAGACAAATAGTTCTGCTTGGGTCAAGTCATGTCAACGATACATTTTCAAGTATGGCTTCGAAACCGGTTAATATCCGGTAGATAAGAACCGGTTCTCAGTCACACCAAAAAACATGTATAGTATCGTATTATATCCAGTTTTCTACGAATATAAAATATACAATCATAATATTGAAACTAGTTTTGTTAGCCCGTGCCTTGGGCATCTCGGGTATACCAAAACTTGATTTAATTTTATAATTGTACGTTTTTAAATCCGCGGAAAGCTGTTTAGAATACGATAAAAAAAAACTATTCTAGAATATCAAGGACAATTTACCTTGTCAAATACTTCATACGTTAGTTCTACCAACAAAGGATAACTCTCCTTTTCTGTCCAAACAACCGGGCCAATAAGTTAAATAACACCCAACAAGCAACCATTTTTAATGTAAAACAATCTTAAAATAAAAAAATCTTTGGCCAAATAATGAATAACGATACATTTTCTACAATAACAATTTTACATTGTCATTAACCTCGAACGGGCGAGACTGTTGTCCATGACATTTTAAAGCCAAGTCTAACAACCAAGGATAGCTAAGGGAAGACAATCTGTCCAAACACTCGGGGTATTAGGTGACACCCAACAGACAACCATTTTCAATATAAAACAATCCTAAACATGACATTGAAGCCCTACGGGACACTTGGTTTAATAATATATTGAGAAAATCCATCATTAATTGACTTGATTGTTTTATTTTGAACGTGACCAAAATGCTTAGGTCACACTGAACCCAAACAAACTAAGGGCGTGTTTTAGAATGTTGGACTGGGGGTGGGTGGGTGGGCAGGTATGAGAAGCGTCTAAATTTGTTAACCCCCCCCCCCCCCCCCAAGGACATTATTATGTGGAGATTGTTCACTGGAGGTATTACACAACACCCCTCATATGTGCTCGCATTTGAAACAAACAAACACACAGTTACCAGAGGTGGATACTTAAAAACATTAAAAACACTTGAAGACACGTTCGACGACTCAGTCTTCCGAGACTCGAGGTTAAATTTTTACCTCTTCTTAAAAACACTTCAAGACACTTTTGAAGAGACGTCAAGTTTTGTGTAGCTTTGCGTAATTTTGCGTTAAAAAATCCTCTCGCTTTCCCTCCTAATATTATGTCATTAATAAGAGTTAACAACTTTTTTTCTCAAGTTTTATTTACATTTTTTCAACTGAAATCACAAGCGATTTCGCACCTAGCATTTAGGAACTATATATTCAAAGGGTAGAAAATAGCATAAAACCATTTATAATAGGATTTTGTATTGTATAATAAACAATTCTCACCGAATAATAAAATAAAGCTTCGGGCCCTCGGAAAATAGAAATTGATAATAAACTTATGATATTTAATTTTACTATCCGTGGAAATATTAAAAAAATATTTAAATTAAAAAAATTGTGAAAATACTTGTTTGTCACCCTATAGGAATATATTCCCCCCCACTAAAGGAAAGGGCCTATTTTGCAGACTAACATACACACACTGTTCGATGTAAATTGAGAACACTTCGAAGACGTCTTCAACTACCTACTTGAAGACTTGTCTTCAAAGAGTAGCTCTTCAAGAAAAAGTTTTTAAGAATTACTTTTTGCCAAAATACTTGAAGACTGCAAGACTTCAAGACGTCAACAATGTTTTAAGTATCCACCTCAGATATCTAAAGTTATAAGACAATAGCCAAAAATTGATGTAAATCCCTATTGCTAATACGTAATGATAATACAATTAATTAATTATTAATGGTTGAAACGTTCGAACACTCAACTCAATACCCCCAATAATCAAAATTTCATAGAGAAGCCGTAATTATAAAATTTTGGGGACTAGAGCAATAAATAGCCCAATGTCCCCTCCCTCCCTACAAACTTACACATATTTATGACAGGTCCATGACAGGTCCAAGACCACAAACAGTAAACTAGTAGGGATCTAAAGGCATAAGACAATGGCCGATAAATTTATGTACATCACCAATATTTACATCCAAGATTGACATTTCTGTAGATTACAATTTGTGGTTGAAACGTTTACACACTAGACTTACTGAACCAACCAATCAAAATTTAAGAAAAATACTCCAAGTGTTAAGACACCGAATAAGAAAAGGTTATTATAAAACTTTGGGGACTAGAGTAATAAACAGTCCTCTCTCTCCCTGCACTGGTAAACATTATTATTACAGGTTCAAGACCACAAACAAGATTGACAAAATTCATAAGCACGAAAAATCATTGATGGACAAATGAACAGCTTGAATATAGAGCAGATGCCCAGCGTAGAAACAGAAAATTATGAAAATTAATTAGAAAGTCAAAAAACCTTTTTATTTTTTTCCGTCTGTATGTCGTTCATGCTTAAAGCATAATTTAAAGAGGTTTCAAGATTTCTTTGATTTTTGCATATTTTCTATCATTTTTTTCTTTCAAAAAACGCGCGGCTAGAGCTAACTACACAATAAGAATACACTTGTTTGTAGTTTTTTCTTTGTCCATTTGTCCATCCACGTTTTTTATGCTTCGCTACTTATGGATATTGTCATCCTTGTTTTCGAACTAAATCAGTGTTTATGACATATTTACTAGTCAGCTGATAGACAAGTTAAGAATTTAAGTTTTAAAATTTGTCAATAAACAAATAAAACTATTCAAGAAGTTTAAAATAAAAATTTGATAAGGACGGCTTATTTATTGCATCGATATTAAAATGAAAAATTATAATAATAAAACGAGTTTTGTAAGCCTCGGTTAAGCCAGGTTAACAAAACTGGTATTTAATTTATTTTTATTTTATTTCAATATTCGTGGAAAGTTGTCTGTAATACGATGCTATACATGATTTTTTAGTAAGGCTGAGTACCTGTACTAATCCAGCGTAAATTAACCGGTTTGGAAACCATACTGGAAAAGTTTTTCAACCAATAGAATTTATATTTTAAGCATACAAAATATTTACATATAGACAAGAGAAAATTATTTGGTATTCGATAAATTTTCTTAAAGATAAACACACTAGTATGTGTACGTGTACTTAAACAGGGATCTTTAGGGATAAGACAATGGACGATAAAGTAATATATAACCCCAAAATTTAATAAACAAAATTATCACTTCAGTAGATTAAATTATTGGTTGATAACTTAGGAAATTACTAAATTTAAAATTATGTGCACATTGTATATGGTTTGTTGGTCATGATGTACAGTTCAATAAATCTTTTCTCACTCCATATTAGATCTACTCTTTAACTGACTCTGTCAGTTTGTCCAAGAATTATTATTTTGTGCTTCACTACTTTTGTACGTTGTTAGTTTGTTTTAGTTTAGCTATACAATTATTCATAAATGACCAGGTTTCAATTAAATAATAAAGGTTATTGTTTATGGGCATATTTACATTTATTTGGCATGGCAAGAGAGGTGCTTTGCCTATTGCATTGCTCCTTGTTATCCTAGGAATCATATAATCAGATGAATAGAATGATTATATGAAACAAGTTTTTAAAATCAACAGGGTTTACATGGTATGACTGACTTTCTAGTAACGATAATAGAGTTGCTACGCTTTCTAAATCATTCCTAACTGTTAGAAAAATCACCATAGCAAGTTTGAAATCGATAGAACAATTCTAACATGTCTAAGCTTTCCGTAAAGAATGTTCGGATGTACATACAGACGAAAGTAAGGAGACAATTGACATGTCACTTGATCCCCATGAAAGTAGGATGTATAAATGGATATAATATTACTTGGATATTTCACCAGATTTTATGTTCTCTAACAAAGGGAAACTTTCAGCGGACTACAATAACAATTCCCGCGTCCACCACCTTTACTTCATCATCACCCCACCTATTGGATGAGCTAATTGACCAATAAACGAGTTCCATGTTAACAACCTAAATTGACAACAAATTTTTCCCTGTCATAATATCCACGTATAATCTATATCCATTATCCATTGATGTATAAAATTCGCCTCCGGAAAATATTCACTGGAATTTTTAATATTTACAAAACTTTCTAACTGGATTACATTGCAGGGATATAAAGGGATAAGACAATGGCCGAAAAATTGATGTACATCCACAATGATGATATACAATAATGCCCCTTTTGGAGATTTAAATTAGTGATTGAAACCTTTAAACACTCAACATTAAGAAAGGCCCAATCAAAACTCACTGAAATCCCAAAAGTTTTAAACCCAACGAATCAGAAAACGAAATCATCAAACTTTGGGGACTAGTGTAATAAACAGTCCAGTGGCCCCTCCCTCCATGTTATAACTAGTTGGGATAAATTCAGATCTACGAAGGAATATATTATTTTCCAGTTAGGCTTTGAAACCGATAAATATCCGCTGGATTAGAAACGATTAATATCCGCTGGATTAGAACCGGTAATTTTCCCTCCTGTGTAAGTCCCTCTTACCAAAATAATAAACAAGTTAATGAAGTTTTTTTTGTATAATCTATGACTTACACTAAATTATTTGAATACAAGGTACTTAAATAACATTAAGATTTTAATCTTTCATGACCTATATCTTAATGATTCCACTTTTGTGTAAGGGCCATAAATAGAAAAAAAACACCTAGTACTCATGGATAAGAGACCAGAGGTGGATTCTTTAAAAAAATTGTTTTCGTGATAAATCCACCAAAATCACATTAAAAATCTACAAAAAATAAACAAAATCATAGAAGGGTTATGAACATAAGATTTTATTTAATTTTTGTAGATTTTTGTGTGATATTGGAGGATTTTTCACGAAAACAATTTTGCCCCACTAAGCGATTAGTGGGACAGTTTTTTTTAAGAATCCACCTGAGGATTCTGAAAACAATTATGAGGGAAAATTTATCCATAACCTACTTCCTTCTCCTCCCCCTCTTTTTTTACCCACTTCCCTTTAGTTACAGAGTTTTGGGTGACGAGTAATTCGGATCTCATTTAAAATAGCATTCCAAGCAAACATTGACTAAAATTTAAAATCTTTTTCAAAATTCCTTCAAGGTATCTTGGTTAATGGTTTGAAATGAAGATTAAAAGATAGAAAAGATCACGATATTTAAATTTAAACAATGGCCGTTTGTCCTGCATATTTTTGGCTTTTCGGTTTTGGTGAATGTTTACAAACGTTAAAGATATTATTTGATTTACTTCTTTTCTCTGCAAGACAAATCGAAGCATGTGAGATTATTTAATTCGCTAGGATATAAAATGCATTTTTATCTAATTGCGAAAACTGAGATCTGAAATTTGCATAACTCTTTCTACATTGCGTGTGACCGCGTACTACTTCGAGAAACGGCATTTTATTACTATCCATCCTAATTGGTCTGGAATGTTATGAAAAATGGTTTCACTTTTAATCCAGGTAAATTTATGGCAGGCACTCACATAGAATAAATAATCTTCACAAATATATTTTTGTTATTCTCTTTACCTAACTCAGGCAAGGAATAGTTATTTATCACATTATAGACAGCTTTCCGCGGATAACAAAATAAAAAAATTATAAGATTAAAAAGAGGAGACCCGTACTAACAAAACCTGAATAATAACATGAATCTGTAAAGAATGCTGTATTTAATTTTTCAGTATGGCTGAGAACCGGTTCTAATCCAGCGGATATTAATCGGTTTTGAAGCCATACTGGAATAGTGTTTATTGCATCGTATAATAAACAGCTTTCCGTGGACATAAAAATGTACAATTATAAACTGGTATTAATCTTATGAATTACATTTTTTATATAAAATTGTCTGTAATACGATGCTATACTTGATTTTTCAGTATGGCTGAGCACTGGTTCTAATCCAGAGAATATTAATCGGTTTCGAAGCCATCAGTTTTAATTTTGTGCAAACATAATACATAATCATGTAAGGCTAAACAGGATTGACTGTTTTACCATTTCATAGCAAGAAAAATTAAAGATATTATAGAAATAAAGTAAAATTATGCTTGTTATTTACGACACAATAACTTTTGCGATTTTAAAAGAATTAAAAAATAGAACAAAAATTTTTGAATTTTGTATGATTTATTTGAATCCCACATATACAATTTATATATCCAAGGATAATTCTTAACAATGGAGTTATAATTTTAGTTGCAAAACTAGATCACTTTTATTTCAAAACTTTTTTTTAATAAAAATAAATGTCTTATAAACCTTGTGTTCTTCATGTGTTGAGATAATGTCAAATTTGATCAGTTTGCAAATTAGTTGAATCCAAGTTAACAAAGTTTTCCAATTTGGCATCCATTTCACAAGATTGATTCCAGGGGTACCATATGGTGCCAGGTATAAAGAGATAGGTAATATATACAGCATGACCCGCGAAAAAGTATTTTTAAGCATCTGCAGCCCTTATTTCTCAATGAATTATTAAAAAATGCATATGTCCTTGTTCTCTATAGTATTCCACGTAAGTAGATATAAAAATATTTTTTTTACCTCCATTAACACCGGAGATTTTTAGTGCTAAAGTTTTGAAAAAGTGACTGAGGAAAAAGTAACTTTTAACATGAAACGACTTTTTTAGCAAAATTAAGCTAGAAATCCTTTTATTTTTGTTACTAGCAGAAACTTTATACAAAAATGAAATAAAAAATTTAGTTTTTGAGTAAAAAGCATTTTTTTACACATATTTTTTGAGTCTTTTTAGTTTAATGATATTTTGAAAAACTTACTTATTAAGCAAAATTGTTTAAGATTAAAAAACCAAATAAATCTCTATGAATATAGCAGGAAAATTGTTTTTGTTTCACAATCCTAACTTTAATAACAAAAAAGTTATAAAGAAAATAAAAATAAACATAATGATTTTTTAGTCTAAAAAGCTTAGTTTACCCCCTATTAAATAATTGAGATGTCAGAAAAGTAGGCGGAGCAACTGTCATAATTAATCCTTTTCTATAAATAAGGGTTAATAAATAACCTAAAATTTGCAAATAATCAATTCATTCAGTAGTATTTTTTGCCATTAAAAATTCATATTTTTTCGTGGAATAAAAAAGAAATAATTAGTTAACTTGTTTTTCTTTGTGTCTCATTATTCAGTTGCCAGAAAAAAATAATATAACCATCCAAAAAATAAGAGAAACAAAAAAAATTCTTTTTCTCAGTCACTTTTTCAAAACTTTAGCTCTAAAAATCTCCGGTGTTAATGGAGGTAAAAAAAATATTTTTATATCTACTTACGTGGAATACTATGGAGAACAAGGACATATGCATTTTTTAATAATTCATTGAGAAATAAGGGCTGCAGATGCTTAAAAATACTTTTTCGAGGGTCATGCTGTAGATATAACAAGATTGATACCAGGGGTACCATATGGTGCCAGGTATAAAAAGATTGGTAATATAGATATAACAAGAATGATACCAGGGGTACCATATGGTGCAAGGTATAAAGAGATAGGTAATATATAGATATAACAAGATTGATACCAGGGGTACCATATGGTGCCGGGTATAAAGAGATAGGTAATATAGATATAACAAGATTGATACCAGGGGTACCATATGGTGCCAGATATAAAGAGATGCATAATATAGATATAACAAGATTGATACCAGGGGTACCATATGGTGCCAGGTATAAAGAGATGCATAATATAGATATTACAAAATTGATACCAGGGGTACCAAATGGTGCCAGATATAAAGAGATAGGTAATATATAGATATAACAAGATTGATACTAGGGGTACCATATGGTGCCAGGTATAAAGAGATAGGTAATATATATATAACAAGATTGATACCAGGGGTACCATATGGTGCCAGGTATAAAGAGATAGGTAATATAGATATAACAAGATTGATACCCGGGGTTACCATATGGTGCCAGGTATAAAGAGATAGGTATTATAGATTGATATCATTAAGCAATTTTGCAACAAATTGACATACAATTTTTAAGTTTATATACAATTTCTAAAGACTTATAAATACCTATAAATTCTGCTTAGTAGGTTTTGCAAACGGGTCAATGTTCCTTTGTTCTATCCTCAAATTTTAGAGCTTCGCTTTTATGAATGTTATCATCCTTGTTAGGTATAATTTTGATAGACCTTTCAAAAATAGGTTAAAAACAGTTAATCAGTTTTGGAGTACATTGAATTAACGTCCATTATTCTATCTGACAATGAGCGTCTAATTTACAGTTCACATTGCCGTTAGTAAGCATTGTCATACGATATTGTTCAAAATATTTTTAAGTAGGTTAAATCGGCTGCTTTCAAATTTTTAAATTGCAAATGATTAAAATCTATTATAACCACTGACCAAAATCTATAACTAAAATCTGTTCGTTTTCGGCTTTTTGATATTTTATTAAATTTTTAATTAATAAAGCATTTCTGAAAAAGAAAACCCCCAATCAGAACATCTAAAATTAGTGTATTAGAAAAACACATATTTAAACAAAGGTCAAAGAAATGATTTTTAAAATCCTTTTGGCTTCAATAGAACAACAACATTTAGCCCCCCACATCCCAAAAAAATGTCAGGTGTTTTTCTATCATTAAGAAATATTATATGTTTGTTCATCCGTGTGTCCGTTAAACTAATTTCCAGTATGACTTCGAAACCGATTGATATCCACTGGATTAGTTATATTTAAAAATCATGTATAGTCTCGTATTACAGACATTTCTTAATCAACAAGGATGACAACATCCATAAAAGCAAAGGTCTGAAATGGTAGGACAAACGAAAATTAACACTAATTAAATAAACTGCTTAGATAGAGAATAATGTCTAAAGACATACTATCATTTTAGGACTTAACATTGTACCTTGTTGTAATAGGAATCAGTATTTCAATTATCAGAAGAATAGGATAATTATAATGCATAAAAATTTGTTGTTAAAAAGTTAAAAGTCAGCATGTTTGAAATGGACATAAAGACATTCTGGTAACGATTATAGAGTTGCTACCCTTTCTAAATCGTACCTAACTACCACAGGAATCACTATGCAAAGTTTGCAATCGATAGGACAATTCTAACATGTCTAAATTGACGAAAAGAGCTAACATACTGACGGACCGACCCTAATTAGAGAAAAAAAAGCTTCGCTTTTAACAATAAGATCTATCCGTTAAAGACTAGTTGGGCTAAATAGGGGCCTAGTTATCTCTCTCTCTATCTCTATCTCTCTCTCTTTCTCTCTCTCTCTCTCTCTCTCTCTCTCTCTCTCGCTCTCGCTCTCGCTCTCTCTCTCTCTCTCTCTCTCTCTTTCTCTCTTTCTCTCTTTCTCTCTCTCTCTCCCTCTCTCTCTCTCTCTCTCTCTCTCTCTCGCTTTCTCTTTCTCTTTCTCTTTCTCTTTCTCTCTCTCTCTCTCTCTCTCTCTCTCTCTCTCTCTCTCTCTCTCTCTCTCTCTCTTTCTCTTTCTCTTTCTCTCTCTCTCTCGCTCTCTCATTCTCGCTCTCTCTCTCTCTCTCTCTCTCTCTCTTTCAGTATATGGATCCGTGAACAACGTAGAGAAAATATGTTTAAAAGTGGGGAGGGTAGGAGGTTCATTGACAATTGCAATGGTTTCTGTTCAAGCAGGAAAATTAAGCATAAAATAAAAGCACTGTAGATAGATAAAGCCGTGAATAAAGCCACCTGAATAGTGAACATTTTGAAGCCAACGCCCCCCCCCCCTCAGAACAGAGTTAAATAAACAAGGTTGACAAATTAGAAAGAAATGCAGACTAACAATAACTAAAATAACAAAGTATTTAATATTTAACATTACTTTAAAGTTTAAACACTCTATAAGCCTATAAAATTGCTTGCGATGGACATACTTAAATTTTAATACTTAATTTTTATGATTTGCTAATAACGTTATACATAATAGAATGTAGAAAAATTAGATTTTTTAGAGCAGCTAAATTTTTAAAAATCGGTTATAAAAAATATGGAGGGGGAGGGGCGTACAATCTCCCAATCGTAGGGTTTAACAGAAATTTAAAATGATAAAAGATAAAAGATATATCTAGTTTGGAACTATCAACATTTTAAATTTTGCATTATATTTAGAGTCAATTTTTGGGTAGTACACTTTTCAGCTTATGGCAACTCATGTTACAAAAAGTGCATAACTTGTATAATTATATATATTGTAAAATTATTTAGTTTAAAATCAACCTTTAAAGCAATTGGTCAAACTTGAAATGTTTCATAAGGGCTTTTTGAGTAAGTACACAACAAAAAAGTAGTACGTTTTTTTAACTGTAGATTTCTATTACAACTGAACCAATTGAGTCCTCCATTTTATGGAAGCTTCTTATATGTCCCGAGATGGTTTAAGGCTATTTTTCTGTCCTAGATGCTAAGGGCGCATCCGCTAGTAAACTATATGCTTGTAAAACTTCATTATCAATTCAACTGTATGTCTTTTGACTGTTTCTATGTGTGTACCGAGGGATCTCTCAAACTGCTGAACCAATATGGTTCTCCTGTACATGAAAATTTTTATTGGTCCAGGGAAGTTTTATAATTATTTTGGGGGAACGGTAATGCCTTCTCTTATGATAAATCGCCCCTAAAATACAATGACCCAGCGCTTATTTTCTATTTGTATCTTAAAGGTGTATTTATACTTGACTGCTGCTTGTTGGCTTATTTTGGGCTAGATGTTCAAGCTTATGATAGAGTTGAACTACAAGGTAAGGCCTTAATGCATTAACTAACAAGACCTAAACAGTCAGAGATGCGTACTGCGTAGATATGTATAATTTACATGATTTAATATAGAATTAACAGTATGTAATCGTATTATATAAAGTTGTAAGGTTTTTTTTTGTCTGTAGCGAAGGATCTATCTAACCGCAGGATCGTTATACTTCTCCTTCTCAATGAAGCTTCTTATAGGCCCAGAGATGGTTTTAGGCTATTTTTATGTCCTTCCATATCCCTTGAATATATAGCCGCTAGTATATCTAGAGAGAGAGAGAGAGAGAGAGAGTAAGAGAGAGAGAGAGAGAGTAAGAGAGAGAGAGAGAGAGAGAGAGAGAGAGAGAGAGAGAGAGAGAGAGAGAAAAAAAAAAGAGGAGAGAGAGAGAGAGAGAAATTTGAAATATTTGAAAAGTATTCTGCTGAAATAAAAGGAGTGTTATCTATCATATGCACTAAATATAAAATAAATCTTTAACTCTAATGGCACTCGTATACCATTTAATCTATTAATGGTATACAACTTTGATGAAAGGAGTGAGGGACGGAGAAATTCAGTGAGTCAGTGAGGGAAGTGGTTACTTATAGAGATGCTATGTATCCAGCAATGGTACTCAAAAACAATTAAAGTTACACTTAGTCGCCAGGGAAAATTAGTTAAACTGTCATTTGATGAAATTTCTTATTTCTTTCTATTCTTACTGTATAAAACTTAACTGTTATTTTCAATTTACAATAGGTGGATTCCAAAAAGAAGAGGTTATATGTAACTATGATAATGGATGGGATTGCGATGTTTCTTCATGTAAGTAAAAATAAAGCTTAATCTTAGCATTTTTTAGACTAAATCACTTAAAAAGTTGATATTTTAAAAAAATCAAGGCTCGGTAGTCACTCGGTTTCATCTGAGTGTGGCTTACAGAGGCTGCAGCTGGGATCATCTATTGTTTAATGATATGCTTCATTACATTGTCAAACGCCATCCAGATAACCAATTATTTTTTATTTCATGAACGTTGTCTGGATATCTTAATACTGGGGATGCCTATGAATTGTTACTTTTTTGGGCTAGGGCTCTCCCTCTACTCCAACTATTTATGCCTATCAGCAACAGGAACCATTTTAATGACGTTGGTTCTGACGCCATGTTTCGAGATTCAAACAGCTCACCTTCCTGTCTAAGAGCAGATGCTACACGTGTTATGCCACAGCTGCAAGTTAGAACGTTGGCTTAGTGTACTTGTGGCTTTAGGTTGTTTAGAATGTAGAATGTGCCTCTGAGTGTCACGAGCATTATCTTGATCAAAACTTGTAGTTCTTCTATATTTTAGATCCTCAAAAGTGTTGGTATACCTATAATTGTAGCAGCAACAGTCAGGCAAAATAAACATTTTTATTTTAAAAATCAACAATTATGTAATATTTCATAGAAGCGAAAATTAGATAAACATTATATAGCAGGGTTTTATAGTGGAGAAGACAATAACAATTAGAAGCTAGGAAATTGCGTTAAATCCAGGATAATTTAAAAAAAATTAATTTAATTTTAAAACGTTCCTATAAAAATGCTACGCTTATAACTTTATTTCTAACCTATGTACAATACATACATAAGTAAATTGATTTTTTTCAAATTATAAAATAAAAATTATTCAACTTGGTTTTAGATATGGAATCGTGTAGATGACATTAAAAGATACTATAATATAAACACAAGGAATTTTTATGAATTTATAAAAAAATACTAATTCACATTAATTTATTTTAATCCTATAATATAAAGTAGAAAGCGTTTTTTGTCTGTCACAAAGGATCTTGCTAACTGCTAAATCAATATTGTTCTCCTTTACAGTGAAGCTTCCTATAGGTCATGGGAAGGTTTTAAACTATTTTGAAGAGGGTATCTTCACCCCCTCCCCCCCAATTTTTTTTTACTCTTTTGGAACTCAAATTTAAATTGGGATGAGGTCGACTTTTCCCCCTCCTACCTTAACAGCCCCTAGAGGCTTCTAGGGGGCATAGCCGCTAGTAACTATTATAAAGCTGGTTAATTAAGAAAACTATCAGATTATGAACCTATTTTAGTTTTTTCAGACTTTCTACTGTTTTAGCCATTTGTAAGGGTGACTTTGCTTTTGAGTGTATCTTGGTATCTCTCATAGTTTCCGGGAGCCCCCCCCCCCCCTCCCCCGGAATTGTAATTTATTGCCCCCCACTCCAAAATAGCTTTAAAATTGCATAAGTTGCTTAATTAATATAAAAATTTTATTGTTGTAGGTTAAAATAAGATTTTTAATTTACCAATCATAAAAATAATTATTACAGTCCAGACTCAGATAATCTCAATATTGAAGTATACAGAATGCAGGTTATTATAAATATTTTAACTCGAAAAGTCTACATGTTCTTTTTTGTGATGTTATTACTCCATCATGAAGCAAAGAAATATTATAGATTTGAAAAATATATATAAAATGGTAATATTATATGTACGAATCTGATTAATATAAGCTGGATTAGTACCAAATCCAAGCAATACTGAAAAATCATGTATATCATCGTATAATACACAATTTCCACGAATAATGAAATAATAAAGTTTGGTTTTAATCTTATGATTTTTTATTTATAAATGCTCAGAAAACTGAATAACTATTATAATCTTAGGATCACGATAGAGTAAAGGAATATCTAGATGATAACTGCTGGTTTGAAGGTACTTGAAAGATTCTATGTCCAATTAAACAAAGACTATTTAAAGAGATATTTGGGGTATAGTCTCTTTCGTGACATCACCTCTTTTAAGGGGCGTTTTGTCTTACTTTCACAGTAGCTTTTCTTCTATTTCTAGCCCCTGCGGGGGAGGGGGGGGGGGGGCTTGAACCCTAACCCTCTATGGTAGTTGAAATAGAGAATGAACAAGGATGACAACATCCACAACTAGCGAAACTAGAATAGTTATTTCTTTTATCGTATTATAAACCGCTTTCCGCGGATTTAGAATGTACAATTATAAGATTAAAACTAGTTTTTTTTTAGCCCCGAGTTGCCGAAGGCACGGGCTAAAAAAACTGGTTTTAATCTTATGATTGTGTGGTAGGGATGAAGCAGTTTAACCCTACTGAGCGAGTTTGGTCAAAAGAGCCCCTAGCCTTAAGGATTCTATCAATAAAGTACTACAAGTAGTTACTGTTTGAATGTTATATTTGAACTGAATATATACAACAAGTTAATAGCTTTATATACAAACAGATTACAATAATGGGTTAGGTAGAAAATGGGTGTGGAGAAGATGGGGGAGCCTCAGCCAGGTGAATAGTAGATGGGTAGGCTCTGGTAGGGGGTAAGGTAGACGATGAAGGAAGATCTCGATCATAACTATTTTCGGACAGATTCACCCCCTCTCTTTCTCCATTCCCTTTGAACTGGATGGTTCTGGATTATCTATTCCAAAACTTGTTAGCGATAAGGTGTTTATACAAGTGCGCCAATGTTTTTTTTTTTATAAAATTGTTAAAAAATGACATCTGTTTGGTTTTCCTTTGCAATTAAGCTTTTTTTAGGTACAGGGAAGGTTTTTAACTATTTTGGGAGAGCGTATCTCCACCCTCCCAATTTAAAATCACACCCCCAAATTTTTTTTCTGAATATTTCTTATTAAAACTCAAATTAAAAAGTAGAAGGGCGGTTGACTTATCCCCCTCCCACCTAAAGAACACCTAGAGGCTTCTTGGGGGCGTCCGTTGCCCCTAGTCTTTCTTAAAATAAAAGCTATGTCTTGCATTTTTTTTCAATTAGGTGTTTGATCACGAATTTCATATGGTAAAAATATTTTTCTTATTTAATTGTTATCCTAATAAGATAAAAGTTATGCTTGAAAATTGTTTTAATAGCTATTATTATATGTTGCATTTTTAGATAAACGTCAGAATTTGTGTCAGAATTTGCATCATTTGCGTCATTTCTATTTCAGATTTTTATTACCCGTCATCAAGGTAGACGTCCCCCGGAAAAGGGTAGGTTACTGGAACATGCAGGGGGGAGGGGCAACTCCCTCCCCATATCAGCGGGTGATAAGTTGACCGCTTTCTTTGATGGTCAAACAATGGCAGAATGGGTTGGCTAGAATTGTGATAAGGAGGGGATTAACGTCTGGGTGTTATCGGCAGTCCTGGAGCATAGCATGCTCTAGGAAAGGCCAATCTGTCTGTCCGACTACCACAATTGTACATTTCTATATTCGTAGAAAGCTGGATATAAAACGATGATAGACATAGTTTTTTCGTATGGATGAGAACCGGTTCCTATCCACCGGATTCAAATAAATACGAGAAAATATTAGATAGACATCCTGAAAAATAATACAAAATATTATACTAAAGTCAAAAAACCTTTTAAATTTATAATGTGAAAATCTAGGAATAAGCAAATCTTAATGAAACTGTGTGGTAATATATGTAAAATGTAAACTTATTTAATCCATGAATTTATTTCAGCCGTATATCTTAAATAGGAGTCTAGAAACTCATGAAAACTTAAAAATCTAGGAATCAAACTTTCACCCCAACCAATATGCAAATTTCAATGAAACTTGATAAAAGTATGAGAAATTTGTACTATTTCAATCCCTGAATTTATTTCAGCCTTATATATTGAATAGGAGTCTAGATAATCATGAAAACTTAAAAATCTATTAACCCATCTAGCACCACAAGAAATCAACGAATCTTAATGAAACTTGGTAAAAATATGAAGAATGTGAACTTTGAAAATTTGAGTAATCTATCTTGAAAAGGAGCCGAGAAAATCATGTTTCCCCAAAAACGTTTCAGACAGAAGGACAATTCAACTTATAGAGTAGCTTCACTACTAAAAATGATATATACTATTTGCGATATTAAATGAGCCTAACTAAGAATAAATTATTTTAGAGGGAGTTTGTGGAAGCGGGTACGACAAACTCACTGTAGGCTCATCTGTATCAGGTAATCTGTGGAAAAGGGTACGGCAAACTCACTGTAGGCCCATTTGTATCAGGTAATCTGTGGAATCCGGTATGACGAACTCAATGTAGTCCCATCTGTATCAGGTAATATGTGGTAAAGGGTACGACAAACTCACTGTAGGCCCATTTGTATCAGGTAATCTGTTGAATCCGGTATGACGAACTCAATGTAGTCCCATCTGTATCAGGTAATATGTGGTAAAGGGTACGACAAACTCACTGTAGGCCCATTTGTATCAGGTAATCTGTGGAATCCGGTATGACGAACTCACTGTAGTCCCATCTGTATAAGGTAATATGTGGAATCACGTACGACGAACTCACTTGTAGGCTCATCTGTATCAGGTAATCTGTGGAATCGGGTACGACGAACTCACTGTAGGCTCTGTATCAGGTAATCATTCTCATGACTAACCAAGAATTAGGTTTGGTAAGTTTTGATACATTTCCTTCAGAAAAGCAAATGATTTTAAAAAGCTATATGATTAAAGTGCCTCTTTCTTGATACTGAAAAATCATGTATTTGCCCATGCCTTCGGTCCCTCAATATTGGCGGAAAGCTGTCTATAAAATCTGTGATAAATAACTAATCCACACCCCTTGAATCTTAGTTAATATTGGTCTTTGATAATCTATATTCTATATCTGCTATTTAAAATGTGTTTAATGGTGTAAGTTGCCCCTGATTTGTATGGGCAAAGTCATTCCACTCAAAGAAGATACTTTACCTTCTTTTATTCCACCTTGATTTTATATAGATTCATAAGACTATTTTTTTCTGTAGGTTCTCAATACGTGCAACAGACAGATTTGCTGTCATTAAGCAGGAGCTGCCCATCCAACAAACCCTGTAATACAAGTCAGTAGACATTTATTTTTTTAAAAATCATATAATAGTCTATCGGTTTTGAAACCAATTTATATCTACTGGATTAGAACTGTACTGAAAAATCATGTATAGAAATGTAGTTTTCTACGATTATAAAAATGTACAATCATATACATATTACAACCAGTTTTGATAGCCCGTCATCAAGGGGGCTAACAAAACTAGTTTTAATCTTATATTTTTCCCTTTAATATCCGCGGAAACCTGTATATGATACAAATAACTATTAACCATTAGTCCATGTATTTTACACAGGAAGGGAGGGGATAATGGACTGTTTATTAGACTAGTCTCCAAAATTTTTAATAATGTCTTCTTAAACGTTGGCTTAACAACTTTGAGGACTTTATCGAATTTTGATTGGTAGGTAAATTAAGAAGAGAGTACATACATTTCAAACACTAATGTAATCTACAAAGGAATCTAATTTTGTGATGCATCATTTGGGATGTTTTTATGTTTTTTAATGATTGTCTTATCTCTTAATATCCTTGATTTTGACGTGTAAATTATTTAATTTTTAAACTAATGGTGTTTTTGTTTATCTCGAAAAAAATAAATAAAGGGTACTTTTAGAGATTTTAGGGGATGGGACGATTAAATATAGATTAAAATTCTTCCCCAATTATGATAAACAAAAATAACTTTTCTAAAATTATACATTTTTATATTGAAACATTTGAATAATAGAAGTTGTAACCATCCGACCAAGTATTGATAAAAGTTCTTAAGTCAACCATTAAGATAACCTGTGTACAAAAAGTTTGTTTTTAGAAGTATTTTAAAGTTAGTATGTTTTTCAACCTATTTTTAGAAAAATTACACTATTCTAAGACATGAAGATATATTTCGATTTTAGCAATCATTTTTAATTCATTTTGTCTAAAAAAAATATAGGTATGAGACATTCGATAACAGCAGATATGATAAGATATTAAACATAAATTTAAATAAAACAATGTCACAAATTAATTTGAAACTTATCACCAGAAAATCGGAATGACAACTGAAGAAGTTTGAAATAAGAGAATAAAACATGACTTATTATGGGGAGGAGTAGGGAATAAATTTTGGCCTTGTTTGAGGTAATCAGGGGGCGGGGCAAATAAATTTATTAAAGGAATTTTTTGGATGGTTAGGAAATAGGAGTTTTGGACAGGTGAGTTTAGTTGAAGGAGGAGAAAGAAAAAAAACTGGGAGAAGGAAAAAAATGTGGGAGGAGTGGGGTTTGGGGGGGGGGGGGAGAAATGGAATTATGAAGAAAAAACAGAAATCATTAATAACAAAAATTACAATAATTAGACTGTTTTCAGTAATCAGTAAATGGAGAAAGCCACTCAAAAATCAGACATGTGACGTCATAAAAATGAAAGAGATGAAAGGAGAAGTGAGAAAGAAAACCCCCAAAAAAGAGATAGATAATCAATAATTTTTTGACGTTACATGTCTGATTTTTGAGTTCTGTTTTAGGAGGGAGATGTAAGAAAATGGAGAAGAATGGAAGAAGATGGAAGTGTCCCAGATATTAAACTTTTCCTTCAAACACATTATTGAACCACTTACCTCCCCCTCCCCTCACCAACGTTATCTTTTTTTATCATAAAAATCGAAAACAAGGAGGTGGTTAGGTTTTATTCATTGAGCCCTTTTGGTTTAATGGGAGGGGGGAGGTGGGTGTTCTAACCTTGTGAGGCTAACTTGAACCTAATAAAACAAATAAACAATGACTTTTTTCTAAATGTAACCTTTCCATATTTAATTTTTTTAATACTAGTGTGGGGGTTTATTTGTGGTGCTTTGAGGAAAATCATCATTTTTATAGACAAAATATATCTTTGTTATTATATGACATAGCATCTGTAAATGTTATAGCATGATATTCGTGTGTTCAAAATATATTTTATTTGATAATTTTTACATGACTCTAGTTCTTTGTTTTGAAACAAGGATGGCAACATTCATTACAGTGAATCATGTTATATCTGTATTACGTATTAGGGTGGGTTGATTTTGGACATTTTTATATGACACCTAAGAAGAAACTTACACTTGATTTTATAAGTATAATACACCTCTGGATGGTTTAGAAGTCTAAAAATCATTGGCGACCACACAAACAATTGTATAGCTATTTGTTAATGGGAGTTAAAAATCTATTGAATCTGAACTATGGCTTCATAGCGCTTCCTGAAAAAAGCCTTCAGGGGTAGAATCAGGAACTTTTGTTCGTTTAAAAATATCTCGTCCCTTACCAAATTGGACAATTCTCAATAGACCCTAGTCATTTCTAAGGCTAGGAATGATAGTATCTTATATGTGCACAATATTGCAACAAATTTATTTACAATTTCATTTAGACTTAGAAATCAATGTTCTGCTTATTAAGTTCTGACACTCTACAAGAGTTATTGTTTATTTTTCCCTCTATCTAATTTTAGAGCTTTCCTATTTTTGATGTTGTCATGCTTGTTTATTTCCAATCTTTTTTGTGTGAAAAATAATAGGTCAACAGTTATGGAGTTTAATATATTTGAACTATTGGGAAAATATTAAATAGCCACTTTTACATTTTTTGTTATTTAGTCTGAATTGAGCTGTTGAAGTTTTTTTTGTGCATAATTCATATTTCTTTTTCAAAGTAATTTTGATATTATAAATTATGTAGAGACTTTACTTTAGTTTAGACAATAGACATAATAGATCTAGATGGTCAAGCTGTCCCAATAATCCATTAAACTTAAAAAGGGAAGATAATTAAAGTCCCTCAACAGATTATGACGTCATCCGATAAAATAACCAATGAGAGGCCAGTATAAATTTTACCATTGGTCAATTACAGTGTATACTATTGTGGCCTCTCATTGGCTATTCTATCGTATGACGTCATAATCTGTTGAGGGACTTTAATCATCTTATTAAAAAGGAAATAACAGACACCTTTGTGCAAAGCTTTTTATCAAGATTTCTAGCCAATTAAATGACCGGATGGTTCCTCCGTTGTTTCTCCTATTGGCTGATTTAGAGAGTATGTATTAAGATTATATCTATTGTTTAGACACACTTTTTATATTTGATATTTATAAGCAAGTTTATTCATATATGGGGGGGGGGGGGGTTAGTGCTCGATAGGCCCTTTGAGGTAAAGGATTCACCTTTTTATATTTCTAAAAGCTGAAATGCCCATGCATGAACATAAGTTGTGATAAATTTAACTGGAAAATACACTAGTATTTCTTCATAAAAACCTATATTCAAATGCTTTTTAATAGACAGCTTGAAACAATGATTTCGGATCATGTGAAGGAAATGAAGTCATTCCTAAAAAGGACAGAAATTGCCTTCCAAAAAGGACAGAAATCATCTTCCTTTTTCTCAGATAAGTTAAGTATGGACAAAAATCACTCTCCTTTTTTCTCACATATCTGAAAAAGAGGATAAAAATCACCTTCCTAAATCTCACTTATTCTTCTTAATTCTAAGAAAATTAACCTAATTTCTTATCCCAATGACTTTGCTGCATAAATTTTTGTCTTCCCCCAATGTAATTAAGATTTTCCACCAACCCAACTCTTGGAGCAAGGACATTTTGTTATGACGTGATTTTCGGAGAGTGAACTTTTCTTAGGAATAATACACCTATGTACTTTTCAGGGCTCGGCAGCCGCGCGTCAGTCGTAAGCAAGCTACAAATGCAAACCCGTTTGAAGGTTTTGAAACTTTTTAAAAGAGAGGTTGCCATATTTTGGTCAGGTTTAGAATTCCAGCTGATTTTAAAAATTACTAGCAGCTTCTCACCTTGCATCTAGGGGCTCTATATTTGAATGGATATGAAAGGGCAGAAAATAGCCAAAAACATACCCAGACTTTTTATAAAAAAAACATAAAAGACCATTCCGGGATCTATAGAAAGCTTTAATGTTAAGGAAAGCCATATAATTTACGGTAGAAAAGCTTACTACTTTATATAATAAAGAGTGATGGATACAGTTTATTTAAACATGTTATTTTTATTTGATAAGTCCAATACATGGTGTTTCATTGTTTAATTTTGACAAATCTTCATTTTTTTTATAAATAAAAACACATGAAATTTCAATGAGTAAAAAAAAGGGTTTGCCTGAGGCTAAGAGGCTGCTTTAGCGCGGCTGCCCAGCCCTTGTATTTTTCACGTAACTGGAAAACCCTCCAGGAAGTTATAAAGTTCAAATGCAAAGCATCTTAATATTTCTACATTAAATATAGCAAAAACATTGTTATTTGAGTTAAACATCTTCAAATTGTCAAAGAATCATTAAATGCATCCTCATAATAAAGCAACATAATGTCTATTTGTCTGCCTGTTTGTACTCAGAACCGTGATGGTGCTCCTTTACAATGTAGCTTCTCATAAGTCCTGGGAAGGTACAATGGGAGGGTACAACCACCCTCCAAAGAGAAATCACTAGAAATAAAATAAAGCTGACCTGCAGATATTTTTGGTAATTAGCTAAAAACATAACTAACACCATCTAGAGGCGAAAAATATATTTTTGGTAAACAGCTATTTAAACATAGATTGTAAAAAGAAACAGTTTTACTCATCCCTTGAGGTATCTAGGGGCGTAACCGTAAGTTACAGTAAAAGTAATTAAAATCTTGTAATGTATCTTAAAAATGATTTAAACTTCAAAATCAAAGTTTATTTTTAAGTAAAAGTTTATGTATTTTTCTTTTCTAAAAGGAAAGGAACATTGGGCTGTTTATAACCCTAGTCTCCAAAGTTTTATAATATCATCTTCTTATTCGTTAGATTAAAAACTTTGAGGACTTTTATTGAGTTTTGATTTGTTGATTCATTTATCTGTTGAGTGTCACATAAGAGGTAATTTTGTGTATCATCATTGGGGATATACATCAATTTATCGGCCATTGTCTTATTCCTTTAGATCCCTGCTTGATTCACCTCTATGGAAGAATGTGTTTTTTATTTTATGTTTTTATTTGTGATGAAGAAGAAAAAACATTGTTTGCTTAAGATAAAAATTTGCACGTTTTTAACATCCGTATCCTTGACCATATCTTTACAAAGCTAAGGGACTGATTACCACAGAGTAATGGAGAAAACAAGGATGACAACATAAGAAGTGTAGCTCAAAAAATATAAATGGATATAAGAAAAAAAGTAACTATAAAGCACTTTCTTAAAGAAAATTTAATTTGATAATCACAAAACCTTTAAAATCAAGAAAACTTAAAAGCACCACAAATAATAGACAAATCTTAATAAAACTATGTGAAAATTTGTCGAATGTGAACTTATTTAATCCCTGAAAATTTCAGCCGTCTATCTTGAATATGAGCCGAGAAAATCACATTTCCCCCATTTTTGTCTAATTGACAGACTGACATTTCGAATTATTGAGTAGCTTCGCTACTAAAAAACTGACAAAACGGCACTACCCATAGAAGACCACCCTCCAAAATAGTTATAAACCTGTAAATCAGGACCTTAGGGATCAGTGGTTAGCGAGATACATCGATATAGACAGACAAATGTAGATTAGAATCCCATAATGTTTAAAGGTTATATAAAAAAGAGGTCGTTAAATCCTTTGATTTTGGTATTTTTTTTTGGAGGGGGGCATGCAAAACCTTAATAGGATGTATTAAAACACACAGTTTTATGAAACCTGACAAAATTTTTGCTTGTTTGTAAAAACTGAGGCCTTTGAATCATATCGAGAAGTTCAAATATTTTTCAATGGATTTTCACAGGTTGGGGAGGAAGGGTGTGGGATGATAAAACCCCTCCCAAAAAATTAGTGTGTAAATAAGATATTTCCAAAAAGTTTAGGGTCACTCAAATAAGTATTATCACCCATTTGGAAGTCCCTGGCGTGTGCTAAAATTTGACCCAAACAAACAATTTTACTATTTTGCACATTTTGTCTACATAGATAGCACATACAGATTAAAAAGTTATACATATTAAAAAAATAAAAGGGTATGGTCCTTTTCGTGATAACGCCTCGTAAGGGGCGTTTTGCGTATTTTCACAGTAGCTTTTCCTCAACTTCTAGCCTCTGCGGGGAGCTCTAACCCTGCGTGAAAATCACCTAACCTAACCTAACATAACCTATCAAAAGCTACTTGCAAAATACGACAAAACGCCCTTTAAGAGGCGTTGTCAGAAAAGGGACTATACCCAGATAGTTTTTCAATTTCAGGGAAGATTTCTATTAAATTTTTTAATGATTTATATCTATCTTGACTGCTCTTTTCTAAGTAATCTTGTTTAATATTCTTTAACCTCAAAAAAATTAATTTTAATTCCTTAAATTGTAAACAAAATTTGTGATAAGAAATAAATTTGTTTATATAAAGTAAAGGTCAACCCTATATTATTCGGCATTCATCCGGTAGCAGTAACACATTCAATAATGAAATTATTATCCTTCATTTTGCTTGGCTCTCTAGCCATTGCCACAGTATCATCAGCGGGATTAAGACTGTCAAATAATGATATTGAGAAATCAATTGAGAATCTCCCTTCACATCATGAAAAATACAAGAAACATTTTATGAAAGTAGACACAGAAGTTGAAGAAGATGAGACAGAAGCTCCTACTGATTATCCTACTGAAACACCTACTGATGCTCCTACAACCATTGCTCCTACCGCTGCTCCTACAACTGCTGCTCCTACAGATGCTCCTACAACTGCTGCTCCTACAGATGCTCCTACAACTGCTGCTCCTACAACTGCTGCTCCAACAACAGCACCCCGTCCTCCTTGTCCAGGTATGTATTTTACCAAGAATTAAGTTAAGTTGCTGGTTTTGAATATTTGGTTTCAAGTTTGGTGGTGGCAAATATTAAAGTACTGGGAGTTTTAAACATTCTACGGTTTGAGAACTCGAGCTCACTCATAGACATGTATTTCCTATATAGATCTGACATGGATCATGAAGCAATTTGGCAGGTCATTTTGTATATGTTGAAAATTTGAAGATTCTGTGTAGTACATTTGTCTTAAATATAGGTAATAAATAGCTGATGTTTACTATCTTTAACTTAATGTGGCAGCCAGGCTGGGTCTTTGCTGTAAATTGTTATCTAATATTACCATTTCATAACCTGACCACTATTGTTTTTTAGTATCATTTATGTTTGTTATATATATATATATTTTCATGGTATTATCTTTCTTTGCAATTTTTTTATACTTAGGGTTCGTTGATTTTAAAAAAGAAAAGGCTGCTGTCCCTGTTTCCTAAATGTTTGTATTTCTATAGCAAAATCTTGCTAATTGTTGGACTGATTTGGTTCCATAGAGATTTTTTCCTCCCTCTATCTGTCACTATTTTTCTGTCTCTAATATTAGCATGAATGATTGTGTCCCTGCTTCCCGTCGGGGAAGTGTTTAGTTCGAGTTTGGCCAACACTGCGTCATACTAGAGCCATTTAAAATTGTACCTACTGCTGCTGTGTCTAGCACATTACAATAAGGAGAGTAGGAGGAATGCCGTTCACTATCAAAGGGTTGGTTGTCTGTTTGGATGTTACTGAACCTGATATCCCCTTGGGCGTTAGATTATCACACTCCATTACAAGCAGATGATGCACTGACTTCTCTAGATGATTAATTGAAATTTAATGAGAATCCAGCCCCTCATTGTACATTGTACACATATCTAATTTTACTTAATATTTTTGTTAGATGACTGGATTGAGCACTGGAACCATGATCTGGACACCTTCACCTGTTTCAAGTTCCTGGGAGCTGCTTCACATGAACATAAAGTTGAGACATGGTTCCAAGCACAACAGGTAATAAATAATTAAGGTTTTTAAGAAATCCTGAATAGGCAAAATTGATAAAATGTAATAATCAAGAAGGAAATTTTGGGTAAATTTTACTTTTTATGCAAATTGACAAAACTGTAGTTTTATACAGAGATAAGTCAAAAGATGATAATTTAATGCACATTGATCATCAACAAAATTACCCCTCTGATTATATAACAGTACCATAAGTTAAGGGGTAATATAAAGAAAAACATGTTTTTGGGTTCTTGTATAATTTACAGTCCCCTTGAGTTTTTACTTGTTTAAGAATTATTTAATTTGAATTTCTTTTGACCTTAATTTTCAATGTTTTATTATATAGGCTTGTGAAGGACTGGTGGTAGAGGGATTTGAAGGCACTCCATTCTTGGCTGAACCTTATGTTAACAGGTATTATCTCAATAGTCCTATTCCTTATGAAACAAGGATGACAACATCCATAAGTAACGAAGCTAAAAATTTTAATTGGATATCGGGAAAAAATTTAATATAGAGCAGTAACAATAATCATTAAACTTGATGAAATCCTTTAAAATCACGCAACCTTTAAATGATGAAAATTTAAAATCTAGAAAACGATCTAGTACCGCAATTAATAGATTAGACAAATCTTAATTAAACTTGATTTAAATATGTAGAATATAAGCATAATTGAATCAGTGATAATTTCAGCCGTCAATCCTGAATAGGAATAGAGAAAATCACAAAAACATAAAAATCTAAAAAATCGATCTTGCACCCCAATTAATAAACAAATCTTAAGTAAACTTGGTGAAAATATTTTTTTAAAATAAATTAATCTCTAAACGTTTCAGCCTTCTATCTTGGATAGGAATTGAGAAAATCACAAAAACTTGAAAATCTATGAATCGATCTAGCACCCCAAGTAACAGACAGATGGACAAAACAATGTATAGATTAGATGGGCATATGTATGTCATAGAAATCATCACTAAAATATCACACAACAATTGCAATAATCAACACAACCTAATTTAGTATTCACGAGTTCCTGATTGACATTGCTGAATTTGAGGCGGAGTTCACCAAAGTAAACACCTGGTACCTTGGACTTTCTGATTTGGGTAGGCATCTTAATTATCCTGATTGAGAAAAAAATCACCGATTCATAGAAATTTGAGTTAAAGCAGATAATTTTGAGGGGTAAGGGACTAAACACTAACCTCCCTCACGCACAAAAATTAAACTCTTTCTTACATTGTTCAGATTGTCAGGGAAAAGGAAGGATAAATAGATGTTCATTGACCTATCACTGTATTAAAAGTTCCTCTCCCCTTCCACCTAACAATACATTTACTGTCTTGACAAGGAAACAGGCTTTGATTGAAATCTCTTAATGATTTATGCAGTGAGATATTTTAATATTTATTTCTGGTGTATGTAAATAATTAGTGCATGAAATGATGCTTGCATGTGTGTTAAGGGGTCATACGCTCTAACTGTAAAATTAGCTTCCCACCCATCAAAAAGTTTCTTATATTCAACAATAAATGTTTAAACTTTATGGATCCGGTATTGTTTGTTATTGTGGTAATAGGTTAGGTTGCGTCAAGCATAAGTCGTCACATGGCCTATCGGGGCTTGGTTCCGACATAACATGTTTACCTAAATTGTGTTTAGGTCATGAGGGTAATTGGAAGTGGATGAACGAGGAAATCTCTGTTACAGATTCCCAGTGGCTGCCAGGTAAACTTATCTTATATGCCCCTAAAGGTCTCTATGCCACATGAATGAAGAGGGGTCGACCCTCCATTTTTAATTTTCAAAATAAAAGGCTTTATTTTTTCTCTGGTGAATTTCTGGGAGGGTGATAGTACCATATACCCAATAGTTATAAACCTTTAATGGACATATGCAATAACCTATTAGGTTCAGCAGTTAGCATGATTCTTCACTACACGACAGACAGACATCATGTTACCTATACATGCATATTTATTAGGGTGGCTCGATTTTTGATATTTTTATCTGAGACCAAAGCAGGAACTTGCACATGATTTTTATAATACACCTCTTGATTATTTAAAACTTTTCTTAAGTCTAAAAACCGTTGGAAACATAAATTGTAATTGTATGTATAGGATCCCCTGACGACAGCGCTGCCAACACCCGTGACTGTGGTATCATGATGATGAGCGGTGCCAGCCACGAAGGATTCATCTTTGGTTGGACAGATGTCGAGTGTGATAAACATATTGGCGAGGCTGTGCCCATCTGCCAGCTGTATCCTCTAGTCCAGGTATGGATTCGTCAATAGCCTCAATGTCAATTTAAAATTTAAAATTTGAGTAGGTCCTGTCGTCTATGCTATCTGTCCGTTCATAAATCTTATCGTTATGCAGTTTAGAATTACTCTATAACGATTTTAAACATAGCATGAATTTTTTTTAACAGTTGGTGGGTGATTTAGAAAGCATAGCAACTGTATATAATCGTCACTAGAAATTCCGTTCATCCATTAAAAACATCGCTGACTTTTAAAAACTTTTTTGACAACAATTTTTTGTATGACATAATTATAATATTTATCTGATTTTTGGAACATAGATTCCTAGGACAACAAGGTACAAGTTTCATCAGGTCTTTAATCAAATCCTAAAATAGTAAAACTTGTGTTCGTTTGTCCAACCATCTGATTTTATAGCTTCGCTATTATGGATGTAGTCATCCTTGTTAATATAACTATGGGTAAAATTAACAAGAAATATTTGTTCTAGGCCCCAACTCAAGCTCCAACAACACCTGAGCCAAGTTTTTAGACATGGAAAAACATTATCAATTAATATTAAACAAAATTTTTCGAATGATTAGCACTTGTTCATATCTTTTTATAAAAAATCTATCATAAACATTCAATAAAATTTAACATATTATAGCATTTTATCAATATTTAGAATCTGACCTTCCAAACCTTATATAAAAGTAATAGGATCCCTTTATGTCTGTCTGTTTGTACCGAAGGATGTCGCTAACCGCTTAACCATTATGATTCCTGTACAGTAAAGCTTTTCATAGGTTCTGGGAAGGTTTGTAAGTATTTTGTGGGAGTGTACCATCCCACCAAGAGCAATAGATCCTAGAAAAAAATGACGCCTAAAAATATTTTTTTTCTTTTCAAAAATAAAATTAAAAAATGAGGGTAACTTCCCTCCCAAGAAGTAAAGTATTTTCATGTGCGTATTTTTGAGGCCTATACCTAACTTTATAACTTTGGTGCATAATGAAGGGATTATTGTTAAGAAGTTTCAGCCGTGTATCTTTTATAGGAGCCGAGGAAATTTCTTATAAAAAGTAAAAGTGTTTCCCCCAAAAGTTTCAGACATACATACGCGACGGACATACGAACAATGACATTTCAAATTATAGAGTAGCTTCGCTATAGATAAGAAAGAATTTTGATACGTCTACGAACAATTTACTACTAAGCCTAAGGATTTAAGTAAATATTGAATTCCGATACATGGAAACTCAAAGTTCTCATATGTGTAACACAAAATTTTAATTTCTTAAATTCTTTGTGAGTAAACAAGAAATTTTCCAGTATGGCTTTGAAACCGATTTATATCCGGTGGATCGAAACCGGTGCATAGCCAATCTGTAAAATAATGTATAGCACCGAATTACAGACAATTTGCCACAAATGTTGAAATAAAAATCATAAAATTGATACCAGTTTTGTTAAAATGGGCTTTCGGCCTGTGGGGCCTACTAAACTGTCTTTATTATGATTATTATTTTATTTAAATATCCATGTAAAACTCTCTGTAATACTTTTTTTTCCCGCTGTTGTGCTAAAAAATAGAAATTAACAAGGCCTATAACATCAATAAAAGCGAAGCCCTGAAACGGCAGGACAAACACTTGTAGAGTGTCAGAACTGAATAATCAGAATGTGAATGTATAAAAGTCGAAACAAAAGTGTATTTAAATAAACTGCTTCAATAGAGAATAATGTTTAAAGACATACTATATAATTTTAGGACTTAACATTGTACCTTGTTGTAATAGGAATCAGTATTTCAATAATCAGAAGAATGGGATAATTACATCACAGAAACTGTTGTCAAAAAGGTTAAAAATCAACAAATAAAAATTAACGTACGGTTATTCTGGCAACGATTATAGAGTTGCTACGCTTTCTAAATCATACCTAACTGTTTTAGGAATCGCCATGCTAAGTTTGAAAGCAAGAGGACCTATTCTAATTATCGAATAGCTTCACTTTTACAAATAATATTTTAATCGTTGCATTATTCTAAATCCAAAAGTTAAGAAATATATTTTATGAATTAATAAAATAATTCCCATATTTTTAGCTCCGAGATATAATCTAAAACTATAAAGTAATAAGTTGTAAAACGTTAAAAATGGTACATACTGCTTATATGTCAGGTGCGCGGCATCATTATTAAGAGAAGGGTGAATGCAATGGGCCACGAACAGACTCATTATCATATACAGTTAGGACTTGTGGACAAAGCTTGTGGAATTGAAGGGTTGATTGTCTGTTAAGGTTTACTTAACTTAATAACCCGGGTGTTAAGGGAGAGGCTAAAGAAAACAAATATCACGAAAAAATGAGAGTTATTTATCGCATCGTATTATAGACAGCTTTCCACAGAAAATAAAAGATTAAAGCCACATTTGTTAGACCCGAGGGGCCGAAGGCTTTACGATGTTTTACATGGTTTTTAAGCTTGATCAGGACCGGTTGTAATCCAGCGGATATTGATCGGTTTCGAAGCGCCATACTGGGAAATTATTTTCTTTATAATAAAACAAACAAAATGGGGAAGGATTTCATCCTTATGGGGAGATATATTCTAATTCTATTTCAATTTTGGACCTTGACATCTTAAAGTTGAATAAAATTAAAAGAGTTGAGTTGCAAAACTAACAAGGAAAACAACCTTCCATATAGGCTAGGCTCAGCAAATTATGCAGAAGGACTGAATAATTTACATCCTTGTATAAAAGTAACAGGATCTCTGTCTGTCTGTCTGTACCAAAAGATCACATTAAACACTTTACCGATTTGGTTCTCCTTTACAGTGTAGAATCTTATTGTTATATGAATCCTCTTGGATGTTTGAAATTAATAGATAAATAATAGATTTTTAAAAGCGAAGCTTTTCTATAATTAGGGTCGGCCCGTCCGTCCGTACGTCCGTCTGTCCGTCCGTCCGTCCGTCACAGAAAGTTAGCTCTATTCGTTAATTTAAACAGGTTAGAATTGTCCTATCAATTCCAAACTTTGCATGATTCATATAGTAGTTAGGTACAATTTAGAAAGCGTAGCAACTCTATAAACAATTCCAGAATGTCCGTGCGTCCATTTTAAACATGTCGATTTTTAACTTTTTTGACAACAAATTTTTGTATGTTAAAATTATCCGATTCTTCTGATTTTTTGAAAACTGATTTCTATTACAACAAGGTACAATGTTATAAGCGAAGCATCTCTATAAACAAGTCCCAAAAATGTAAGTATGTCCTTAAACAGTATCATCTATTTATGCAGTTTCGCAACAAATTTTCTTAAAATATTGTTTGTACTGATGAATTAATATTCTGCTAATTCAGTTCTGACAATCTACAAGTGTTAATGTTCGTTTGCCCTTCCATTTCAGAGCTTCGCTTTTATGGATGTTGTCATCCTTGTTATAATATACAGACAGACAGACACCCCCTAAAGTTAGAACAGATTTGCCTTTGGAAATTACACTCTTTTTACATCTAATTTGTATTTCTAGTAAAAGTTGAATATAAAAATGCAATTAAGAAAATTGAATAATGTTTCATGCAACGAAAGAAAATATTACATGTCAAAACTTTATCTTTTAAGTATGATTAATTTATTCAAAATTTATTAAATCTTTTTTATTTTTATTATACTTTTATTACTTTATTTCTAGGATGTTTGTTTTATACTAAAAATAGCTAATATTGTTTATTTATCGCATTGTATTATAGACAGCTAAAAAAACTAGTATTACTTTTATGATTTTTACTTTAATATTCGTGGAAAATTGTATGTAATACGATGCAATGCATAATTTTTTTTACATATGGCTGAGAACCAGTTATAATCAAAAGGGTATAAATCGGTTTCTCGTATTCATTCGAATCCGGTGGATAGGAACCGGTTCTCATCCATACGAAAAAACTATGTCTAGCATCGTATTATATCCAGTTTTCTACGAATATAGAAATGTACAATCATAAGATTAAAACCAGTTTTTTTAGCCGGTGCCTCCGGCACCTCGGGGCTAAAAAAACTAGTTTTAATCTTATAATTGTACATTCTATATCCGCGAAAAGCCGTTTATAATACGATACGAGAAATAACTACTCAAAGACAATTTTATAGAGGAGTGGGGGGGGGGAGGACTCTTATGACCCCACATCACCCCTGCTATCTTGGATATTTTTTTCATATTACTATACACTGCGAATTTTAAAAGAAAAAAAGTTGACCCTTAAAGGGCGAATATAGGTTCGATATGATATGAGCTTATATCAAAGGTGCCATTGCATAGTTTTAGAATATCTATGTTAAATTTAAAAATTCAAAAAAATCCTTAAGTAGATTTTACAATTTTCGTGTTTTCTTCAACATATGATAAATGAGATGGCCTACAAAATTGTTTATTTTAGCCCTTTACAAGACTTTTTTTGACTAGTTCTCTTAAGTTTAATTGATTATTTCATTGGCATGCATCTTAAATGATAATTAAAATGTTTATTTTATTTAATTATATAGTATTTTATTCAAATTTTAAATAGCGTCAAAAATTTTGCTTTATAGTGCATCATAAAGATAAATATTAAGTTTTTAAATTTATTTTCTCTACTAAGATTTTAGATTTATTCATGATGAATACAATTTATTTATATAAAAATATATAATATGTAAAATATATTTACCCTTTGTAGCCTGGGTAAAGACACAAACATGATGCAACTTTTAGCAAACAAAAATAATATTTTAATTTTGAAATATTTTTTTAAAATTAGTTTTCAGCCCTCCCTTTTTCAATGTACTTTTACAAAATTATGTTATGAAAAATTTATTTGATCAAAAGTAAAAGTTGCAGCACCCTTTTTTTCCCATTCCTTTCATCTTCATTATGACTATGATTGAACAAAAGCTTTATAATACAACCTTCCGACGCAGCCTTGTGTGATGCAGGGATGTTTGGATTTCTTAGGGAACCACACAAGTTACGCGAAATGGCGTAATTATATCAACGAATCAGTTCGGTTTTAGGCTAGAAACGGACTTATACAGTTAAATATGTCAATGTCTTTAAGTTATTTATAATCTATATAATTGCACGCTTGAAATAAGCCCATATCATATCAAACCTATATTCGCCCTTTAAAATTCCACCTTGAAGTGATACTTTTCTAATAGTTTATAGTCCACTAAGTCGTAAGCAGTAAAAATTAAAATCTATTAAGTCCCTTCTAACGAGATATTGGCAACTTTTTGCACACATTTTCGCAAACGGCAATTATTTCCTTTATTTGGAGTTTTGGTTAATAACATTTTCATAAAAGTTTTCAGTAATAATCATTTAAGATCCATTGTTGAGAAGAAATGACTGAAAAAGTGTGTTTCCATGCAAAATAAGCTTAAAATCTAATGATTTTAAAAATTAGTGATTTAATAGTAAAAAAAAAATATTTTTAACTTTTTGATAGCCTGAATATGTTTAATTTAGTTTTTTTTATATAATCTATTCTTTAAAAAGACAGGCATATTCTTTCAGATTTGAAAAAAATTAAAAATCGGAATTAATCAAAATTAATCTATAGCCTTTAAAAAATACTTTTGATATTTTTAACCTATATAATCAATGGAAAATAAAATATTTTTATAAAACAAACTTTTGGAAAAGGTTTAAGATAACTTCATAAAAGTAGCATTTAAGTAGGATATTTTTCTTGTCTTTTAAAAAAATGCAAATTAAACATAGTTAACGACTATTTGATTAGCAAGAATGGTAATAAAATATTTCAATAACTGCTTAAACCTTTTTGTGGCCATGTTATTTACTTAAACAGAAATTCTATTTTGTCAGAATTATAAAAATAATGAAGTATTTTCAAAAAAGCTTGCAAAATAAACGTAATTTTATCAAACTTCCTCACAGTTTATAGAGGGTATTGTTGTAAAATGTTAATTATCAAAATAAAATCTTCAATTTACAACGTTTAAAACACCTAAAAGTAAATTCTAAGCAAAATTAGATTTATTTCCTAGATTTAGAGTAGCTGCGCTACTTAAAAAAACATCTAGTATTAAAATCAATCAGCTGATCAAATTGCTATAGACATCATTTGTTGGGTTGTTATTAACTGAAACATTTATTTTCTTTTTAATTCTAAAACGATGCTTGCCATGCTAATAACGCTACGCCCCCAGCAATCATTATGGGCACTAGAATTTAATCCCCTCTATTTTTTAAGTTTTACAAAAAAAACAAGGACCACATCTGTTCAGCGGATAACGAGTTCCTTTGCTAGAGACAGATATACATACATCCCGTTATTTTCATATAAGGACTAGCGGCTACGTACCCTTAAATCCTCTAGGGACACTTGGGGATAGGAAGGGGAGGGAGGGGGGGGGGGGTGGAGAGTCGCAACTACACTTAAGATCATAGTTTTTCAAAAATTTTAGAGGGTTATTTTTTGTTAGGAGCAATTTTTATATTGTGGAGGTACCCTTTCCCAAAATAGTTATAAACATGGCCAGGACATATATAAAGCCCTAATGTAAAGAAAAACCATATCTGTCTAGCAGTTAGCGAGATCCTTTGAGACAAATAGATAAATAGACATCATGTTACTGTTATATAAGGATAAAAATCAAAGACGCCCAAGCTTTTTTGGGATTCAAATAAAAAAAAAAAGAGTTATGCGACAGGTTTGTGGGTAAAATGATGCACGGAGTATCAAAATGCAGTTTCACACTAACTTGAAACTTATATTGTGGGATCAGAACAAAAATTTTAGTATTATTTTTTTATGAACATTCTTCTTATTAATATTTTTGACAAACTGAATTTGTGATATATTTTTATTCATGAAAGTACCCCCTTGCAAAAATAATTTGCTGATATATTTTTAGATTTCTAATATAAAATATTAATAATTAATAAAAATATTAATAAAAAATAAAATAAAGGCAGCCGTTAGTAATATTTAAGTAAAAAAAGACCTAAAAACAAAGGTTGTTAAATAAAAGGATGAAGAAAGCGAAAATTTACTTTGACTCACTTATAGTCGGAAATTTATTATCAAACAGGGGACATACACAGAAATTTTAAGACCTCTAGCTCTAATAGTGGCTCAGATAATAGGGGAGGGGGCGTTGAACACCACCCCCTCACCCCCGACCGATAAAGATGCGGCAGGGGGCCCGACTGTTAAGGGTTAAGTAAATTATACAATATGACATTTAGTCAAATTTCAAACAAATATTTTTTCATTAATTCATTTATAAAAATCAATATTATGAATATGAACTCACAAAGAGACGTTGTATGTTATCATAATACATTTAGTCTGCTATGTAAAACAAAACAAATTTTTTTCTTCTTTCATTGCAGGGATGATTCTGGTACAAAAAAAAACAAAAAAAAATAAATTATTTTTAATTTAATTTGATATTACCGTACAATATTTTTTTATATACATAATTTAAGAAATATATTCATAACATATTCACCTGTCATAAAGACGACATATAAAATCAACATCCTGATAAGGATATTAAAGTTTATGTTAAAAATTTTCAAATTCATTTTATGCTTAAGAAGGAACGAGAAGGAATTGAATCTCAACATTAACTTGTTATTTTGCTTGTATATTTATCATATTTGTTTACAGTTTATTGGTAAAGTTTGGTAATACTTTATTTCGAGTCTATCATGCAGTGTATAGGTTAGGTTGGGAACCGAGTAGCCCCACAGGACTAAGGCAAGGCAGGTACAGTCCAAGCACCGAGATATTTATCGAGGGGTAAAGTGTCTCAAAAGATCAGCCATGTGACGTCATAAAAATGAAGGCTGAGAGAAATATAATGAAGGAATACCCCTAAAAAGAGATGGATAATCCTTCATTTTTATGACGTCAAATGGCTGGTCTTTTGCGACACTTTGTAAAGCTTTAAATGTGTCTGTCTGTCTGTACCGAAGGATCTTGCTACCCGTTGAACCCATATGGTTCTACATTATGGCTTCTCCTAGGTCTGGGAAGGTTTATAACTATTTTACCCTTTTCGAAAATTGTTACCCAGAATCCCCCACCCCTCCAAATCGAAAACAGTGGGGACTTATTCCCTCTGATTATTTGATGATATGTTGCGGAAGGGAATGGACCCCCAAAGTTGGCAGGGATAGAATTGCAGAGAACAATAAAAAGTATCTCTCAATCTAATGAGATATAGGAATTTGTGCAACCCCCCTTTGGACAGGGCTGTGGACCCGTAGGGCTGCAAATGTATAGGCTAGATGTATAACCAAGAAAACTAACTGGTTCCGATAGTGAGGACCGTTTTAGTCTGCTAGCAAATCACTTTCTTTACTTTTGTTGCGACTTGGCTGGAACACTGTAATAGTGTCTGACTGATTATGACGTAACAAAAAACATTAGCCAATGAGAGTTCGTTATTGACCAATGGTAAAATTTATAGTGGCCTCTCATTGGCTAATTTTTTTTGTTACGTCATAATCAGTCAGACACTATTACTGTGTTCTTTGGCTGTGTTAATATTTCTGACACTATTGGCTGATTTTTTAAAGATCAAATTGAAAGTCAGCACAGGGTCACCCTTCCCCCATTCAACATACAGTTTTTAAGACACATTACAATCTTTCCCGATTTTGTATTACTTTTGCGAAACATGATTACCGTTACGTCATATTATTCTTTCCCGAAAAAGGGAAGGGGGAAGAAAAAAAGAGATGGGAGAAAAGGGGTTTTTCCCATCTCTTTCGAAGAGATTTTCTTCCCCCTTCCCTTTTTCGGGAAAGAAAAATATGACGTAACTGGAATCATGTTCCGCAAAAGTAATACAAAATCGGGAAAGATTGTAATGTGTCAGTTTTAAACCCTGTCCCCTCTATTCTTTTACTTAAATTTTAAATCATCGTCTATCTTGAATAGCAGTAAAGAAAATCACATTTCCCCTATAGCTTTTAAAACAAACGAACTTGTAAAAGAAAACCCAAGGAACACGTATTTTTAATATGAGAAGAGGAAGGTGGGTCAATGCTTGACACGGCACTTTAAGGTAAATATCCAAATATACCCCTAAGATCTACATACCTGTAATCCGCCATTTTCTGCCACAAGAATTTGGAAAGAGAATGGACAGGAAGGATGGACAGCTAGCTTTCTTTTTACATAATTGTATTCTCAACAAATCAAATGAAACGTCAAAAGTTTTTTTATAAAGGTGCAAATTATAGAGATAAATAGTTAGTAGGTTTTAATTTATCAAGGAACACAGTAATAGTGTCTGACTGATTATGACGTAACAAAAAAAAATAGCCAATGAGAGGCCGTTATTGACCAATGGTAAAATTTATAGTGGCCTCTCATTGGCTAATTTTTTTTGTTACGTCATAATCAGTCAGACACTATTACTGTGTTCTTTATCAAGATATAATGATCGTAAAATGCAAATATGCCGATTGTTATTTTTATTAGCACATATTATACTTTAAAAAAAAACACACATAATTTTGGTGCTTATTTTAGGTAAGGCTAATTAAAGCAACACCCCCCCCCCCCGCCCAATCCCTAAAAAATCCTTTGGTGCTTTAAAGCTTGATTTAAAGCACTTAGTTTTTACAATGCATATTGACTTTTTTAACACACCAAAAAGTAGTTTTTAGATTTTTCCAACCCCTTACAAAAGCTTTGACGTTCTTGCAACCTGTAGTTGAATATCTCTTTAATATTTGTCAAATTTTCAAATGTTTTTAAAAGTCTTTAATTGTTATGATCGTGTGCAGTCTTAGGTGTATTGAAGTTTGAAAGTTATTGGTTTTGGAGGGAGGGGACGGGCTGTTTATTACACTAGTCCCCAAAGTTTTATAAAACATTTTCTTATTCGTTGGCCTAACAACTTTGAGGAGTTTTAACGACATTTATTGGTTGGTTCATTAAGTTGAGTGTTCAAACTTTTTAACCACTAATTGTAATTCACAGAGTGGATCATTCAGTGTATTATCATTGTGGATGTTCATCAATTTATCGTCCTTTGTCTTATCCATTTAGATCCCTGACTGCACCCTCTATTTCTTCACCTTTTGTATATTGATGCATTATAAATATAAATTATATATTGTGTTGCAATCAGTAAATCTTAAAAAAATCAAGATACATAGTTAGTGGCGTGCACAGGGTTGAACATTTGGACAATCCCTTTCCGATTTTTACACTCCTATTAAACACAAATAAAAACCGAGAATGGTGTTAGCCTCAAGAGGGCTTAAAGCAGACTTCAAGAGAGCTGTTATTATGTGTAAATATTGGGTAAAAGGGAATATTATAGATTTAATATGCTAAAAATTTGATTAATTTGACAAAGATTTTTCTCTCTTCGACCCGCCAATTTTTTTATAGGTATTGCAGATACTTAATTGTATTTCTCTTTGCTTTCCATTTTCATTTTTTATACTAAACTTATAGCATTTTATTTAATTTTTAAAGAAAAGCTACTGTATAACGACTTTTGTCTAATCGTCTGTCCGTCCGTAACGCTATGTACAAAATTTTCTCAGCTACTGTTCCAGATAGACGGCTGAAATTTGTTGTGAAGATTCTCTATACAAATGAACAACCAATATGTAATTTACTTGGTCCGCCAGTCTGTCAGTCATCATACAAAATATAAATATTAAAAATAAAAAAATACAGGTTTAGTGATTTTTACAAAGTAAATTAATCTTGATTTAAACTTCTACTCGTTAAATGATTTTATTTGTACATTGCTTTTATGGATGTTGCAATTGTTTTTAGTAGCACAGCTACTCTATAATTTACTTAATATGTCCATCCGTCAGTCAATCTGTAAGATAGACGGTTGAAATTTTCAATGAAGATCCCCTGTGTCAATAAACATCAATGAACTAATGCATATTTACCAACTGAAAATCTTTTATATTCATTTTGTCTTTTTTTTCTTTATGGCTGTTGTCATACTTGTTTTGAATTCTACCTTAATATGAGAATTATATTTAGTCATTATTTGAAAAATTCATAATTATTTTCTATGCAGTTTAAACAAATCCAAATGTCAGTTATTTTGCGATAGGGGCTGTTATATATTTAATAGCGGCTGCACTTAAAACATCTAAGGGATCTATATTTGAAGGGAAGGGCAGAAAAATAGCCTAAAACCAACCATACCCATACTTATTTATAAAAATATAACCTGAAACCATCACAGGACCTATTGGAAGCTTCAAAGTAAAGGAGAACCATATTGGTTCAGCGGTTAGCGAGATTCTTTGCTACATACAAAAAAAGCTTACTACTTTGTGTGATAGGATATACATTTTTGTCATATTTACTATAGTTTGTATCTATCTATTAACGCTTTTCTAAGAATGCAATTATTACTTGACTTTTAGGCTATATGTAGTCTTATCAGGGATCTAAGGGGATAAGTCGATAAATTGATGTACATCCTCAATAATGATAAACAAAATTACAAAAGCATTCAACTTAATGAACCAACCAAAAGTTGATAAGCCAAAGAATAAGAAAACGTTATAATTAAGCATTGGGGACTAGAGTAATAAAGCCTATTGTCCCTCTCTCTCTCTGAGTCTTATTTGGCCGGCATACTAATCAGTTTGAAAAATGTGAGTAACCAATGTGTTTTATTATGCTTGCAAACATTAAACAAAAATCTCCAAGGAATACACAATAACAAATTACACAAATTATTGCTCAAGCAGAATGCAGTTAAAAGTTTATTTTTACCTGCATGCTTGTGGCTTTGTACTTATAGATGTTGTTATTTTCCCCCAAATTTTATTTTTGGAGGGTCACCTGTAATCTTTTTAGACTTAGTAAACTTTCCTAAATAATCAGTCCAGCCGTGTTCAAGATTTTTTTTTTGGACATTTACAACAATTTCTTTATAACAACAGATTTTTTTGCGAATCTTCTGGAAGCACTGAAAGTGACGTTATTAAAATTGGTCTAAATCCATCTGTTATTCAGGGGTTTCCTGTCCCACTACTCCTCTCATCTCTCCATTTCAGACGTATTTTTATGACGTCACACATGACACTATCGGATCCAGTGATTTCATCTTCTGTATAGTTCAAAATGTCTGAGTGTGTTGGAAAAGGTTTAGGAAACGTAATTCGGGGCTAACCAAACTGGTTTTGATCTTAAAATTTTTAATATCTACAGAAAGCTGTCTGTAACACGATGCAGTAAATAACTATTCTAATTTTATCTTTGTTCCCTTTTTTCCTTCAATAATTTCCACCCCCACTTTATATGAGTAAAAGGTTCTATTATAGTTTTATTGAAAAACATTTTAGAGTAAAAAGGATCCATTTTGGTTGGGATGGGTTTCTGGGCAAAAGAAAGATTCTGTAACCCGTGTCTAATATATCAAATTATATTTAAACAAGGATGACAACATCCATAAAAGCGAAGCTCAAACGAACATTGACACTTGTCAGGACTGAATAAGCAGAATACAAATGTATAAGTCTAAACGAAACAAGTAAATTTGGTTGGCCAAAAAGTAAAAAATCATCATGTTTTAAATGGAATTTCTTGTAACGATTATGGAGTTGTTACGCTTCCTAAATCGTACCTAATTGTTATCATCATGCAAAGTTTGATATCGATAGGACAATTCCAATATGTCTAAATTAATGAAAAGAGCTAACCGTTCAGGGCGAAAGTACCGACACTAGAAGCTTCGCATTTAACAAGAATGATGATATCCAATAAAAGGATGCTCAAAAAAATCTGGCAAAAACAAACAATCCTATGATATAAAGTGGTCAGGTTTTTTTTGTCTGTAGCTTAAGATTTCGATAGCTGCCGATTTCTGGGAGTCTTTGAACTAGCATAGTTAGTCCCGAGATGGTTTTTAGGCTATGAATTTTTTAGTTTTAAGTCTTGGAATTGTTGTAGGTTTAATTTACCTACCTCGCCCATTCCTTCGAATACAGAGCCCTTAGAGGCTAGGGGCAGAGAGAAATGTAATAAATATATAATTACAGGAATTTAATTATTGAAGAAACAATATATGTTTTTTTTTAAAGTATAAAACATAGTTTTTGTTGATATGCTATGCAATTGCTATATAATTACATTTTAAGACGTAATTTTAGAGATCTCAAATTTATTGCATTATTTCTTTTTATTATAGGAATCATCATTTAGATAATCAGTATAATAGGATATTTAATACAAAATGGAGTCAATGATATTTTTTAACAGCTACATTTTTACAGACTTTATGGCAATGAATGTATTCGCATGAACGGTCATATTATATCTAATCACCAGAAGAGGTGATTTTGTCTGTCACTATTGAGGGTTAATATAAATTTTATTTCCCTTGTCTTTTCACTTAATATCTCTTTAAAAGTAAACTATTTTCAAGTTCAAATACAACCAAAATAAAATAATATAAAGAATAAAATTTTCTCTTCCTATGGTTTCAACTTTACAAAGCAGCCATATTCTGCAGGGAGGGAGGGGATATTGAGCTGTTTATTACACTAGTCCCCAAAGTTTTATAATAATTTTTTCTTATTTGTTGGCGTAACAACTTTGGGGACTTTTGATTTTGATAGGGTCGTTCATTAAGTTAAGTGTTTAAAGGATTTAACCACTAATTGTAATCTGCTAAAAGGGGTAATATATGTATCATCGCTGGGGATGTACATCAAATTATCGGCCATTGTCTTATCCCTTTAGATCCCTGATATTCTAAAACCTCAAATGAAAGTTTCGGTGGAAAATTAATCACTTTTATTTTGCAACAGTTTAGAATTTTTAATCAGTTTCTCTCTTTCTTTCTTTCTTTCTTTCTTTCTTTCTTTCTCTCTCTCTCTCTCTCTCTCTCTCTCTCTCTCTCTCTCTCTCTCTCTCTCTCTCTCTCTCTCTCTCTCTCTGTAGCGAAGCCATCGTATAATTTGAAATGCCCATCCGTCTTTTTGAAACTTTTTATATATCACAGATAGGGAGGGGATATCAGGCTTTTCATTACACTAGTCCCAAAAGTTAATAACATCAACTTTGAGGACATTTTTGAATTTTCATTGGTAGGTTCATTAAGTTGGTTTCAACCACTAATAGTAATCTACAGTAGGGGTACTTTGTTTGAAGGAAGTTCATTGTACATCAATTTATCGGCCATTGTCTTATCCCTTTATGTCCCTGTATATATCTACATATATTTGTGGTTGACAAATTTTTCAACAATTTGTTTAGTGTACCTAAACTTTCTGATAAAATCTACTTAAAGTTGTTAAAAGTTTGGCCTAAACTGAAATTGGATCTCCTAGAATATCTGCTGTCCTATCTCTTTCTCTCTTTCTCTCTCTCTCTCTCTCTCTCTCTCTCTCTCTCTCTCTCTCTCTCTCTCTCTTTCTCTCTCTCTCTCTCTCTCTCTCTCTCTGCATACCTATATAACTACTTATATAATTGTTTTAAAGGGACACTGGAAAACTAAAATTAATTTATTCATTCGAATCCGGTGTACAGGAACCGGTTCTCATCAATACGAAAAAACTATGTCTAGCATCTTATTATAAACCGCTTTCTACGAATAGAGAGAGAGAGAGAGATTTATTTTCCTCAAAGGTACAACATATTTTATTAGATATATATCATGTATTAAGGTTACTATGCTTTGATTGGTTTGATTCTTCTGATATAGAAATACGATGAAAGAAATAACTATTCTTGAAAGTAGAATGTACAAAGAAAATTATTGCTGCTATATCGGATGTGTGACATTAATAGGAAGAACTCATTGCCATGCACATTTAGGACTTCCAGATAAAGAACGTGTCTATCTTTATTGACAACATCAATAAAAGCGAAGCGCTGAAACGGTAGGTCAAACGAACATTAACACTTGAGTGTCAAACTGAATAAGCACAATATAAATGTATAAGTTATGACAAAATTTTATGTAAATTTGTAAATATAACATAATATCACATAATTGCTATCAAAAAGTTAAAAATTGAAATCAAAATTAGTTGTTGTACTTCCTAAACCATACCTATCTGTTGTAGGAATCAGCATACAAAGTTTGAATACGATAGAACATTTCGCTTTTAATAAATTTCGTGAAGTTTAGTTTTGTTCTACTTCAAGTTTCAAATATAAAACTCAATGAGTTTACTTTTGATTATTTAAAGTTTTAATAAACTAAAATTTTCCAAACTTTTCTATGATTCTTGTAATAATACTTTAATTGATTTGATGACAGTTATAAAATAGTATTTAATTTTGCATTTTGAAGATTTGAACAAACGATATTTCTTTTAAAATGTTTATATTAGAGAAATATTAACATTAAGTTTTTTTGTAAATATTTGGATACTTTCCCTCAAAGTTCCTATTGAGCACTAAAAGCCCCCTCTTATTTTGGGAGAAAATAAATAAAATCAAGAGGTAGGGTTTTTTTTCCAGGTTGTGTCTCAAAATCCAAATTAATTTTTTATTTTTCTGTAAATGATAAGACCATTAGAAAAACTTTATTATTTATAAAGGCGTATCGATATGTAATTAGAATATTAATGTAACATTTAATTTTAAAATAACTTTATAATTCTATTCTCGTCCAGGGATCTAATAACCATTAAATTGATGTACAATTACGATGATGATACACAAAATTAACCCTTCTGCAGATTAAAATTAGCGGTTGAAACGATTGAATACTTATAATCTAATTAACCAACCAATAAAAATTCAATAAATTCAAGTCTCCAAAGTTGATAGGACAACGAATAAGAAAACGTAATTTTAATACTTTGGGGACTATAGTAAAATAAGCATCAAATGTCCCCTCCCTCCCTCGCTCTTATCAGAGTCTATGTTCATTAAAGTAGACATACTGCAGTACTTATACAGGGAGGGAGGGGACATTTGGCTGTTTATTAAACTAGTCCCCAAACTTATATAATAGTATTTTCTTATCATTGTAAACTGCTATTGAATTTTGATTGGTTGGTTCATCAGTTAAGTGTCTGAATGTTTCAAACACTAATTGTAATTTATAGTAGGGGCAATTTTGTTAATCGTTATAGCGGATATAAATCAATTTATCGGCCATTGTTGTTTCCATTTAGATCCCTGGCTGGCTTATACACCAAAATTGTAAATAAACAATGATAATGATTTGCACCAAAACTAGCGAAGCTTCAATTTAAAAAAAAAGAATATTTGTTGATAATAAAAAGTATGTAATCGAATAAAATAATAAAAAAATATGTTTGAATAAAATAAAATTAAAACAGATTTAGAATATAGAAACAAAAAGAAAGGAAGATACAAATAAATAAAATTAAAATCCTGAATGCATCAGATATTCTGACAGAGAGACAGATAAACAGTCTGAAATATATAATCCTACTAGTGGCTTCAACCCTGGCATTAAAGGGCTTTTAGAATGGGTTGAAAAGTGGAGAAAAATAACCTAAAATCATCCTGAAAAGCTGTGTGATAATGAACCGGTTGAGTTCTCAATTTTAAAGAAGCTTCAAATATGTTCCTGGATGGTTTTAGGCTATATCAATTTAAACCCATTCTCTTCTAGATGTTAGGGTTGCATCCGCTATTTATAAATAAGAGAGACCTAATTTGTAATTGAATGGTTAACTAATGAATTCTAATTGTGGGTATTTCTTAGAACATTTAATCTCATAGAAGGACATAATTAACCGGGGTGGAGTAAAACCATTAGGGATGAAATTATAGTATGGTATGACATCCCAATTTTGGATTTTAAGGGGGTGTTGACACACATCTGCACTCCCCTACCGCACTCATAGAGGTAACAGAATTTGTAGATCACTCAAAAGATAAACTTTGTGTTAAAAAGGTATACTAATATAATAGGTAGATTAAACTTCATGATAGTTAGGCAATTTTATGTTTAACCTTTTAGATAAGAACAACATATAATAGAACACTTATTATGTGGTAGGTTTAGATACACATATGAAATATATTTACATAGGTCATGGGATTTTTTAGGCTATTTCATTCATTAGTTTTAGATTTTTTCTGGTTTATTTTCACTTCTTTCAATACAAAGGCTCTAGATGCTAGGGACGCAGCTACTAGTCAAACAAATATCCAGAAATTAAATTATCTCTAAATATTAAGTATTCTTTGATATGTAGACTTAATACAGACGTATACTCAAGGAGGGAGGGGATATTGGACTGTTTATTACACTAGAACCCAAAGTTTTCTTTTTCGCCTATATTAATTTTTGGTACTTTTATTAATTGGTTGTTTCAAAACCAGTTGTGTCCAAACTTTTCATCCATAAATTTAATCTACATCTTAAAGGGCTTTTATGTTTATCATCATAGGGGTTGTACATCAATTTCACATAGTTTGTCTTATCCCCCAGGATCCCTGCATGTACTGCATAATTTGAACTATTGAAAAATAGAATTTACTAATTTCAATAGAACAATATAGAGAGAATATAAAGTTATTAGACAAATAGGTTAAAAAGAAGTTATGAGATTGTTTAATAGCGGAGCTATTTTATAATTTTATTTGTCTATCAGTCAGTCCGTAACGCTATCGGAAAAATTTTCGGGTATAGTCCCTTTCGTGGCAACGCACCTTAAGGGGCGATTCTTCGTATTTTTCACAGTAGCTTTTCTCCTATTTCTAGCTCCTGCGGGGGGCTCTAACCATGCGGGGCCAATTGCCTAACCCTGTGGGGCAATCACCTAACCCAATATAACCTAACATAACCTAAAATAACCTATAAAAAGCCTAAAGGGGCGTTGCCACGAAAGGGACTATTCCCAAATTTTCTCATTTTGTTAAGAATCTCTATACAAATGGGAATCAAGTTTATAATTTTCTTGCTTCGTCGGTCTGTCAATCATGTTCCAAAAATACATGTGAAAGGTTTCGTGGTTTTTCCCCAATAAATGTATTCTTTTTTATGGTGGCGTAGCTGCTAATGATAAATATAATTACATAAAATATAAATGTGCAAAAATAAAGATTGATAATATTAAAAATCTGTTTTGAAAAGAGTTGCTGATTAAAAGATTAAAATTTGCAAAATCATCAAAAAGATTAAGAACCATTTTCAACTTTCAAGTATCTAATTCTTTGTGGCTTACCAGGAAGAATGGGGACAGTACGCTGTTTTTTACGCCAGTCCCCAAAGTTTCTACTTCGGGGACTTTTTAAAATTTTGATTTGTTGGGTCATTTAGTTGAGTATCCAAACGTTTCAACTAGGGTTGGGCCGGATATTTTTTTGGCCGGATACCGGATACCGGATATCCGGCTAATTTCAAATACCGGATATCCGGTATCCGGCCGGATATCCGGCAAATATCCGGTTATCCGGCCAAATTACCGGATATCCGGCCAAATTACTACATATTAAAGTGTCAAAAAAGGATATAGTCCCTTTCGTGGCAACGCACCTTAAGGGGCGATTCGTTTTATTTTTTAAATTGCTCTTAATAGGTTAGGGTTAGGTTAGGTTATATTTGGTAAGGTGATTTCCCCGCAGGGTAAGGCAATTGGCCCCACAAGGTTAGAGTCCCCCGCGAGGGGCTAGAAATAGGAGATACGCTACTGTGATAATACGAATAATTGCTCCTTAAGGGGCGTTGCCACGACAGGAACTATTCCCGCAAAAAAATTTCTTCATAAACTGGTGTTTTATATTTTACTAGCGGCTGCGCCCCTAGCATCTAGGGGCTCTAAATTCAAAGGGATATGGAAGGGCAGAAAAATAGCTTAAAACCATACAAAGACTTAGTTATAAAAAAATAGCCTAAAACCATCTCAGGGCCTGTACAAAGCTTCCCTCTATTGGAGAACCATGTCGGTTCAGTGGTTAGCGAGATCCTACGCTACAGACATAAAAAAGCTTAGTACTTTATATATTAGGACTAGCGTTTGCGTCCCTAGTATCTAGGGATATATATTAGAAGGGACATGAAAGTGCAGAAAAATAACTTAAAACCTTACAACGACTTTTTTATAAAAATTAAACAGCCTAAAACCACCCTGGGACTTATAAGAAGCTTCACTCTAAAGGAGAACCATATCAGTTTAGCAGTTAGCAAGATCCTTTGCTACAGACAAAAAAAGCTTAGTAAATAAATCTAATTAACTATTACTACTCTACATCTGTAATATCAATCTCTAACGGCTTGGCGGGGAGGTGGCGTTGAATGCCTCCCCCCCACCCCTCTGATTTTTTTCTATCCCATTTTCTGTGTATAAAAGGTAGAGGGCTATAACTGAGTGACTTTTGAAATATGGGTATGACACATAACTGAGAGTTGAAATTTTTTTAATACCTCCTTCCTGGCGGGCGCAGGATACCAGCAAATCTGGTAAGGTCATTTAGGTAAAAAGGAAAAATATTTTTTTACTTAAACAAAGCATTTTATGTTATCTAATACTAAAATATCCTATAGTCGTACATCCTCATATGTAATATAGGTGTTCAAGTCGATTTCAGGTTCCAGGTATAATCCTGCAAGTCCTGAACCTCCAGGTCTCCAGATATCTTTAAACGGTTCCTGTGACCGCAAATTTTTACTTGAAGATTTCAAATTTTAAACTTAGGCTTTTTTAAACATCTTCATGACATATTACAATTTCATACAATCTGTTGCCGTTTACCTGCCAACCGTCGGTTTGCGGCTGGCAGCTGCCAAGTACTGCTGCCACCGCCAAAATTTATGTTTTGAGATTTCTAATATAAAATTTACATAAACATAAACATGTTCAGAAAAAATTGTTCTTCTAGCTTCAATAATAAGAAAATTAAAGCCATTGAAGATTTAAAAAAACAGATATTTTTGTTGTAAAATATAAAAGATTATATTGCCGGATATCCGGCCGGATAGTTTCGATATCCGGTATCCGGCCGGATATTGAAAATGGCCGGATATCCGGCCACACCGGATATCCGGCCCAACCCTAGTTTCAACCACTACATGTAATCTACAAATGGGGTAATTTTGTGTATAATCATTGGCCGTTGTCTTATCCCTTTAGATCCCTGGAAGCTTATTCACATTGTTTTTGTTGATTGGTCAGTTAGTACCTTTGCATTTTAATTTGATGACATGCAAACAACCCCCTCCCCCCGGAAAAGTAAATATATACACATTAATAAGTTTACAACTGGCACTGGGTACCCAAAAAAAGATGGGGGCATAACATCTTACATCTTAACCCTAGCTGCATGGTGGAATAATAGTTATTTATTGCATATATCAAAGACAAGTTTCCGTGGATAGTAAAATGAATATTTTGAATTTTTTTTTGCTCACAAACTGCAATTAGTTTTATGTTTTTTTGTATGTATTATTAAACATGAAAATTTGTTAATAACATGATACAATATAGGGTTTTTCAGTATGGATCAGACTTCCTACCCAATAAATAAAAAAAAGATTTTATTTTATAAAGAGGCTTCGAAGGAAAGCCTAAGATTAATATTTTTATTTACAAAAAGTCATTAAATCTTAACCAGATAAGAATAAAATTTATATTGTTAATCAATATTAATTAACATAGGAACTAAGACTTCCATTAAACGCTTTGTTTAAGTCTAAAAGACGAAATAGTTAGATAATTTTATATTTATGTACAGTACAACCAGAGAGAGAGAAGACAATGGGCTGATTAGTGTTTAATAAACTAGTCCCCAAAGTTTTATGATAACGGTTTCACAGTCGTTGGCTCAAAAACTTTGGGGAGAATTTTGATTGGTTGGTTAATTAAGTTGATTGTTCGAACGTTTCAATCATTAATTTTAATCTACAAAGAGGGTAATTTTGTGTATCATCATTGGGAATGTACATAATTTTATCGGTCATTGACTTGTCCCTTTAGATCCCTGATTTAGAACTACATTTATATTTTAAGACAAATATTAAATCTGCATGTCCTCCCCTGTATAAAAATGAAAAATCAGGAAGATATATAAATCTAATCCAATTTCTTAAGTTGTTTTTCCAAGATATGAAATGTTGGTTCACAAAATTATGTTCTTTCAATCATACAAAAATTCTTGTGTTGGATTAGCAGGAATTTAAATGGATAAGACAATGTCCGATAAATTGACAAACATCCCTAATGATGATACACAAAATTACACATTCTGTACACTCAAAATTACACTCAACTTCATAAACCAACCAATCAAAATACACTGAAGTCCCCAAAGTTGTTAAGCTAACAAAAAAGAAAACGTTGTTACTATATTTTTGACGAATAGTTTAATAAACAGCCCATTGTCCCCTCTCTCTCTCTGCGGATTATTCAGTTTTGCGGAAAGTAACCTGCTTATGATTTAACAAGGATGACAATATTCATAAGTGTATAAAAAATCTACAGATTACCTATAGAAAGCTTCCCTGTTTTCACACACATACATTCAGACACTTTCTTTTCAATTTATATCTTTATAAATTTAACAAATTGCATACTTTTTTTGGCTGTTTTGAAGGGTAACTTTTGACAATAACAAAATAGAATTTTCCCCTTTATATAAATTTATATTTATATTATATTGTACATTGAAAAACATAGAAACTAAATTTTTAACAATAAAACAAAGTTGTAACAATGTAATTCTTTTAATATTTTGAAAGCTTTATATTTTCAACATACATTATAAACAGTTTTCCGCGTATATAAAAATGTAAAATAATAAGATTAAAATCAGTTTTGTTAGCCGGAGGTGCGGGCTAGCAAAACTGGTTTGATATTATGATTGTACAGCCATTATGATTCGAAGCCATACTAGAAAATGGTTTTATGCATTATCTATAATACAAAGTAGAATGATGTCTGTCCGTTCGTACCTTAGGATCTCGGTAACCACTGAACCGATCGGATTTTACTCACAGGGTAAATAAATATTAGTCCTGTGGTGGTGTTAAGCTATTTTCTTGGGGGAGAGGACACCCCCGACCCCCTCAAAAATGAAAATTCCCCCCCCCCCAAAAAAAACTGGGGAAATGATTTCAAAATAAATGGCAGCACCAGAAATACTTATTTTTTTTTTAAAGTTACCTCTTGGGGAAAAAGCCCCTAGAGGCTAGGGGCAAAGCCGCTGAAGCTATGATATAAAGTAGCAAGGGTTTATTTGTCTCAAGCTTAAGATCTTAGAAATTGCTGGTCCGGATGTTTTTTTCAGGAAAGCTTTATGAAAGACTTTAGATGGGTTTAGGCTTTTTTCCTGAACCCAGACATCCCCTAGAGACTATGGGCAAGGCATCTAGTTTACAGACCATCCTGCTTTTATTGCATGATCTTTGTCTAGAATCATAAATATGAGTTGCGCCTTTTTTAAAATCAAGGCATTACTCGTGCTTTTATTACTATGACAATGTAGTAGAAGATAAAATTTTAACATCTTAAATTATGCCGTGGTTTGTGCTAAGATTTGAACAACAAACTTTAAAATAATCAGATTGTACATTAGTTATTTATCGCATTGTATTATAGACAGCTTTCCGCAGATATTACAATAAAAACTTTTAAGATTTAAACCTGTTTGGTTAGCCCCGAGAAGCCTAAGGTCCAGGCTTACAAAACTGGTTTATTTTTATGATTTATATTTTAATTTTCGTGGCAAAATTGTCTGTAATACGATGCTATACATGATTTTTTAGTATGGCTTAAAACTAGTTATAATCCAGAGGATTTTAATCGGTTTGGAAGCCATAGTGAAAAATCTTATCCTATTTGTTCTTTTCCCTTTCTCCCTTTCTCTCATATTCTTTCTCTATCCATCTCATTGAAGTTTTTTATTAGATTTCTATAGTTCTTAACGGTCACCAAAATACAAAATAAATAAGCATTAGAAAATATATAACATTAGTAACACTACCTTTACTTTTAAAAGGGAGCATTTTAAATTCACATGGCATATACTTAAATATTTTATAATTAAAAATAAATTGATAAAGTGGGGATATTTTAAAGTAAAACAATAGAGTGGGAAGGTTTAAAATAAATATCTATATGTTCCCATCCAGTGTACGCTTTGCTGACTTTTAATTGGCTCTTTGAAAATTAGCCAATAGCGTCGCAAATGGTAACACAGCCAAGTCGCTACAAAAAAGCAGAACATAATTTGCTAGCAGGCGTAAAAGGTCTCCAACACTGGATCTAGGTAGATATCTGGATTTTATATCTATACTTGCACATTTATTGTGGGGATTATTTATCTTTAAGTTAGATGCTTTGTAAAAATTTTCCAGAGTTGGCCACCTTGATTTGTCTCTTAAATTGGAAAACTTTGGACAAGATTCTCTCATCATTTCTAAACTTTTTTTCCAGGCACAAAGTGTTTTTGTGGTATTCGGCAACCGTGAGCCATGTCTATGGCACCCCTGATCTGGGGTTCGGTGGAGGGTCAATGGCCCTCCCCCGAGTCCTGGGGAAGGGGTCTAGTGACCCCCTCCCTACGCTTAGAATTAATGATTTGAATCTGTCATGTTTATTATGGTTAACTGTATTCTTAATTCTCCCCCACCCTTTCCAGGGATGGGGGAATCATTATTGCCCAAACTGACCATTGTATATATATTATTTATGCTTTTATGTTATGATTATTTATTCCTATCCATGTAATTGTTGTTTGTTGTATATAACTCCAGTATATCTTAAGCCTTCAATAAAGTGACAACTAAAAGTAGATGTTGATCATTATCTAGTGAAAGCTAGAGAAGCGTAGCTTCTCTATAGTAAGGTGTCCACGTCTGTCACACTGCCGTAATCTAATTGAACTCCGGTGTCTGCCATTGATCCTCGGCGGATACCACAACTTTGGTGACAGCTGTGTGAGATTACGGCGAACCACAAGTGTAGAGCAGACGCGCATCTGAGGCTAAGGTACTCCCAGCAGTGAATCTGGCAAAACTGACGCAAGCAACCTGAATTACCCACCCTGGACAGCAAAGTTTAACTCTGCATCCGGCAGTTGTGGAAGCAAAACAGCGAAATCTGACGAATAACCGCGAGCAGCGCTGATATCTAACGGAGAATTGAGCGCCAAAAGGGCTGAAACAGGCCTGCGGACCGGCTGAAACAAGCCAAATACGTGTAGACGGCTGAAAATAGGCCAACTTTACTGCAAGAAATAGCAGGATCCGAACCAGTGGCGCTAGCAGGACGGGACATTCCCTGCCGCCGATAGGCTGAAACATGCCACATAGCTGCAAGCTGCGAGCTAACATACGGGTGTAGTGCACCAGAACAGAGAAAAACTACGTCAACCCCGAGTATCCTGAGAAGCTACAACGCAGCCACCCATCTAGAAGACAGATATTATATCACATTTGCAGGGATTACCACCCCAATGTGATGACCAAACAATAGATTTATGAGCAAAAGCTTGGCAAACAAATTGTTGTGTTGTGATAAATCTAAGAATAGAACAGGCTTGGATTACTGTTTATTGTGATAACAGCTAAAAATAGAACAGAGTTGGTCAACAAATCTGTTATGTAATTGTGATAAGGACAGCAATAAAAGTTAGATGTAATATAATCAAAACAATTTCAAGCCCACAGCACAATAACAAATACACCCTTTATTCCAAGGGAAGGGGAGGGGGCCCCTTTCCATTTGAAGACAAATACAATCAGGGTTATATAACAGATAAGCCTAAGATTAAGAAGCAGAGGCCCCATTACACCAACACACAGTTACCCCCTCCCTCACAGTGGGAACGGACGGAGTTACCCCCGTCCCCTCACGCGCTTCCCCCTTCCTACCCACACTAGGCCAAGTCCGTCTGTAGTGTGGAGCTAGCGATCGGATATACAGAGCGCCATTCACGGGTAGCGCAACAAAGTGCGGAAAACATCACAAATCTAACGGACGAAACGGACCAATGAGGGAGCGAGCTGAGGGGTGAGAGCGCGTTTTCCCCGTGTGCGCGGATTTGACGGCGCGAACGCGCGTTACAAGGACAGAAGATTCCACGTACACACACACACACACACACACACCTTCACACCAGAGCAGAGCTACTCCATAACATCTAACAGGGGTATTTTTAGCAAATAAAGAATTGCAAGTTTCTTTCCTCCTAGCTCTAGTGTGATAAGGGAAAACCCAATCAGTTCCTGACAGCAGTTCAGACCCTCAACATCTATCTACCTCAACATCTAACCATTGATAAGTACAGCTAAGTTATACCTTTGCAACTAAAACTCCCAACCTAGTGATACAAACAGTGTTGGCTATTAGGCTAGGAAGCCTCAAGTGACAACCCATTCATTGTAGTCCTGTATAACTTTGTGCCTGCCGTTTCACCGTTGACCCAATGGACCAGCATCAAGTCCCAGGAGGTGACCAAGCCCCAGGATGGCTCCAGGATGACCCTCAGCCGGCCCCAGCCGAGTACCGCAAGCTGATGCTGAGCAATCTGCCGGAGTATAGAGGGCCGCCCAAGCAGTCCTGGTCGGCACATATCCGCCGACTGGAAATGTCATGGGCGGCTTACCGCGTGCCACCTCATGATTCCCTCAACCGCCGCAACGCCCTACTACTGTCATTGGTAGGGCAAGCGGCGGAAATGGCGTCCCATCTGTTTGGCGAGGCAGGCCAAGCCTTGACCTACGAGCAGGTCAAGACCGAGTGTGAATTGTTATTTCGTCCTGCTTTTGAGTCCCAAACGCTTAAACAAGCGTTTAGGGACTACAAGCAACACTCGACAGAACCTATACAGGCGTACATATCAACAAAGTGCGCCTTGTATAGGGACGCCTACAATCATGAGGATCTTGAATTGTTGGTGGACGAATTAAACCGTGGAATTCGTAACGCCAATGTAAAACGCCTCATGATGAACCATGAAATTGCGAGTGTACCTGAGTACACTCGCAAGGCCATGTTCACAGTGACCATGGTTACTAAGCAACTGAAGGAGGGTGTGTGCTTAGTGGACTCGACCGACGGGCTGACTGGATCTGCCTGCATCCAGTTGCCCCAATATGACGAGTCGGAGCCAATGGAGATTGGCTCCTTGGCTCCGGGTCTCCACCAGATGGGGAAGGTCGCTCCAGATGACAAGGTTCCAGGCCGCTGCTACCGCTGCCAGGGGAGAGGCCACCGAGCTCGAGACTGTCCAACGCCTATGGAAGTTAGCCTAGAGGAGAGGCGCACCCAGCCACGCCGTGACCGTTCTGCCAAGTGTGAGCGTTGCCACTATGACGGCCACACGGCGGCCGAGTGTAGAGCTGACTGGGCCCAGGTAGCCAGCCGCAGGCGCACCGCCGACAAAGGTGCCCCTCCAGGGAAGCCCAGCAGAGTGGCCCATATGGAAGGGAGCGCGCCCCCAGCACCACCACCGCAAGCAGCCGCCTCCAGAGCTGCGGACCGAGCCGATGGGATGCCGCAGTTCGGAACTGTCCCAGCTAGGATCAACGTACTGGGCGGCGCGGCTGAGCCCAACCGGGTTGGCCTAGGCTTCAGTCTTAACCATCTGGGGCCAGAGCTGATACAGCCCAACAACATAGCCGAGCCAGAGGTGCTGAGGCCCCAGCCTTTCAGTCTCAATATGATGGAACCTGCCCGACCGAGCCTACCCAGCAAGAGTGGAGGGGCGCTGCCCAGCGTCTCTGAGACGGTGTATGGGGAGGCCCTGGCAGCCGCTGAACGAGAGAGGCAGGAGGTGCTAGCCAGCACCTCTGCATCGATGTATGGGACGCCACCCGGCGTCGCCACCTGGGATGATGGGGGGGTGCTATCCAGCGCCTCCCACCGTGTTCCTGGGGCGACAACCGTCGCCGCCACCGAGATACCTGGATCCTGGAACGAGCCAGCCTCCAACCTGATGTCTGGGGCGACCCCCGTCGCCGCCACCGAGAGACCTGAGTCCTGGAACGAGCCAGCGGTCCCAGAGGGAGGGGTGACACCCGTCACCCCCAGCCAGCCAGCGCCACCAGCCTGCAGTGAGAGCCCAGCTACATGCCAGCCAGCGCCACCAGCCTGCAGGGAGAGTCCAGCTACATGCCATCCAGAGCCCTCTACCAGCCAAGGGAACCCAGCGGCTCACCATCAGGATAAGTTGAATTTGTTAAATGTATTGAATCCAAAACCTTGTACACACCCAGCCTTGCCTGTGCCCCCTGCACTTGAGGCTGGGGAGATTGAAAATTGGGAAAATAAGGGCTTGCCTGTGCCACATGCACCTGAGTTCCTAGGGCAGGGGAGGGCATTGAGTAAGGGCGAGCCTGTGCCACATGCACTTCAGCCCCATGCCACTGGGCATGCCTTGGACCAGGGAAGGGAGCATTTAGGGCTAGGGGAGCCGACACCCAGGCAAGTGCCAGTCGCTTGCCAGTCTGTCATTGGGGAGGGTATCGGGGTGCCTCGGCCGCATACAGATAACGCTCAATGGAAATTTGTGTCTAGCCAGGAGCAGCCCAGCCGTGTCCAGCCCCAAGAAGCAGCCGTGACCAGAACCGGAGATCCCCAGCCGCGTGCACGAGGAAGATGGTTACCTGGAAGCCTCTCCCATTGGTGGATGGTCCTGTGGGGCCTCCTTCTGGCAGCCGTGTGGCCTACAACCAGCTACGTCCTGGTGGGGTGGGACTGTGCCAACCCCACCCATGTCACGTCTTACAACAAAGAAAAGATGTGTGACACGGAGCCCCTACACCAGGAGGTGCCCCTGGGCCACGACATCCACGTCCTGCAGCAAGTCAAGGTGAGGGAAACCACTGGGTTCAGCTGTCAGCTCACCGTGTCCCAGTGGACATTCAGGTGTGGGGTATGGGGTCACCTCAAGGTGACCTCGGTCCCCACCCTCATGAGGCCAACCAAGATAGACCCAGAAGCGTGCCGAGACCTGGCCAGGAACCGAGTATACACGTTGCCAGGCAAGACCCAGCCACTGACGTTCCAGCTGAACCACCCCCTGTTCTTCACCGTTGATGTAGTGGGCGCCCTCGTCAACAGCCCCGAGGGGGTGGGTTGCGAGGGGGAGGACGTCCACTTTGAGGGCCAGCTCTACCGCAATGAATTAGTGCTCCAGGAGCGGCGGCTGCTGGTCAAGGAGGAGACCTATGTGGTGGAGGATGGACGGGTGGAGTCCCAGTCTGACCACCTGACCCTCGACTGTCCCCATTCTGAGCTGTCCTGTATCACTGGGGAAGCCACCTACGTGTGGGACCACCTGGGAAGAGATTGCCCCTTGAGGCTGATCCGCAGCCTCCAGCCCAGCCTGGTGAGGGATGCCTATCTGGTTGACCATCAGGCCCAGTTTTTCATCAACATGACCAGCCCCACCTCAATTGTGAACTGCGACTTCGAGGCCCATGCCACCAACCATCCAGCGCTGTTTGTGGCAGCTGACCCAGCCGCGGCTGCGCTGCCCCGAGTGTCGGCCAGGGATGTTGACGTTCCCCTCCAAGCACAGATCCATGCAGGTTATATTGGATTCACCCTGGAAACACGCATGAGGAGCACTGCAGCAGAAGAAGTAGCGGCCAACTGCTGGAAGCTCCAGCAACTAGATCCGGCCCACCCGGTGCGTGTCCAGGGGAGCACGTTCTCGGTACTGAGGGGAGACATCCTGCTGCAGCTGACCTGCCAAAGGCACAAGTATGTTGTCCGCGAACACAAGGAGTGTTGGGACAAAGTGCCAGTGGAGCCCACAGGTTTTGTAGACGCCGTGACGCGGGTATACAGTGAGCACGCCACCAAGATTCCCTGTTCCTCCACCTACCCCCTGACTGTGCACGCAGAGGAAGGCTGGATAGAGTTGACCCCTGCTCCCAAGAAGAGGCCACCCCCGCTGGATACGCCCAAGCAGTTGTTGACAGACCCCTTAGATGACTTCAGTTCAGGTGGTTTGTATTCACAGGCTGAGTTGAACGACTGGCAACAGCTGCTGGCGTTCCCAGCATACAAGAGCGCCATGCTGACCGGCCTATCCTATGGCTCCTGCGTTCAGCAAGGCAGCTGTTCGGCCACAGGAGACCATGGGATAGTGTCCTACAACATTGACCGACTGGCGGAGGAAGGAGAGGCAGCCCTGGACGTCTGGGCAGGATTTAGACAAGCCATCCACGAGTGGGGAGATGGCGCCGCCATCTTGTGCTTGCTGCTGCTGATCCTCAAACTGCTGGGGGACCTCACCATCATTTCTCTGGCAGCAGCACAAGGAGGAGTCCGGGCAGCCCTGAATGCGATATCACAAGTGTTCCTGTACCACCCAGCCTTGTATAAGAAGGCGATGGCTAGAGCCAGGCTCAACCATGCCAAGTCCCGGGACTTTTCAGTGGACTGGGATGCCATCCCCATCGGCAGGGAAGCAGCCGAGGAAATGGTGTCTATGAAATCAACTGACAGCGGGCATGACCGCCCAGGAAGACCAGGACCGCCCTCTGGCAGACCCCGCGGCCCCACAGGAGGACAGGCTGCTGCTCAGACACTCAACCTGGCGGCCAGTGCCCCAGCCGCTGCCAACAACAACCCGCAGGTCCCACTGCTGACCGTTCCAGCAACGAATGTGCCACCACCAAACCTGATACCTGTCGGCGCTGACCAACGTATCCAACCCAAGGCAGCCTCTGCCTTCTATCCCACATTGGGAGCCCATCAACCCTAAGAAGATACTCACCACTAGGATTCCATTGAATCATTATCGTTTGTATATATTTTTAGCCCTAAGAAGCGGGCCGAAGGCCTCAACCACTGTCGGAAGTCTGGTAGGGAAACCATCTCCCAGCCTTCCGAGGGGAGAGTTGTGGTATTCGGCAACCGTGAGCCATGTCTATGGCACCCCTGATCTGGGGTTCGGTGGAGGGTCAATGGCCCTCCCCCGAGTCCTGGGGAAGGGGTCTAGTGACCCCCTCCCTACGCTTAGAATTAATGATTTGAATCTGTCATGTTTATTATGGTTAACTGTATTCTTAATTCTCCCCCACCCTTTCCAGGGATGGGGGAATCATTATTGCCCAAACTGACCATTGTATATATATTATTTATGCTTTTATGTTATGATTATTTATTCCTATCCATGTAATTGTTGTTTGTTGTATATAACTCCAGTATATCTTAAGCCTTCAATAAAGTGACAACTAAAAGTAGATGTTGATCATTATCTAGTGAAAGCTAGAGAAGCGTAGCTTCTCTATAGTAAGGTGTCCACGTCTGTCACACTGCCGTAATCTAATTGAACTCCGGTGTCTGCCATTGATCCTCGGCGGATACCACATTTTCAATAAAGCTTAGGATTACTTTATTAGCAGGATTCTTTTCATAATGATAAAATTTGACAACTTTAAATCAATCTGAAGACCAAACGAACTTTTGACATTCCAAACGGAATCTTAGAATTTTAAATGCTTTAAATATCCAAAGAAACTAATACCATATTAAATTAATATATCCCTTGATGTAAAATTAAACCTCAATCAAAGATAGTTATACAGAAGATGGCTTTTTTATTCAATAACAGTGAAAAAATCTAGTTTAATTCAATGCAAATAACAGACGAGGGAAATTAAGCTATACACTATGACAGACAATTATGTTGGGGAAGTAATATTTTACAATGAAAAAGGGGTAAGTATTCATCCTCTTTTTCCTTATGACTAAACCGATTGGTTTCTCCATTATACTATACTAATCATCTATAATACAAAGTAGCTTGATGTCTGTCCGTCTGTCCGTCTGTCCGTCTGTCCGTCTGTCCGTCTGTCCGTCTGTCTGTCTGTCTGTCCCTTAAGATCTCGGTAACCGCTGAACCGATTGGATTCTACTCTTCAGGGTATATACCTATTGGTCCTGTGGTGGTTTTAAGCTATTTTCTTGGGGGGTGGGACACCCCCAACCCCCCCAAAAACAAAAAAAATTCCCCCCATTTTTTTTTTTTTTTTTTTTTTGTAGAAGAATTCTTATGTAGAAATATTCTTTTGTAGAACAATTCTTTTGTAGAAGAATTCTTTTGTAGAAGATTTCTTTTGTAGAAAATTTCTTTTGTAGAAGATTTCTTTAATTCTTCTTATTTTTTTTGTTGAATTTTTGTTGTTGTCATCTCTTGGGGCAAAGCCCCTAGAGGCTAGGGGCGAAGCCGCTAGTATTATATAAAGTAGTAAGCATATTTCTTATTTGTCCAGGGAATATTTAAAACTATGTTGGGGGATCTTGACTTTCTCAAGAGAAATGAAAAAAAATCCGCTCCCCCTCAAAATTTGTTTCCTTACTTAAAAAAAATAACTTGAAAATTGGAGGGGTCACCTTTTTCCACCTCCAACTTAGGTGTTCCTAGAGGTTTCTATGCTCATAAAGCTGATGATTTCACATAAATTGACAAATATGGTTTGAATATTTATACGTTATGCATCAAAGAAGAATGATTTGCCCTTTTATTTTCTCTAAACAAGGATAAGAATTTTCATGGTATTAAACCCAAAAAGAAGACAAAATACCTGTTACATTCAACAAAATTACTTTAAAATTTAAAACTTGCAATCGTATCTTTTACTATCGCATCTATTACAGATTGAACACAGTAAAAGTGTCTGACTGATTATGACGTAACAAAAAAAATTAGCCAATGAGAGGCCATTATTGACCAATAGTAAAATTTATAGTGGCCTCTCATTGGCTAATTTTTATTGTTACGTCATAATCAGTCAGACACTTTTACTGTGTTCCATCCACATTCGGAATTTGGATTTTCAACCTCTTGGGGTTTTATATGACGTGGCGACGCTTGTTAGATGGTAGGCAGCTAATAGGTGAATGAGTGGCTGCAAGTCTAAATCTTAATTCGCACAAGTTTAATTTCCTTTTAATTAAAGTATGCGAATGAGTGAATAAGTAGTGCAATGTATAGTTAATAAATATTCTATATCTAGATACATAATTAGTAAATAGGACCAATCAGAACCAAAGATCTATAGGGATAAGATAATTGCCGATAAAATGATTTATATCCCCAATAATGATACACAAAATTACACATTCTGTAGATTACAATTAGTTGTTGAAATGTTTGCACATTTTATTTAATAAAAGTCCCCTAGGTTTTTAATTCAACAAAAAAAACGGTATTATAAGACTTTGGGGACTAGTGTAATAAACAGTCCAATGTCCTCTCCCTCCCTAACTAAACACACAGTGTTGATTCAATCTGACCATATTATTGGTTAGAGGGTGTACGAAAAGCAGTTATTTTTTTCCATCCATTTTAAATAAGTTAGCAAAAAATAGTTGAAGTTGAAAAATTTATGTCTCTTGTTTTATTGGAATAAATTTGATATAACTAGATATAAACAAAAATCTTTGTCTGCTATAAATTTACCTTTTTAAGTGTGACGGATTAATTTATCTGACAGCCCATCAAGGGTAATACATCTTTTGTATTGCTGTATACTTCTGTTAGGTTCCAAGTTTTCCACGAGTTTTAAAGTCAGCTTTTAAAAAATCCGGGACAGATATACAGAAAAACAATTTAAGGATGAAGACATAAAATCAATATTTTCAAAAGTTTAAAAAGCTTTCATTATTTTAGGTTGGAGGGGACATTACCCTCCACTTTCAATATTGGTTCTAAAAAAAGCTTTATACATATAAACATATTTTTTTTTCAGGGTTGATTTCTCTTGCAAGAGTAGAGGTCTCCTCACACAAAATAGCTATAAACCCTCTCTGGCCCAATAAGAAGTTTCACAGTAAAGGAGAACATTATCTGTTTAGTGGAAAAATGTCCGAGAGAAAAAAAATATTTGAAAATGTTGAGTGTTTTGCAATGCAAAGTTTCGCCATTGTCAACATCTGAACTTGGCAAAATTCGGTTTTTAAATTATTTTTTTAGCATCATAGCTAAAAAATCAAACCTTTTAATGTAGAAGAAAAGTCTCAATGTACTATTATATAAAGTATTTTTTTGTCTGAAGCTTAAGATTTCAATAACTACTGAACCGATTGAGTTCTCCATTTTAGGGAAGATTCACATAGGTCACATTGGGATGTTTTTAGGCTATTTAATTTTTTTAGATGGTATTAGGCTATTTTCTGCCTTTCTCTATCCCAAACAACATATAGCACCTAGATGCTAGTGGTAGAACCGCTAATTACTAAAAAACTAAACATAAAACAGACGATTTAGTAGCTGCGAATAGATCTATAATCTTGATACTGTGAAAATAAGTTCAAATAAGGGTCTTAAAAAAACACGCAACCTCCCTTATAAAATAGTTATTAAAAATCTAACGCCTATAAGAAGCTTCTCTCTAAAAGAGAACCATATCGGACCTGCGGATAGCTACAGACCCACAGCTAGACATCTTAGTGATACTTTTATATAAGTATTACACAAAATGGTATTCATAATTTGTATTCCTTAGATTTTAAAACTGGCCTTCGAAGCCACATGAGAAACCTATTTAGGAGGGTAAAATTCTTTTGGTTAAAGTTTGAAAGTATGTATGTTGGTAATTTTTGTTGTTTAATTGACTTCAAATAGAAAGACATTGTGTTAAGACGTATATAAAAACACAGAGACCTTGGACTGTGGACATTCCAACACCCTACATACATTCTCCATCCTCCTTAGCGACGAAGACCAAACTGCATAACTTATGCACCATTTTTGACGTCATATTCTCCATCACTTTTTTTAGGGGTTCTTGATCTTGACCCCCCTTGATAGGGTTTTCTGTCTCGTAAGACACTACCCGTCACCATTTCTGCACTTCTTTCTGTGTCTTGCTATATTCGGTTTTGATATATTTCCACCACAATATTCGCAAGGAATTCTCTCTGTTCTCTGACCTACTGCTGCAACCTCCGGCTCTGGATTACAGCTCTTTCTGTGTCGGCTAAAATTTTTCTTAGAAATTGTCCTGTTACACTTGTCACATGTTCTTGTCTCTGGATTTACTGACCTGATACCCGTACAGACCTTTATGTGATTTTTCAGGTATCCTTTGAAATCGAAATTTTCACCACATTTCTCACAGGAGAATAAGTTTTTGTGGTTAGATTTCTCATGGACTCGTTTTCTGTGGATGATAAGACCTGTTTTGCTTTCACACTTTAATCCACAGTCTTCGTAGCTGCAAATAAACTCTTCCTCTGGATCCCTCTCAACATTTCTCTGGCCTGGGATGTCCTCTGTCCTCTTTCCTCTGCTCCTCTCCCAAGCATGTAAGTGGTTCATTCTCTCCGTGACAGTTGCTTTCCAGTAAGATCTGTCCTCTGTTAACTGGCCTATCTGTGTCCAGTCAATCCCAGCCTCTCTCAATAGTCTTTTCCAGTAAAGGATTGTCTTTCTTTTTCTACCTGGGACTTTCTCATAGCTCTCCAGATCCTCCATCCAGCCTAAAACTACAGCTTTCACTGTCCTGTCGTCGTCCATTCTGAACACATGCCCAATTCTCTCCAAAACTCTTTTTTCAATTTTCCATCTGACTGACTTTACGTTTAGCTCATTTCTGACATCCTGCATGTTGTAACCATCCTCCTGCATTTGGATAAGTGGGGGTTTTATCTTCTTACTCCAAAGCCATCTGTATTTCTTGTCCATTGTCTGCTGCAATCTGTTAATCTCCATCACCTGCCAGGTTCTAGCTTGGCAGTCAAATAATAAGGTTGATTCGACGCAAGCCTCTATAACTCTTGCCTGCATGGTTTTGGATAACTTAGATCCTTTCAGTCTATTCTTGACCTTGAACCATGTAGCTCCGGCTCTCTTTATTCTCTGTTTAGTGTCCTCAGTCTCTCCCATGTAACAGCCTAGCATACTAATTTTGCTGCTGTCCTCCCTTCCAAAGTTTAGTTCTTCTTCTTTGTCGTCGTTATTCCGTTCTTCAAACTTGTTCATAATTTTCTTTGTTTCCTGAACTCCTTGTTCCAGCTCTTTTTTTTGCCAGCTATGGTGGTATCATCAGCAAAGAGTCCTTTATCAATCCTTATTCTTTTTGCCTCTGAATTACCACTCTTTTCCCATTTAACCGAGCTGGGAAAAGTGCTACCTGGGATCCAGCAGTAGCTAATGCCAACTTCAAGTCCTGTTTCGTCCGCCTTTCTTTTCCGTGCCTTGGCTCCCTGTCTCTTAAGCACTTGGTGGAATATATTAAAAAGCACTGGAGAGGATGGACAACCCTCTCGGAGACCTCTCTGGGGCACCCAGCTCTCACTTGTGCCTTCTCTGCTCTTAATTTTGTAGAAGGTGGTTTCATGTAAATCCATGATAACTCTGAGTCCTTTACCTCTAGCTCCGTATTTCTGTAGGATCTTCCATAACATCGGTTTGTTTACTCTCGGGTAAGCTTTCTTTAAGTCCAGCAGTCTGGCCCCCGGCATTTCTCCTTCCTCTATGGTTATATCTGCAGCGTCAGCTCTCTTTATCAGGTCCTTGGTGTCCTCTTGAATTCTGTACATCATCTGAGTTACGTCCAGGTGGATCTATTTTTCCTGAATCCTGCTTGGTCGTTGTCAATTAGTTTAAGGTTTTCTGACCATACTCTCAACCTGCTGGCCATGATTCTTGCCAGGATTCTGGAACCCATGGCTAACAGGCATACTCCTCTGTAATTATTCACATTGTTTCTGTTGCCTTTTTTGAAAAGTGGGATAACCAAACCGGATTTCAAGCTTTCTTCCCATTTTTCGGCTCCATACTCGAACATAAACTGAACTATCTCTATAACTTTCTCTATGACTTCTGGCCCACCCTTAAACAGGTATATGAGCCTTACTCCATCCTCTCCTGGAGCTGATTCCTTCATCTTCTTCATCTCCTTCAGGATTTCTTCCCTGGATGGTGTGGCATTCAGGATCTCAGCTTCCCTAGTAGCTTCTTCAGTATCTTCAACTAAGTCGGCTGTGGCCTCCATCTCTTCAGGATCATTTTCAAACCGGTCCTTTGAAATTTTTTGAAAATGAACCTTGAATTCCTCCTTTGTAAGATTAGTTGATTCAGGTGCTCGTGTCATGCCTCTGGTCCCTAGTTCTTTCAGTTTCTTGTAAACTGCTCCTGTGTCTCCTCTCTCGCCTGCTTCTTTACACTCATAAACAATGTCTGACCACCAGTCTTTCTCCCATTGGCTGGTCTTTCTCTGTAGTTCTGTTCTTGCCTGTTTTAGTTGATCTTTTGTCTGCTGTAGTTCCAGGTTTATTATGTCAGCTTCTTGTTGTGTGTCTGCTTCTCTCTGTCTCTCCATTAGGTCGTTTCTTTGAGTCAGCTTGCCAGTGATGTTTGCTCTTAGTCTTTCTATCTCTCCTTCTCTGCCTGCCATCCATGGATTTAAGACCTTTTTTTCTTGGGTACCACAGATGTCCTCAGCTGCTTTGGTTACAACCTCTGTCAGCTCGTTCCATTTTGTTCTGCTGTCTCCTACATATGGCTCTGTTCTCTCCTGTTCCTCTAATAGTAGTTCGACTCTGTCTCTGTATCTTGTAGCAATCTCATCATCTTTCAATCGTTCCCAGTTGATTTTTGGCGTCTTTTTTCTGTTCGTGTAAATTTTTTTCTTTGGTTTATTTATCACTAATGTCATCCTCTTTGGTTTATGGTCTGACAGGGAAAATTCGCCCAAGGTGCAAATTTTCCTGACTAAATTATGTCTCTGGCTGTTTTTCATCAAGAACCCGTCCAATTCATACCATCTGCGTAGCGCTGGGTTGAACCATGTGCCTCTCCGTTTATGATTTGAAAAACTGTTCACATAGCACAAATTGTTTTCTTCACAGAAATCTAGTAACTCCTGTCCCTGTCTGTTCGTTTCTCTGAGTCCAAATTTGCTTCGTTTCCTCCAATGTGTGCGTTAAAATCGCCGCCAACAATTAACACTTCGTCCTTGTTGGCCAACTGTATATGAAGCCTCAGGTCCTCTTTGGCTTCCTCAATCTCTGCCTCATTATTCCACCTCCAGACAGGCAAGTATGTGGAGGTGAGGGAATGGCCCATTGTTTTAATTGAAATTGACCGTTGACTATGCTTGGTTATTTGTCCTTGTTCACACCAAGCTTGTAAAGTTTGACCTCTCAATAATATGGCTGCTTTATTTGTGTGGACTATAGCAATTAATTTTTCGTCCTCTCCAAGCCATATGGTGCCTTGTTCCTCTCCATTGACCTCTGAGAGGAGCACTGCATCCCAATTGTTTTTATTTGCTTTCTCCGCTATCTCTCTCAGTCGTCTCCTGTTCCTCTGTCTCAATGATACTCGTTGGACGTTCCATGTTATCACATTTCATAAGCTCTTTTGACTAGTTGTGTTTATTCTGGCTCTGCGTTTTTCATTCCGTTTCTCCTTCCTCCTTTGGCTCTCTTCCCCTCCTCTGTCTTGTCTCTCGGTCCCGGGTTTGGATGTATGGTCTGTAAATTTATCTCAATCTCTCTCTCCCTTCTCCTCCTTTCGTCTGTTGCAGTAATGGTGTTTCACCTACATGTTTTTAACGAGGGAAAAAGCTCGGCTAATGCTTTCCCCCTCCGTTCCCAAAAAAAGAACTCTTTTTGGTTCCCCTTGAACAGAGTACACCTCCAAGAAATATGTCTTCTCCGGGCTCCTGGTCTCTTTGCCACACTTGTTGATCTTGTCCAAGGTGTTCCCGCTGGCGCTTGTACTCTTGTACGGGAGCGGACCATTTGTACCAGCTTTTTTAGGGGTCAAGATAGGGTTTTCTTTCCCACTTCTCCTCTCATCTTCTTCATTTATGACGTCACATGAATCAAAAGTGACACAAAAGTTATGCAGTTTAGTCTTCGTCTCCATAGCTAACTATCTACTTATCAACTCAACAATATTTCAAGCTTGCTTGTATCATAAATAGTGGAAAGTTAATAACCACCATACAAGCTACCCAACTATTTAACAAATGAATGTGCTCATAACTAAAACCGATATTACAAGTAATATGTAATACTAATACTATCTTAACAATTAATAATTAACTTAAATGTACTAACATAACATATACAATATGAATACACTAACATATTAACAAACAATAATCATAACCTTTTTACTTGTATATTGTTTCATTTAATGAAATAAATATTCGAAATGACGGTCATCCAACTTACTTGGGCCGAAATTAAGGCCACAGTAAAAGTGTCTGACTATGACGTCAGAAAAAAATAACAATTAACCAATGAGAAGCCAGTATTCACAATGGTAAAATATATAGCGGCCTCTCATTGGATAGTTGTTAATTTTTTCTGACGTCATAGTCAGACACTTTTACTGTTTTCGAAATTAAAGTAAAATAATAGAAGAGGAAGGAGGTTAAATAACTAAATGTCCTAACCTCGTGGACGCTGTGCTGCTTTCAATTTGGTCTTTAAATATCAGCCAATAGCGTCGGAAATATTAACATAGCGAAAAGAGCAGAAAGAAATTTGCTATTATCCTTGTTTTCTTTGTTTTGTTATGTGTTAATTGGTGTGCTAACATCCTCCCAAAAATCACGTAACTTTACAATGTGTCTCAAAAATCAGCCATGTGACGTCATAAAAATGAGGGATTTTCCATCTCTTTCTTAGGGGTTTTCCCTTTTTTTTGTGACGACAAATGTCTTATTTTTGAGACACTTTGTAAAGTTGTAAAGGTTGGGAAATCAACAACCCCCTTAATATTGAAATGTTCATTTTTTTCATCTCCTAATGGTTTCACCTCCTCCCCTCTGCTGAATCACTGTGCACGCCACTGATTATGATAATGTTGTTTTAGAAAAAATAAGTTTTTATTATTAGAATCCCAAGGCATTACAAATTTAAATTTTTAAAGAAAGAAACCATTTTGTAAATTACAAAAAAATCTAATTTCACCTTTTTACATGGATACCACGTAATCCATTTTGATAGGTGTACGTTAGATAATTCGATTATGGCTATTATAATACAAGAAAGGAGGGGCCATACGGCTGTAAATATTACAGAGACCAAAAGTTATTAGTTGGCTCAAAAAAACTGTGAGTACTTATACTATATCTCCTTTTGTAGGTTCCAAACTGTAGTATCAAGACTTATCAAACAATAATTGTAATCTTGAGAAGGGATAATTTTGAGTATCATCATTGGGGATGTACATCAATTTAACGACCATCGTCTTATACCGTTAGAGCCCTAAAAGTATGGTACTTCCAAAAACTTTGACATATTAAAGTCAGAGCAAATCTAATATATAAGTGTTGCTAAAATGGTTTCTGTGCAGAATTGATAGAACAACTGTGTTAATTAATTAACCCTAGTGGTGTGTGTGTGAGAGATAGATGGACCAATTTTCCACACACTTAAACAAACACAATAATGACTTCATTTTCATTTCAAGAAGCGAGGCTACTCTTTAATTTTTTTGTATGTCCGCACTTTTCATTTTTCACTTTGACCGACAAAACTTTTGTTCATTCAATATACGTTTATCTAACACACTTTATGAAATATATATAGCAGTTGCGCTCTTTCTTTCTGACTGTCTGTCTGTCTGTCTCTCTCTCTCTCTCTCTCTCTGTCTGTCTCTCTCTCTCACTCTATCTCCATCTTGTTTTTTGTTGTTTACTTTTCTTTGTAAAAGCTACTCTAAATATGGATAAAATTATCCTTGTTTTCATTTACATATAAATTAATTATTGCTTTTGTCATCCTGCATAGCAAGTTATAAAATACTAAATTCATCCTTTGCAGAAAAGTAGATGGACGTGTGTTTGTTTGTACCAGAGAGGGGGGGGGGGGCATTGGGCTGTTTATTACTGAGGTCTCCAAAGTTTTATAAAAACAATTTTCTTATTCTTTGTCTTAACAACTTTGGGTACTTTTATTGAATTTGATTGGTTGACAAAGAGGTACTTTTGTGTACAATGATTGAGGATGAACATCACTTTGTTGACCATTGTCTTATCTCTTTAGATCCCTGGTGGTGTGTATGTAATGTATTGACTTTATCAAATGACTTAAATGGGCAAATGCCTCTCCTATTTTCAGGTATGACTCGTAATAGCATGTTATGCACCTAAAAGTAAAACTTCTGCTAAAAAATAAAGAATGGGAAGGGGTTGGATGGGTTCTCCTACAAGTCAACACACATCTGTAAAACATTGGGGAAAAAACAATTTAAGATCCCTAGGTGTCAGATTAATAGCGAATAATCAGATGTTTTTTTTTTATGTTGGTGTTGTTCATAATTTAGATTTTATCTAAGTTTTCTTTTCCGGCCCTTCCAAAAAAATATTAAGATTACAGATGCTGACTTTTATAAATGTCGTCATATTTTAATACTTACTTGAGAATAATTATTAATAAAAGCTAATCTTTTCTTTAATTAGGGTAGGTCCGTCAATTCGGCCGTAACGGTTATGTTCTTTTTATTATTGTAGACATGTTAGAATTGTCCCATCGATTTTAAACTTTGCATGATGATTCATATAGCTGGTATTTAAGATTTAGGAAGTGTAGCAACTCTATAATAAACATCAGAAAGTCTGTACTTCCATTTATATTCTGCTTTTTCCGTTCTCACAATCTACGCGTGTTAATGATCGTCGGTGATACCGTTTCAGAGCTTCCCTTCTATAAATGTTGTCATTCTTGTTCCATTTTTAAATATTTTCATTGAATTCATCAAAATCTCGCTAACCTCTCTCCACTATAGTAGGTCTCTGCAAGATTTGGGCTATTTTACTTCGAATTCTTAGTTTCTGGATGGTTTTATGCTATTCTTCTTTTCCCTGTGCCCTCGGGAATGCAAGGGGCGAAGTCGCTATATTATCTAAATGATATTTTTATTAATGTGTTGCCGTCTTTTGCATACTTACTTTTGTGTAAAATTTATGTGCGTGCGCCCGTGTGTGTGTGTGAGTGTGTGTGTGTGTGTGTGTATGTCTGTGTAAATGTGTTGTGTACGTTCTTGCGTGTTAGTGTAAGCCCAGTGTATGATGATAAGATAGGAACTCAATTTACACAGGTGTGCAACCATTTTATACACAGTCCAAGAACCTCTTTATTTCCTAATCACACGAGAATTATATGATTCAAAGACCTTATTTTGTACTGTTATAAAGTCTAGACTACCCATTCTTAGGAATCACAATTTATAAGAACATCCAAAACCATATTAGGACAGCCTAGGACCAGAATTCAGGGCAAAATATTAACATTTCAAAAACTTTTTTATCAAAAGAATTTCTCTGATTTTAAATGAGAACTTGATTAAAATAAAATAAGAAAAAAATAAAGGGATATAATGTTGTGAAACCCTGCATATACATTTTTCCCTACGCTATCTCTCAGTTGAAGTTTTAGTGGCTTTTTGGAAACCAAGTGAAATTTAATAGTGAACTTTTTTTTGCTCATTTTTGTGATTATTTATTAGTTTCTAATTATTTATTGGAAATTTATAATACTTTAAATTCTAATTTGTTTATAAAAAGAGTACTCATAATATAAACAAATCATATATTTTGTGAAAAAGCGTCCATATGTTTTTAAATTTTATAATGACGTCATTTTTAGCGATGATGTATAGTCTTAAAAATTCTTAGGAAATCAGGTTTTTGTGAAATGAAAATGTAAATTCGGGAAAATAATGTAAAATGTCCACCTACTCTTTCTTGCCATTTTAACGGGGAACTAAAGGGATAAGACAATGGCCGATAAATTGATGTAGTACAACACCAAAGATGATACACAAAAATACTCCTTCTGTAGATTACAATAAGGGGTTGACACGTTTCGACACTAAACTTAAAGAACCAACCAAAAGAAATTAAAGACAATGAATAAGAAAACGTTAATATTAAACTTAGATGACTAGTGTAATAAACAGCCCAAAACCCCCTCCCTTCCAGCATTTTCAGGGCTTATTTATTTAATTTAGAAACATATTTTCAGTATGACTTCGGAACCGATTAATATCCGCTGGATTAGAACCGGCTCTCAGCCATACTACTAAATCATAGCATCGTATTAGATACAGTTTTCCACGAATATTAAAATAAAGATGATAACATTAACACCAGTTTTGTTAGCCTGGGAATTCTGCTTTTGAGGCTAACAAAACTGGTTTTAATATAATAACTATTTATTTCAATATCCGCGAAAAGCAGTCTATAATACGGTGCGATAAATAACTATTCACGAACCCTTATTCTAAACACACCTTTTTGATCCCCGTATAATAGGCATATTTATGACTCTTTATTCTTTAAAGCTTAATAATAAAAGGTTTACGGTACTTTTAGACTAACTTTATAAATAAATATATATTATATAGATGCAGCGATCTGAAGGGATGATACAATTGCCGATTAATTTATGTACAACTCCAATGATGATACACAAAAAAAACCCTATTATAGATAAAAATTAGTGGTTGAAACGTTTGAACTCTCAACTTAAGAATCAACAAATCAAAATTCAATAAAAGTTCCCAAAGTTGTTAAGTTAACGAATAAGAAAGGGTTATTATAAAACTTTGGAAACTAGTGTAATAAACAGCCCAATGTTCCTTCCTTCCTGCTTAAGGAGGCTATGGATTATGAGGTTGAATTTGAATTTAATTTCTGTAGCTGAATGCAGTTGCTGCTAATTAAATTCTGCCTAGGCCTGAGGTGGATCCTTAAAAAAAATTGCCCCACTAATCGCTGTTTTCGTAAAAAATCCACCAAAATCACATTAAAAATCTACAAAAATCAAACAAAATCATAGAATGGTTATTAACATAAGATTTTATTTAATTTTTGTAGATTTTTAATGTGATTTTGAAGAATTTTTCACGACAACAATTTTGCCCCGCTAAGCGATTAGTGGGGCAAATTTTTTTAAGAATCCACCTCTGATTTGTATAGTACTTTTTAATTTAGAATATTATGGAATAATAACAATGGTATGATTATTCTTGTTACTTTTTAGCAAAACCCAATGTTATCTTTTAAAGTTATCTAAGCTTAAAAGCACTGAGCAAAACTATAGCGTTATTGTGTGGTAATACGACACCCATACGGACAGGCCCAATACAGAGTTGCTTCGCTGTGACTTATGATAACAAACCCACCGCACTAATCCTATTATATCACTATCCATCTCATGACCGCTGTTAACCCCGCACCCGGCGGTCAAACTAAGCCTGCCTAAATGTGGGGAGGGGACTTGAACATGCAACTATCACGAGTCCATCATGCACTTATATAATCGGGAGGCACTGCCTCCCCTTTTACCACCGCTGCCCCCACAGCCGTCTACCGTCGGGCGCTAAGCCCTAGCGCCCCACACCCCCTTCAAACCTAACTATTGTCATATTTTTGTTGTATATATATAGTAAACATAACTTGTAAATATTATTCAGTTTAAATATATAATTCTGTATGATTGAATCCTGCTTGTTTGTTTGGTAGAATACTTAAAGGCTAGGGCCCGTTGAATCCGAACTCGTTACCCCGTGGGCCGAGTACGCTCGGCTTACCAGAACTTGGTGTCAGCGTGTTTCAATCGAGCCTTACAGAACTAGCCTATTCTACCTCTGATTGGACCCTTTGGCAAGTAAGGGGACAATCAGCCGCCAACTGAGAAGCCAACTGACCCGTGAGACGGCCTTTTTAGGTCGAATTTCCATCATTTTGAACGCAATATGTGGGCCTCTGGCCTACGGCAAGCAGATTTAGCCTGCTAAAAGCGCCAGTTAAGACGCTTTGTCCGTGTCGTGTAGGAGTAGCGCTAGGTGCGCAGCCACGGCAACCGGATAATTTAGCTCAGACGGCTACAAAACTGAGTCTAAATTGGCAAGTGTAGCTGGGACAAGCCCCAGGACACCCAGGCCAAACCTACGAGACAGACAGCTGTGTGCTGGTCTCCCTAAGAAGGCAATGTGTGGCTGCGAAGCTTCAGCACACAAGTAAGCCCTACCACTGCGACGGATAGCAGATTTTGAGCCACAGGCACGGCAGGAAGGGACATTCCCTGCCGCTGTCTCCCAGGATTCGAACCCGAGGCGCTGTAGGACGGGCCATTCCCTGCCGCCATTTGTCGGGATTCGAACCAGCGGCGCTGTAGGACGGGTCATTCCCTACCGCCGTCACCCCTCTGAACCTTGCAGGACGGACATTCCCTGCTGCCAGTGCTTCCAGAATCACACCTAGAGCTCCTAGTGATAACAACACATCATTGTGTATAAAAAGTCAACCAAGTGATAAAAATAAATATAAAATTGTTGACCAAGTGATAATTAATAAGCTCTAGTGATTCGAAGCTACAGTCTAAGCCACCATGGTAAGCGATACCACCATAGCTGCGGTGCGGCCACCACCAAAGTTTCTGCCAACCCCAGCCGAACGAGAGGCCCCCTTGTCCCAAGGGCAGGACCTCCACTTCCCCTGCCATATCAGGGTGAGGTTTCCTACTCCTGACCCTGCCCAGCATGTACAGGTTGATGCCATGGTTGATTCTGGCAACCGTGTACCAGGGTCTGCTGTAATTTCTGAGCACCTCATGCACGCGATGGGCGTACAACGCATGTTGATTCCGGACAACACCCAGATCCTGACTGCTAATGAGGAAGGCCAGCCCCTCCAGGTAATTGGAAAATTAAAAGAGTTATATATGGCAGTTTCACACACTCTTATACTCCATCTATACCACGTGACTGTGGTCCGAAATCTCTCCCACCCTCTGAACTTAGGAGGGTATTTTCTCAAGGAGTTCGGAACTAGGCTCTGTTTCGACATGCAACCACCTTGCTTGTGGGCGCGTGGGGAGTTTATCCCACTCCGTGGCGTCCCCATTGACCGGGAGACAGCCGAGAGAGAGCTAAGCTATGAGGGGCCTCTGCCAGGCCCCCTGCCTGAGCAGCCGCGTGTGGTTGAGAAAGGCACACACTGGGTGGACGCTGAGCTCAACGCACACAAGGGCGCTAACCTGCTAGCCATGGGGTTGCCCCCAGTGCCCAAGGTGCCAAGGGAGAGCCTGCCAACAACGTTTCCTGAGATTGCCAGCCCTCCAGAACCAATCTTCTCCTCCGACATTTTTATCAACGGCCAGCCGTGTCCACCTGGCCCCCTCTACCTGGGACCTCCAGCCAGTCCACCAGCCAAGCCCGAGTCCAGACCCGTCAAGTCGCGGTCTGATGTACCCGGAGCCACACTCAACTCTCAGGCCCCAGCCTCTCCCGGCGCCGTGCCCGTCAAGTCGCGGCCGGACGCCCACAGAGCCAAAGCTGGACCCAGCATTTTGGCCTCTCCCAGCGCCGAGCCCGTCAAATCGTGGCCGGACGCCCCCGGGGCCAAGCCTGGTTCCGACCCGTCAGCCTCTCCAGAAGCCGAGCCCGTCAAGTCGCGGCCGGTGGGTCCCGGAGCCAAGGCTGACCCCTCACCAGCCACGTATAGGCTGAGCGCTGTCACTCCAACTGACGGTCAACCACCCCAGCTCCGCACAGCCAAGCGGGTGGTCCTGCCTGGCCGCGGGGTTATGGCAGTCCCTGTTGAGCTAGTAGGCCATCGCACCAAGGATGCCATTCAACTAGCTGCCCCAGAACAGAGGTTTGGGGAGGACCTTGTTATTCCAGAGGGCCTGTATGCCCACAGGCCTGGCTCTGCCACTGTGTTTAGAGTACTGGTGGTCAATGAGGGGGAGGTGCCCCTCTTGCTGGATGCTGGCCTCCCAGTGGCAGGGGAGCTGGTCAAACCTGACATTCTGGAGGTCTCTGATACGCCTCCCCCGCGTCTCCACTCGGTCCAAGAACCTGCTGAGCCTATAGACATGCAAGAGTTGTGGGAGGCCTTGGAGATGGAAGACAATGAGTTCCTACGCAAGGACCCCTTGCTCAAGAAGGAGGTCTGGACTACGTTGTCAGAGTACAGGGACGTCTTCTCCAATCCTACCCCCGGCTGCACAGATGTGGTTGAATTGCAGCTGCGCCTCAAGCCAGGGACCCAGCCGATCCGCCAGAGACTTAGGGATCTGAACCCGCGGCAAGAGGCTGAACTGGAGAAACAACTGGACACTTGGCTGCAGGAAGGAGTCATAGAGCCGTCGGACTCCGCCTGGAGCAGCCCCCTGGTGCCCATCAAGAAGAAGGACGGGAGCACCCGCTGGGCCGTCGACTACAGGGCCCTCAACAAGTGTCTGGAGCTGGACAGCTACCCCCTGCCTAGGATCCAGCAATTGGTGGAACGAGCTGGCGGGCACCGTGTCTACAGTGCTCTAGACGCGGTGGCCGCATACTACACCATCCGTGTGTCTGAGGATAGCCGGCCCTGCACCGCCTTCACCACCCCCAGGGGCTTGTATCAATGGAAAAGGATGCCCTTTGGCCTGGCTACGGCACCGTCTGTCTATTCCAGGTTTATTGCAGGGGTCCTAAACCCACTAGGCACAGCCAACCTCCAGTCATACCTTGACGACGTCCTGACCTTCCACCAGGATACCTGGGCCCACCTGGCCAGGCTCCGAGAGGTCTTGGAAGCCCACCGCAGGGGAGGGATCCGCCTCAAGCCAGCCAAGACCAAGTTGTTCCGGTCCAAGGTGGATTATCTGGGTCACACCCTCAGCCGAGAGGGGATAGCCATGCAAGAGGACTATATTGACCGCATCTTGGACTGGCCAGCCCCTAGCACCCCCAAGGATTTGCTGGCGTTGCTGGGCTTCTTTGGATACTACCGCCTGTTCATCCCAGAGTATGCAGACCTCACATACGAGATGAATCGGCAGAAGACGGCCAAGGCCCTAACCTGGACGCCTGAGATGGAAGCCCAGCTGCTGCAACTCAAGGACAAGTTCCGACAGGCCCCCATCCGAGCGCCGCCCAGGTTTGATTTACCAGCAGTGTTCCAGCTCACCACAGATTTCAGCAGCCGCGCCATCTCTGCCATATTAAGTCAATGCCAGGAGGGCAAGGAGAGGCTGATTGCCGCCGTGGGGCGCAAGACAACCGACCCTGAGACGCGCTACCCGTCCTGGAAGGGAGAGATGGCCGCCATTATCTATGGGATCCGAAAATTCCACGGCATCTTGTCCTACCGCAGCTTCCAGATCAACACTGATTCCTCTGCCCTGCTACAGATGAAATCACTGAACACATCCACAGGGATGGTGGCCCGCTGGCAGGAGGAGCTAGCGGCCTTAGACTTTACCGTCTGCCACAGGCCTGGCACCCAGAATACCAACGCCGACGCCCTCAGCCGCCGGGAAGATGCCAACATGCCAACGGCTAGCGCCGAAGAATTAGCAGAGCAGGCGGAGTATATCCACAACCTGGCCCAGCTAGGGGAGCCCGCAGCTAGCCGGCCTCCTGCCGCCCGACTGGACTCAGCTAGAGTATTGGAAGCCCAGACACAGGACCCCCTCCTGCTCCGTGTCCGCCAATGGGTGGCTGACGGCAAGGCCCCAACCAAGGCTGAGCTGCGTGGCAAGGAACGAGACGAGCAGCAGTACGCCAGCCGCTTCTCAGCCCTGGGGCTTGACGAGCATGGCTGCCTCACCACCACTGACCAGACTCTGACAGGAGAGAGGACAAGATACCTGCTGCCGGCGGCCCTCCAGCAGGATGCGTTCTTTCTAGCCCATGGGACCCCCATGGCTGGGCACTTTGGGATGGACGCAACTATCGCCCGCGTTGCCATGCACTTCTGGTGGCCCAACCTGGCCCGTGACGTCCGCCTGATGGTACAAACCTGCCCTGAGTGTGTCCAGAAAGTTACCAAGGAGAGGCTGAAGCAGGGGATCCACGTGCCCTCCCGCCAGGGGTATCCACAGCAAGTCCTATTCATCGACCTGGTGGGGCCACTGCCAGAGACCCCAGCTGGGAACCGCTACATCCTCACCTGCCAAGATGGATTTAGCCGGTTTGTCAGCCTCTACGCCATCCCCAACAAGCGCACCCTCACGGTGGCTGAAGCCCTGTTGCACCGCCACCTGGCCACGTTCGGGTGCCCCCTGAAGATCCATTCCGACAATGGAATGGAATTTACCGGCCAGGTATTCCAGGAACTGGCCTCCCGGCTCGAGATTGGCCTGACACATCCACCACCCTACAATCCGCAGTCCAACCGAGTGGAGAGGTTTCATAGGACGCTCAACACAGGCATGCGCCTGTTCCTAGACAGAGACGATAACAACTGGGAGCCCCACCTGCCTGCCATCGCCTTTGCCTACAACACCAAGGCCTGTAGATCCACTGGTGTGACCCCGTTCCTGGCCTTCTTTGGGAGAGAGGCCAAACTTCCGGTGGACATGGTGCTACGGCTGCCAGAGACCGAATATGCTTCAGTTCCAGCCAACGTCCAAGCTCTGTTGCAGCGCTACTATGCAGTTTATGATGCCATCCAGCAGAAGGAGGAGGGAGCCATCAGGAGGAGCGCGGCAGCTTACGAAGGCACGGCCAAGTATGAGGTTGGAGACTTGGTCTGGTACCTGGCCCCTCGCCTGGTGCCAGGAAAGGCAGCCAAGATTACCAAGAGATGGACGGGCCCCTGGAAGGTAGTAAGGAAAGCTACAGAAGTCCATTATGTCATCAAACCTGCCTCTCCAGTAGCCAGGATCTCAGAAGTTACCGCGCATGTAGGCCGACTGCGCAAATACACTGGAGATGTGACTGCCCACCAGATCCCAGAAGACATCCAAGTTGACGTGGACGGCGACGAGGATGCCACCGAGCTGCCAGTTGGAGCGGCGGCGCCCGCAGCTAGCAACCCAGGAGAGTTCCCAGTGCACCAGCCAGCCGCAGCCGCCCCACAGCCTAGCGGCCAAGATCGTGACCCAGTGGAGGAAAACCTGCAGGAGCAACCCAACGAACCACCGCCGCCGCCGCCCGCTCCAGAGCCACTCAGAGATGCCATCTGGAACCCTGACGCAGACATGGAGAACCTGCCAGCCAGCAGCGGACCTGTAGGAGAAGAGCCAGCCACTGCGATGGAAGAAGCCGCCCCAGAAGAAGAAGAAGAAGCCATGTGCCCCCTGCTGATGACAGCCATCCCCATCCGGGTAGGAGCTAGGAGGCCAAGCAACCTGAATCAAGCAGGCGCCCCCATGGAATTCTATGCGCCCTTTGCCATCACCATTCCACCCTTAGGAACCACCAGAATCTGCCTAGGCCTCCGTGTCCAGTTACCAGCCGAGACAGAACTGATCCTGCAGACGAGGCAAAATTTCCAGCGGCGAGGCCTGGCCGTGGCCAACCCACGCCTAGAAGCCAACCAGGAGCTGACAATGCTGATCACCAACCACAGTCAGACCGAGCAACGAGTGTCCCGAGGAGCCTGTGTAGCCCGAGCTGTCCTCCACCGAGCTGTGCCCCAGGAACTGCCTGTCCGGCGCATGAGCCGGCTGTCGTATCCCCAGGTTCAAGGCCTGGTGTCTCAAGAGCCACGCAACCCTTGAAGGGGAGGTTGTGGTAATACGACACCCATACGGACAGGCCCAATACAGAGTTGCTTCGCTGTGACTTATGATAACAAACCCACCGCACTAATCCTATTATATCACTATCCATCTCATGACCGCTGTTAACCCCGCACCCGGCGGTCAAACTAAGCCTGCCTAAATGTGGGGAGGGGACTTGAACATGCAACTATCACGAGTCCATCATGCACTTATATAATCGGGAGGCACTGCCTCCCCTTTTACCACCGCTGCCCCCACAGCCGTCTACCGTCGGGCGCTAAGCCCTAGCGCCCCACACCCCCTTCAAACCTAACTATTGTCATATTTTTGTTGTATATATATAGTAAACATAACTTGTAAATATTATTCAGTTTAAATATATAATTCTGTATGATTGAATCCTGCTTGTTTGTTTGGTAGAATACTTAAAGGCTAGGGCCCGTTGAATCCGAACTCGTTACCCCGTGGGCCGAGTACGCTCGGCTTACCAGAATTGAATGAGTCACCCGAACGTAAATAAATACCATTTTGTTCTATTTAACATGAGAAAAGTCGTCAGTTTGAGGAGAAACAAACATATAAAGTAATTGTTACCAAAAGAGAAGTTTTAAATGCTCTTTTTAAGTATTTAAATTTTATCTTTACCAATTTTAAAAATGTTTAGTTATATTTTAAAAGGATATAATAGATAAGACAATGTCAGATAAATTTATGTACATTCCCAATGAAGATACTTAAAATTACCCCTTCAGTAGATTACAACTAGTGGTTTAAACGTTGGGACTCCCAATTTAATGTACAAACAAATCTAAATTCTGATCCCTAAAATTGCTGAGCCATCGTATAAAAAAAACATTAATATGAAACATTGGGGACTAGTGTAATAAACTGCACAGTGTTCCCTCCCTTCATTTATAATTGGCCACTATATAATAATCTCACATATGATTTGTCTCTTTAAAAGTTTGTACGGCCAGATCATTGATTTGTTTATATGAACGTTGTCATCCTTGTAAATAGGAATACCATATAATGTATAAATCAGGATGGAAGGGGACAATGGGCTGTTAATTAAACTAGTCCCCAAAGATTTATTAAAATGTTTTCTTATTCTTTAGCTTAACAACTTTGGGTACTTTTAATGAATTTTAATTGGTTGTCTCATTAAGTTGAGTGTCCAAACTTTTCAACCACTAATTGTAATTAACAGAAGGAAAAATTTTGTGTATTATCATTGGGGGTGTACATCAATTTATTTGCTATTATCTATATAAATGCTTTAGTTTAAATGAAACATAAAGCTATTTCTTTAGGACCAATATACATATATATAGCCAGTTCTTTTTAATTAAGCCTCAACAAATCATCATAAAAATCTGGAAAATTTGAAAATGTAAGTAATAAATGTCTAGTTGTTTTTATTTAAACATATTTCCAAAATTGACAAAAAATATTAGTCCTCTGCGGACCTCTAGTAGTTTTTAATGAACCTAACCTATCCTAGAGTTGTTTTATTTTAATTCGTCTGTGACTCTGTGGGAAATAATCTGCGTCCATAGCCACTTTTTGAGAGAAAAAAGCTTATAACCTGCCAACTACCTATATAAAGCTTCCCTGATATAGAAAACTCATTCGATTTAGGAATATCTTAATAAACAGACAAGAATAGTTATTTCTCGCATCGTATTATAAACGGCTTTCCGCGGATATAGAAAGTACAATTATGAGATTAAAACTAGTACTTTAGCCCCGAGGTGCCGAAGGCACGGGCTAAAAAAACTGGTTATAATCTTATGATTGTACATTTCTATATTCGTAGAAAGCTGGATATAATACGATGCTAGACATAGTTTTTTCGTATGGATGAGAACCGGTTCCTATCCACCGGATTCGAATAAATACGAGAAAAACTTTTCTACTACTTATTATTATTTTTTATATAATAACATTATGAGGAGATTAGTTAGGGCCCATCTAAAACGAAAACAGAGAGCTAGAAAAAGCTTTTTTTCAATCCTTTCTTTTTGTTTCTTTTTTTTCATTGAGGGAGGGTACATTGAACTTAAAATTACACTGGTACTCAAAGTTTTATAACCACGTTATCTTCTTTCTTGGCAAAATAAACTTTGGGAACTTTAATTTAATTTTGTTTGGTTGGTTCCAAACTATTATTGTGCAACTAATTATTTACATTCTTCTGATTTTGTTTATCACCATTGTGGATGCATTTAAACTTATCGTCCATTGTCTTATCCCTTAAGATCCTTGCTTTTTTATGATTCTTTTTTCTCTCTCTTACATTCTCGTGACAAAAGTACTGGTTTGACCAAGGGGAAAGGGATGCTCAAAGAACATGTCCGTACTTTTGTGATTTTGTTTTAACCCATTCGTAACGAGCTCCCAAAGTTCAAAGTTTTTATTCACCTGGATTCTCTTTGCCTGAAGCTGAAAATCTCGATTGTACTTTTAGTTATGTTTTGGGTTGTTTTTTTGACTAATCCCGCCTTTGCTTAGAGGGTAGGTGCGAGGCAATTAGTAAAACTAAAAAAGACAAATGTGAAATTCAGAGTAAAATAGTTTTACTTTATTAACCCATACCTTTTAATTCTGTGTTTGACATTAGCAACCTTGAGCACGGCCATGTGTGTGTGTTGCGTGTGTGTGTGTGTGTGTGTGTGTGTGTGTTTGTGTTTGTGTTTGTGTGTGTGTGTGTGTGTGTGTGTGTGTGTGTGTGTGTGTGTGTGTGTGTGTGACGTTTAGTAAGCCGTGTATGAGAGTTTGGGCAGTGCAGACGTGAGGTGCGTGACTCACACAACTGGCGGGTTCTACAGATACAAAGATATCAATGTTACACCACAGTTCGAAACTATAACTGTACTGTGATGTGTCTGTATACATCAATATAGAACCAACGCAACTACTTTTAGGGCAACAGCAAAACAACAACAACATTAGGCTGGCTCAATTTTTACAGAAAATCAAATTATTACTTTTTTTAAATCCATGCAATAAATACAAATTATAAAATATTTTTAGGAACCCCCCTTCCTGGGTGCATATAATGACAACCCACCATTAATCCCACTAAAAAATGCTTAGGAGGGGGGAAAGAAAGGTCACCCAACCCATAAATAAAATGATGTGCATTTAAAAAAAAACCTCTTTAAGATAACTATTTTGAACGAAATGAACCAAAATAGATTTGGATTGTTTTAAAAAAAAATACATGACACCCTAAACGCAACTTCACACACACACACACACACACACCAAGGAATGCCCGTATATTATACATAGTATCATTCTGTAAGCTAAACAAGGCACTATTAAAATTATATCATAATCATGCTTTTTCAGTGAAAATTGCAAACCTAAGTGATGAAAAAGCAAAAATAGGATCATTTATCCAATGAATGGCTGATAAAAGAAGAGTAAAGTATAATACGCTAAGAAGTAAAACATTTAATGGAGATATAATCAGTAGAAATGGACAACAATGGTACAATAACTTGTGTATTACAAATATGCCAATTAGCAAGAATATAAAGCAGTAAGAATTTTTTAGTCTTAAGCTCAAGATTTTAGTAACTTCTGAACCGATTGAGTTCTCCATTTAGGTGAAGCTTAACATAGGTCAGGGGCACAGCCAATTTATATAAATGTTAAGAAGCTGCACTTGTGAAAAAATATGTTGATTATATAAAAGTTTCATAATAACTGATTTATGTTTTTTTTTAAGCGAGCCTATTCTTTATTATTGGGGTCTGTACGTGCGTCAGGAACGAATACCTTTTTTCGTTAATATAGGCATGTTAGAATTATCCTATCGATTTCAAACTGTGCATGGTGATTCCTGTAGTAATTAGGTACGATTTAAAAAGCATAGCAACTCCATAATTGTTACACATTATTGTATTTGAGCTGTTTTTCAACAAATTCACTTATAATTATGTTATGACTTTTATACATTTATATTCTGATTGTTCAGATCTAACAATCTACAAGTGTTAATGTTCGTTTGACGTAACGTTTCAAAGCTTCGCTTTTATGGATGTTGTCATCATTGAAAAAGATTGATTTATTATTATTTCGTAAAGAATCCAAAAATGCATTTAACATTAGATAATGATTTTTAGTAGCGAAGCTACTCTATAATTCGAAATGTCCGTCCGCCTGTCCGTCCGTCCGTCCGTCTGTCCATCCGTCTGTCCGTCATGAGACAGAATAGGGGAAACGTGTTTTTCTCGGCTCCTATTAAAGATAGACAGCTGAAATTTTTTGACAACATTCCCATTATTAAGGGGCACAATTAACTATAAAACATCAAGGGCGGTCGGACCGCTTTTTAGCAGGTTTTAGGCTATTTTTGTATTTTTCACATTTTTCTCCATATCTTTAGTGTTTATGGTCCGATTTTCAAAATTTTTTCAGTTATTGATATCAAAATTAAATTTCCTGTCGTTTACAGAAAACAACCATGACGGCCACACTGCCATTTTGCCGGTTTTAGGCTATTTTTGTATTTTTCACAATTCCACCATATTTTCAGTGTTTATGGTTCAATTTTCAAATTTTTTTCAGTTATAGATATAAGAATTAAATTTCCTGTCGTTTAAAGAAAACAACCATGACGGCCAGACTGCCTTTTTGCAGGTTTTAGGCTATTTTTGTATTTTTTACATTATTCTTCATATCTTCAGTGTTTATGTTCCGATTGTCAAATTTTTTTTCAGTTATAGATATCAAAATTTAATTTCCCGTCGTTTATTGCCGTTTATCAGGTTTTTGGCTATTTTTATATGTTTTACATATTTCTCCATATATTTGGTGTTTTTGGTCCAATTTTCAAACTCTTTTGGGATATCAGTATCAAAATAATTTTTCCCATTGTTATGAGAATCTTTTATGTAATCTACTTTGACCGTCGTCATCATTAAAGATAAAACAAGGTTTTGTGTTTATTTTCTCCAATAAATCTATTCTTGTTTTTAAGAAATACACTTTAAATCTACTTTTACGTATTTCTTTTCACGATTTTTTGTGCTTCGCTACTTATGGATGTTGTCATCCTTGTTGAGTTATATATTATCATATTAAATAAAGTACTTTTTTTGTCTAAAGCTTAAGATTTTTCGATAACTTTTTCTCTTTTAGGGAAGCCTCACATATCCCGGGATGGTTTTAGGCTATTTCATTTTTTTATATATAGGATGGGGTTAGACTATTTTTCTGCCCCCATCTTACCCCAATCTTACCTCATTAAGATAGAGCCCCTTGATACTGGGGGCGGAGCCGTTAGTACAGTACATAAGTAATTTGGCTTATACCATGCAATTAGAATATATATTAATTTAGTTCATGAATTAAAAAGACTAAACTATAAATTTACTATGCCAAATCCTTACACTAAAGAAGTCGTAAGATACTTGTGACCTAACTCTATAATTAGCTTTGTCAGTCCGTAGCGCTTTTGGACACACTAAATAAACCTATCATGAATTATTTTTATGAATCGCTACTTATGAATATTGTCATCCTTATTTATGATTGTGTTTTGTCTTGAGCACAAAAAATGATAGCATTCTTTTATTAACTAAATGTTATCAATCAAAGTGCATTGAATAAAATACCTTTTATATTGGTTTTAAAAGAGTTCACAGGATTTTTTTATTTTTGTGGTTTTGCTCAAACTACGTCAAAATACAAGACGTCAAAAATGCTTTATAAATGTTAATTCCTTTTTAAAATCAGCTAATTGTATGTAATTCCAATTTTATAGCTTCAAGATAAAGGCCGCACAATCAAATAGTTGAAAGTTGCTGGCTACTTAACACTTATATTATCAAACTCATCAAACTGAAAATAAGAGTAAACAATAGAAGGGGAGGGAATTAAATGACCGCATGTCCCCTTCCCGAGGACCCTGTGTCGACTTTCAATTGGATCTTTGAAAATTAACCAATAGCGTCGGGATTATTAACACAACCAAGTAGCTAAAAAGGGCAGAAAGCAATTTGCTAGCAGACGAAAAAGATCCCCAACAGGGTGATCAAGGTAGTTGTCTGGTTATACATTTATGCTGTAGATTTATCGATGGAAAGAACAAAAATGGCTCTTATTGAGTTGCTTTGCTTTACACAAACATTTAAATTTATTTTAATAATATAGAAATTAGATACGGAAAGTGTTATGTGTGACGTCATAAAAATGCGCCTAGAAAGAAAGGATGAGAGGAGGAAACCCCTTAAAAAAAGATGTTATTAGATTTATTTTTATGACGTACCACAGGACACTTTCAGTATCTCCATATAGAAAGCTCTTCTAAAAATAATATAAAGAAATAAATCCCACTTGAAAAAACAATGCACAATGCCTAAATTTTTGGAAAGGAATGCGTGCATCGATTTTTATCCGAGATAATTCTTCCACTGAAATTTAATACTCTTCAAATGCCATGTTTTCAAAAAGCTGGATTAGGAGACAATTAATCTGAAGAAGCAATAAATCCTCTTATAAAAGTAACATGATGTCTCTCGGTGTGTTTGTACCAAATGATCTTGATAGCAAGTGTTTAGGTTGTTGGAATGCTTCAGGATGGGAGGGCTCTTTTGGCTGTTTATAACAGTACATACCAAAGATTTATAATAATGTTGCCTTAACAATTTTGGGGAACCTAATTGAATGTTTATTGGTTGGCTCATTAAGTTAATTGCCCAAACGTTTTAACCACTAATTGTAATCTACAGAAGGTTTAATTTTGTGTGTCATCATTGTGGATGTACATCAATTTATCGGGCATTTCCTTAACCATTTAGATCCCTGGGAATGCTTTCCTTCATCCTTGTTTTTCTATATATTTTTATATTTTTGAATTCTTGTCCAAATTCGTATCCAAGATAAAATCACATCTTGAAATTGTTTATATATAGTTGGTGAAGATTTACTAGCGAGTCAGGTGAATGACATTTAGCTTTTGTAAATGATACAACCTTTGTCTTCGAGTCTCTTTGTTTACTATTCAAATTTAAGATGAAGCTCTTTATAGAACCTATAAAAAAGGGTACAAATCAAGAAACTTTAGGTCAAAGTATCACTAATGACGTCATATTACAGTAATGAATTTTTCTAATATGATGTCGTTCGTGATACTTTAGTCAAAATTTTTTAATTTATCCCCCTTTTTATAGGCACTATGAAAAGCTTCATTATAGATTACTACTGCAAAGGGTGTCTTGTGCTTAGTAAGATCTTCCAAACGACGGAATTAATCGTTTTCTTTTTTCAGGGAAGTTTAGCACTAGTCTTATGTTCTATGCATGTTTAAGGCTATTTCAAATGGGGTTAGGTCATCTTATTAGAGTTATAACATATTTAAAAAATACTTTCCCCCCCTTACATCTTTTTTCTTCTGTTTCCTATTTTAACAATGCTAAACTATAGAGAAAATTGCCATTTGAAAGATCCTACTGGATCTCGTAACTTTAGCATATTAGAAATTATATGTACACATCTTTTCTCTAAATAGACTTGTCAGAAACAATATGCGATTTTATGCAATTTTTAAAGGTGAAGATTTTCTGTAATAGGGATCGGCCCGTCTGTACATCTGTAACAGTTATCTTTCTTCGTTAGGGTTGTCCTATCGTTATCAAACTTTGCATGATGATTTCTGTAACAATTATGTACGATTTAGGAAGCGTAGCAACTCTATAATCATTACCAGAATGTCCATGCGTCCATAGAAACCATGCAGAATTTTTACTTTTTTGACTGACTACAAATATTTGTATGTTATTATTATCCTATTCATTTGATATTTGAAAAACTGATTTTTATACCAACAATAATATCATAAGCTAAGCATCTCTATAATCAAGTTCTAAAAATTTGGCTATGTCATTAAACAGTATCATTCATTTGTTTGCAACAATTTTACTTATAATTTCGTTAAGCCTTCTGCATTTATGTTCTGCTTATTAAGTTAATGTTCGTTTGTCCTTCAGTTCGAGAGCTCCGCTTTGATGAATGTTGTCATCCTTGTTTTTATTAGAACATGAATATAAAGTACCTTTTATTATTACCCAGCCTTGATTAGCGATTTTACAGAACTAATTAATAAGCTAGACTGTAGACTCGTAGCTGGCATGTTTCTTATAAAAGTAACATTTTTGATAAGATATATTAATTGCCTCGCCTGACGTCAATGCATTTTCTACAGAAACCTTTAATTTGACACAGTGTGCCATAATTTCCGCAAAAATAGCAACATTTTCGCCATGATCAGAACTATGAATAAATCAAGGGCCGAAATGCCGGACCAACAAAACAGTGATTGTTTATTATACAATGAGATACATGATTTTTCAGTATGAACCATAGATAGTTCTAAGAGGTAGAAATCGGAACCATGGGGGAATACAATTTATTTTGACATTATGACTATTCTATTTAATATATCTGATACAAGCTAAGTAATAAATGTGATGTAATGTTCTTGAGGTAATTAATCTAATAATTATTTTCTATGCATTTACGTAATTACTTGAATTGTAGTTTGTGGGTGTACTTTTTTGGTGATTTGCTTGCGGAATTTAAGGTACACTTTGTGACAAATCTTGTGACAACGTATACCACGGTGGAAAATTTTGGCACAAATTTAGGTAATAGATTTGCAAATAGCCTAAATATTAGCAATTTTACTGAACTCATTATTTTACATTAATCCTTTTCATATTTCTAAGCATGAGCATAAGAAAATACGTTTTTTGCACAAAATCAGAAGAACTAAAAAGATTTTGCTCTTACAATAAAATTACTGAAGGTTTTTAAAATTAACTAGCGACTACGCCTAAAGCATCTTGGGAGTAGGAAAGAAAAATGGCATAAAACCCAATTAAGTCTTCAACCTAAGAAATAAAATAGCCTGAAACCACCCTGGGACCAATGTAAAGTTTTCATGAAATTAAGAACTAGTAGTTATCGAAATCTTAAGCTACAGACAAAAAACCTTAATCCTTTTACATAAAGTAGTAAGCGTTTTTTGTCTGTCCCGAAGAATCTCGCTAACCGCTGAACCGATATTGTTCTCCTTTACAGTGAAGCTTCTTATAGGTCCTGGGAAGGTTTAAAACTAATTTTGGGAGGGTTTCCTTCACATCCCTCCCCCCCAAAAAATATTTTTTTACTCTTTTTAAACTCAAATTTCAAATGGGACTAGGTCGACTTTTTCCCTTTTACCTTTAGTGCCCCTAGAGGCTTCTAGGGGGCGTAGCCGCTAATACTTTATAAAATACTTTATAGAATGATCAACACAGTATAATCAAAGATGTTATTTTTATTTGATAAATGCAAATAGTTTAAGAAGAGCTTCACTTATAAAAAAGTAACGATTCAGCAAACAGAATAATTGATTTACGTGACTTAAAAAAATACTATTTTTGTACTTTAAATATTGTAAACTAAGATGATAAGAAATCTTCCAATTTTTATTCTTTGCTAAATTGTCGATCTAAGTTTGAGTGTAGTTTTCATTATCATAAGAGTTATTTTTAAAAGCGAAGCTTTTCTATAATTAGGGTCGGTCCGTCCGTGCGTCCGTCCGTACGTCCGTCACGGATAGCTTTTTTCGTTAATTTAGACATGTTAGAATTGTCCTATAGATTTCAAATTTTGCATGGTGATTCCTTTAGTAGTTAGGTACGATTTAGAAAGCGTAGCAACTCTATAATCACTACCAAAATGTCCGTACGTCCATTTTAAACATGTTGATTTTTTTTACTTTTTAAAATAGCTTTTTTCGTTAATTTAGGCATGTTAGAATTGTCCTATCGATTTCAAATTTTGCATGGTGATTCCTATAATAGTTAGGTACGAGTTAGAAAGCGTAGCAACTCTATAATCATTACCAGAATGTCCGTACGTCCATTTTAAACATGTTGATTTTTTTTACATTTTTAACAACAAATTTGTATGTCACCTAATTATCCGATTGGTCTGATTTTTGGTATACTGATTCCTGGGACAACAAAGTACAATATTATAAGCGAAGCAACTCTATGCTAATGTCGTATGGGTGAGTTGCACCTGGACTGAACAGTCAACTTGTCAACTCAAGGCCAGACTCTTGGTCCTTCACCTCATACCCGTGGTACAGTACATTACAGACAACCAACTCTCTGTGATGCACGACCTTTGTCTGAGAAGTCCTAACTGTGCATGGTAACGAGTTGCGCCTGTTTTGGGCCAAGGCATTCCCCCCACTCTAACTATTTACGTCGCGCATCTGACATAGTAGCAGTGGGAACCATTTTTAACGTCTTTAGTTATGACCCGGTGTCGGACCGAGATTCGAACCTAACACCTTCCCGACGACGAGCGGATGCGCTACGTGTTGAGCCACGGTCGCGGGTGAAGCAACTCTATAATCAAGTCCTAAAAATGTAAGTATGTCCATAATCATTATCCTGTATCAAGCAGTTTTTCAACAAATTTACTTACAATTTTGCTTTGACTCTTATACATTCGCATTCTGATTATTCAGTTCTGACATTAAACAAGCGTTAATGTTCGTTTGTCCTACCGTTTCAGAGCTTCGCTTTTATGGATGTTGTCATCCTTGTTACTTAAACGAGGACGTAAAAACCCTTATGAGTGAAGGCTAACTTACTTTAACAAAAATATGATTAGATCCCCCTTCTCCTGTAGGGGTTATAAACATTTTTTTTGCTTAAAATATTTAAATAAGTGGGGGAAGTGGGTTTCGGTTTTCAAGTAAAAGTTTGATCGAATGTACTCTAAGGGACAATGGCCGATAAATTAATGTACAGTGTTTTTTTTATGAGAACTTTTTTGAAAGCAATTTTACCCTACTTATAGTTATCAGAATTTAATGATTAATGGCTTATTTTCTTCGTTTTTTTAAGGGAAATTATGAAACAACCAAAAAAAATTACAGTTTTTGTTGAAAAAGTACAGTAAAGTTGAAAATTAAAAACTTAGGTGACAACATCTAAAAATGGTTTTAGCGCATTTTTCTTATGCTCAAAATTGGATTTTCAGTAGTCGACTTTGGGGGGCCAGTACTTTCTCCCTGATTGAGATATGGCCTTCAAACTTTGACCTGTTCTAGTACATGTCCCCAATAGTATCTGTATAAATTTATAGCTCTATATCTCAACTTTGAAGCGTTTTGCAGCCATTCTTGAAAAGGTAGAATATTTGAACATAAGAAAAATGCGCTAAAACCATTTTTAGATGTTGACACCTAAGTTTTTAATTTTCAACTTTACTGTACTTTTTCAACAAAAACTGTAATTTTTTTTGGTAGTTTCATAATTTCCCTTAAAAACGAAGAAAATAAAAAAACACACACTGTATATTACAAAATTACCGCATATGTAAAAAACATTGGGTAGCTAAAACGTTTGGACACTCAACTTAATTAACCAATCAATAAAAATTTAATAAAAGTTACCAAAGTTGTTTAACCAACGAATAAGGATATGTGATTATAAAAATTTGGGGTCTAGTGTAATAAACATCCCAATGTCCCCTCTTTCCTTGCAATATTGTATACTAGCGTTGCTTTAGCAAGTTGCATGATTATTTCATTTAAATGTATAGAATTTATCAAGGAGGGATGGGAAAATTGTTTTTTTCTCACATTAGTCCCCAAAGTTTTATAAAACGGTTTTTTATTCGTTGGCCTAACAACTTTGGGGACATTTATTGAATTTTGATTGGTTGGTTCATTAACCACTAATTATAATCTACAGAAGGAGTAATTTTGTGTATAGTTATTGGGGATAAACATCAATTTATCGGCCATTGTCTTATCCCTTTAGATCCCTGCTTATGTTATGCATTCTTTAACGCAATCAATGAAAGTAAAATTTATTTTAATTTTAATCACACCATTTGTTTAATCAAATGTTATGTAATCCTAAATGATACCAATTTAAACCCTTAAAACATATAATATTGAAGTTATAAAAGCTTATTGTAGTATCAAATGAACAAAAATGTGTATACGTAGCGCAGGAATAACAACTTAACAAACTAACCTAAGAACTATTAATTTTAGCAATTTTGTAAATAAATTACTCAATACCTTTACAGTATAATAGTAATTTCTCGCATTGTAATATAAATAGCGTTTCGCGGAAAAAATGTACAATTATAAGATTAAATCAATTATTAAGCTTAAAGATGCCAAAGGCACTGGCTAAAAATCTGGTTTTAATCTTATGATTGTACATTTTTATATTCGTAGAAAACTTTATATAATACGATGCTAGATATAATTTTTTCGAATTGATGAGAACTGTTTCTAATCTACCTGATATTAATCGGTTTCGAATGAATATGAGAATAGTTATTTCTCGCATCGTATTATAAACAGCTTTCCGCGGATATAGAATGTACAATCATCAGCCCGTGCCTTCAACACCTCGGGGCTTAAAAAACTGGATTTAATCTTATGATTGTACATTTTTATATCCGTAGAAAACTGGATATAATACGATGCTAGACATAGTTTTTTCGTATAAATGAGAACCGGTTCCAATCCACCGGATTCGAATGAATACGAGAAAATATTTTATTCAGTTTCCTATCCTTAATAGTAGCTGAGTAAATATTCGCAATTGCGGTTTGGTATTTTCGGAAGTGTGTTGTGGACTATATAAAAAGTTTCCTTTCCCTTTATCATTCAATTGCACTTATAAAAAAAACTCTCTTCCATCGCATTATTCACAGAGGAAAAGACATAGAGAGTTATAGAGTAGATTGTCAGCTCAGAGGATTATTCTCTAAAATTTTCATTCATGTATCTTTAACAGCAGCCGAGGAATACTCATTTCTCTCTTAGGATTGACAGACATTCATAATTATAGATTAGCTACGCTTCTAAAAATGGTTGAAGTTAACTGTGACTCATAAACTAAAATGTGTCAGGGAGGGATAGGACATTGGGCTGTTTATTATATTAGTCCCTAAAGTTTTATGATAATGTTTTCTTATTCGTTGGCTCTAAACATTTGATGACTTTTGTTGTATTTTATGGGTTGATTCATTAAGTTGAGTTTCCAAACGTTATAACCATTAATTGTAATGTAAGAAGGGATAATTTTGTAGATCATCATTAGGGATAAACATCAATTAATCGGCTATTGTCTTAGACCTTTAGATCCCTGGAAATGTATCCAGCCCAAAATTGAAAGATTTTATCTTTTGATTGTCAGGCTAAAAACTTAACAGCAACCATCTGTGTCATATTTTATTTTTGGGGACACATATTTAAAAAAAACAAGAATGACAACATCCATAATAACGAAGCTGAACAAATCTAATAGTCAGACAAACGAACATAGAAAAGGAAAAAAAGTCCCTCAAAAAGAATAATTCAGACGTAATAAAAATGAGGGATGAGGAGGTGAGGAGTGGGAAAGAAAACCCCTAAAAAAATAATGGTTAATCCCTCATTTTTATAACGTCAATGCTGATTTTTTGAGCGACTTTCTTCGTCTTTTTAAAATATAAAGAGTAACAACAGTTGCAATCTTAATTTTTTTAATTGTAAAGAAAAAAAATGTCCTAAATTTACTTAATTTTTATAACTTCTTCATTAAAATAAGGTAAAGTATAAAGCATTAAAATACATTATGGTAGTAAATGAAAAACAACTGGTATTAATTTTAAAATCCAACATAACTTCCTTTCTATAAATGTTAAAGCAAAGCTTTTCTACAATTTAGTTTTATAATTAAGTAATTTGAAATAGATAATCCGAGGGATCTAAAGGGATAAGACAATGGCCGATAAGTTGATGTTCATCCCCAATGGTGATACTCAAAATTACCCCTTCTGTGATTTAAATTAGTGGTTGGAAGAGATTTATACTAATTTCTTTAATACAGATTTCTAGAATAGTATACGCGTTATTAATCTTTATCTATTAATTTGGTTTGTCTGAGTTTTATTTGTTGAGCTTGGCTTCTTATGAATGTTGTCATCCTTGTTGAATTAGAAAGCATGACGAATTCATGAAATTTGATTAAAATTTTGATAAACTGTAAAATAAAGTGAAGTTTTATGATTACATAATTGTTACCTATTCGTTGCAAACACTAGATAATTTACTTTTAATCAAATCTAAAAAGTGCAACCGTTTATTAAATCTTAAGTGGTTGCTCTGATCTTAGGCATGTTAAAGTTGTTCTATCGATTTTACACATTGTGTGATGATTCCTGTAATTAGTCATACTGCCTAAATCAAAGCATCCCTATTATAAAGTTATTTAAAGCGACAATATTGTACCTAATTTCAGAATTATCAAAATGATGGACAGACATTGGGATAATCAGTTGGATAACATGCTAGATGATTTACAGGTAAAAAGAGTAGCTGCACAATGTATATCGATGTCTGTTTATCTGTCTGTTCTTTTGTTTGAAGGGTAATCTGAATTTGATGTTCACAATAATTAAAAATTGAAAGAAAAGGAAAAATTTAAGTAGGTAACCTTCACTAGATTATATTCTTCCTTTTTCTCAAATTTTCATTTTTGTCCTTTCTCTTCTCTTTAATCTTTTTTTTTAAATCTATCGTTTGGTTGACCATATATATTAAGCTATAAAAATTGGAAAGAATTTTAATGAATATAATAGATTTCAAATCTGCATAAAATTTTAAGGATTTTTTTTTTATAAAATTCGTTTTTTATATAATTCATTATTCAAAAGCGCAAATCCAATTTAAGTTAATAAATTTTGACCAATAGGATAGGTGAATTGGAAACTACCTGCGCTCTAATTGGTTGAATGAAGTACATCACTTAAGCTTCTCCAATCAGGGCGCAGATAGTTTTAAATCCACTAATCACAGATGTCAAAATTATTTAACTTAATTTGTATTTGCGCTTATAGATAAAGAATTATACAAAAAACGAATTTTATAAACATTCCTTAAAATTTTATGCAGATTTCAAATCTATTATATTCATTAAAATTCATTCCAATTTTTATAGCTTAATATATATTGCACATTATTCCATACAGCTTCGCTTCAATTGGACATACTTTACTTTTGTTTAATCCTTTATAATTTGCAGGCCACTGTTGTTGGTGGAGTAGGGGAGAATAGCTTACACTCTTCCAGCCATCAGCATGGGGATTCCAGGTATAAATTATCTATCTATCTAACCATGGAGAACAGCTAATACTCTTCCAGTCATCAGGGTGGTGATTCCAGATATAAATTATCTATCTATCTTTCTATTCAGAACAAGTAATACTCTTTCAGTCATGAGGTATACCTGTTTTTATCAATCTATGATGTATTTTTCTATTTGGCAAAATCTATTTTTTCTTGGTGAATGATATAACTACTCTAACTGTCTCTTAAACCTTCTATCTAACTATCTGCTTCCTACTTATACTTATCTATATGATTATCTATCTATCAATCACTATAAATATCTATTTAGAAATGGAGGTATAGCAGAGAGTAGAAAAGAGAAGAATGTCACTGGAGGTCCAAATTTTAAACAGGTTTCATCCTCCAGTTATCAACATTCTGCTGAATGGAGGTGAATATAATTTAAGATTTTTAGATGTGCAAATATATACCAAATAGTTGTTATGGGTTTATTCAATTTTAATGCAATCCCCCTAATCCTATTATATAAAGGAAGAATGGTTTATTTTGTCTAAAGTTTAAAATTCTAATAGTTACTGAACTCAATCTCGAGAAGCTTCCCAGGATGAATTTAGGCTATTTCAACTTCAGATTTTATTCTTACGATGGTAAAATAGTAAGATCTTTTTTGTCTGAAGCAAAAAATCTTGGAATTGCGAATAGGTTGTACTTTTCTGATAAACTTAATAGATATCTTTTAGGTGGTTTAAGCTATGTTCCATCTCTCCCCTAGAGGCTACAAATATTGCTTTTAAAAATGTGAAACAATTTTATTGATGTTCATATTTTTCATTTGTATTTAGAACTTCAGACGGTCAACCCCAGGCTGCAAAACAACTGGTGGATGATTTGAGCAGTATTGAAAAGGTATCTTTATTTAAAAGTAACAGGATGACTGTCTGTCTCTGTGTCTATCTGCATGTAGCATAAGATCTCACTAGCCACTTGCCCGATATGGTTCTAACGTCAGTGAAGCTTCATATAAGTTTAGAAAAGGTTTATAAATGTTTTGTGGGCCGGAGGTCACCTCTACCCTTCCTAGAGAAATTACTCCTGACAAATATTACCCCCCTCCCCCCCATTTTGTACTTTTTCATTTAAAAGACAAAATTTTAAGTATAGAATCGACGTAACCGGCCCCTCCCACCTTGATGAACATCCATAATGTTTTTAATACCATCCAATCATGATTATTGATAAAAGTCACCCAACTTATTAAAACAATGAGTAAAGTCAGGGATCTTAAGGGATAAGACAATGACGGATAGATTGATGTACATCACTAATGATGATTCACAAAATTACCCCTTCAGTATAACTTAAACACTCAACTTAATGATCCTATCAATTAAAAATCCTCAAAGTTGTTAGGCCAACGCATGAGAGACCTTAGGGACTAGTGTGATAAACAGCCCATTGTCCCCTCTCTCTCTGGAGTAAGGGTGTTAGTAAAACTTTGGGTACCAGTATAATTACAATGTCTCTGTTACCTTACAGGTGAAAGCAGTATCAAAAGTGTCGACAAGTTCCTCCTCCCGAGTAGAATATTATTCATCCAATACCACTCAACAAAATATCAAGAAAAATATTCATGATCTGGATCATCTACTCAATGATTTGTCCCAGGTAAACTTTGGCCGTGTGTTAAGTATGATCTCGTAATTGGCAATTGGTCCTAGATAGGTTTTAGGCTATTTGAGTATTGAGTATTTTGACAAATAAGTCCTAAAAAAACTTACCACCTTAAAAATATTTTGTGAATAAGGCTTGTCAGTTTTGAAAAAAAAGTAATTATTTGGCAATTTAATTTCTTATTAACAAACATAGTTTTAATTGTAAAGAAAACTTTTTTATATTTTAAAAAAGAGGAAAAGTCATGAAATCTTTTAATGAACTATTTACCTTTTTTATAGGGGTCTTCCAGAGATGTCTCTCCTTCAATGCCCCGGCGTCCCAGCTCTCGTGGGTCATTTGTAAACAACCAGGACCTTAGGTCAGAGAGCAGGACTTCTTTCCAGAGTTCCAGGTATTAATATAATATTACATTGTAACTGGTATCAATGTTTAAAAATGAAATAGCATTAAAACATACAGACTAATATAAAATTTGTCTCTGGCTTTGCATATCATTGTATGATATTTACAAATTAATCCCAAATAGTTTTGTAAACAAAACGTATAATTTTTTTTTTTTTAAGTTTTACCTGAAGTCCTTTTGTTTGTTTGCATACCTATTTTCTAATACTTCTAACTTTCAATGATCTACCAATAGATATATATACCAACCAAATTAGTAGATGTACATGCCTAATCTTTATGTGATTCCCGTGATTGTGTAAAAAAATAATAAAGAAATCAAGTTTAGTCTATAAAATTTATCTATTAGTTGTCTGTCTTGAAAATAATTGTCTAACCATAGCTTGACAATTGCAACTAGATGTATCTGAATTACCCTAGTCATTTTTTTATATCCTAGATCTGAAGAAAGGCGTGAAAGATTGATGCAAAATACACTGCAAAGAACCCCTAGCCTTAACAGGTAATTTACTTTCCAAAATGACCCTAATAGTAGCTGAATATCCAGTTAGATACTCAGCTACTATTGAGCCAACTTAACTTCTCCGCTACTAGCCTCATCTATCTATTGGTGAATGTCTGTCGGTCCGTCATTCCAAAACGCTAAGGGTAAAAGCCTGATTTACTCGTTTAGGGTATGTAAAGGTTTGGTGGTTTTCTATTAAATTTACTATTAAATTTTCTATTAAATTATCGAATCCTTCTTTTTATCCTCCCACTGTTTTTCATGATCACTGAATAAATACTCTATAATTCTCTTTATCTGTTTGTTGTACCAGGATATTTCTGTGTCTTGGTACTTATGGATGTTATCATCCTTGCTCAAAATATATATTTTGTAGAGCCCAGCGAAGGCCAGGAAACCTGCCAGCCACCAACTCTCGTCCCACTACACCCCTGGACAATCTACACAATGATCATCAACTACACAACTCACACCCACCTAGGCATGGAATATATATCAGCTAATACTAACAATTGTTTGTAAAAAAAATCACGAAACCTTGACGTGATTTTCAGCTGTCGTTGGGGGGCAACACTGCAGTCCAAATATCATTTTAGATTTATTTCGCTAGTTGGTTATACCTTATTCCTAGAATTATGTATATACTAAAAAATATAAATAAAACATAAAATTGATTTGGAAAAGAACCTAGTAATAGTGTCTAACTTTTTATCTTTGTGACGTAACAAAGATCGAAGGATGAGAGGGGAGGTGGGAAAGGAAACCCCTAAAAAAGAGATGGATTTTTATTACGTCAAAAAGATAAAAGTTAGACACTATTACTAGGTTCTTTGGAAAATTATAAATTTTGTCCTATTGTTTGCTAGAACACTTTGGGGACTTTTATGAAATCTTGATTGGTTGTGCTGTGCTAAATTTTCAACCAGTAATTTTTATCTACAGAAGCGGTTATCTTTGTCATCATTGATGCTCTAAATTCATTTATCTTCTATTGTCTTATCTCTTAAGATCCCTGTTAAGAAAACCATTGAAAACAAAGTGCATAGGGCGTTCTTTTTTGTTCTTTACATAAATTTGAAATAATAGGCATGTGAAAGGGAGGGGGTGGAGGTTAGTTAGGACTTCCCCTTTTATCATCCTCCTCCTAAGAAATACATCTCCCTGACAAAACCGAGTGCACTCCTCTGTTTAGAATATTAATTTTATTATCCATGAATGAAGGAGTCCACATATACATGACCACAATAGCCATCAAGCTTTTAGGAACAAACAATTATAACATTTCTAATATTTTTGTGTCATAACTGCTATTGATTTTAATTCAGTTTAGCTTTTCAAACATTTTTATTTTTCAGGGGAAATTGTATTCCCCTGTAACATTACATTGGTATTCAAAGTTTTATAACTACGTTATTTTACATTAGCTCAAAAACTTTAGACACCCTTAATAAATTGTGAATCGGTTGGTTGCACACTTTTTAACCAGTAATTTAATCTACAGAAGGAGTTTTTTTTTATTATCATTTGGGATATACATCAATTTATTGTCCAATATCTTATACCATAAGATCTCTGTCTGTTTTCTTTCTCATATCTTTATCCTTCTTCATATGTAACGACCAGTTTATCTTTCTAATTATCTCTGTTATCTTTTAAATTGTAATTTTTCATTCAATCAACTATTTCAAATTTGAAAGAAAATTGATAAAAATAGTATTGTTTATTAGTTATATGAAGCATACAAGCACATCTAGTGCATATAACAATGAGTTCAGCCCTGTACACACCACTCCTGACCCACTCACAGGTAGATAGATAGATAGATACAAGCACATCTAGTGCATATAACAATGAGTTCAGCCCTGTACACACCACTCCTGACCCCCTCACAGGTAGATAGATAGATAGATACAAGCACATCTAGTGCATATAACAATGAGTTCAGCCCTGTGCACACCACTCCTGACCCACTCACAGGTAGAAAAATAGATAGATACCAGCACATCTAGTGCATATAACAATGAGTTCAGCCCTGTGCACACCATTCCTGACCCACTCACAGGTAGATAGATAGATAGATACAAGCATATCTAGTGCATATAACAATGAGTTCAGCCCTGTACACACCACTCCTGACCCACTCACAGGTAGATTGATAGATAGTTACAAGCACATCTAGTGCATATAACAATGAAATCAGCCCTGTGCACACCACTCCTGACCCACTCACAGGTAGATAGATAGATAGATACAAGCACATCTAGTGCATATAACAATGAGTTCAGCCCTGTACACACCACTCCTGACCCCCTCACAGGTAGATAGATAGATAGATACAAGCACATCTAGTGCATATAACAATGAGTTCAGCCCTGTGCACACCACTCCTGACCCACTCACAGGTAGAAAAATAGATAGATACCAGCACATCTAGTGCATATAACAATGAGTTCAGCCCTGTGCACACCATTCCTGACCCACTCACAGGTAGATAGATAGATAGATACAAGCATATCTAGTGCATATAACAATGAGTTCAGCCCTGTACACACCACTCCTGACCCACTCACAGGTAGATTGATAGATAGTTACAAGCACATCTAGTGCATATAACAATGAAATCAGCCCTGTGCACACCACTCCTGACCCACTCACAGGTAGATAGATAGATAGATACAAGCACATCTAGTGCATATAACAATGAGTTCAGCCCTGTGCACACCACTCCTGACCCACTCACAGGTAGATAGATAGATAGATACAAGCACATCTAGTGCATATAACAATGAGTTCAGCCCTGTACACACCACTCCTGACCCACTCACAGGTAGATAGATAAATACAAGCACATCTAGTGCATATAACAATGAGTTCAGCCCTGTGCACACCATTCCTGTCCCACTCAAAGGTACAGTAGTGTCTTCAGAATACCATTCCCTACCTCATGAATTAATTCTTTATTTCTAACTAGCCCTTTGATTAATGTTTTTGTAGTTAATTTAAAAAAATATTTTTTTTTGTAGTTATTAAGTCTTTTTTGGAGAAATATTGTATGCTGTCAGGGTTGATCTCTTCCACCTAATCCTTCCTAAAAAAATAGCATAAAACCTAAAAACTGTGAAAGAATCTTCCTGGATATCAACATCCTATATTGCAAAGGTGTATATTTAAATAAGTATTATATTCACGGAACCTATCTGAAATATTTGCAAGGTTTTGTGAGTTTTTTCTTCTAGTTTTAAATACTTGTTGTTTGTTTTTAGTAGCGAGGCATATGTGCATCTATATATATTCTGTTTATTGTTTTGTTCGTCTGTCGGTCGGTCATGCTCAAAAGACATAAATCTTTTTTTTAAAGGTTTCGTGATTGATTTCTTTCAATTTTTGCATATTTTCTATCTTTCTATTCTTTTCAGCTGCATTACTCATGGATGTTGTCATCCTTGTTCTTTATTTTGAATCCTTTAACAATATCATAATTTGTTTACTTTTATTAGTTGATTTCATTAGTTTCTAAATTGAATAGATATCTATATTTTTCTGAATTGATACAAGCATTTGATAGTGTACAATTTAATTTTATATATACTTTAAGTCATAAACATATAAACCTAAATTAAATCTGACGGATAGAATTTGATAAACAGATATGTAAATCTATATGTAGGTAAGTATAGGGATGTATGTTTGTTTGTTCACATGGGTCGGTATGTTTGTATTTACAAATGTCTGTTTAATTAAGGAGAAAGTAAAAGTAAATATTATATAGGGGAAACCTATGTATTTTTAACATTTTAAATAATCAATAATATAAATCTTATTAATAGACAGATTGTTGTTTTAACCCCCCCCCCCCATGTCAACATTTTTGGGAGTGCTTAGTTCACTCACTTGTATTTCGGTATTAGTTTTATTCATTAGAATTAAAAATGAAAGCTTAAAAAGAAACCTATTTTTTCATCTTCCATCTAATATTAACTAGATATGTGCCCAGTAAGATATCAATAACGACTGGAGCTTGGCACTTTTAAAGCTAATTTGCTAGTTGGTAAGTCAACATAAAGTCTGGTATATATTACTTCCCCCGACCTCAAATGATAAGGATTGTTTTTCTACCACTCTATTAAAGCTTAGAGGTAGGCTTGGGGAGCAGCCACTTGAGTTCCTAGCATACAGTATGTTTAAAAGTACTTGTTTTATTCCCTCCTATCCTTCAAATATGTCTCTGGATTATATTCTCATAGTTTTTTTAAAAGTTTTTTTTTCCTCTTTGATCAGGGACAGGTAAGAAGAACATATTTCTTTAGGTTATACTAGCGGCTACGCTCCTAGAGGCCTCTAGGAGTACTTTGGTTGGGTGGAGTAGTGAAGTCGACTCCCGCCTATTTTCAATTTTAAGTTTTAAAATGAAAAGAAAAAATGGGGGGGGGGGATTTTTTCTAAGGGTGATTTCTCTAGTGAGGGTGGAGTTAACCTCCCCCAAAATAGTTATAAACCTTCCCTGTACATATAAGAAGCTTAGAAGCTTAACTCTAAAGGAGTACCATATCGGTTTAGCAGTTAGCGAGATCCTTCGCTACAGACAAAAAAGATTACTACTTTATATAATAGGAAATCTTAAATACATAATAGAACGATGTTTGAAGGTATGTCCGTGCGTCTATCTAAAGCTTTAAATCTTGCTACCTACACCTTCGCATGAGAAATCAGCATTGGAAACATTACATCAAACAAAATTTATTTTTTATTTTTTTTTATTTTTCTGTTTACATTTCTTCATCTCATTCGTTCTACTATTCCCTTCGAATCATAGAGGTGCCCAAAAAGATACTTTACAATTTAAAAGATTTTTGAGACAAAAAAGTAGTAATGGGAAGATTGTTCTTTTAATTAATGAAAAACCTGGAAAAAGCAATATTGCAATCTAGAATACAAAGTTGCTTGATGTGTCCATCTGTCCGTTCCTTAAGATCTCGGTAACCACTGAACCGATTGGATTCTACTCTGTAATATACCTACTGGTCCTGTTGTTGTTTTAGGCAATTTTCTTGGAGTTTGGGACACCTAAAACCCCCCCAAAAATAAAAAAAATTCCCCATAATTTTTTTTGATGATGCAGATGATACCAACTATATGGTGCTGCACCATATGTTCTATATTTTGATGCAGATGATACCAACTATTTGGTGCTCCACCACATGTACTACAATTTTTTTAGTTACCTCCTGGGGCGAAGCCGCTGGTGGATATAAAAATACGTAAATATAATGAAAAGAGAAAATTTGTCGTCAATTTAGGTTGTTATTTATTGGCCAGTTTGTTCATCCAGTTGGAGGGATGGGTATGAGGTAAATGGGGTGGATAAGGATATCGTTATTTTAGAATGCTTTAAGTTTCATTTTATTAGAGAACATAATAATTTGATTTAAGATTCAAGTAAAAATAAATCCATTTCAAAGGCTAATGTTAAAGGCAATTGACCAAATCATATAAAGTTATTTAGGTTAGCCTAGGAGTTTTACACATATCCCTTATATCTAGGAAAGGCCACTCTTCGATTTTTTTAGTATTTGGCCTACTGTTTTAAAAAATTTGTATCACTGTCATCTTGTAAATACGGAAATTGCTAAACATTTTCTTTTCACCTTTTTTAAAAGCGAAGCTTTTCTATAATTATGGTCGGTCCGTCCGTCCGTACGTCCGTACGTCCGTCCGTAACGGATAGCTTTTTCCGTTAATTTAGGCATGTTAGAATTGTCCTATCGATTTCAAATTTTGCATGGTGATTCCTTTAGTAGTTAGGTACGATTTAGAAAGCGTAGCAACTCTATAATCATTACCAAAATGTCCGTATGTCCATTTTGTTGTTGTTGTTGAAATGATTTATTCGTTTTACAGAAATAATCATACATCATATAATAAGTAAAATAAGAAAAAAATGATAAATTAGATACGTGTTAGTAAGTTAAGGGTTATGAAATATTTATAACTAACATAAAAAAACTAACTACACAATTAAAATGATAATGTTTGAATTGGTTTGGTGTTTGTGTTTCAGTTTGTTAAGAGTTGATTGGTTTCATTGATAGCAAGCATTTTGGGCAGGAGTAGACTGTGGAGTGGGAGGTTTCCAGTTTAAGCTTACTGGGCATTTTTCGGGACTTACAAAATTGAGGAAAGGTCAAAATTGTAAGGTAGCCTACAAAAAAGGCTACAAAAGTTCTTGCCATGGATTTCTAAATTTCACTTGACGTGTACCGCTCCAAAGCCAGGCGGGTGAAGTTTACCCCATAAAAAATGGGGGAAGCTGCAACAGAATAAAAGGGAAACTTATTCCCTTTTCACACACACCAACTAGATATAATTAAGCACAATGATTTTAAGCGGGAATTCAAACCTCAGGCGTATATGTGGGAAGGTGAGGGATGGGGTTGAAGGCAGGCAGGATCAAATCATCGGATTGATCTGATTTTTTGTATATTGATTCCTGGGACAACAAAGTATAATGTAATAAGCGAAGCAACTCTATAATCAAGCCCTAAAAATGTAAGTATGTCCATAAAAATTATCCTGTATCAAGCAGTTTTACAACAAATTTACTTACAATTTTGCTTTGACTCTTATAAATATATATTATGATAATTAAGTTCTAACACTATAAAAGTGTTAATGTCCGTTTGTCCTACCGTTTCAGTGCTTCGCTTTTATGGATGTTGTCATCCTTGTTTTTGTTATTTTTTACGTAGTTTGCATAAATGTCAAATTTAACGTTTTGTCACAAATCATTTGTTACAAATATTTTACTTATTTAAATATCTGAAATTATTGTTATTTTACATTTACTAATATTAAGTAAAATTTTTGTAAATCGCAAGTAAGAATTAGGTATTTACTTAAATCAGTTTATATGATTGATCAAACAAGGCTCTGCAGCCGCCAATTTTATTTGCCTTAACCTTGCAGTGATACCCACTTCCCAATTCTACTTTAACTTACATGACCTGAAAGTAATATTTAAACAAACATAAAACTTTCATTGTTTTCAATTTAATTTTAATTTTTTAAAAAGATTTTGTACCTATAAATATTTTTGAATTCTCATGATTTTTTAAAATTGTATATTTTTCCTTTTTCCTGCATTTTTTTCTTACTAATTTCAAGGGAATGAAATACTTGTATAGTTGCTTTTGATTAAATTGGCAGAGAGAGAGAGAGGAGGGACAATGGGCTGTTTGTTAAACCCCAATGTTTTTTTAGTAACGTTATGATATTTGTTGGCTTAACAACTTTGAGACTCTGAACTGAATTTTGATTGGTTGATTTATAGAATTGTGTGTCAAAACGTTTCAATTAATAATTTTAAGCTACAGAAGGGTTAATTTTGTTTGTTATCATTGTGGATGTACATTAATTTTTCGGGCGTTGTCTTATCCCCTTACATCCCTGTTAAATTGGACAGGTACGGCTCCAGAGTAACCCAGTACACGATGAAAAATTATGAAAATACTTTGCATACATGAACAAGAAATCGCCCAAATAAAAGGACATTCCAAATCTAAAATTATTTGAATATTCCAACTAGATTTTTTTTATCGTTTATGAGGTTCTATTGAAAATTGTCATATTTATTTATCTTTGTCTGTCTGTCTGTACTAACAGCTAAGCTAATATGGTTTTTCTTCACAATGTAGCTTCTATGTCTCGGGAAAGTTAAAATTAAAAATGGAAGGTTGTCGATAAACCACCTCCCCATTAAAAACATGTCCTTAAATGTACAACAACTTATGTGTTATAACTTTTATTTGAGAAGCTTTTTAGAGTGCCTAGACAAATGACCAATGACAGGCCAATACATAGACTAAATTACCAATGGCAGACTGGTATACATTGCAATTGACCAATGGTAGGCCAGTATGACGTCATCTTTATGGTAGCTATAAAAAGCATCTTTAGTATAAATAAATTTGTGGAGTATCCTTTTATTTTACAGATATGTTATCTCTTAAATACGTGGTCATATATATTACTACTAAGCAGTTAAACGCTAAAGTAATATTTACGTCGTGTGTTTTCATTTTTGCCCAAATATTTTCATGTCTAGGAATATTCTTAAAGCAAGTATATTTAATGATCAAATAGTTTTTAAAAAGATCTATCAATTTAAATCAGAGAATTTACATTTTCCATACCCCTATCCTTTATTAGGTATAGCCTGAGAGAGAAGGTACAATGGGCTATTAAATACACTAGTCCTCAAAGTCTTATTGTAACTTTTTCTTATTCGTTGGCTTAACAACTTTGGGGGCTTTAGTGAGTTTTGAGTTTTGATTGTTTGGTTTATTAGGTTGAGTGTTCAAACGTTTCAACCACTAATTTTGATCTACAGAAGGGGTAATTTTGTGTATCATAATAGAAAATGTACATCAATTTATCGCCCATTGTCTTGCTACTAAATATAACAGAAAATCTAACCTTAAACATACTTGAAATATAAGTTTTGTACGCCGACTGAGTATTGATTTAAAATTTGTTTTAAGAGTTGTTTTTATACTCGGCTTGAAATACATACTCACATTTGATATTTTCATTTCTATGCATTCATTCCATGTAAGTTTTAGATTTAATTTTCAACTGAATGTATTAAGTCTCTATTCTAAGCCATTCAAAATCAAGGCTTCCAGCGGTATAGAATTCTTAATTGACAAACGTAAATATTTTTGTAACAAAATTGTAATAAAAAATCTCCCAAAATCCAAATAATTTTGTATGATAATTTTATTTTCAGGTCGGTATGCTGATGGTCGGATAACCCCAAACCATGGATTCACAAGAACTTTTACAGATTCTAGCTCAAGAGGTACTATACTATCATATAAAGTGGCAGGCTTTTTGTCTGTTGCTTAAGATTTTGATGACTTCTGAACCGATTGAGTTCTCCATTTTAGGGAAGCTTTACATAGGTTATTAGATAGTTTTATCCAATTAAAGATTAAAGTCTTTAGATGGTTTGAAGCAATTTTTATGAGCTCCTAAATAATAGGGGCGTATCCGCTGGTATCTTATAAACAAGAAGGATTTTCTCCATTTGAATGTAAGATGGGTACATATTGAATTAGAGAAAAAGTAGTTTCTAAAAAAATAATGCTTTTATTTGCGAAGCCATGACTTTATTTTTTGCCTATCAGAATCCTCTGTATCTATAATACAAAGTAGAATGATGTCTGTCTGTCCGTCTGTCCGTCCGTCGGTCTTTCTGAAGCTTAAGATCTCGGTAACCACTGAACTGATTGGATTCTACTCTTCAGGGTATATACCTATTGGTCCTGTGGTGGTTTTAAGCTATTTTCTTGGGGGGTGGGACACCCCCGACCCCACCCCCCAAAAAATGAAAATTTCCCCACCCAAAAATACTTTCATATTTTTTTCTAATTTTAATGTTTTTTATGTTTTTATATATTTTTATATTTTCAATTATTTTTCATCTTTTTAAATTTCTTTTCTTTTTTAAACTTTGTTTTAACAAATTCAAAAAGATTGTGAAAACTTCCTTCTCCTTTAGGGGCGAAGCCCCAAAAAGGCTAATGGCAAAGAAATTAAAAAAAAAAAAAAAAAAAAAAATTCGAATGTTTTAAATGATATAAATCAATATAAAAAGTTATAAAATGAAAATGTTATAAAGAGTTATAAAAAGTTATAAAATACAGAAAATATCTAAAAAAAATTTTAAAATATTCTCCTGAACCTTCAGGAAATAAGCCCCTAGCTAGGCTAGGGGCGAACCCGCAAGTAATTAATAATGTACGTCTATCCGTTTGTTTTGTTGTTCTCAATGTTTAATTTTATCTGATTACCAGGAGACAATGCAAATGGATCCATCCCAAGACGTCCTGATGAGTTATTACAGAACTTTGGAGAGGTATAGAAAAATATTTTTTGCATCGTTTTATAGAAAGATTTCCGCGGATATTAAAGCAATAAAAAATATATAATCAGTTCTAAATTCATCGGATATCAATCATACTAGAAAAAGTTACATAGGCAGTTGACATAAAAAGATTCGAAATAAAAGGGGGTAATACTGAATAGTATATTTTTAGATTATTTAAGAATCGATTTTGAAAATAGTGGGCAGCTAGAAAATTAAACAAAAAGGGCGTTCTCCTCTTAGATTTTTTTTTTTAATTTTGAAAATTTCTCCCCCCGACAACGAACAACTATTTCAGTTTTAGGTTAGGTTAGGTTATAGGCTAGGGAGCCGAGCGCTGCGGCCAGAGTTGTTTGTCTTTTTTTTTGGGGGGGGGGGGGGTAATCAAATTTTCAAAATTGAAAAAAAAATTCTAAAAGGATATTACCACAAAAAGTATTTAGCGATGATTTTAAAAAAATATAGGTAAATCTTGATTGAATAATACAAACTAGCACTGTTCAAACTTTTCTACCTATAATTTAATCTCTATTGTCACATCCCTTAAGATACCTACTGCTAGCTACTAAAAAAAATAATCTTCCCATCTCAATTTCAGGAGACACCCAGTATCTAATATAAACTAACCTAACCAATACTAGAAAAAAAAGATAACTAGTACCGCCTCCATTTTTTTTATTTTCAAAATATCTTATTTAATTTAGGAGATAGATAGAACTGAGTTGGAAAAGATAAATCAAGAAGAGAGAATCACAGAATCCAAGCTAAACAACAATAATAACAAGGTAACTTTTTTTTGTATTCAATGCAAGAATAACAACATTCATATAACAGCAATTCTCAATAATTCAAGGGAGGGAGGGAACATTAGATGTAGATTATTATGGTTCACAATAGAGTCAAAACTTTGGAGACTTTTGTTCAACCTAGGGAGTTTGGTACAATTTAAAAAAGAGAATAACTTGTTTATCATAATTGGGGGTTTATATTAATTTATTGCCAAAAACACAATGAGAAATGATAAGTATTATCCCAAAAAATTTTAATTTTCTTTATGAATATAAAAATCTGTAATTTTTCTCCTTCCAATAAGAAGTTGTGCTGTTGAATATTATTGTTCATAAACCACATTCAATGCCTTAATTATCACATAAAGACAATAATTATATTACTTTTTAGGGAGATTTTATAGAGCCAATGATTAACAAGCCTGGACCACCTGTTTACTATCCTACAGAAGAAATGTATTCTACTAAACATGTTATTGCACAAGGAGAATACTCTAAAGTAAGTAATACCTATGTCTAATATCCTACAGAAGAAATGTATTCTACTAAACATGTTATTGCACATGGTGAATACTCTAAAGTAAGTAATACCTATGTCTAATATCCTACAGAAGAAATGTATTCTACTAAACATGTTATTGCACATGGTGAATGCTCTAAAGTAAGTAATACCTATGTCTAATATCCTACAGAAGAAATATATTCTACTAAACATGTTATTGCACATGGTGAATACTCTAAAGTAAGTAATACCTATGTCTAATATCATACAGAAGAAATATATTCTACTAAACATGTTATTGCACATGGTGAATACTCTAAAGTAAGTAATACCTATGTCTAATAAACACTAAACATGTTATTGCTCATGGTGAATACTCTAAAGTAAGTAATACCTATGTCTAATATCCACTAAACATGTTATTTTTCATTGTGAATACTCTTAAGTAAGTAATACCTATGTCTAATATCCTACAGAAGAAATGTATTCTACTAAACATGTTATTGCACATGGTAAATACTCTAAAGTAAGTAATACCTATGTCTAATATCCTACAGAAGAAGTATATTCTACTAAACATGTTATTGCACATGGTGAATACTCTAAAGTAAGTAATACCTATGTCTAATATCCTACAGAAGAAATGTATTCTACTAAACATGTTATTGCACAAGGAGAATACTCTAAAGTAAGTAATACCTATGTCTAATATCCTACAGAAGAAATATATTCTACTAAACATGCTATTGAACATGTTGAATACTCTAAAGTAAGTAATAACCATGTCTAATATCCTACAGAAGAAATATATTCTACTAAACATGTTATTGCACATGGTGCATACTCTAAAGTAAGTAATACCTATGTCTAATATCTATAAACTTACTTATTTGTTGTTTTGACTAAAGGGGCGTATTTGACAGAAAAAAAAGTAAAATACTCTCCTTATAAGGCCTTCCAATCTAAAGATATTTCTTAGAGGAATTCTTTCTTCCTAAGTTACAGAACCATCTTGAAATTAGTTGCAGTTTTTGCATTACAATAACATGATATAGCATTTAAAAAATAATAGTTATGAGTAACATAATTTCTTAAGTAGATTTTTAAAAAAAATTTGAAGGTTAGCGCAATACCTTTTGAAATACCTTCAAAAAAGTAATTATTTTTTAAGTAGATTCTTTCAAATTTTTAAAGTGATGTCCAAATTTTTTGTCTTACTTTGTTAATTTAAAGGCTAATAGGATGGTTGTCATCAAAGCAAAGCATAAAACCATGTATATAAAATATTCTTTGAAAAGCACCAAAATTGTAATCCATTCGATTCAAAAATATATTCTATTTAGGTAAAGGGTAGTATAAGCAAGGAAGAATCTGACCACAAGAAGGTAGCTGGTGTAGTACCTGTCTGTTTACACCTCAATAATATATTATGTTCAGGTGAAGGGAAGTATGAGCAAGGAAGAATCTGACCACAAGAAGGTAGCTGCTGTAGTACCTGTCTGTTTACCCCTCAATAATATATTATGTTCAGGTGAAGGGAAGTATGAGCAAGGAAGAATCTGACCACAAGAAGGTAGCTGCTATATTACCTGTCTGTTTACCCCTCAATAATATACTTTGTTCAGGTGAAGGGAAGTATGAGCAAGGAAGAATCTGACCACAAGAAGGTAGCTGCTGTAGTACCTGTCTGTTTACCCCTCAATAATATATTATGTTCAGGTGAAGGGAAGTATGAGCAAGGAAGAATCTGACCACAAGAAGGTAGCTGCTGTAGTACCTGTCTGTTTACCCCTCAATAATATATTATGTTCAGGTGAAGGGAAGTATGAGCAAGGAAGAATCTGACCACAAGAAGGGAGCTGCTGTAGTACCTGTCTGTTTACCCCTCAATAATATATTATGTTCAGGTGAAGGGAAGTATGAGCAAGGAAGAATCTGACCACAAGAAGGGAGCTGCTGTAGTACCTGTCTGTTTACCCCTCAATAATATACTTTGTTCAGGTGAAGGGAAGTATGAGCAAGGAAGAATCTGACCACAAGAAGGGAGCTGCTGTTGTACCTGTCTGTTTACCCCTCTGCTGTGCCGCTCCTTGTGTTATCATGTGATTCAACATCTGTCTTCAATACCAGGAAGGGAGGAGACACTGTTCTTTTTATTACACTAGTCCCCAAAGTTTTATAGTAATGTTTTTTTAATTCGTTCGCTTAACAACTTCGGGGACCTAGGTGAATTTTGATTGGCTGATTCATTTAGTTGAGTGTCCTATCATTTCAAACTATAATTGTAATCTACAGAAGGGGTAATTTTATTTATCATTATTGGGGATGTATATCAATTATCGGCCATTGTCTTATCCCTTTAGATCCCTGCTTGAATACAGGGTGATTAAAAGAATCTTAGATTAAGTGTTTTTTTCACACTTTCAAATACAAGAAACATTTTTTGTGAATCACACTGTCTTCAATTCATCTACATACATAAACCTAAATGCATTATCAATTCATAACATATTTAAAACCCCATTTTTGAAAACAATCAAAAATTGCTTTTTATAGTTCATATTTTTGTGACATATTAAGATATAATTCTTTTCCCTGTGCCTTTATTGCCTATCTTATCCTGCATCTCTAAGTTAATTTTAGCAATGTAAATCATATAATTAAAAATGTTTTCTTTTCAATATTTTTTGCCTAATTTGCCAGATTTTTATTTTACCCCATTAATGTAATAGTAACTATACTATATAAATTCCTTTTATTTTTATATTGAAAAGATATTAAAAGTGCTTTAAATTGTTTGTACATTAAAAGATTTTTAATAAATAACATATTAAACATTCTGTAAATATTTTCATCATATTAAAACATAATAAATAGTCTGTACAGATATAACTTGTAAATAAAGTTAACATTGTTTTTATAAATTAACAATAAATATTTTTTCATCTTTTTTACTAAATGATTTTATGTAATAATAATGAATATAAGCTATTTTTTCCTTTAAAAAGATACCTTAAATCGTTCTTTTTTTAATTTCATTGTTAAGTATATTAAAGTTTCATTTGTGCCATATACTATTAGACAAATAATTTTCTTGTATAAATATTCCCTTCTTTTTGCTATTTTATAAAAATTCTGCATAGATAACATGGAAAAGTATAATTTTATTTTTGAACTATGATATTCTATTCATTAAAATACAATCTTTTTTATTTTGTTTTCAGTATTTTATCATTTTCATTGTAAATAACTTCACTGTTCAAAGAATTTTTGAAAAAGTGGGGTTCTTAGTTTGATGAAACCTTTTGGAGAAAATTTTCATATATTATATGAACAAAATATTGTAATTGTTCAATATGTAATTAATTCAATTATTTAAAGATCAAATAATATATAATTGTAAAAATTTCTTATTAATAACTATTTTTCTGTTTTTCTTTGCTTTCCTAAACTATTATAATTTATTAACTATCTATGTAAAATTATGTAATTTAATATATGCTAACTAATGGTGCTTATAATTTTTTTTTCAGTTAAATAAATTATTCTTTAAAAGTTTATTGTTTTTTTTCTTGTTGAGAATTTTAGGTCATATGCTCATTTATTTCTGAATAATGAAAGGCTTTTTAGAATGATTGATCCGGTACAGAAAATCTATACCGAAGATTGCGGGAGGCAATAAAACAGCGGCGATTTTTTTAAAAAATTTTACTTTGTTATGAAGATTAAGTATAACATCAAATTTAATGTATGCTAGAAACCTGGAGGATCATACTAGCAACCTAAAAATGGCTTGGCCAATATCTTATTTTTAGTCATCATGGGATATTTTAGCAATATCTTACCTTTTGTACTGTGATATTAAAACAAGGATGACAACATCCATAAAAGCGAAGCACTGAAACGGTAGGACAAACGGACATTAACACTTGTATAGCCTCAGGACTGAATAATAAAAATATAAATGTATTTGTTGAAAAGCTGCTTGATACAGGATAATGTTTATGGATATACTTACATTTTTAGGACTTGATTATAGAGTTGCTTCGCTTATAATATTGTACTTTGTTATCCCAGGAATCAGTATACCAAAAATCGGATAATCAGATCACATAAAAATTTGTTATTAAAAAAGTAAAAAAATCAACTTGTTTAAAATGGACGTACGGACATTCTAGTAATGATTATAGAGTTGCTTTCTAAATCGTACATAACTACTACAGGAATCACAATGCAAAGTTTAAAATCGATAGGACAATTCTAACATGCCTGAATTGACGGAAAAAACTATCCGTTACGGACGGATCCACCCTAATTATAGAAAATCTTCGCTTTTAAAAAGGAT